>NC_044032.1:625543222-626173026 GCF_901765095.1 Microcaecilia unicolor
GGGTGGAGGAGTGGCCTAGTGGTTAGGATGGTGGACTCTGGTCCTGGGGAACTGAGTTCGATTCCCACTTCAGGCACAGGCAGATCCTTGTGACTCTGGGCAAGTCACTTAACCCTCCATTGCCTCAGGTACAAATAATTACCTGTATAGTAAGCCACATTGAGCCTGCCATGAGTGGGAAAGTGCGGGGTTGAAAAATAAAAATAAATAAATCTGAATGCACTACCTGCATTCTACGCAATTCTATATCATGCATATTCATATGGGTAACTGCAAAACCTTACTGGCTACATATGTCCTGAGGACTGGGTTGAGAACCCATGGATAAGGGCACATAGGGGAGTGTGGTGTGTGGTGTGTGTGTGTGTGTGGTGTGTGTGTGTGTGTAGATAGGATATTAGACTAGTAAAAAAGGCCCATTTCTGACACAAATGAAACGGGCGCTAGCAAGGTTTTTCCTCGAACTGTGTAGTTTAAGAGAGTGTATGTGAGAGTGACTGTGTGAGAGAGAAAGAGAGGTGTATGTGAGAGTGACTGGTGAGTGAGAGAGACAGAGAGAGAGAGTGCAGTGTGTGTGTGTGACAGAGAGCGAGTGAGCCTGGGTACGAGTGTGTCTGAGAGAGAGAGAGAGAGAGAGAGAGAGAGAGAGAGAGAGAGTGTGTGTGGAGAGCAGCTGAGCGTTACTGTGCAGATGCTGAGCTCTGGCTGTGCTTCAAGAGCTGACCAATCCTATTTAATAGAATTCACCTCCAACATTCTGAAGCTGGAGAAACCTCGTGTGGTTGGTCACTTCTGCTTGTGAGGAACCCGGAAGTACGTGATGTCAATTCAGGAGATGGATACAGAGAGCAGGAATGCCTCAGCCATGCAGTCAGCTTCAGAATGTTGGAGGTGCGTTTTATTATATAGGATATATAATGTGCTGGCAATATCAGCACGAACCATTTTATAAAAAACAACAGCATAAAAAGAGTAGTTTCATATGAGGTGGGGGTTACATGTATAAATGGTAGAACATACATAACATAGTAAATGACAGCACAAAAAAGACATGCATGTTCCATCCAGTCTTCTAACAAAGAAGCCAGAGCCTTCACTTCACGATGAAATTGCTGACATCACAAATAGGGAAGTCAGCAAATAGCCACAATGCCAACCTCATATAGACAATTATATCTGATACAAACTTGGAAGAGTGGGTTTTATAACTTTGGTTGTAGCATAGCCACATTCATTGTTAATACTTCATTAACCTGCAAACCTATAATGTTTGCAAACTGACATTTTACTCTCTAACAACCTTAAGGGGGTCTTCCCCCTCCTCCTCTGAGATATGCTTATAGCTAGTGATACAAATCCTATATAATAAAACACACCTCCAACGTTCTGAAGCCGAGAAAGTGAAGCCTTCAAGCCTTGAAGCATTCCTGTAACGTTCCGGAACTATGTGTCATCAATTGAGGAGATGGAGCCTTACAGAACGCACAAATGCTTCAAGGCTTGAAGGCTTCACTTTCTCGGCTTCAGAACGTTGGAGGTGCATTTTATGATATAGGATTGCTCGGTGCTTTTCTGTAGCACATGGGGGAATTTACTATATGCTGATTAAAGTGGAGGAGTGGCTGGAGGGGGGGCAGGGGAGATAGGAGAATCGCTGGGTGGCTGGAGGGGGGGCAGGGGAGAGAGGAGATTCACTGGGTGGCCGGAGGGGGGGGCAAGGGACACAGGAGAATCGCTGGTTGGCTGGAGGGGGGCAGGAGAGATAGGACAATCGCTGGGTGGCTGGAGGGGGCAGGGGAGAGAGGAGAATCGCTGGGTGGCTGGAGGGGGGAAGGGAGAGAAGAGCATCGGTGGGTGGCTGGAGGGGGGCAAGGGAAAAAGTAGAATCGCTGGGTGGCTGGAGGGGGAGCAGGGGCGAGAGGAGAATCGCTGTATGGCTGGAGGGGGGACAGAGGAGATACACTCACACCCAGCAGTCTCACTCTCTCTCTCTCTCACACACACTCGCACATTCACTCTCTCTCTCACACAGTCAATCTCACACATACTCTCTCAAACATCACACCTCCGAGGAAAACCTTGCTAGCGCCCATTTCATTTGTGTCAGAAACGGGCCTGTTTTACTAGTGTAATATAAACATGCATACTTGTTCTTTCTTGCTATTTTGAGACACAGATTGTAGAAGTCTGCCCAGCCTGGCCTTACTTTCCAACTTCTGCGGTTGGTGTCAAAGCCCATTCCAGCCCACCCACGTATGTCTTTCCATAATCGTGACATAGACCATAGAGGTTCACCCTGTTTGGCCATGTTTAGGGCACAGACCACAGAAGTCTGCCCAGTAGTGGTTTTACTTCCAAGACTGGAGTTGCTGTCTATGCATCACTACTTTCTATATAGGGATCCCTTGCGTTTACCTCATGCCTTTTTAAATTCTGTCACTGTATCTTCAACACTTCCATCAGGAGGGCCTTCCAGACTTCCCCACTCTCTTCATGTAAAGCATTTCCTGATGTTACTCTTGTTGACCACCCTATAAGCTATATTCATATGCTCTAGCTAGACACCTTCCCCATCTATAGAGAGAGCAAGGTGCTCGTTTTCAAAGCATATGAGCGTCTCAAAAAGCTGAAATGGATGTCCAATGTGCTTGGAACGTCCAAATCCTAATTTTGCAAAGACAGAATAGGGATGTCCAAATAGCAACAGAGTGTGTTCTGGGCTGGTCTAGGAAGGCCTGAAATCTGGACATCCACCAGTAATTACTAAAAGGGAAGAAGCGATCATGCCTAAAAGGGAGCAAGTCCTTACTGAACCTTGTTTCAGGAATGTCCAGGTTACAGAAAGGTGCTCTGATTGAGCAGCTGTCCACAGAGGGATTAATAAGGCACGACACCTCCTTAATCCCCCAATGGCTGCTGCCCCCCTTCTCTCTCCCTTGAAAAGTGAACCCAGAAGGGGATTCCACGCTCTATAACAGCTTCAGGTATTATGGCTTTCTTACAGAGCAGGAAGCAGGTCCGAGGGTTAACCTAGGGTGTGCAGTGGACTGTAAACAGAAGTACCAAGGTTGAAATCACCTCTTTTTTTTTTTGTGAGCTCTCCAGAAACAGAAAAATACCTACTGTACCCTAAAGTACAAGTCTGAAGGCCATTGAAGTTGTGCACATTCAGGTACCGTAGATTTCTGTTCCTGGAAAGCTCACATTTAAAAAAAAAAAAAAGAAGTTAAAAGTGGGATTTGAACCTGGGTCCACTGTTTTACAGTCTACTGCACTAACCACAAGGCTGACCCATTGCTCTAAACGGATATCTGTGTGGCCATTTTCAAAGAATGCTGCTATACAGACATCCATGTTCCTTGTTTTTCCCGTCAACATTTGGATGTTCCAAGCTTGAAAAATGGATGCTCACGCTGAACGTTTTCCGCCACATGCACATCCATCTCACGTATTTCCCAACAGGCTGTATCCTATTCAAAATGCATGTGATATGGACGCCCATTTGGGATGCTGTGCCTTAGATGTCCCTATGACGACTTGAACATTCTTTCCGAAAATGCCCCTCTAAATGTCCACTATCACAAAACTAGAAGTATAAGAGGATCTAATTAAGGAGAATAGTTCTAAAACCTCAAATTACTGGCTTTTTGAGTTGGTTTTTAATGCTACAGAGATTGCGTCCCTCCCTCTTTTCTTGAAGCCCACATCCAACAGGAAGTTAGTTCACATTTAAGTGTAATTTGAAGGAAAGTAAATGCTAACAGGGATTTAAAAAATTATCCCCAGATTCTATATCGTGTGCCTACCGTTCCGCGCCAAAATCCAAGCGTATTCTGGAGCACATGTAACTTAATTGGCTTAATAAACCAATCAGCGTTAACAGCACTTAAGCAATAATGAGCACTAATTGTCAATAATTAGAATTTATGCACACAACTCCCTCAGCGCATTCTGTAATGCACTGTGCCTAAATTTCAATGCGCGCAGGCAAAAAAAAGGTCGTTATGGGCGCAGAAATGGGCACTTCGTGACCATTCTAAAATTTATGCCCGTTGTTACAGAATATAGCCAGTGCGCGTAAATCTATGTGCTGGGATTTACACCACATTTTCATCAGTGTCAATGGATGCACATAGTTTTAGGTGCTAAGATATCAACTACGAGTACAGTGCAATCCGCTTAAGTGCAAGAGTCTGGGACCAAAGAAATGCATGCAGTTAACCAGAACGTGCACTTCAACCGTTGTGACCCAAAGAAGCTTGACATCCTGATAAACATATGTACAGTACTGTTTATTATTATACATACAGTATACAGTCTCCATTAACTGACATTAGGCTTACTTGAAGTAATCAGTTATAGTCCTCTGTACAATCTTGGATCTGTGAGTTCCATAGACTGCGTCTGCCAGACGGTAAAAATTGTCATAGCACTGAAATCCAGGTGGCCTCCAGATAGGCCCGCACACGGTGTTGAGACTCTCCAGCGCTCTTGCAAAAGTGACAGGAGGAGGTTGTTGAATTTTGTCAGCATGTGCCTCGCTGCTCATTTCTTCATCTGTTTCATCATCAGCCATTGTTGCTTGCGTGTAGGCGCATATGTTGTCTCAGCTGTTTGTAGATCGTAATCAACAGCTACGTAGCGATGGAACTCTTCTTCAGTAACACTGGCTGGGATGTCATAACCTCTTATCTAACGCGTTTGCAACAGCTGCATCTGTTTCGTCCCTCTCCACATCCTTAACAAAGCTTGCCCGCTTGGTAGCAGTTCACAATGGTTGCCTGTGTAACATGATTCCAGGCTTCTTTCTGCATATGTAGGGAATCCAACCGTGATAGATTATGAGCCAGCTCAACAGCACGTTTATCGTTGCCAGTCTGGTCTCCTTAATGCTCATCAGACGACGTAGCACAAGAGCCCGTAATGTTGTTTGAAATTGGCTATCTATGCCCTGATCCAGAGGTTGGATCAGAGAGGTAGTGTTTGGTGGCAGGAAGACCACCTTGACGTTAGACAGCCTACATCATCCCTGTGTGCAGCACAATTATCACAAAGCAGCAAAATCTGACTCTTTTGTGCCCGCATTCTAGTGTCTAACTTCTTTAGCCACTGCTTCCAAATTTCCCCAGTCATCCATGATTTGCGTTAGCCTCGTATGACACAGGAAGTTGCAAAACTTTCTTGAAGCAACGGGGCTGTTTGCTCTTTCCAATGACGAGGGGTTCCAACTTCTCACTCCCATCCAAAAATACTTCTCACGCTTTCCAAAAATACTAGGACTAGGGGCATGCGATGAAACTACAGTGTAGTAAATTTAAAACAAATCGGAGAAAATTTTTCGTCACCCAACGTGTAATTAAACTCTGGAATTCGTTGCCGGAGAACGTTGTGAAGGCGGTTAGCTTGGCAGAGTTTAAAAGGGGTTAGACGGTTTCCTAAAGGACAGTCCATAAACTGCTACTAAACGGACTTGGGAAAAATCCACAATTCCAAGAATAACATGTATAGCATGTTTGTACGTTTGGGAAGCTTGCCAGGTGCCCTTGGCCTGGATGGCCGCTGTCGTGGACAGGATGCTGGGCTCGATGGACCCTTGGTCTTTTCCCAGTGTGGCATTACTTATGTATATTGCAGCAAAGGAGGATCGTCAGTCGGTCCTTCGACGTTTTACCTCCAGTAGTTTCAGCATGTTTGAATGCAAGTATTCCATCAGGAATCACTCGCCAGTAGATACCGTTTTCGTCAGCAGTGAAATGTCACGAGGTGCAAACTCGTTCAAGATGGTAGGAAGAACTGAAACAACCCATTTTCAGTACCAGAGTCATCAGCGTTTGTTTCTTACCATGCTATTTCTTGAATTTTATGCTGTTCCTCTCCTTCCATCTTTCCAACCATTCCAACAGAGGCTTTGAATTCCAGTTAGTCCAAGACTTTCAGCTAGCTAGTTAGCTTTCTCCATAAGCAGTGGACCGCTGACAGGAAACTGCCTGCTACGACTCGAGAAAACCACTGAAGAACATCTTCTACCTCCTCAGCTTTTCCTGCCCGTTTTTGTTTCCATTGTGGATTTGTATTGTTTTGCCAGTCTTCCAGAAGCTAGTCTTTCTGCTTCAAGACATGTGAAATTTGACTGGGATTGACACCATATCTTTAGCAATAGATGCTTGACTTCCTTTGTTTTCTAATTTTTTTAAGAACTTCTATTCGTTCAGCTAGTGTTAAAGTCTTACAGTACCGCCGCGACGACCCCAGTGTACGCTCTAACAACATTCTTTCGCTTATTCTGCCTGTGGCAGTTAAAGAGGCAGTAAATTTGAAATCTCGTTGGTTGTCATGTGCCAATCGGCTTCCATATTCCGTGCAAGCGCTTATGCGGAGTCTTTTCCTGCAGAGGAGCAGTCTTGAACCACGCATATAAGCGAATCTTACACTTATCAGTGGTGCGCTAAACCGAAGTTTGTCCCCATAGAAACTGATGGTGCCAAAAAACGGGACCGAAGTACGGCATGCAGTTAAACAGAGCATGTGCTTATCCGACGTGCACTTAAATGGAGTGCACTGTATTCTATATACCACACCTAAATCTAGGCACAGCTTATAGAATACGCTTAGGCGGAAAAGTTTTCCACACATTTTTTTTAGGCGCCATGTATAGATTCCCTCCTATATGTGTATTCAATGGAAAATATACAAATGTTTTAAAAATTCACCCACACAATGCCTAGAACAGGCCTCTTCGAGCTTTGGATATGCATGTTTAAATAGTGATTTAAAAATTGCCATTTAACACATGTATGCCCATTTACATGGGTAAAGATGCTTTTTTTTCACAAATATACATACTGCCTAACTCTTCTAAAATGACCTTTAATGCATTACAGTTTGAACCATTTCAGTATGTGGTGTGAGCTTAGGAACACTTGTGTTTCAAATCTACTAAAGTAGAGCAAGGGATTTCTTACCTGCTTGGGCGTGGCAGATTGAACCAGAATAGCTCAAAAAGCCACTCCAAGGGATCTTAAAATACTCTCTCCTCTCTTCTATCAGGAGTGTGCAACAGTTTTGTTCTCTTTTGAGGAACTGAGATGTGGTGGGGCATTGGAGGCAAATTTTCAAAATGACTGGGGGTGCTAAACGCAATAAAAATTACCCCTCTCTGGATCCAGTCAATGAGTTTGCTCAATATTTGGGGGTGCTCAAGTACCCACAGAGCTGGCTCCTATGGGGTGGGGCACGTATAACAAGTTAAAATAACCATTTAAATACTGGATGAAGGGGGTAAGCATGATGTAATAAAAATTGTGAACTCTCCTGTAAGTTAAAACAATAAGTATTTATCTTATTATTTCCTTACCTGTAAATACAGTTTATTGTCTTTTGTAATAGCATCCATAAGCTCTTTCTGCAGTGGCGGATCACCATTCACCAAAGTCCATTTGCTGAGCTACTGCTGACACCATTGCTTTTGCAATTTTGCCGTTTGTAAAGCAGTACGTAGGCAGTGTCCTTTGGAAACCTACTGGTGATATTCTGAACAGACTGAAAAGAGGTAAACGTTACTCTGCTGTCGTTAAATAGGAACCACTCATGTGACACCTCCCTGCTATCCCTCTCCTTTCCAACAACAGAGATGGGAGTTTCATCACCTAAGAAATGTCCCTGGTGAGGGCTCAGAGCCAGTGTGTTGGGCTGATGACACAGCTGACCTGGAGACCTTGAGCCTGCAACATTTCTGGCATAGGAATAATAATGCCCACTTTCAGAAGATATGCCGGAATGCACCACAATGGAACTCAATACATAAGGTACCAGCTGGGTGCAGATATCTTCAGTCCCAGAGGGTTTCAGTTTTTTAGCAAGGTTCTCACCAATATGGAACTCCATATCCATGGCCCAATTTCCTGCTGCCTGAGCTAAGGATGATGTAGTTCTTTTCACTGGCAGCTCCAAAACCAGTGGCAGGGACACATTGTCCAAGATTTTACGCCTTACATGGCACTTTGGATCATAGGAAAATCTTAAGAGCGTGAGGATGAGGTATTCTGGCTCGTCCATAATTTGCATAGTTTTCTCTGCATTTTGCAGAGAATCACATTTCTCGCAGTGGTACCTGTTGTCTCCGTCAAGAATCTCAGGTGCCAGGAAATAGCTAAGCAAGTCGGTGACTGAAAGAGGACTTTCTTTTCCTGGTTTCACAGGCCCGGAACTGTTACTAGAAATTCTGCACAGGTCAGATGTGTTCTTAACACTGTTAAGTGCAGATGGTAGATCATCGTGCATTTCTATGTTCAAACCTACTTCAGGATCAGTGGCTTCTTTCACTGGATTATAGAGGTCTGATTCTGCAGTCGAGCTGGCTGTATCTGAATCTACTTGCAACATACAAACATCTTTCTCTCTAGGAGAACAGAGAGCCCCTTTCACCGACACCCTTGAGGACGAAGGGCAGAAAGCTAGGGAAAGATCAGTGAAAGCCTCCTCCTTTTGAGAAGTGCTTTTGCAGTTCAGGCAGCATATGTTGGTTAGCAGCTTCCCACCAAACATTTTCTCTATCAATGTTTTGTCCTCTTTAATATTACCCTTGTAACGTGCCTCAGAAAAGGGCTGGATCTTGGAGTTTGACTCATGAAACGAGCTGTCTGTAATCATATTTTCTGAAGGATGCAGCGAAGAAAGTGCTTTAATGCTTTTTTCTTCTTCATGCAGTCTGAAAAAGATAGATAAGCATAAGTTTGGAACGTCATCAAATAATCTCTGAATGCATTTCATGTAATACACAAGAGTTGTTAGAGAAGCACTTACAACTGGACAACTGTTCTCCAAAAAAAAAAAAAAAAGAGAAAGGCAGTCATGTTGAAATGTTTCCTTGATGTAAAGTGCAAAAAAATCCCACTTTTGCAAAACATAATTTAAAAGACTTTTTGAAATTAAGATTTTTTTTGCTCCATTACTTGAAACTTAAATATTATAGATGTCTGCTCCTTCACTGCACTGTATTTTCAGCTATGTTCATAAACAGCCCCATCTCAAGACTGTCTTCTCCGTTTGCTTCCAGTACACTACTGTGTTATTTTACAACTCATATACAGACAGATTTTATATAATACCTGGAGAGGGGAATTTACACACTCAGGTCAGGTCACGGAGAATCCTCATATTTTATAAGAGGCTCTGCAAAACACACAGAATCTTGTAAAATAGGTGCAGGACTGGATATTGAAGTGCCTCCACATGTAGACTGAGCAGCAATTTTAGAAAGCTGCATCTGGGGATAAATACAGAAATCTCCTCCACCAAGATGCTGGAGCAGCTTTCTTAAAAAAAATAAAAAAAATTGATGCTCCCTCTGTAAAAGGATCCCCCATGACATCCTTTTTTCCCCATGGCAACCTCCACTCCTGGCCATAAACCCCCCCCCCCTCCTCCAATGATAGGTTCCCCTGCAACAAATCCCCCTTGATGGCTGTGCCCCCACTACAAAGAATCTTCCGAAGGCCCAACTCTTCCCCTACCCCAATCCTGAGGTTTACAGGGGTCCCTGGGTCTCGTGGGACTGAAGCAATGCCAACTCACTCCCACCTTGATGAGCAGGTTCCTCCAAATGACCGATGAGACCTCTAGCAGTAACATCTTTGACATATTAAGAATCTGCAGACAAAGGATTAGCCCAAAGCTCTCTCTTTCTCTATGGAGGCAAACATTATTTATGTGCTCTTCTCTCTTAGGTGATAAACATCATTTCAGTGATCGCTATATGTGTGTGTTCTCAAGTTCAAGTGTACTCTCTAGTTCTCCATATCCTAGGTCTCTTCAGTGCTGTGGTTTCCTCTGTAGTAGCCAGGTCAAGGATAAACCTCTGGATGGATGTATTATCCCCTGATACTCAGTGGAAGGTATAAAGGCACTCTATCAACAAAAAGCAGGTCCCTTTGATTATTTTGATCAGCACAACTATTGGGGCAGTTCTATAACCAGGTGAACATTTACACATGCATTACAGACAAAGTTTTAGATCAGTAGCACATATGGGTGCAAGTGCATACTCACACACATATATGCTAAGATGCCATCTAAGTGCTATTCTGAAAATAGCCTGTTAACTTCCATAGGCATATTTGCACAGGGGTTTACAGAGGGGCTGAGCATGGGTAGGACATAGGCAAGGCTCCCTCTTATGTGCATAACTTACATAACACCTTAAGTTATATGCGCCACTGCTGCTCTCAGGCACTCGCACTTACACCAGCTCGATGGGTGGCATAATTAGGAGTGCCTAAATGTTAGGCATACTATGCTACTAGTCTATAACGGAACGTAAGTGCCTAGGCTCTTTTATAGTATGTGTTAGGCGGTGAGAGTCTGATATGTACAGACGGGAAGAGGGATCTTGGGGTAATAGTATCTGAGGATCTGAAGGCGACGAAACAGTGCGACAAGATGGTGGCAGCTAGAAGGTTGTTAGGCTGTATAGAGAGAGGTGTGACCAGCAGAAGAAAAGAGGTTTTAATGCCCCTGTATAAGTCATGGGTGAGGCCCCACCTGGAGTATTGTGTTCAGTTTTGGAGGCCGTATTTTGCAAAGTATGTAAAAAGAATTGAAGTGGTGCAAAGAAAAGCTACAATGACAGTGAAGGGCAAAGCAAAAATAGAACACATAGACAGGCAAGAGAGCAAGGTAACCAATTCAAAGAAAGCTGCCCATGAGGTCAGAGAGAGGTCAAACATTATCTCAGATAGGGTAGGAGTGAATAAACATGTCCTACTGCAGTATGTGCAGCCCAAGTCACTCCTTGTGTGTGTGAGTGAGAACAAAAAGTTAGTTACTTCTTCCATTAAAGGCGTGGTTGAAGAGCCAAGCTTTCACCTCCTTCCTGAAGTAGAGGTAGTCTTGTGTTAAGCGGAGCCTTTCAGGCAGTGCATTCCAGAGTGTGGGGGCTACTCCGGAAAAGGCTCGCTTGCAGGTATCACATCATGTAATGTCTTTTGGAGAGGGTGTAGTCAGGGCAGGAGTGATTCCCAGTCGATCCTGCCCCTGCTAGTTCTGCTCTCCAAATACCACCTCTAGTGGCAATCTTGCGAGACTGTTGCAAGAAGTCACAGCAACTAATTTAAGAATAGAGCTAACACGGGCAACATCAATTTGGGGATCACTCCTGCCTTGACTACACCACTAGATCACCATACCACTGTCAGCCAACTAAGGATCTTCTCCAGCAAACCCCATACCAGCATTTTCTTCAGTAAACTCAGAACAGAAATACTTGTTTAGCATACCCACTTTTTCCTCATCACTCTCTACATAGTGGTTTTCAGCATCTCTCAGTGTTACAATTCCATTTCTAGCCTTCCTCGTTTCGCCAGTATATCTGAAAAAAAGCCTTGTCACCTCTTTTTATATCTCTAGCCATCTTTTTTTTTGCTAGGCTTTTGACAGCCATATTTTGCAACTCTATTTTGATACATAAAATGACAGTTCTACTATCAGAGAAACAACTGAACATAGACAACTTGTTAAATCCAATGTACTAAATGATCGTTAATTTGCCTTTTGAAAACAAACAAAAAAAATATTTCTTCTTCTGTCCAAACAATCTCCCGTTGTTTCAGACACTGCTCATGTCTGGATCTAAGTAACACTCCAAATCAAATACTACATTACATTATTACCGTAATAATGTAAAGCTAAAATGCATAAAATTATATTGGCTTCCTGGATTTTTTGGTATTACTGTAGAAAAAAAAGTCAAATAACGCATCAAAACTTTTAAAGTGTACAGAAGACAGGCCCTCTTTCCACAGAAAAGGTGATCTGAAATGAGTCACAGTATGAAGGTGAAAGGGTGCAGAATACAGAGTAACTTAAGGAATTATTTACAGAAAAAATACTTAAAGAACATATACCCATGGTGACCAAAAAAAAGAGGTGGAATGGTTGTCTAAAATATTGTACAATCAATGCCACTCAAAAAGAAAAAAAATTACACGAGTAAAGTCAAAAAGTATAAAGAGCACAGTGATCCTTTGTTGAAAAGTGACAACTAAACTATATTACATTGGTAGGTAAACCTAAAACATATGAAAGGCATATCATTTATGACTGGTTTCCATACCCCTGTTCTCTGTATACATTCACAATCACATCTGCAGAGTTTCACTTGTTAGTTCATCTACATAATAACCCAAGAATGTTACATCCAAGATGACCACATCCATGGATACCCACATGGGCCAGCAGTCATCTTTGTCCGCTAACTTTATTTTAAATGGGGGTCTCCATGTGGGGCCACAATGTTTCTTTCAGACAGGTGCCTCTCTTCCATTTTTTCCCCATCTTTTGGGTTCTAGGTAAAACTGTGCTTGTCATTTTTTTAGCATTCAAAACTGAGGAGGAGAAAGACAATTGAGGCTGGCTTCTTGGCATTTCCAATTTTTGTCTGCATCTTTCCATTTTCTAGTCTGTGGTCAATAATTCTGTATAGAGTGAGGCTCCGTCTGTGCTTTCCCTTGCATGGGTGCCACTTTGTTGTTGTTTTTTTTTTTTTTTTTAATTATGAATTGGATGAGTGCCTGTGTTTTCTCCATGTAGTTTCTGTGCAAAGATTTGTAGTTAATGTAAGGTGTTTAAAATCTTACCAATTTTCAGTTTTCTTGTACATTTGAAACAATTTTTACTGGTAGCTAACCTTTACAAATAGGTTTGTGTAAGTACTGAGAATTAAACTCGTGTCTGAACGGCTGAAAAACAACAAGCAGAATACATACACCCTGAACACTGAGAAGGGAGGATGTACACGTGTTGTCATAGTGACAGGCTTCAATTGCCCCCATACTACCCCTTTCCCCCACCCACATGGCTTGATTTCCTTTCATCAGCTTTAAAATTACTCAGAAGTCCCAACAAGCATGTTAAAATTGCATATTCATATGCTTTTTCAAGTGCTCTAGGGTTAAAGCCTATTTAAAAGTTCTTTTTTTATGAACACAAAAATGTAAGAATTAAGGAAGAGGAGGGGTAGTGCGGGCCATTTCAGAATCAGATAATTTTATTGGCATTACATTACTAGTTGTGTTGCCAAAGTTATACATTTATAGCAGTCAGGGCAAAGAAACCTTTAAAAAGAAGGTGGAAAGTCTGATTTTCTCTATTGGCTTTGGTAAATATGCATTTCTGTGATAGGTGCTGGCCTGAATGCCACTTGTTAAAACTTAAGAGGGTCTTTTACTAAAGCTTAGCTCGTTATCTGTAGCAGGTCCCATTTTATTCCTATGGGCCCTGCTGCAGATAACTTCTAAGCTTTAGTAAAGACCCCCCCCCCCCCCTTAGTGTCTTTGACATAAATTTAGTCTTTCATGGGGAAGAGAAAACTTACACAGAGAAAATTCTAATCTATGCAATCCTTGTAAAGGGCAGAAAAGGCAAAATATACTATACTAGTAAAAAAGGCCCGTTTCTGACACAAATGAAACGGGCGCTAGCAAGGTTTTCCTCGGAGTGTGTATATTTGAGAGAGTGTGTGTGAGTGACTGTGTGTGAGAGAGAGAGTGAATGTGCGAGTGTGTGTGTGTGACAGAGAGAAAGTGAGACTGGGTGCGAGTGTGTCTGTGAGAGAGCGAGTGTGTGCCAGGGCCCCCCCTCCCTCCCAGTTCCAGGGTCCCCCTTCCCTCCCTCCGAGTTCCAGGGTTGTTGTCCCCCTCCCTCAGAGTTCCAGGGTCGTCCCCTCCCTGCCTCGAGTTCCAGGGTCGTCCCCTCCCTGCCTCCCTCTGAGTTTCAGGGTCCCCTCCCTCCCCTGCATTCATCCATATGCAGGCAAAGTCCTCTGTGCCCTGCCCCCTCCATCCATCCATGTGCAGCATCTCTCCCCTGCCCCCTCCACCTCCCTCTGAGTTCCAGGCTCCCTCCCTCCGAGTTTCAGTGTCCCCCTCCCTCCCTCCCATTTCCATGGTCCCCCCTCCCTCTGTCCCTCCATCCCAGTTCCAGGGTCCCATGGAACTGGGAGGGAGGACGGAGAACGTTGGAGGAGTGATGTCAGCAGGTGGTTACGATCCCAGTGAGACACATTGGAATGCTGGAGGAGCAAATTATTATATTAGATAATTCTTGTGCACATGTGAAAGGGTATGGGATTTGATATACTGTCTTCCTGTGGTTACAATCAAAATGATTTACATATTATACAGGTACTTATTCTGTACCCGGGGCAATGAAGGGTTAAATGACTTGTCCAGGGTCAAAAGGAACTGCAGTGGGAATCAAATACAGTTCCCCTGGTTCTTAGGCCACTGAACCATAAAGTTACTCCGCCACTTAAGAAAAAAAAAAAAATAGCCTGCGTAATTCTACAAAGGTTTCCTAAGGGGAAAAACTATTTTTATTAATGTAGCATATAAACTCTGGTTTTCTAACAGATCTTTACATTACTATAAATTAGTCTTTACTAAAATCCTTCAAATTATTTCAATGGATGCAAATGTCACACTGCTTAAAGTTAAAACTATAACTGAGGGCCCTGTTTACTAAGCAGCACTAAGGGCACGTTAACATTTTTAGCTTGTGCTAAAAATGCAAGCATGGCTTAGTAAACAGAGACCTGAATGTGCTCTCTCTCTGGTTAACAAAACATGGGAGAAAGGATTATGTTTGTTATTTTTTTTTAACAGGCAGTAGACGATTTGCAGACTGACAATTTTGGAAAATGTGTATCTCAATTATCTATCTTTGTACACTGCACAGTGTTAGAGGTAATGCATCTCTGCAAATAGAGCCTGGCTTCTTGGGGTTTCCAGTTCAGTTTTTGTCTGCATCTTTCCATTTTATAATATGTGACCCCCTTATTATGCACTGGCTGAGGATCTGTCTGTACTTTATTTTAAAAAAATCCCAGTTTGCTAAGTAACAGTTTTTAATCTAATTTTTTTAAATCTTATGTACTTTACGTACATTCTGCTTTTGAGACACACATAACCATTTTCATCATTCTTTGTTGTAAGAAAATAAAGCTGGTTGGGCTGATAAATAGTTGAAATGCTATACTCAGTTCAAGGAAAAAAAAAAAAGCTGTCCTAGCAGAGAACAGGCAATTTTGTGTGTGCTATCAGCTTTGAATAACAGGACAACAGTCAGAAGTGAAAATGATCTGTATTACTTTCAGACAGTGCCATATGCTCTCTGCTAGAAAAAACTGGGTATCAGAAGGAGCAAAATAATTTTAAATTGTTTAGTTCTTTTTGCACAAGTGCTGCATCCTTAGCAAAAAATGTAGAATATATAATTCTATGAAGAATTCTTAAGGGAACACCCCCCACCACACCCCCTATTTAAAAAAATAAATGAAATGTGTATACTCGATTTTTTTTCTAACGGATCTCTACAGTAACAAAGTAGTCTTTACAAAATCCAACTATTTTTCATGGCTTAAAGTTAAAACTACATTTTTTCTTGTATGTCTGCACTCACTTTTTCTTTTTAAACCCATGTGTGCTAAGGTGCCCTTTTATCGAACTGCAGTAAAAAGTGGCCTTAGCGAGTCCTTACTTACGTCATTCCCACGCGCTAAGAACCCATTCCCAGTGCTACAAAATAAATCATTTTATTAGCGTGTGGGAAGTGGGTACACATGAAAATTTTACCATGGGATGCCTGAGTGAACCCATAGTAAGCACTTTTTTGCTGCGGTAAGCACACGTTATTGCTTACCACAGCTTAGTAAAAGGATCCCCAAATGTTTACAAAAGCCCACTCCATGGAATCAGCTCTTTTTGTGACAACACTTCCTGTCATTTGGCTTAAGCCAGAATTGAGGACAAAGATAGAGGCCGCCATCTTGGATATGTCACCAAAGGGGGCATGGTGAGGTGTGTTTTATTGATGTTCAGGGGGGTGCAGGCTATGACCATTTGCGACATACTTACCTGTAGCAGGTATTCTCCGAGGACAGCAGGCTGATTGTTCTCACATGTGGGTCGATGTCCGCGTCGGCCCAGGAAACAGAGCAAATTTTTGAAGCAAAAGTAAAATGTTTTGTCCACAGTCTTCTGGTGTGTGAATCACGCGCACCGCGCATGCGCGGACAACTTCCAGCCCGTCGCGTGAGCGTGCCCCTTAGTTAAATCAAAAAGCATACAACAAACTAGTAACAACTCCAAAGGGGAGGTGGGCGGGTTTGTGAGAACAATCAGCCTGCTGTCCTCGGAGAATAGCTGCTACAGGTAAGTATCTTCGCTTTCTCCGAGGACAAGCGAGCTGCTTGTTCTCACATGTGGGGTATCCCTAGCACCCAGGCTCACTCAAAACAATGAACATTCGTCCGGTGGAGATTGACCCTTCCCCTCCACCAGAAAGGAGACTGAGGGAATCCCAAAGGACTCGTCAGAAGAAAAGTACCTGGGGTCTTCCTCTGATTCCCACGAACTCCGAGACTGAGCCTGCCTCGACGCCGAGGAACGATGTCCTTGATGGCGATGTCGAGACGTCGATGCCCGCAGAACTGCGGTGAAGCTTCCTCCACCGACGTCGAAGGGGAGTCAACCCAGGTGGCAGCCGACATCAATGCTGCAGGCGGCACCAAGGCCGGGGACCTCTCTGCAGGGGAAGGGCCAGACGCCGCCGCAGTCGGCGGCACGGAAAGCGCAAGCACCCCCAACACCGAAGCAGACTGGCGCAGCAATCCCTCCAGAAGCTCTGGAAGCAGGGCCCGGATGCGTTCATCTAGAGCCGCCATCGGAAAAGGCGCGGGGTCGGTGGAGCAGCTGGTGGCAGAATCTGTCGAGGCTCGGAAGGAGGTATCGGGCTGCCACGAGATCGACGCATCGGCACTTCCTGTATAGAGGGGGAGCAGTCCTCTCGACGCCGACGCTTCTCGGGTGCCGTCTCTGGACACCCCGGAGCTCCCGGCATCATGTGTCAAAGGAGAATGATGACGGTGCTTCTTAGCCTTTGCTTGATGCCCATCATTAAGACTCCTCGATACCAATGAGGAGGACGTGGAATCCTCGGGGTCGAGACTGACGAAGGTTGGTCTTGGGGGGCCTGCATAACGGGAGGCCTCGAGGCAGGTGGAGACCCACTTGACGCTTTACTGCTCCCAGCATGTGGTGGTCTTGGGGCAGCCATTACCTCTTCTCCCAACGTCGATGCTCCTGTCAATGTCGACGCCGTCGAAGGACCAGACCGAGCCCCAAAAAAGCTTTTCTTGTTGGGCTTCTCGAGATGCTTGTGTCCGTTTCTTCATAGGAAGACACAGACTACAAGCGGCTGGGCTATGGTCGGGCCCAAGGCACTGGATACACCAGGCGTGGGTATCGGTACCTGAGATTGTCCCGGTTGCACCGAGTACAACGTTTGAAGCCGCTGAGTGTCCTCGATGACATGGATGGAAAAACGGCTTCGGCAAAATCAAACAACGCAATTGTGCCAAAAAAAGCGAAGGGCACAAAAAGGGAGAAACCCGACCACGCAGCCTAAAGGCCGACCGCGTCGAAAAAGAAAGGAAACTATGGGTAATAATTTTTTTTTTAAAAAAAGAAAATGACAAAAGTCAGCAGACTCTAGTTCCCGGGCCCAAAAAAACGAGATCAGAAAAAAGCCTGTTACCTCGACGCGGACGAAAAAGAACTAAGGGGGGCATGCTCACGCGATGGGAAGTTGTCTGCGCATGAGCGGTGCGCGTGATTCACGCGCCAGAGGACTCTGGGCAAAACTTTTTATTTCTGCTTCAAAAATTTGCTCCATTTCCTGGGCCGATGCGGACGTTGACCCACATGTGAGAACAAGCAGCCTGCTTGTCCTCGGAGAACCTGTGATATCATCAAAAGGGGTGGCACAGGACATGGCTAAGACAAGAAGTAGGTGGGCTTAAACAAGAAGCAAGGGCTGACTGGATGATATATCACCTGCAAAAAATATACAAATCAGCTATGACAAAAATATGTAATTTATATTATTGACAGGCTTTTGTCAGTGAGTGAAGCCAATCACTGAAATGTTTTGGTCTGGATGTTGTTTTGTAAATTTGTTTTAGTTGTTTTGTAATCAGCTTAGAATACGATGCTAAATGGAATATAAATGGTAAATGAGGTCTGGGGTGCTTGGGTTTCCAGACCAGACGACCATCAGGGTGTGGCTGGCAGTAAACATTAATACAAGTTACTGGTAGCAAAATGAATCACATCTTCTAACACAAAGCAATCTCTTCTGTAATAAGTGGCCATGCTAACCAGCTTGGGTAATAAATCAGTACTTCTCAAACTTTATTCAGTATGACTCCATTTTAACAATTAAAAATTCATGCAACTCCACATGATAAAAACAAAATAGCAGGTCTCTATTCTCCTCCCCTTCATCATCCACTTCCTCCTCCTCCCCAATTTCCCAAAGCATGCTGTGTATGCCAGTGTGCATTCACAGACCCCAGCAATCCGTATGGGTTTCCACTCTTAGCAGAAATCCCACAAAGGAGGGAGGGTAAATTGAGAATAGAAAAAGCCTATAAGGGTAAGAACATTATTTTGCTTGGAAATTTGGTGAGTTAAAGTTTGGGTTAAAAATGAAACTGTGGGTTTATTGATAAACCCAAGCATCTGGACTGGTCTGGAGGGATGCTAAGGAATGAATGGATAAACAGATAGATATAGCGGAATTAGAAGAGATACAAATAATAAAGGAGAAGGAACGATTGTCATATGAGGAAAGGCTAAACAGGTTAGGGCTCTTCAGTTTATGAAAGAGATGGCTTAGAGGAAACATGGATAGAAGTCTAACATCCTGAGTGGTGGCCTGAAATGGATTAATGCAAAATTGTTTAGTCTTTCAAAAAGTACATAGACTAGGGACGCACACCATGAATATATATAGTAGTACATTTTAAAAAAATAGAAGAAAATACTTTTTATTCAATACATAGTTACTGTAGGCTCTGGAACTCTTTGTCAAACCAGTTAGTATAGCTAGGTTTAGAAAAGGATTGGACAAATTCATGTAGGAAATATCCATAAACTGTTAAAGTAAACCTAGGGAAAGCTACTGCTTATCCCTGGGGGTAAGCAGCATAGAAACTATTTAGTTTTTGGTACCCTGCCAGGTACTTTCATCTGGATTGGCTACTGTTGTAAACAGAATCCTGGGCTTCATGGACCTTTGGTCTAATCCAGTATGGCAATTCTTATGTTCTTCTGAGGAGGAAGCAGGGATAGTGAATATTTACGGATTCACAGGCCCTATGCTGACTGCAGCTACTAGGCATAGGTCACAGAGGTCCAAACAAAGAAGAAGCATCTATTTCTTTGACCTCAGCCACAGATGTGACCTCATCAGGGACCCTGATACACAGTTTGGGAACTATTATATTACATGCTAGATGCACTATCCACCTTTATCACCACTCGCCTCCACCTACCCTCCTCTCTTCCTTCCCGTTCACATTAATTGATTTGATTACTTTATTTATTTTTTGTCTATTAGATTGTAAGCTCTTTGAGCAGAGACTGTCTTTCTTCTATGTTTGTGCAGCGCTGCGTACGCCTTGTAGCGTTATAGAAATGCTAAATAGTAGTAGTAGTAGCTTTGACTATTGTAAACCACTTTGATATGCAAGACAGCAAAGGTGGAATAGCAAAAACAAATAAAATAATGAGCTAACAAACTTTTCTGCTCATTAGTTCATCTGCATTTGTATTATGTTACTAGGCAGTAACAACATGCAAGTAATGTATTAGACAAGATTAACCTTGTCTAATACAAGGTAAGTAAAGGAAACATCTCTTTCCTTTAGTCTCACCAGATCAGTCTAGAACCAGTGGCTGACTAGCAGATGAAGACCGAGAACAAACTGTTGTGAGCCCTTGTCCTAAAAACATTTTTTTCTTCCTTTAATTTTTTTTGTCAACTGAATCTTTAAGGGACCAGGGTCCAGAACAGGGATGGAGTCTGGAATGGTCTGGTGGCACTAAATAAAAGAAAATTAGCAGGCAAGATATCATTTTCCCTTCCTTAGTGTCTTCATCAAATCAGCCAGAACTAGTAGAATGTACCAAAGCAATCCTTAAGATAGGTGGTATCTAGAAAACCCCGTCACCAGCACTCTGGCTCCAAAATCATCCTTCAATCTTGGTGCTACATTGAGCCTATAGTGTTTGACAAATGTATGCAGCGATGACCATTTTGCTTGTCTACAAATTTCCTCCACAGACATGGTATGAATTTCTGTTCATGAAGCCACCACTTCCCTATTGGCGTGGACTCTGAAAATTTCTGCAGTGTCTTTTTCTTTTCAAATATAGGCCAAAGATATGTTTTTAAGCCGGAGTGCAATGGTCACCTTGGAGGCAGCCTCAATTTTTCATGGGCTGCTAAAGAGTACGAACAATTTGTTTGACCTCCTAAACTAATTAGTGACCTCCAAATATCTATTGAGCAAATATCCAGTGGTTGCAAAAGGTTAAACTCATCTCCACACTCTTCCCCTCTAACAGCCAGATGGAGAAGGGGCTGATTTACATGAAAATATGGAAACCATTTTTGGAACAAAAGAGGGAACCATGGGGCATCGAGACCCCTATCTCTGTGACGTATAAAAGAGGATCTTTACAAGACAGGACTTGAGTTCTGAAATTCTTCTAGCTAAAGCCACAGTGAGGAGCAAAACCTTCTTTATGGTAAGACCTTTGACAGTCACTCATTTCATGGGCTCAAAAGGCAGCAACCACCAAATTCAAATTCCACTCTGGCTAATTTGCTTGTACAGGAGGTCTGAGAAGAAGTACCCCTTTCGAAAAATGGGCATCCATCTTCAATTCCATGGCAGCTACCATGAAGAAGTTCACTGACAGCGAGTACATATGTGACCTTTGGCTGATGGTCATCACAGTCTCAGAGTTTCAAATGTTGCTTGTTGTGGATGTCAACAAAGATTTGTCTATGTGTCCCAGACACAAGCTAGAGCTGCTTCCTTTACTTTTACAGAAGTTACTGCCAGACCTTTTGAGAACCATTCTTCCAGAAAAGCTAAGATGTTTACCACTGAAGCTTTGAGAGGAGAAAGTGCTCTTTCTCTGTACCAAATTTCAAATAAGAACCAAACTCTAGCTTATGCCAAATAAATGGAGCAATTTCTAGCATGAAGCAATGATGGAAGAGGTCATTTGCATCTCAGACAAAATCTCTCACAGGCCAAGCTATAAGACAAAATGGAGATGGATCCTCCCTGACCACCAGTTCCTACAGTAGAAGGCCCCTTTCCTGAGGTAACTGAAGCTAGATCCAACTGGAGTCAGATGTGAAAGCCAAGGTCTACTGGGCCAATCTGGAGCCACAAGAATCAGCAGTCCAGAATGCGACACTATCCTGTGAAGCATAAGACCCACTACTGGCTAAGGGGGGGTGGGGGGGTGAGGGCACAGCAATCGTATAATCGTCTAGTAGAGCTATATAAAGTAGTAGTAGTAGTAATAGTAGTAGAGTAGCTGTCCAGATCCTCTGAGTGAAAAACTGTTGCATATTGGAATTGCTCCTTGAAGCCATTGGCTGTAGCAGAGCCAACTCCAATGATTCTGAATAAGATGAAAAGCTCTGCTCGACAACTTTCACTCCCCTGGATTGGGAGCATTACTGCCAAGATAGCTACATGTGCCGCTGAGAGTGCTGCTAGATGTGCCTCTGCCCAGTGGAGACGCAGAAGTGCTTCCTGCAATATGTCTATGCTCCTTGTGCCTCTTTGCTTGTTGATGTAGGCTACTGCCCTCACACTGTCATATGCTCTGTGGCTTGCTCTGACCAGGGCTGTGAAGGCTTGAAGGACCTCTTGCACTACTCTCAATTGGTATGCGTATTCATTATAAGTTACCAACCCCGATTCATAAAATGTGGGATACAAATGCAATAAATAAATAAAACACTTCAGCTTAGCTAACCTCCTATTCTTGCATATCTGACCCCCCCCCATCTCCCTTCGCGGATGCTGCTTTCTCTGGACCAGTGAATTCTGGTAGCCCTCCCCTGTGGATAGCCCCCTACAGACTTTCCGTAAATATGTATTTTCGGTCACAGGACACTATGGAATACACTCCCCTCTAACCTGTGAAAGATCCACGCGTGTGAAATTTAAGAAAGCCCTAAAACCCTATTTTTTTGAACAGATATGTGGGTGTACAGCCTGCTAGAAGTATACCTCCCTGACTATTCCCCTTCCCTTTTTTCCTAGCTCCTCCTTTCCAAACTTTTTCTGGCTTCCTATCGAAAATTGTAGCTCTTTTCCTATGCTTATGTTTTGTTTTTGACATTGTACACCGCTTTATTATTCTTCTTTTTGCAGGATACCAAATAAAAGCAACCTGAGCTATCTGGCTATTTTGCTGTTTAAAAGCTCCAAAGAAGAAGCTTCCACCAGATAACCTATGAATTGCTTAATTAGCCTTGCCATTACAGAGCTCTTACTGCATATATTACATCTGTCCTGCTACAATTTAAGCTCATTGTCCTTCCCTCAGTGGAGGCAAAGAACAAATGAGCACAATCTTTTTAACATTCATATTGCTAAAATTTGCAAAACAAACAGTACAGATCCAGAAGAGAATGTTATGGGAAATTAAATTCAACCAAAAAAAGGTAGATTTAAATTTATTTTTCACCAAATTACCAGAGCTGCAGAATTTCAGACAAACTCTTCTGCCTCAGAGGTTGTTGACAGGTTATCAAGAAGGGAGAAAACAAAACAACAAAAAAAAAAAAAAAAGAAAAACTGTGTTCATCCATGATTACCTGTCTAGTAAAAACCTGAGGTATTCAGAGCAGTCCTGCTGGGATCTAGGTGTGAACCATGGTGGTCTGGAAGCCTCAAAGAAAATCTGAGGAGCATAGGCCTCCCTCTGTTGATAAAAGGCGACAAAAATCAGCTACACAACTATCGAGTATAATTCATTAAGGGCATTACAGCTCGTGCTAAATACTATAACTTAGGGATGCACATAGTGAAAAAATGTTTGCTCTTTTCCGGTTTGTTTGGGCTTTTCCACCAATTTTTTTGGACTTTTTCAGTTTGGTTCATGCATTAATTTGATAAACTTTTCACACAGGTTAGAATTTTTTTAATATGCGCTAATTGACTTAACACACAGTAATTCATAAGTTAATGCACATTAAAATCAATTTAGCATGCAGTAAATATAATGAGCAGGAATGAGTCAAGAACCTGCTAATGAACGTGCAGCCGATTAGTAATGGGCACCAAAATGAATAACCATATGTCACCAACAGTGTATTTGTAATACCAGCTGCTGTTTGAGAGGCACTTCATATTTAAGGATATGATGATGATTTTTTAAAGTGATGAAAGGAAGGGAATACACTGCATTTGACATCAACATTATCTTTTTAACCAGCAGACAGAACACTGCAGAATCAGGGATTATTCTTTAAGGGTGGCCCATTTTGCTGGAACGCACAATTGTGAATTGTTGACAACCAGGGCTAGATTATGGAATTTGTTGCCAGATCCAATGTCTAACATCTAACTGCTGACTTTAAAATAAACAAATAAATAAATTAAAAACTGATTTTTGTCAGGCATTTAAAGTAGACGGATTGCAACTGGAAGGCCATGATGGCTACACTAGGGTTTGTTAGGATGTGTTCTGCTATGAATAATGTAAGATTCGTCCTTGACAATAGGTATGTTTTTATTAGCTAGAAAGGGGGCAGGAGTTGATATAACGCCTTTCTGTGGTTACAATCAAAGCAGTTTATATGTTATATATAGGTACTTATTTTGTACCTGGGGCAATGGAGGGTTAAGAGACTTGCCCAGAGTCACAAGGAGCTGCACTGGGACTTGAACCCAGATCCCTTGGTTCTCAGGTCACTGAACTAACCATTAGGTTACTCCACCACTTCTGTAATTACGGGATCTGTAGAAGACCAGTAGCAATCAGATGAATATATAAATAAATATATGTAGGAAATATTTTTCACAGAGCTGGACATAATCTAAGTTTTAGAGCACAAGAGGTTTACATTAAAAAGACAAACAATGTATTTACGACAAAAAGCAAAGATACTTACCTGTAGCAGGTATTCTCCAAAGACAGCAGGCTGATTATTCTCGCAGATGGGTCAACGATCCGTGTCTGCCCGGGAATCGGTATAATGCATAGCAAAATGAAAAAGTTTTGCTAGAGCCTTCTGGTGCGCATGCAGCGCCGCATCGCGCATGCACAGAGTGCCTTCCCGCCTGCTGCGCATTCAGTTAAGTACTAAAGCATAAAAAAAGCAACAACTTCAAGGGGAGGTGGGCGGGTACTTCAGATGGCAGGAATTCAGCTGCTCAAATTAGCTTTCATCAGCTGGGTGAGAACGACGTTGAGATCCCATGGTGGAGGTTTGACAGGGGGCTTTGACAAAAGCAAACCACTCATAAAGCGAACAATTAAAGGCTGTCCAGAGATAGGCTTACCTTCTTCACGCTGATGATAAGCACTAATTGCATTAAGGCGAACTCTTACGGAGTTGGGCTTGAGACCAGACTCTGATAAGTGTACAAGGTATTCAAGCAGGGTCTGTGTAGGCCAAGAAAGAGGATCTATGATCGTGCTGTCAAACCAGACAGCAAACCTCCTCCATTTGAAAGAGTAACACCTCTCAGTGGAATCTTTCCTGGAAGCAAGCAAGACCCGGGAGAGACCCTCTGAAAGTCCTAAGGAAGCAAATTCTAGGCTCTCAAAATCCAGGCCATGAGAGCCAGAGACTGGAGATTGGGATGTAGAAGCGACCCCTCATTCTGAGTGATGAGGGTCGGAAAACACTCCAATCTCCATGGTTCTTCGGAGGAGAATTCCCAAAGAAGGGGGAACCAAATCTGAAGCAGCAAGTAGGGCGCAATCAGGATCATGGTTCCGCGGTCTTGCTTGAGTTTCAGCAAAGTCTTTCCCACCAGAGGTATGGGAGGATACACATAAAGAAGGCCTGTTCTCCAATGTAGGAGGAAAGGCATCTGACACTAGTCTGTCATGGGCCTGAAGCCTGAAACAGAACTTTGTGATTGATTTGAGTGGCAAAAAAATCCACCGATCTTGTCAGCAATACCCATATTCAATGACCACTCGTGAGGTTACATAGTAACATAGTAAATGACGGCAGATAAAGACCTGTACCGTCCATCCAGTCTGCCCAACAAAATAAACATTTACATGGTATGTGATACTTTATATGTATATCAGAGTTTGATTTGTCCTTGCCTTTCTCAGGGCAAAGACTGTAGAATTCTGCCCAGCACTGTTCTTGTACCAAGTTCTGAAGGTAACGTCGAAGCCCCTTAAAATTTACACTCCAGCCAATCCCTATCTATTCAATCACGATCAGGGCATAGACTGTAGAAGTCTGCCCAGCTCCCATTTTGTTTCCCAATTACCGGCGTCACCATCTAATCTCCACTAAGATTCCGCGGAACCATTCCTTCTAAACAGGATTCCTTGTGTTTATCCCACATGTTTGAATTCCACTACCATTTTCATCTCCACCACCTCCCACGGGAGGGCATTGCACATATCCACCACCTTCTCCATGAAAAAATACTTCCTGACATTAGTCCTGAGTCTGCTCCCCTTCAACCTCAATTCATGTCCTCTAGTTCTACCGCATTTATGTCTCCGAAAAAGGTTCATGTGCGGATTACTATCTTTCAAATATTTGAACGTCTGTATCATGTCACCCCTGTTTCTCCTTTCCTCCAAGGTATACATGTTGAGGTCGGCAAGTCTCTCCTCGTACGGTTTGCAATGCAAATCCCATACCATTTTCGTTGCTTTTCTTTGCACCGCTTCCAGTCTTTTTACATCTTTAGCAAGATATGGCCTCCAAAACTGAACACAATTCTCCAAGTGGGGCTTCACCAACGACTTGTAGAGGGGTATCAACACCTCCTTTCTTCTGCTGGTTATGCCCCTCTCTATGCAGCCTAGCATCCTTCTGGCCATGGCTGTTGCCTTGTCTCTTCACCTTTAGATCCTCAGACACCAACACCCCAAGGTCTCCCTCCTAAGTCGAGCTTACTAATCTCTCCCCTCCTATTCAGTATCTCTCTTTTGGGTTTCTGCACCCCAAGTGCATCACTCTACACTTCTTGGCATTAAATTGTAACTGATTGCAAAAACACTCCAGCTTGTTTTAATAGCAAATATCTTTATTGAAAAAATGAGCTTTTACCCTAAGCACTTATCATATTTAAAAACAATAATACCCACTCACTCATTCCCCATTCACTCGTAGTACCTCACTAACATCACTCCAAATTCTCTTGCTAAAATATACAGGTTATGATGTTACACTTAGTTATTACATTCTACTAAAGTATCAAATTGCTAATAATTTCCTCTTAGATTTCTCGTCCCGGCTTTCCACACGGGTACTCTATATATTTTGACTCTGAATTTATCACCAATAAATCGGTGTATGATAGTCTATGAAGCAATCCTCCATCCAGTGTGATATAAAAAAGACTGCACAGGTACACGATAAAGAAATGGGTTAGTTACTCCTGGATTTGTCATCAGCTGTTCCTTATACAAATGCCGGTTCCCCAATGCAGGACCGCATTTCGCTCACTTTGTCAGGAGGAACCACCACACCATTTTGTTCAATTCAATTCTGCTGCACGCCAGAATGAGACATCTCAGCTCGGGAGCCAACACCCGCAGTTTCAGTGTCGAAAGTCGGTGGATAGTTGGATGACATCTTCTAGATTCCCCACAGCTTGAAACCACAAAGCTAGGGTCCACTAAGCAGATCTCATATGCAGACGTACAATGGGTGTAACATGAACTGTGGAGGCCATGTGCCCCAAGAGTCTCAACATCTGCCAAGACCTGCTGAGACACCCAAACCGTGGACACCAGGAACAGAAGGTTGTCTGCCTGTGCCTCGGGGAGATAAGCCAGAACTGTTCTCGTGTCCAGCAGTGTTCCAATGAACTCCAATTTTTGAACAGGAGATGGGACTTGGTGCAATTTATGACGAACCCCAGTAGCTCCAGCACCTAAATAGTCATCCACATGGACTGCAGAGCACCTTCCTTCGAGGCGCTCATCACCAGCCAATCGTCGAGATAAAGAAACACATGCACTCCCAGTCTGCGTAGCGGCGCTGCGACTACAGTTAGGCATTTTGTAAACACTCTGGGCGCAGACGCCAGGCCAAAAAGCAGTACAGGGTACTGAAAATGCTGTGTTCCCAGCCAAAATCGAAGATACTTCTCGTGAGCTGGAAGTATCGAGATGTGTGTGTAAGCATCCTTTAAGTCCAGAGAGGATAGCCAATCGTTTTCCTGAATCATGGGAAGAAGAGTGTTGAGGGAAACCATCCTGAACTTTTCTCGGATAAGAAATTTGCTCAGGGCCCTTAGGTCTAGGATGGGACGCATCCCCCCCCCCCCCCGTTTTCTTCTGTACAAGGAAGTACCTGGAATAGAATCCCAGCCCTTCTTCCCCTGGTGGAACAGTTTCGACCGCATGGGCCTTTAGAAGGACGGAGAGTTCCTCTGCAAGTACCTGCCTGTGCTGGGAGCTGTATGAATGAGCTCCCGGTGGACAATTTGGAGGTTTGGATTCCAGACTGAGGGTGTATCCTAACCGGACTATTTGAAGAACTCACTGGTCAGAGGTTACAAGAAGCCATCTTAGGTGAAAAAACATTAACCTTCCCCCAACCGGCAAGTCGTCTAGTACGGACACTTTTAGTTTGGCTATGCTTTCTTGCAGCCAGTCAAAAGCCCATCCCTTGCTTTTGCTGGGGAGCAGTAGGGGCCTTGGGCACACACTGTTGACGAGAACGAGCGCGCTGGGGCAGAGCCTGAGTAGGCTGGCGAGACGCTGGAGTGTACCTATGCCTGGAATAGGAAATGGGGGCACTCTGTGGTCCACCAAAATACCTCCTAGTTGAGGAAGTGGTAGCAGAAGGCACATGGCGGGGGACCGAAGCCATAGCATCTTTGTGCTTGTGCTTCTTGATCTGGTCAACCAGATCTTCTACCTTCTCTCCGAAAAGATTATCCCCTGGCAAGGAACATCTGCTATTCTCTGCTGGACCGAATGGCCCAGGTCAGAAACATGCAGTCATGAGAGTCTGCGCATTGCTATACCTTGAGCAGAGATTCTGGATGCCACCCCTGGCTAGAAATTTACAACACACCTTCTGCTGTCTGACCAGCTGGCGAAAGGGTTCGGCCTTCTCCGGAGGGAGGACATCGACCAAACTAGACAGCTGCCGCACTGAGTTCTGCAAGTGGATGCATGTGAAGAGCTGGTATGATTGAATACGGGCAACAAGCATAGCGGCCTGATACATCTTCCTCCCAAAAGAGTCCAAGGTCCTAGCTTCTCAGCCTGGGGGCGCCGAAGCATATTCCCTAGAACTCTTGGGTCTTTTGAGGACAGAGTCCACCACCATGGAGTTATGGGGTAAACAGACCTCAACAACCCAGGTTCACTGTGGATCTAATTCTGGGATTCTGTCTTCTTAGGGATCACGGAACCAGACAGAGGGGACGCAGTTCCGCATAAGGACTTCCTGGAGTACGTTATGCAAAGGAGCTGTCACTGCCTCTTTAGGTGGAGAGGTGTAGTCCAGGACCTCGATCATCTCAGCCCTAGGCTCATCCTGCACATCTACGGGGAATGGAATGGCCTGAGCCATTTCCCGTACAAAAGATGAGAAGGAGAGGCTCTCATAAGTACATAAGTAATGCCATACTGGGAAAAGACCAAGGGTCCATCGAGCCCAGCATCCTGTCCACGACAGCGGCCAATCCAGGCCAAGGGCACCTGGCAAGCTTCCCAAACATACAAACATTCTATACATGTTATTCCTGGAATTTTGGAGTTTTCCAAGTCCGTTTAGTAGCGGTTTATGGACTTGTCCTTTAGGAAACCGTCCAACCCCTTTTTAAACTCTGCTAAGCTAACCGCCTTCACCACTTTCTCAGGTGGAGACAGTCTCTTTCAGGTGGAGTGGAAGGTTCAGAGGGAATCCCAAAGGACTCATCGGAGGAGATGTACCTGGAATCTTCCTCTGACTCCCATGAGCTCTACTCCTTGGTGTTGGAAAGCACTTCCCTGAGTGACCTTGAGACCGAACCCGCCTTGAGGCCGAAGACCCGTGGTCTTGATGGCGATGTCAAGGGGCCAACTCCCGCATGGACTGTTGTGAAGCTTCCTCCACAGACGTCAATGGGGAGTCGACCTGGGTGGCAAGTGGCACCGAGCTCGGGGACCTCACCACGGGTGGAGGGCCAGAGACAGCAGCAGCAGGCGACGCGGTAGGCGCAAGCACTCAACGCCAATCCAGATGTACATAGCAGTCCCTCCAGAAGCTCTGGAAGCAAGGCCCAAATGAACTTGTCGAGAGCCACCATCGGAAGAGGTTGCGGGGCCGGTGGAGCAGTCAGTGGCAGAATCGTCTGAGGTTCAGGATCAGGAAACGAGCTGCCGAGAGACTGACGTGTTGCCACCTCTTGTGTGGAGGGGGAGTGATCCTCTTGGCGTCAATGCTTCTCGGGTGCCGAATCCCTCAGTGCCCCCGGCACCATGCATTGAAGGAGAACGGTGTCGGTGCTTCTTAGCCTTTGCTCGATGCACCTCAATGAGGTGCCAACATCAAATCCCCAAGTCGCCTCGGGGGTCAGGTCCGACGATGGATGGTCCCGGTGGGCCTGCACAGCAGGAGGCCTCGAGGTAGGTGGAGACCCACTCGATGCCTCACTGCTCCCAGAGTGCAGTGCCCTCTCAGCAGCCATGTCTATCTCCACTCCCGACGTCGATGTGTCCCTCGATATCAATGCTGACGCCGCTCCAAAATGTTTCTCTCTCTGGGCTTCTCGAGCCAGTTGAGTCCTTTTCTTCATACAAAGACAAAGAGCACAACGAGATGGATTATGATCGGGCCCAAGGCACTGATTACACCACGAATGGGTATCAGTGCCTGAGATGGTCCGGTTGCACAGAGTACAGCATTTGAAGCCGCTGGGAGTCTTCAATAACATGGAAGGGAAGACAGCACCGGCTAAATCAAAAGTCTTGATTGTGTCAAGAAAAAAGGCACAAAAAGAGGGAAGGGCCCGGCCGAGAAGCCTAAAAATGGCCACAACGGAACGGGGGGGGGGTTAAACAAAATGAAACTAAGAAGAAGGAAAAGACATTGGGGGGGGGGGGGGGGGGGGGGGGGGGGGGGGAAGAATCACAAAAAAAAAAAAAAATACGTGAAGAATCTTTCCCGGGCACACAGAGGAACCACAGAAACACACCTGCGCGACAGGCAAGGCACTCCGGCACTGCACAGTGCGGCAGAAGGCTCTAGCAAAATCTTTTCATTTTGCTATGCATTATAACGATTCCTAGAAACACACGGATCGTCGACCCATCTGTGAGAATAATGCAGCCTGCTTGTCCTCGGAGAATAAATAAACCATTTTGGGAGCACAGGATAAAGGATTAAAAGCATATTTGTCCTGTTAGAACAAATCAGATGCTAAAAGAAACCACTGCCAGGAGACAATAGTAAAAACACAAAGAAAAATTAAAGCTAACAAGCAGCATAGACAGTTGTTGTGCATAGGTTAAAAGTCCATACCTTTCTGACCACCTTTCTGCTGTATTATGTTCATTTCATAGTAGCCGCTCTGCTCTACAGGACTATTCCTAAGTTCCACCAATGGAAGCATCTATTCTGTCACTTCACTCAAATAAAGAAATGGGAAAAAGGGACATCCTCCAAAGTTATGCCATTGTCTGATGATCTGGGCAAATGGAAATGCCACAGGGAGATGTAACTAGCATCTTCTGATTTTTCAAGGCAAATGCTTGTCTTGTCCAGGATTTTTCTTGTTTTCCCAAGGAATCAAGAGTCTGGGCAATGTCCCATCATAGCACCCCACACTGCCAAGGTAAGAATTATAACCAATGTGTTTTTAAAATAAAGATGCATACCTGAGTGTGGCCCAAAAATGCAAATAGATGCTGCAATTTCTTCATTAGCGAGTTGCACCCATTGAGATTTAAAGAAAGCACGTGTCTCCTGAAACTGAAGTTATGTAATAAAACAGCTCATTTTTATGTTCCAAATAAAAGTTTTCAGAGTTATCCAGGCTCAACAGTGCTACTAGAACTATTCACTATAGCATAAAGGGACCAATTCTATAATAATCATTACAATTAATGCAACAATTATGTCCCTAAATTTTTAGAATATAGCATCTATGTATGTATGTATACATATGTGCAAACTGCCAAAATGTGACCTAAGAGCTATTCTGTAAATATCCAGTTAGCAGGAACTGCAAGGGGGTGTACACATGGGCAGGGATCAAACTTACACGGGTAACTTACAGAGTACTATAAGTTACATGGGTATCTACAGCACTTCGATGCTAACACACTGGCTGGAGTACGCAATAATTTGTGCCTAAGGGACCCTTTTACAAAGGTGCATAGGTGCCTAAGCGCGTCCAATGCATGCCAAATTGGCGTTACCGCCTGGCTACCACGTGCCCCAAGCGGTAATTCAATTTTTGACGCGTGCCCAAAACACACAGTAGAAAATACTTTCTATTTTCTACCACATGGCGCTTACCCGGCGGTAACTGGCAGTTTACTTGCGCTGGCCGCTTACCACCCGGTTAGCGTGTGAGACCTTACCGCAAAGTCAATGGATGGCAATAAGGTCTCAGCCCGAAAATGGACATACGCTGGTTTTAATTTTGTCACACGTCCATTTTCTGGCACACACACAAAAAAAAGCCTTTTTTTCTAGGCACACTGAGCAAATGGACATGCACGCATCCAAAACACGTGCCTATACCACTTTTAGACACGCCTTAGTAAAAGGGCCCCTAAAAACATGTATATACCCAGTTAGGCTAACATTCTACAAAGGAAAGTAGGCCCACAGGCTCCTCCCAGGTACCATGTTATAGAATTGCCCTGAAACTGGTGATATGCTTGAGAATAAAAGGGGAACTAGAATAAAGAAAACACATCAGAATGTCCTTTATTTTGCTACGGCTACCAGCTTACTGCACAATTATGGCTTCAGTCAAGTAATAAGGACATTAGTCATCTATGTCATAAGATGTTTTGCTTCAATAGTGCCAAAAAAAAAAAAGTCAGATGCATGGCTATTAATATTCATGCATTCTAGTTACCCTTCACTGAATTTCTGGCATGGTAAGAACATTCCTGCCAGCTTTATGCCCAGTGACATGTGCTGCATCTAACAGATGCTTATTTGTCAAACCTAAATTAAGTGTAGTTCATGAACACCTTTGGGAACTGAACACACAGACATTAAAAAACTGATAAACAATCCTGCAAACCTGAGCAGGGATGCGTACTATTAGGCTTATTTGAGGAGGACCACTTTTAAACTGCAGTTAAGCACCTATCCCACTTACAGTTACATTAGTTACAATGGATCTGCATAACCAATGCATATATTTTACACCCTCATTTAAGAGGGCAGCGTATCTGTGTATATTTTATCTGCATAACCACCTAATCTTCAAACTCAGATGAGGTCACACTACTTTTGAGTTTGAATATCAGGCCGCTTTGTCTGAGCTGAAAAATCTGTGTTTACTTGGGTGCCTTTTTCAAAAACGTATCCTTTTATGTCTGAGAGGCAAACATTATTTCTGAGGAAAGGAAGCTCCAGAAATGAAGGAATCAGAATACGAGACCAAAATGGGGTGAGGTAAATCAAGTAGCTTAAGGAAGCAATTCCTCACCACAAAAGGAATGGGGATGCACAGAATTGCTTTCCAGTGGAGTGGGAGAGGCAAACCCATGATTAGAACTCAAGACAGTATGGGACAAGAATAGATGACCTTTCCTGGAGAGGAAATGTGGACAAATCTGGAGATCAAGTAAGGCTTTGCAATAGATGGAGGTGAGAGAATAAAAATATTAGCAGACAAGATGCGCTTTCCATTTTTACATCAGTTATCATATTTGTTTCTAGATAATGGCAAAATGGCAACTGGTACTCAAAAGTAGCCTGTCCCACCCTCTCTCCAGGGGCTGTTATACTATGCCAGCATCACATTTTCCAGCTATTCTTTAAAACAGCTCAACTGGCCACAACATAAAGCCTCCATGATCCCGCTAAGTCCCCATTACCTCCAGCATATTGTGCTTAACTTAGCTAGCTGAACAAAGCTCGCAATCTTGGTAAGACTAAAATGATCCAACTGCATGACAGGCGATATATTTCACAAAAGGGTTACAATTTTAAACTTACTCTGTGGCCATAAAAAGCGCCTGTATAACACTGTTCATATAGCATGTATTTCCCAGGTTTATGAGACCTGTTTTCCCGGTTTCAGATTTTCCAGAAAGCCTAGATAAACAAGATGCCAGCGAATTGGACTGAGATGTCCAGGCACTTTGATTGAGAATCAACTTAATCTTCTCTTCATTGGGTTTAGGTAGTTCCTGTAAAGGAGGAGGGGATAGAAGAAAACAAAATTAAACAAAGACATATTGTTAAAGAAGTCTTACTAGTTTAGAGCTGTTTAATTAAAAACATTCTTTCCCATTCTTCAGTGCCCTGACATTCTGCAGTTTCTCCTCTGTGCCTGAAGGATATGGAATACAGTTGTCTTTGAAATCAATGCCAGTAACATTCTTTGGCTACCCATCAATGGACTACCCTACAGTTACTTCACAAATTCTCTTCCCAGCCAATTCTCCACAGATTCTGACAACTCTGATACAGGACCTGAGATACCAAGCCCATTTCTGAAGTCTTCCACGGTGACTGTGCCATCAGCTTTAAAAGCATTATTGACAGCCCTCTGAAACAAATTCTCCATCTTTGATGAGCTAATCTAGCACAAGTGTTCTCCATAGACAGCAGGTTTAATCAGGCACACAAGTGAGTGATGTCATCACATGGTGACAGGCTGATAGTTCTCCCAGAGCACAGAGATCTCGGTTCCACAGCTCAAAGAGTAATACAACTTTCAACAAGGTAAGAGGGAGTCTAATTAATCCTGTTTATAGAGAACATATGTTACAGAAAAAACACCTTTCTTTATAAACATGCTAGATGTAGAATTTGTCTGAGTATTCACTTTTGTTCTCTCCATCAATGAGCAAGATATAATCAGGCATAAAAGTGGATGATACCCAAGCTCAGGGTTGCCCCAGTTCCCATATTAAATTTTCTCAGTGTTAAGGAGCAACCTGATCAAATGATGTGAAAGTTGTCTAGATTACAAAGACAAATTGGCGAGTACTGCTCAACTAAATGCATCGTCTCTGAGGACTGATTCAAGCTACAGTGTGAAATGAATGGATTATATGAGGACCTGCTCATATCTGCTTTGCAGATGCTTGCCAGCAAAACAGATTTTAAGAAAGCTACAGCAACAACAGTGGTTCTGATCTGATACGCCGATTAGACGGATACCAGTCTGCTCATAAGAGAACTGAATACAGAATGCTAGCCAATAAGCTACTATATGCTTTGCCACTGGATTTCAAAGTCTTTTGGGGATCAAAGGAGGGAACAACTGTGTAGCCTTTCTGATGGATTCTGTTTTTCTAGGAAAGTGAGAGCCAGTTTGCAGTCCAGAATACGGAGGGACCTCTCACATGGGAGTTTGTGTTGTTTAGGATATATTGTAGGCAGTACCATTTCTTCATTCACATGAAAGGCATAACCACCTTAGGCAAGAAATTAGGGCGAGTACAAAAGACTATCTTATTATGAAACCGAGTATAAGGTTTATATATGAATGGTGTCTTGAAGCTCAATAAATCTGGCCAAGTAACTGCAACTTGAAAAAGCACATTCCAGGTCGGATTCTTGAAAGAATGATAGGGTCGGATTCTTGAGAGAATGATAGGGACGCAAACAAAACTGGGCAACACGATAATTATGGACGCAAACAAACTGGGCAACACGATAACGGGTGATTTCAATTACCCCGATACTGACTGGGTAAATGTAACATCGGGGTACGCTAGGGAGGTAAAGTTCCTTGATGAAATCAAGGACAGCTGTATGGAGCAGCTGGTACAGGAGCCGACAAGAGAAGGAAAAATTCTAGACCTAGTCCTTAGTGGAGCGCATGATCTGGTGCAGGAGGTAATGGTGCTGGGGCCGCTTGATAACTGTAACCATAATATGATTGGATTTGATAGTAGCTTTGAAGTAAGTATACATAGGAAATCAAATACGTGAGCGTTTAACTTTAAAAAAGGAGACTATGATAAAATGAGAAGAACGGTGAAAAAAAAAAACTTAGAGGAGTGACTGCGAGGGTCAAAAATTTACATCACGCGTGGATGCTGTTCAAAAACACCACCCTAGAAGCCCAGGCCAAATATATTCCGCGTATTAAAAAAGGAAAGGCTAAAGTGGCTACGGCTCTTCAGCTTGGAGAAAAGGTGGTTGAGGGGAGATATGATAGAACTCTATAAAATGTGTGGAGTTGAACGGGTAGATGTGAAGCGTCTGTTTACGCTTTCCAAAAATACCAGGGGGACATGCGATGAAGCTACAATGTAGTAAATTTAAAACGAATCAGAGAAAATGTTTCTTCACTCAACGTGTAATTAAATTCTGGAACTCGTTGCCAGAGAATGTGGTAAAGGCGGTTAGCTTAGCAGCGTTTAAGAAAAGGTTTGGACGGCTTCCTAAAGGAAAAGTCCATAGACCATTATTAAATGGACTTGGGAAAAATCCACTATTTTTTTTTGTTACATTTATACCCCGCGCTTTCCCACTCATGGCAGGCTCAATGTGGCTTACATGGGGCAATGGAGGGTTAAGTGACTTGCCCAGAGTCACAAGGAGCTGCCTGTGCCTGAAGTGGGAATCGAACTCAGTTCCTCAGGACTGGGATAAGCAGTATAAAATGTTTTGTACTTTTTAGGGATCTTGCCAGGTATATTGTGACCTAGATTGGCCACTGTTGGAAACAGGATGCTGGGCATGATGGACCTTTGGTCTTTCCCAGTATGGCAATACTTATGTAGATGTAAGATGACAGCCTGGTCTCATGGAACAGGAGTCTTTTATTCAACATTTACAGAGTGGCAAAGCTCCTGGATCGGATGGGTACACAGGGCGGCTTCATAAACTTTGTGGGAGAGGTGGGGGATCTCCTGGTAAGCGTAGGTAAAAGAGTGCTGGAGGGGAAAGCTTCATCTATGGTTGAGGCAGGCATCACAGTACTGCCAAAGCCTGGAAAAGACTAATCAGTCTGTGGAGCATATAGGCCCATTTCTCTTCTTAATGCTGATGCAAACATTTTGGCTAAGGTCTTGGCTAACAGGTTAGGTAAGGTTCTACCGCACCTCCTTCATTTGGACCAGTCAAGGTTCATACCGCACAGAACAGTGGGAGATAATATACGTAGAACTCTGCATTTTCTTTGGGCGGCTCAGCAGGTTGACTCGTGTAGCCTTTCTGGCATTAGATGCCGAGACGGCATTCGATAGGGCGAGCTGGTCCTTTGTAAAGGAAGTAATGAGGAGAATGGAGCTGGGGGACAATTTTTGTGCGAGGATTACAGCTTTTAAGTGGGTCCTAGGGCATATCTCTGTATTAACTGTTCGTATACATCTTTCTTCCCTATTGATAGGGGAACCCGTCAGGGATGTCCCATTGCCCCTGTTGTTCATGCTTTACATGGAGCCATTGGCTATTTGTCTCCATGAACACGCGGATATTCGGGAGGGGGGGGGGGGGGTACTAGGAGAGGTGGAACAGTGGGTGGCCTCTTCGCAGATGATGTTTTATTATATATTTGCGACCCAGGATTGACCCTGCCAATCACCTTGGAGGTCTTTCGTGAGTTTGGGAAAGTAGCAGGGTTAAAAATTAACATGGACAAGAGCGAGTTGTAAGATGTTACTACTTCTGGAAAAGAAGAGGAACGATTGCACAGGGCCTTTCCCTTTCATTGGGTGCAGACTCACATTCGTTACTTGAGCATTCAGATTCCTTGTGATTTGCAGTCTTTATAGTCTTAACTATGATAAGATTTTATGTCGTATTCAGGCAGATTTGGGGAGATGGAAGGGGTTATGGCTATCTTGGTGGGGCCGTATAGCAGTGGCGAAGATTAATGTACTACTGAAGCTTTTCTTTTTACTCCAGACCTTACCAGTTCAGAGTCCAAGTAGATTGTTACGCCATATGCAGGCCACTATGTCCCATTTTATTTGGGAGAGGAAGCGCCCACGCCTGTCCAGAAGGATGTTGTGAGGGGCTGTGGAACAAGGTGGTAGAGCAGTTCCTAATTTAGATTGGTACATAAGTAATGCCATACTAGGAAAAGAGCAAAGGTCCATCGAGCCCAGCATCCTGTCGCCCGACAGCAGCCAATCCAGGTCAAGGGCACCTCCTGGCAACCTACCCAAACGTACAAACATTTTATACATGTTATTCCCAAAATTGTGGATTTTTTTCAAGTCCATTTAGTAGCGGTCTATGGACGTATCCTTTAGGAAACCGTCCAACCCCTTTTTAAACTCTGCCAAGCTAACCACCTTCACTACGTTCTCCGGCAACGAATTCCAGAGTTTAATTATGCGTTGGGTGAAGAAACATTTTCTCCTATTTGTTTTAAATTTACTACACTGTAGTTTCATCGCATGCCCCCTAGTCCTAGTATTTTTGGAAAACATGAACAGACGCTTCACATCCACCTGTTCCACTCCACTCATTATTTTATATACCTCTATCATGTCTCCCCTCAGCCGTCTCTTCTCCAAGCTGAAAAGCCCTAGCCTCCTTAGTCTTTCTACATAGGGAAGTCGTCCCATCCCCGCTATCATTTTTGTCGCCCTTCGCTGCACCTTTTCCAGTTCTACTATATCTTTTCTGAGATGTGGCGACCAGTGGCGTTCCTAGGGGGGCTGACACCCGGGGCGGATTGCCGATGCGCCCCGCCCCCCGGGTGCAGCGCCCCCCCCCCCCCCGGCAAAAGAACCCCCCCCCCCGGGTGCACGCCGCTGGGGGAGGGGGGGGGGGGTGCCGCGCGCCTGCTGGCTCTTTGTTTTCATGCTCCCTCTGCCCCGGAACAGGAAGTAACCTGTTCCGGGGCAGAAGGAGCATGAAAACAAAGAGCAGACAGGCGCGAGGCACCCCCCCAGCGGCGTGCACCCGGGGCGGACCGCCTCCACCCTTGGTACGCCACTGGCGGCGACCAGAATTGAACACAATACTCAAGGTGCGGTCGCACCATGGAGCAATACAACGGCATTATAACATCCTCACACCTGTTCTCCACACCTTTCCTAATAATACCCAACATTCTATCCGTTTTCCTAGCCGCAGCAGTACACTGAGCAGAAGGTTTCAGTGTATTATCAACGACGACCCCCAGATCTCTTTCTTAGTCCATAACTCCTAACATGGAACCTTGCATGACGTAGCAATAATTCAGGTTCTTTTTTCCCACATGCATCACCTTGCACTTGTTCACATTAAATGTCATTTGCCATTTAGCTGCCCAGTCTCCCAGTCTCGTAAGGTCCTTCTGTAATTTTTCACAATCCTCTCGCGAGTTAACGACTTTTAATAACTTTGTGTCATCAGCAACTTTAATTACCTCGCTGGTTACTCCCATCTCTAAATCATTTATAAATATATTAAAAAGCAGCAGTCCTAGCACTGACCCCTGAGGAACCCCACTAACTACCCTTCTCCATTGTGAATACTGCCCATTTAACCCCACTCTGTTTCCTATCCTTCAACCAGTTTTTAATCCTCAATAGGACATTTCCTCCTATCCCATGACCCTCCAATTTCCTCTGAAGCCTTTCATGAGATACTTTATCAAACGCCTTTTGAAAATTCAGATACACAATATCAACCGGCTCCCCTTTGTCCACATGTTTGTTTACTCCTTCAAAGAATTGAAGTAAATTGGTCAGGCAAGAGTTCCCCACACTAAAGCCGTGCTGACTTGGTCTCAGTAATCCATGTCCTTGGATGTGCTCTGTAATTTTATTTTTAATAATAGCCTCTACCATTTTCCCCAGCACCGACGTCAGACTCACCGGTCTATAATTTCCCGGATCTCCCCTGGAAACTTTTTAAAAAATTGGCGTTACATTGGCCTATGTAGCGGCTCAGCTAAGAGAATGGTACTGGACTGGGAGATTAGCTTACATAAGCCGGCAGTGACCTTGAAGCAGGAGAGCTTCCGAATACCAGTTGAGCTCATTGCTATGGAATTCTTTGGAGTCAGGGCAGGGGATACAAGGTCTCCTAAATCCCTTTTTGCGCCATCTGTTGGGTATTGAGAGAGAATAATAGGAGGTGGGATTGGATGTCTACTCTGGATGTTATAAGATGAGAATCTAAATTCGAGGTGGGACGAAGGGAAGGAATATTGGCCCGTTTTCGAGATGTCCTTATCAAGGGGAGCATGGTGGTATCATTTGAAAGGCTCCACGAATTATATGATTTGCCGAAGGGGGATTTTCTACCCTATATGCAGTTAAGACATTTTATAGAGCAACAAGGTTGGATGTGGGAAGACCCCGAAGGAGGGAGTGTCTAGAGAATCTCTGGCTTCTTTTGAAAATAACTCCCCAGCCTGTATCTTTGATTTATAAATTTACTAGTAAATCAGGCCCGTTTCTGACACAAATGAAATGGGCGCTAGCAAAGGTTTTTGTCGGAGTGTGTATGTTTGAGAGAATGTGTGTGAGTGACTGTGTGAGAGAGAGAGAGAGTGAATGTGCGAGTGTGTGTTTGTGACAGAGAGTGTGAGACTGCAGTGTGCGAGTGTGCCTGCTCTGTCCCCTGCCCCCCCTGCAGCCACCCGATTATCCTCTCTCCCCTGCTCCCCCTGCAGCCACCCAGCGATTATCCTTTTTCCTTGGCCCTCCCCCCCCGTATCCACCCAGGCATGCTCTTCTCTCCCCTGCCCCATCCCGCCACCCAGCGACTCTCCTGTCCCCTGCTCCCGCTGCAGCCACCCAGCGATTCTCCTCTCTGCCCTGCCCCCCCTGCAGCCACCCAGCGATTCTCCTGTCCCCCCCTTCCAGCCACCCAGCGATTGTCCTCTCTCCCCTGCCCCCCCTCCAGCCACCCAGCGATTCTCCTCTCTCCCCTGCTCCCCCCTCCAGCCACCCAGTGATTCTCCTCTCCCCCCCGCCCCCTCCAGCCACCCAGCGATTCTCCTCTCCCCTGCTCCCCCTCCAGCCACCCAGCGATTCTCCTCTCTCCCCTGCTCCCCCCTCCAGCCACCCAGCGATTCTCCTCTCTCCCCTGCTCCCCCTCCAGCCACCCAGCGATTCTCCTCTCTCCCCTGCTCCCCCTCCAGCCACCCAGCGATTCTCCTCTCTCCCCCGCTCCCCCTCCAGCCACCCAGCGATTCTCTCCTCTCTCCCCCGCTCCCCCTCCAGCCACCCAGCGATTCTCCTCTCTCCCCTGCTCCCCCTCCAGCCACCCAGCGATTCTCCTCTCTCCCCCGCTCCCCCTCCAGCCACCCAGCGATTCTCTCCTCTCCCCCGCTCCCCCTCCAGCCACCCAGCGATTCTCCTCTCTCCCCCGCTCCCCCTCCAGCCACCCAGCGATTCTCCTCTCCCCCACCCCCCTCCAGCCACCCAGCAATTGTCCTCTGTCCCCCGCCCCCCCTCCAGCCAGTTAGCGATTGTCCTCTCTCCCCTGCCCCCCCCTCCAGCCACCCAGTGATTTTCCTTTTTCCTCTGGCCCCCCTCCAGCCACCCAGCGATTCTCCATTTTTCCTTGCCCCCCCCTCAAGCCACCCACCGATGCTCTTCTCTCCCCTGCCCCCCCCTTCCAGCCACTAAGCGAATCTCCTGTCTCCCCTGCCCCTAACGATACCGGCCAAATCTCTCTGCTGCCGTGCACAGCTCAGCGTGCAGGTCCAGTGAACGCTAGATCGATTCGCCGCTGTGAGTCCACCCTTCCACCTCTGGTTAGTCAGCTTTTGTGTGTGACGTACAAGGAAGTACAGTACGTCACTTCATCAGATGGATGCATCCTTTCAGAGCGCACGAATGCTTCAGCCACAGAGTCAGCTTCAGAATGTTGGAGGTGCGTTTTTGCTACTTATAACTATATGACCTGCACATATTTAAAGGCGACCTGCTGTGGGTGGTTTTTAAAGTGCCTCTGAAATTTTTCCCATGCAAGTTGTGGAGGTGATTTTAGAAGAGTTGCTTTCTGCTGCTTGTATTTGTAAAAAGCACGTTGCCTGGAAACTTGCAGCGATCCCTTCACTCTCACTGTTCCACCCTCAACGTCATCGTGTTTTTACGCGAGGGCGGGGCAGAGACAGATGTGACACCCTTACGAACTTACGAACCCTGAAGCCACGGAGTCAGCTTTAGAATGTTGGAGGTGCATTTTATTATAGTAGATGAGGGGATGGGAGTTGTCAAAACATGTCATTATGCTTAATTGAGAAGAGGATTTACAATGTAGCTTCTCTGTTTCAGACTGGGAGAATATGAGTGGTGAAGTCCACAAGGTATCTGTCTGTGTGTTGGTACAAGAAAACATATATAAAGTTCTCTGAAAAGAGATAGTAGCTCTAACTCTTCTATTGACAATAATGGAGTACCGGGAAAATAGAAGGTTGCTTCTAGTCAATCAACTGCAAAATACAGGGGACAATATCCGATTGTGACAACCTGCTACATCCCATCTTTAATGCAAACAACAGCATTCAAAATGATAATTATCTTATCTAAAAGTCATGGTGCTCTTACTAGTAGTCTCTATGACAGAGAATTGCACTTCACCATTTTAGGATTATCAAATTTCCACCACCGACCACTGCAATACAGTAGACGGCACTGCTGCAGAAACTATTACTTACTAGTAAAAAAGCCCCGTTTCTGATGCAAATGAAACGGGGGCTAGCTAGCAAGGTTTTCTTCTGTGTGCATGTGGGAGTGTGTGTGTCCCTGCCCTCTCTCTCTTCCTCTGTGCTGTCTGTCCCCCCCGCCCCCCCCCCCCCCCCCCCCCCCCGAGTCCTTTAGTGTTAAGTTTCTTGCTGTGCTGTGTTTGTGTTACAGAGATAGTGAGAGCTTCTGCCCTCTCTCCCCTCCCCCCTCTGAGTCCTTCACTGTTACACAGCAAGCGATTTGATTTCATGCTTTGCTGTGTTTTCCTTCACTGTTTGTGTTACAGAGAGAGCGAGGGCGGGGCAGACACTCATGGGGAAACCGGATATCTCTCCCCCTTCACACTTCCGGCTGGAGGCTTCATTTAGAACGTTGGTGGTGCCTTTTATATATAGAAATGTGTACTGCTGAAGAGAAGACTTTCACTGTACAGCCTAGAGAAAAATTTGTGTACCAAAGGTACAGAAACTATTCAGCACCCTTGGAAAGACCCACTACCTTTAATTATGTGAGATACAGAACATGAATTGTTTCTTTTTATGGTCTCCTCATATCACAAAACAAAATACTACATAGATCCCTACCTTGATAGCTTCAAGAATTGGTTCATAGAGGTCTGGAAATCCCGAATAGTGATATATCATACAGTGCATCAACTCTGTAAATTGAACTAAGAAGTTTATACTGGAAGGCAGGCCATCACTCTTTAAAGACTGGACCAGGTTGACTATGTTTGGAACAATCTGTAAAAACAAAACAAAAACAGAAGCAAACCAATTTACATCTTAATAGATGTAATGAACATGACCCTAGCCTTAGTCACAGAGTGTCACATGTGAAAGCAGGACAGAACTTCTTATACGATCTTGTTCTCTAAGCAAGGGGGCTTTCACTTTTAGGATACCTACAAAGTACATTCAGCAAAGATGGCTGCATATATTTAAGAAAACAGGTTTGCTTGCCAACTTTGGTGACAGCGGCCTTACAAGAACAAGATGAAATACATCTGCATTCCAGTCTCTCAATCTTTTTCTAGAAATGACTCACCACCAAGAGTAATTTTCCACACTAAGGAGCTCTTTTACTGTCTGGTATAGGGCCTATAGGAATAAAGGGTTAGATTCTATATAGGGCATCTGAAAAATCTGTGTGGAAAAAAACCCCGCCTAGGCGTATTCTCTAAAATTTGCCTACATTTAGATGTATTTTATAGAATAGGCCTAAATTTCCATGCGGTTTATAGAATAAGCCCTTTCCACGCGAATAAATTTAGCTGCGGGCAGTTCCGCCAAGTAAAACTTGGCGTAAATCCCAACACCTAAATTAGGTGTGAACCGGATATATTCTATAACATGCATAGATTTCAGAAACGCCCACGACCCACCTATTCCATGCCATGGCCACACCCCCTTTTCAACTTAGAATTTATGTGCATCACGTAGCAGAATACACTTACAGTTCTGCGCATAAATATCCGGGGGGGGGGGGGGGGGGGGGGGATAGGGGTGGTAGCAGATTGCACTAACTTAACTGTAAATTAATTAGTGATCCCCTTACTAGGGTAGAACTCTTGATAAAGAAATCAATTTTTGTAAATTATAATTAAACAAAACCATTATATAAATTTAATAAAATATCTTTGCACCAGGTGGCTTCTTTTAGTATTGATTCCACAGATCATTTCTCAATTCGCCTTCATCTAATATAATTGCACTTTGTCTTAAAGTGTCACCCAGTATTTCATTTCTACTTTGAAATGTAAGTATGAGAGTGTCTAGTGTGCAGCTCCCCCTAATGCAACTCCTTTTAATTGCATTTAGAAACCTCAGTTTGAAGAGCCAGTCCTACTTTCTCAAGTCATATTCTGAGAATACAAATAACATCTTAAATAGTCTAAAGATGTGGCCTCATTTTTTTTAAGAAAGGGAAGACAGGTAGCAGGACTATTTTAGGTCTTTCCTGAAGTTCCTAGTTGACCTGCCCATGGGAAGATGTGCTATGAAGTGATCTACTGTTGTTTCCTTTGAGGAAAATAGTTACAGGATATACGTTACATTACACACTGCACCCTGGCAAGCTCATGCCCCTTAGCAGAATGTACAGAAATCCATTAGTAGAAACTTTTTTTTTTTTTAGCATTTATTTTTCTCAGAATTTAACATATGGAACTAAGCAAACATCTTGTATAGATAGGATGAAATTACTAGCAAAATGTACAACACATACAGGGAACGAAATCTCACAGAAGCCAACAATCTGGAGAAGTCGAAGAAGAGAACAAATGTAAACAGGAAATAAAATTCCGGACTTGATGATCTATCCACAGGAACAAAATCAATGAGCCCTAGCTCACTCTCAAGATTCCATCTGGGTTAGCCCCCAACTACCTCTTCCTAGTGATGAAGGCGGTCCAATGAATAGGTTGGACTGCAACCGCAAATCCTGTGTTAGTGTTGTGGCTCCCACTTTGTGGACTATTTTACCAACGGACATCTGTACTGAAATCACCCTCAAGTCATTTTAAGAAAAGCACTAAAAATGTACTATTTTACTGCTGCTTCTACATCTGATGATTTATAGTATCATCACACATTTCTAGTTGGCCCTACTCCATTTTCCACCATCTCACGGTGCTGCTTTTGCATTTGTGTCCTGTTATATGGTGATATTGGTGTTACCACCTTACTCCCTGTTGTATCTTAGGTAGGAAGCAGTCCCTTGAAACTCATAGTCTAGCTTTTATAACTGACATTTTATATTATTCTCTTAAACTCAGGGCCGGTCCTAGGGTCTCTGGTTCCCCCCTGCAGACTATGAGTTGGCGTCCGCGCCCCCCCCCCCCCCCCCCCCCAGCACCTCCTTTCTCTCTTCTCCCACCCTGCCCCTGTCCAGCGAGTCTCCTTCGCCCCCATCCCCCGCCATACCGCGCCGCCCTTGGTGCTTTAAATCTTTAATTTACCTCAGTTCCAGCAGCCGCGTTATTTGAAAGCCCTGCCCCGTCTCTAGCCTTCCCTCCCTTCGTGAGTTCATTCCCTCAGAGTCCCGCCCTCCAGGAAATGTCAGAAGGCGGGACTACGGAACAAACTCACGAAGGGAGGGAAGGCTAGAGACGGGGCAGGGCTTTCAAATGACGTAGCTGCTGGCAATGAGGTAAATTAAAGATTTAAAGCACCAAGGGCTGTGCGGTATGGCGCTGCAGCGGCGCCCTTGAAGGCAGGCACCCCCCTGCGGTGCTTACCCCGCTTACTGGGTTTGACCGGCCCTGCTTAAACTGTAACCTATGCCTCCCAACGTATGCTCCCATTTTTGTAATTCCCTCACCCCCTCAATTATTTTTATATCGTACAACATTTGGATAAGCAAATTTATAGGCAGTATCAAACATATAAAAAACAAGTGACCGACTCACCCAAAATGCGCAGTAGAGACTTCCCTCTCTGTCCCGCCCTCGCGTCAAGACGTGATGATGTCAGAGGGCAGAACAGAGAGGGAAACGGACGCCGCCAGCCTGCTGCTGCCGACGAAGGAAAGGAACATCGCCGGCGCACCAACCTCCACCCTCCCCCCCATCCCCGACGTCGCCGCCGCTCTTTCCCCCCTCCGTATCAGGCCCCCTGCACTGACATGACAGCGCCTCTCACCTCCGTGTGGAAGCACTGCAGGCAGCAGCAGAGCGATCTGCTGCTGCCTGCAGCGCTTTCACACGGAGGTGAGAGGCGCTCTCATGTCAGTGCAGCGGGCACGGAGGGGGGAAGGAGGAGGGTTGCTGGACATGGGGGAGGGCAGGGGAGAGAACAGGGTGGGGGGAGGCCAAGGGAAAGAGGAGGGTTGCTGGATATGGGGGGAGGGCAGGGGAGAGAGGAGGGTCGGTGGACGCCGTGAGGGCAGGGGAGAGAGGAGGGTCGGTGGACGCCGTGAGTCCAGGGGAGAGAGGAGGGTCGGTGGACAGCATGAGGCCAGGGGAGACAGGAGGGCTGCTGGACATGGGGGGGGGAAGGCATGGGAGATAGCAGGGTTGCTGGACGGTTGCTGGATATGGGGGGAGGGCAGAGGAGAGAGGATGGTTGGTGGACGGGGGGAGGGCAGAGAGGAGGTTTGCTGGACATGGAGGTGAGAATTACAAATCTCGCCTGTTTTAACGGGCTTAACAGCTAGTATCAAATATAGAAGAACTATGAACCGTGAACTAAATGCTTTTACGTCAACCGCAGGCAACAAATTCTAGACTGTAATTGTTGCTGGAGTGAAAACATTTTTTGCCAATTTGTTTTTGAATGTGTTATTTAGTAGCTTCACAGAGCAAGTTTTTATTTTTTGAAAAAGTACATTACTGATTCATGCTTGGTTGTTCCACTGCACTTGTGTTTTTACAGACTTCTATCAGATCCCTCAGCCATCTCTTCTCCAAACTGCAGAGCCATAAACTGTTTAGCCTTTTCTCATTAGGGAAATCTGTTCTATTCTCTTATTTTGGTTGCCCCTTTTTTTTTTTAGTTCTTTATCAGACAGAAAATAAAGATGTAAAAAAAAACAAAAACAAAAGAAACAACGGACAACCTGTACACACTGATCTGAGAACTCCCTCCTGGCCAAGTCAAGTCGAGAAACATCAGAATCTATTTTCTTGGATGCAGAATAATTTGGTATAAACATTGCTCCCCAGAGATTTTAACAGAAATTGCAGGTATTAAGCTGCAGTACATGCTCCTCTTTAGATAGGAGAAATTAAAATAAAATTGTATTATTTTAATTCCTAATGAAAATATCTAACATAGGGCACTCTTTACTAAGCCGCGCTAGAGATGCGTTACCATTTTTAGCACGCTCAGTGTAGGCGTCCACAATATTCCTATGGGTGCCTACACAGAGCATGCTAATTTTGTGCTCATGCTAAAAACGCTAGTGCACCTTAGTAAACAGGGCCCTTATAATTTATTTATTTAGATTTTGCTCACACCTTTTTCAGTAGTAGCTCAAGGTGAGTTACATTCAGGTACACTGGATATTTTTCTGTCCCAGGAGGGCTCACAATCTAAGTTTGTATCCGAGGCAATGGAGAGTTAAGTGACTTGCCCAAGATCACAAGGAGCAGCAGTGGGATTTGAACTGGCCACCTCTGGATTTCAAGACTGGTGCTCTAACATTTTGTTCACATTTTTAAATAAAGCCTAGGACAAGAGAAGTGCATTTTTAACCTTTTGGCACCTGCTAGTAGTTGAAGTTTATTTTATTTCAGTTTTAATACTTCAGTTCAATTTCTTTATAAAGAGTACTGCATTTTAGGCAACATCTTGATATTTTTGCAGGATTAATACGTCAAACAAAAAAAAAGGGACAAATGTACTAAGCAATTTTCCTCCTGCACAAAAAAAAAAAAAAAAAAAATAGAGAAAGCCCTGTAATATATATATGACAAAGTGACAACTTACCAAATGGAACGCCTCTGGAGAATGCTGAAAGCTAAGCAACATGTGGGACAGGACAGCAAGAGCACCAGGTCTTACAAGAGGGATCAAGAGTCTGTTAAAAACCTTAAAAGCAAAAAAAAAAAAAAAAAAATCAAACATTTTACATCAGTGTTGAAATTGTCAATTATTTTCCTGGGGGAGAAGGGTAATCTGATCTGACCTATCATCTGCTTTGACCCACAAAAATACCAATTGATTAATCAACAGCAAAATTCCCTTATCCTTAAAAGAATAGCATGAAAATAGGATGATGGATTTCACACCCAAAATAGTCTTGATGCTGAAGTGCTAACTTGCTACTCATTTTACTTGGCACTGGGTCTTGTGACAGAGCAGACGAGGACTCTCAAAGGTTTTCTTGTTGGGCAGACTGGATGGACTGTATAGGTCTTTACCTGCTGACATCTGTGTTACTATCTTATCTTTCATATTTTATTTATTATTACATTTGTATCCCGCGCTTTCCCACTCAAAGCAGGTTCAATGCGGCTTACACAGTAATAGGGAATACAGAATGTTAGAGAGAGTAAAAATTAAGTATAACAGAGTAATAGAATAAATAAGTAGGTAGAGATAAGGCAATGGAGAGGGGAGTAAGGTCAGAAGGCAAGTCCATTTGGCCTATCCAGTCTGCTCAGCTGTTCTTGCTTACATCTTGTTATTCCTCTTCCATGCTGATATCACAGGCCAGTGTGTGAGGGAATTCTCCCAAGTGTCAGCTGTTCCAGCACGATCACTTTTAAGAGAGATCACACCTTATTTTTGTCCGTTAGGGAGTTAGGCAAGCCAGCTTATAGCCCATGCTATACAACCTATTTTCTCCAGTTACAGCTGAGAGAATAGCAAGGTTCTCCTGCTTTTTCATACAGTCATTCCCTGCCACCTCAAAGCAGCTACTACTGCCAGAATTCTGCACCAAAAAAAATTTCAAAATTCTGTGCATAATTTGCAAATTCTGCAAGTTTATCAAAAGTTAACCAATATTACAGCCCCCCTCCCTGTACACAGATACCATCCATATTTTTCCTGGCTCACCTACAAGTACCTATAGCATCCATATCTTTTTAGAGCCCCCCTTCCTGCACCCACACACATCCATATTTTTTCCCCGTCTCCCTCCCTGAATCAGCATCCACCTTGCTTACAGCACCACGCACCCAAACATAGCATCCACCTTTTTTACACCCCCTGCACCCAAACATAGCATCCATCTTTTTTACACCCCCCTGTATCCACATAAGAACATAAGAGTAGCCGTACTGGGTCAGAGCAAAGGTCCATCTAGCCCAGCATCCTGTTTTCCCAACAGTGGCCAAGCCAGATCACAAGTACCTGGCAGAAACCCAAATCGTGGCAACACTCCATACTACAAATCCCAGGGCAAGTAGTTGCTTCCCACGTCTCTCTCAATAGCAGACTATGGACTTTTCCTCCAGGAATTTGTCCAAACCTTTTTTAAACCCAGATACGCTAACTGCTATTACCACATCCTCTGGCAAACAGTTCCATAGCTTAACTATTCGTTGAGTGAAAAAAACATTTCCTCCTATTTGTTTTAAAAGTATTTCCATGTAACTTCCTTGAGTGTCCCCTAGACTTTGTACTTTTGGAACGAGTAAAAAAATCGATTTACGTCTGCTCGTTCTACACCACTCAGATTTTGTAGACCTCAATCATCCCTCCCCTTATCCATCTCTTTTCCAAGCTGAAGAGCCCTAACCTCTTTAGCCTTTCCTCAAACGAGAGGAGTTCTATCCTCTTCTTTGAACCCTTTCTAATTCCGCTATATCTTTTTTGAGATACAGTGACAAGAAATCAATAAAATACTCAAGGTGCGGCAGACTCAAAAAAGATGTCAGGAAGTATTTTTTCACGGAGAGGGTGGTGGATGCTTGGAATGCCCTCCCGCGGGAGGTGGTGATGAAAACGGTAACGGAATTCAAACATGCGTGGGATATGCATAAAGGAATCCTGTGCAGTAGGAATGGATCCTCAGAAGCTTAGCCAAAATTGGGTGGTGGAGCAGGTGGGGGAAGAGAGGTTGGTGGTTGGGAGGCGAGGATAGTGGAGGGCAGACTTATACGGTCCATGCCAGAGCCGGTGATGGGAGGCGGGACTGGTGGTTGGGAGGTGGGAAATACTGCTGGGCAGACTTGTACGGTCTGTGCCCTGAAAAAGGCAGGTACAAATCAAGGTAAGGTATACACATATGAGTTTATCTTGTTGGGCAGACTGGATGGACCATGCAGGTCTTTTTCTGCCGTCATCTACTATGTTACTATGTTACCATGGAGCAATACAAAGGCATTAAAGTATTTTCGGTCTTATTCACCATCCCTTTCCTAACAATTCCTAGCGTCCTGTTTGCTTTTTTGGCCGCCGCCGCCACACATACTACTACTACTAATCATTTCTAAAGCGCTACTAGACGTACACAGTGCTGTACATTTGAACAGGAAGAGACAGTCCCTGCTTGACAGAGCTTACAATCTAATCAGGACAAACATGACAAATAAGAGATAAGAGAATTACTAAGGTAGGGATGATAACATAAGGGTACTGACCAAGTGAATAAGGGTTAGGAGTTAAAAGCAGCATCAAAAAGGTGGGCTTTTAGCTTAGATTTGAAGATGGCCAGAGATGGAGCTTGACTACCGGCTCAGGAAGTCTATTCCAGGCATATGGTGCAGCAAGATAAAAGGAATGGAGTCTGGAGTTAGCAGTGGACGAGAAGGGTGCAGATAAGAGAGATTTACCCAGTGAACGGAGTTTCTGGGGAGGAATGTAGGGAGAGATGAGAGTGGAGAGGTACTGAGGAGCTGCAGAGTGAATGCACTTATAGGTCAATAAGAGGAGTTTGAACTGTATGCGGAAACGGATAGGAAGCCAGTGACTTGAGGAGAGGGCTAATATGAGCATAACGACACTGATGGAATATTAGTCGTGCAGCAGAATTTTGAACAGATTGAAGAGGAGAGAGATGGCTAAGTGGGAGACCTGTGAGAAGCAAGTTGCAATAGTCTAAGCGAGAGGTGATAAGAGTGTGGATGAGGGTTCTGGTAGTGTGCTCAGAAAGGAAAGGGCAAATTTTGCTGAGATTACAGAGAAAGAAATGACAGGTTTTAGCAGTCTGCTGAATATGTGCAGAGAAGGAGAGGGAGGAGTCGAAGATGACCCCAAGGTTACGAGCTGATGAGACAGGAAGGATGAGAGTGTTATCCACAGAAATAGAGAATGGGGGAGGAGGAGAGGTTTATTTATTTGTAGCATTTGTATCCCACATTTTCCCACCAATTTGCAGGCTCAAAGTGGCTTACATTTGCCGTAATGGCGGATGCCATTTCCGGGTAACAGACTTACAAATGGTATTGCGTTAAGGTGTATACATATATGGTAACATACATGGATCATAACATAGACGGTACAGATCATGGTATATATATATATATATATATGATGTGCAAGACATACATGGCAAAGAAGAATGCATTATGGTATTGCATGAAGTATCACAAAGAACGAATCACGTTCAAGATTTGCACCCTGGTCCACAAAATTATTCACGGAGACGCACCAGCCTACATGCCTGACCTGATAGACCTACCACCCAGGAATGCTAAAAAAATCATCCCGTACATTCCTTAATCTTCACTTCCCAAATTGTAAAGGTCTTAAATACAAACTTACGCATGCGTCAACCTTTTCTTACCTGAGCACACAATTCTGGAATGCGTTACCGCGAAACCTAAAAATGACCTATGAACAAGCCAACTTCCGAAGTCTACTGAAGACTCATCTCTTCAACAAGGCATACAACAATGATCAACAAATATGAACAACAATGATCAACAAATATCCTGTACACATAGCCAGAATTGCCCCTACAATATCTGCTTGCCAAACGACTACCTTATTTCTATTATCATGTTACCCAAGATCTTCCACTATTATTAAATGCACACTTTCTTTATAATTCTCAAATATTTCTTAAATCTCTATTACTATGTTTGCTTGTTAAATTTAATACCATGTTCTATCATTATCATATTACCCAAAATTCTATTACTAAATGTATACTTTCTCATGTATTCTCATTATTCATGATGTATTGTACGCCACATTGAGCCTGCAAAGAGGTGGAAAAATGTGGGATACAAATGCAACAAATAAAATAAATCATGAGTAATAAATTGGATTGAGACATACTATGATGGGAGAGTTGGAATATATTGCACTAAATGAAAAATTGGACATAATAGGCATTACTGAGACCTGGTGGAAGGAGGATAACCAGTGGGACACTGTCATACCGGGGTACAAAGTATATCGTAGTGATAGGGTGGACCGGACTGATGGAGGGGTAGCATTGTATATTAACAAGAGCCTTGACTCAGATAGATTACAAATTCAGCAGGACACGAATCACACCTTTCAATCATTGTTGGTTGAAATTCCATGTATAAAAGGGAAAAGGACGGTGATAGGAGTGTACTACCGTCCGCTTCGCCAGGATGAGCAGGTAGACGCAGAAATGATAAAAGAAATCAGAGATGCAAACAAAATGGGCAATGCGATAATAATGGGTGACTTCAATTACCCAAATATAGACTGGGTAAATGTAACATCGGGACACACTAGAGAAGTACAATTCCTTGATGAAATCAAGGACAGCTTTATGAAGTAGCTGGTGCAGGAGCCAACAAGAGAAAGAAAAATTCTAGACTTGGTCCTTAGTGGAGTGCATGATCTAGTGAGGGACGTTATGCTAGTGGGGCCACTTGATAACAATGACCATAATATGATCAGTTTTGATATCAACCTTGAAGTAACTATACATAGGAAGTCAAACTTTAGCGTTTAACTTTAAAAAAGGAGACTATGATAGAATGAGAAGAACGGTAAAAAAAAAAAAAAAAAAAACTTAAGGGGCAACTGAGAGGGTAAAAACTGTATAACAGGCGTGGATGCTGTTCAAAAGTACCATCCTAGAGGCCCAGGACAAACATATTCCGCGAATTACAAAAGAAAGACGGAAGTCCAAAAGACAGCCGGCGTGGTTGAAAAGTGAGGAGAAGGAAGCTATTAGGGCTAAAAGAAATGCCTTCAGAAAATGGAAGAAGGAACCGGGTGAAAATAACAAGGAGCAACATAAGGAGTGTCAAAGCAAATGCAAGACACAGATAAAGAAGGCCAAGAGGGATTACAAAAAAATGATAGCGTTAGAGGCAAAAAAAACATAGTAAAAATGTTTTCGGTATATTAAAAGCAGGAAGCCAGCAAGAGAATCTGTAGGGCCACTGGACGACCGAGGGGTAAAAGGGGCGATCAAGGATGACAAAGACATAGCGGAGAGATTGAATGAATTCTTTGCTTCGGTCTTCACCAAGGAAGATTTGAGTGGGATACCTGTGTCGGAAATGGTATTTCAAGTGGTCAAGTCAGAGAAACTTTCTGAATTCACGGTAAACCTGGAGGACATAATGGGGCAGTTCAGCAAACTGAAGAGTAGCAAATCTCCTGGACCAGATGGTATACATCCTAGAGTACTGATAGAACTGAAAAATGAGCTTGCGGAGATACTGTTAGTGATATGCAATTTATCCTTAAAATCGGGCGTGGTACTGGAAGATTGGAGGGTGGCCAATGTAACGCTGATTTTTAAAAAAGGTTCCAGGGAAGATCCGGGAAATTATAGACTGGTGAGTCTGACGTCGGTGAAAATGGTAGAGGCTATTATTGAAAACAAAATTACAGAGCACATCCAAGGACATGGATTACTGCGACCAAGTCAGCACGTCTTTAGTGTGGGGAAATCTTGCCTGACCAATTTACTTCAATTCTTTGAAGGAGTAAACAAACATGTGGACAAAGGGGAGCTGGTTGATATTGTGTATCTGGATTTTCAAAAGGCGTTTGATAAGGTACCTCATGAAAATTCCCACCAAAATTGGAGGGTCATGGGATAGGAGGAAATGTCCTATTGTGGATTAAAAACTGGTTGAAGGAACGGAAACAGAGAGTGGGGTTAAATGGGCAGTATTCACAATGGAGAAGGGTAGTTAGTGGGATTCCTCAGGGGTCAGTGCTAGGACCGCTGCTTTTTAATATATTTATAAATGATTTAGAGATGGGAGTAACCACTGCATTGTTGCTTTTAGGTGCTGATGAAGATGACACGAAATCCGAGCATACCCTCGGTACCGGGTCCGATGCTGACTGGTCCTGGGGCCTGCTATCAGCACCCAATCTCGAGAGGTGGAGGCCCTCTTGATGCCGGTGCACTCCTAGTGAATGTTGAAGCCTTTGCAATTGGGGTCGATGCTTACAGTGCCGATGTACCACACTTCGAGGAACCAAAAAGTCTCTCCTGCTGGGCCTGTCGTGCTCTCTCTGTCTTCAACTGCATTTGCAAACAGAGAGCAAGAATTAGGCAGAATGCACCAAGAGTGCAGCTCCGTGATGGAAAATCACCAAATTACACTGGGCGCACCTTTTGAAGCCACTGGGGGTCTTCTGAGACATAAGAATCAAAGCCAAATTAAACTCCTCAATTCTGAAACAAAAAAGAGGCAGTGGCCAAACTGAAGTCAGGGCTCCAGCCATACTAACAGGACAAGCCAGTCGTCAAAAAAGAAGAGAACTTAAAATGCTGAAAAATCTAAGGAACTAAGGGGAAAACTAGAAGGGACAAAGGAAATCACCAAAACAAATGAAAATAATTGAAAAAATAAGAAAAAGGACCGCACGGTAAGGCACTGAAGGAAAGTCGCACTGCGCAAAGAAAACATCCTCTAAGTTCCGTAGAAAAACAAAGATTAAGGGACACGTCGGGTGGGAAGGCACCGACGCATGCACTGTGGGACATTGCTAGAAAGTTCTACATGTCAATAGTCACTGTCCACACTGGGCTCCGTCGGATGACATCACCCATCTCTGAGAATACGCAATGATGAAATATTGCATACTTGTTGCCCATTATCCCCTCCCCTCATCTCACTTTGATAAAACTAAATAGATTCATCCATGATTTAAGCATCGTCCACAGGTTTTATTGATGTCAATGTCACTGGCCTAGTATCTGCATTAACAAGTCATGCTCTAGTATTTTCCAGGTTAGAAGCACTATCTTCAAAAGCAGATTCTGCTCCAGCAGACCAGCGTTCATCTTTTCCTGTTATTTATATTTATTACAACATATAAAAACAGATCTGTAGTATGGCAATCTATATTACTTCCAGCCTCTCTCTAGTTACAAGTTGCTAAGAAAAAGATGGACATGCTTGTTTTTTTAGTGAAATTTCCTTACATTGTACCACAGTTACATAAGCCTTCAGATTTACATTTCTCATTCACGTACCAGCTCAATTTTCAGCAGTGTGACATCAATGAGAATAGTGAACTTCTGGACTGCTGCCAGTCCCTTCAGCAGCGCGATCACCCACGTCTCCACATGCTGTGCCAAGGGCCATGACAGCCAGTCAATCATTCTGAAGGGGAAACAAATTCTGGTAAGGTGCCATTCTTAGCCTTATTCTAAAGCATGGAATCTGCAGTCATCCCCTGAAAACAGTTATGGCTGTCTCTCTTTAGATACAATACTGAGCAATATTGCTAAAGGGATAAGATTATCTTTATGGATGGCTGGATAGCAATTATTAAAGTTATACTCATAGTTAAAATAGCTACAGGAAAATAGGAAGGAAGAGGTAGAACAAATCATTGGTAACCGGTAAACATGTGGACCAAAGTACAGAGTTGTACCTCTCAGTTTTGCCTCAAGGCAGTTAACCCACACCACAAGCACTACAGGCTGGTGGACAACACACCAGTCAAAACATTACAGCAGGAATGACAACTATCACAGTTGCTGCACATGAATTCAGGGACACCAGTTTGGCTTGAAAATATCCCTCTGATTTGGTGACACTACAGTATGTCATTTGCATTTAATTTAATATCAGCAGATGAGTGGAACAGAGCATACAAACAATGCAAATATGCAGGAATGTGGTACAACAGGCTTTTAGGACTTGTTCTTCACTGGGAATAATACTTTCATAGTGTATTCAATAGAAGGGATAAATAGCTGAACTGCATTACTAAAAACCATCTATAGATCAGCTGGTACCCTGCAAGAAGAGATTAATTTTTAGAAAAATTTTGCAAGATGTTTTCCAAGCTTTAAGCCAGAAGAACAAATTTACTATCAAACTGAGGTGAAATGGAGGTATCAGTGAACAGTGGAGACCCAAAATGAATGCATTCATCTACTTTCAAAACAGAGAAAAAGCAACAAATGAAGCAAAGAAACAGGTATCCTGTTACTCAGGTTCTTCAAGCAAATAATTCCTCATGAGAATTTTCAGATTGTTAATGAATGAATCACTCACCAGTGACCTCCACTGCTCATTCTGGTGCCTTCAACTGTGAAGATTTGGTTACCTTCTTTTCTAACAGAACTGCCAATATCTGTAAGAAGGACTTCTTAATAGCTGATTTGGGTCCTCCAACTTAGACAATTAAGTAGTTACTGATGCAAAAATGTAGGATTTGGTTAAAATCTGAAAATCCAGATGCACTGACAGAATAAGGGCAGGCCACTGTAGAGAGAATGAGGTTTGAGCAGTTTGATCAAACTGATCTAAGTGGAATGCAGAATCTCTTACTTAAGCCAAACTACAACAGATCCCTCTTCAGCATGGTTAGAGAAGGAATTGACCAATTTCATTCTGACTTATCTTCCTTCATGAATTAACCTTTTTTGATTCAGGGCAGTTTCAGGGCAGTTACCCAAAGGTGTTAAAGCAGACTGTTAAGCCCATTCTCTCACACACACACAAAAGTTTACATAAGAACATAAGAGTAGCCATACTGGGTCGCCTCACCCTATGCTTGGAATCAACTTCCTGAGCCCTTACGCCAAGCCCCCCTCCCTACCCATCTTCAAATCCTTGCTCAAAGCCCACCTCTTCAATGTTGCTTTCGGCACCTAACCTTTATACCTTTCAGGAAATCTAGACTGCCCCTATTTGACTGACTGTACATTTGTCCTTTAGATTGTAAGCTCCTTTGAGCAGGGTCTGTCCTTCTATGTTAAATTGTACAGCGCTGCGTAACCCTAGTAGCGCTTTAGAAATGTCAAGTAGTAGTAGTACATAAGAACATAAGAGTAGCCATACTGGGTCAGACCAAAGGTCCATCTTGGCCAGTATCCTGTTTTCCAAACAGTGGCCAAGCCAGGTCACAAGTACCTGGCAGAAACCCAATTAGCAGCAACATTCCATGCTACCAATCACGGGGCAAGCAGTTGCTTCTCCATGTCTGTCTCATGTCAGTGGTTCACCCTCCTCCATTGAGAGAAATTACCATTTAACCCTACCGTCTGTTTTCTGTCCTATAACCAATTCCTAATCCTCACCAGAACCTTGCCTCCTATCCCATGACTCTTTAATTTTCACAGGAGTCTCTCATGAGGAACTTTATCAAAAGCTTTTTGAAAACCTAGATACGCTACATCAACTGGTTCACCTTGGATAGAAACAATTATCACCCCATTTTCAATCGGCTGACCATTCTAGTCTAACAGATATTTTTAAGAGGACTCCAGGGTTTATATACAGCTTAATCTGGATTTTACTCAGGTTACAGCATGGAGACAGCATTGGTCTCCATAATGGATGAACTTGCAACCGCTGTTAGGTAGAAGAGAGTCAACATTACTGATTCTCCTTGAGCTCTCTGCAAAATTCAATATGGTAGAGATCATGGCCTGAAGCAATTATCAAAAAAGGAAGGTTAATGACACTCAAGTCACCATCATTTTGACCATAATGCCAAGGGGTTCTGCACATACCCTTTTATAAAAAAGGTACAAAGTGGATTACAAAAATTTGTACTTACATAGTAGGCTCTCTCCAGGCTGAGATACCTTTTACTGGATGAATATTAGTGTTATCCAAAGGTGGTGGGGTACACATTTGCTTTTGAGGCCCTGTATGCTCATTGTTCAAATATGTCAAGATAGGACACGGTAGTCTAACACGCACGTACATCATCTCTGGATAATTCATAAGCTGGTTGAACACCAATTTGCACAGAATTTCATTTTCTCCAGTTCTGCACCACAAAATATGTATGGTGGGTTCACTAAAGGGTTTTCCCTATTTTGTATCTTAGGGCCTACAATACCTTTACCCAAACTGGGTATAGTTTAAATCAGAAATATTACATAGATTGCTGTGCTATAGATGGTTTCTTGACTCCATTCCTTTGCTAGTCATACTCAGTGCTTTCATCCTTCATCAAATCTATCCATACACATTATATATAGTATAAAATTTTATTTTATAGGGTTTTTTTTCACTCTTGTAAACCTCTCGGGCAAGATAAAGTGTTTAACATATCATGATTAATAATCCAGGTGTATCAGAGAGTGAAGGAAAACTGGCTTTCATTATTACATAGTGGGAACCCTAACTTACAAATAAACACAACCCTGCTGAACAGCAGACATGGGTAAGGAGGCAGAGTGCTTGTAAATTAAAAAAAAAAAAAAAAGTACACTTTGTTCATAATAAAAAAGATATACGGGGTAATAAACTGCCCACACTGGTGCTAATACCATCCTTTGACCTTGTAGACCATGAGCTTCTTTCTCCGCTGTCTTGGCAGCTATAACCTCTCTGGTACAGTATTGAAATGGTTCTTCTCTTTTCAAGTATTCATTCCACATGTTCTCCCTCTACTCTTTCATGGGTGTTCCCCAAGGCTCTTGGCCCCTTTAACCTACTTCTCATCCTCCTCGCTACCACTATTCAAGACAAGGGAGTTTTCTTCTATTTCTATGCTGGCGATAATCTCTTATTTGCCCCCAATCTACCTCTAATCCAGATTGTTTATACTCAATTCACCTCTGGTTTAAATAGAGCTGCTTTGTCTTGAACCCCCCCCCCACCCCCCCACCCTAAAAGGTACTTGTTGGATCAGTGGTGCCAAGGAATCACTCCAATACTTGAAGATCCAATTACTTTAAATGAATTTACTAAATATCTTGGTGTACACATTAACAACTTTCCTCTGAATCACAGATTTCTAACGAAGTCTTCACATCTTTCTGGGCAATGCGACAATTCTGCTCGATTCATTCTTATTTAGATCAAAGTTCTCAGATCACATTGTTACATACTTATGTCACCTCTAGATTACTGCAACTCTGTGTATGGTGGGATCCCAAACACCCTTCTCAAATGTTTTTAATCTGTACAAAATACCGCTATTCACCTTCTTTGTCACACTCATAGATCTGATCGCATCTCGCCACTGCTTTACCAGCATGATTGGCTTCCCATCTCATTCCACATCCAGTTTAAGATACTGATACTTGTCCCCAAAGCCATCTATACTGGTAACCCAACTTACCTATCTTCACTTATGCCTTACTCTTTCTCTCATCTCCTACAGTTTTCAAATATCCTTAATCTGCATATAGCTCCACCTTCTTTGGCATGCCTGGATAAACACCAAACATTCAGGGGTCCTTTTACTAAGTTGTACTAATGGATTTAGCACAGGCTAAATGATAAGATGCCCATTAAATTCCTATGGGCATCTTATTTAGCACGCACTAAATCTGTTAGCGCACCTTAGTAGTAAAAGGAACCCTAAGCCTTCTTTTTTGGCAACCACTCTGTACAACCTCTTCCTACCTACAATCCAGCTTGAATCTTCGTTTGCAAAATTTAAGACAGCCCTAAAAACCCACCTCTTTAGCAAGACCTTTTGGCAAGCATAGCCCAATGGAGGAGGGGGCAGGCAAGCATGTTCCCTTCTGTTCTCTTTCTTGTTCTGTTTCCTTTGGTTTTCTTATTGAATATATTGTGTGCCTTTCCATTTCTTTTAATTTTGGAGAGTAAACCACTTTGTTTTGACTCAAGAGGGTGATATGTCAAATAACAGCAGCCATAACCATAATACTATAGGTACTTTTCACCCATAAGGTTTACATCAATAATTATAGTAAAACTAGTAAAAAAGCCCCGTTTCTGATGCAAATGAAATGGGGGCTAGCAAGGTTTTCTTCTGTGTGCATGTGGGAGTGTGCTGTCTGTCCCCTCCCCCTTCGGAGTCGAGTCATTCAGTGTTAAGTTTCCTGCTGTGTTTGTGTTACAGAGATAGTGAGGGCTTCTGCCCTCTCTCCCCTCCCCCCCTCTGAGTCCTTCACTGTTACAGAGAGAGCGATTTGATTTCCTGCTTTGCTGTGTTTTCCTTCACTGTTTGTGTTACAGAGAGAGCGAGGGCGGGGCAGACACTCATGGGAAAACCGGATATCTCTCCACCTTCACACTTCCGGCTGGAGGCTTCATTTAGAACGTTGGTGGTGCCTTTTATATATAGAGATTTCACATGTAGTTTTGTTTTGACTATTGGGGCAGGTACAATGTACCTGCTTTTTGTGTAGGTAAAAATTTAACAAATAACACATGTAGATCTAAAAATGTGACCTGTACGCATTATTTTTCTTCTTCCAAAACTGCACACCCTCCTTAGGATGTTCCCAGGCTATGGCAGTGAAAGTATGCCTGCTGTACAACCAGAGTAATTTTACACTTATTTAGGATAGGAAAATTTCAAAATGCCATTGGGGTGGGTAGTGCTATATAAGACTCAAATATTATTGCAAAAAAATCTTTCAAATTTGATCGGGATTTCATCACCGTCTCAAATAAACTGTTTCTTTTTTCCATACTCTCTCATATTAAGGGGTCCTTTTACTAAGTGGCACTAAGTGCCATTTTATCCTGCAACCAGAAGATGGACAATTTTTCTATTTTCTGAATGAATGGCTATGCGCTAATTTTGCCATGGCCACTAAAGAAATTAGCATGTAAGCAATTACCAAGAACTATTTTGTAGGCAATAAGGGTTCATACGCTAATCCTGTGCTATTAGTTAGCATGTGGTAATATAACTGCGCTGATTCATGCTGTCATGCCCATTCTCTGCCCCCCCCCCCCCCCCCCCCCCCGACACGCACCTACCCATTTTAGGCTATGGTAAGTGCACGCTAGCACTTACTGCAGCTTAGTAAAATGAATCCCTAAGCCTCTTCTTCCTCCTACACCAACCATCGTGGAAACCTTCAGTGTTACTCAAAGTACTAAGTCAAAGTACTTAGGTATTAAAGTGTACATTTATTTTTACTTAAGTATAGTGAAGAACACATTTAAAAATCTACTTAAGTGAAAGCAAAAAAAAAGTTACTGCCTAATATAATACTTTTTGAGTAAAGTGAAAGTACCGTAACTACAGTGAATGCAACTATTGTTAAGATTTTTATCCCAACAATTTTATTGCTCTACAATTCAGTTCACTTCACTTCTCATAAAACTAAATTTTGAAAATGATCGTCACACATTTGAGTGCACTTGCGAGTCATTAATCCAGCACAGTTTAAAAGGTGCTCAACCACTGCAGTGTCAGGAAGTGGATTGTTCAGTCTGATTAAAAGCTCCGTCAAATCAGGCCAGGCTGTCTGAAACAATTGACTTCCTTATTGCAAAGAATGCTTTATCATAATCACTGTCATTATCATCTGCATTAGAAGTAGTGCGGTCTAATTTATCACTTGCATCTTCATCTTTGTTATCATTGTCATGCTGTCCAATTACAAAGGCGGCTTTCACAAATTTGAAATCATTGTCTGTTGTTGCTCTAACTATTTTTCATCTGATGGCAAACTCTGAATATTTTCAAGAACTGATGCAAGAATGTCAAAATGTGTGGGAACTCTTCAGTCTTAAGGCCAGGCAAGCAGACTATTAATCCAGCAGATAGTCACACCAATGTAAAATTTTCCATGGGGTGTCCAGCAGTCTGTTGTCGTAGAGACATATGTCTGTTCACCAAGAACTGCAACCGGCTTCATCTCTGCTTCAAAGTGACCGAACTCGTCACTGTTCTGTTTGACTGGAGACTAGCAACCAGTTCAACAAGCACAGGCAACTCCACTGTTCTCACAGGCTATTCCCTGAACAAAATTTAAGATGAGATGATCCACTGTGTGACGAGGTTTGCAATAGCAAAATACTGCTCCAGGTTTTGCTGTTTCATTTGGTTTACTGAGCAATCATTTAGGTCTCTTCCATTTTTACTTTTTACTGTAATCATCAGAAGTAACTAGGTAAAAGTAGTAAAAATTGGTTAAATTTCTACTTCGGTAAAAGTAAATTTTTCCTTTACTTCTTTACAAGTAAAAGTGACAAAAATTTTACTTAAGTACAGTAACTAGTTACATTAGTTACTATACAACACTGGAAACCTTATCAAGTCATGATACAGCAGAGTATTTCAAATTAATATTCCATAAGTTGAGAGATCATATGCTGTCAGACACTAAATTTTCAACTATCATAAGACATTGATTACTGTGCCCTGCTGATCGTATTTGGGAAGATTTTTCACCAGTTATTTATTTTATTTTTGTTACATTTGTACCTCGCGCTTTCCCACTCATGGCAGGCTCAATGCGGCAGGCAATGGAGGGTTAAGTGACTTGCCCAGAGTCACAAGGAGCTGCCTGTGCCGGGAATCGAACTCAGTTCCTCAGGACCAAAGTCCACCACCCTAACCACTAGGCCACTCTTCCACACTATTCCATTACTATTTCCGAGGTTCAAGTTTTATTGAAACATCTTTCCAGATCACACTGGGTTCTCCATGTATGTGCCTATCATTTATTTGCCTCAGTGCTTCCTATTTTATTGCTTGGCTGTTCTCTACGCTTTCTGGACTATTTCATCTTGGACAATTCCCTTTTTGTTGGGAAGAGATCGTCTTGACACCTATACTGAAGAACCCTTTGATAAACAATTTAGCACTTTCAACCAATAGCTGGAATTCCTTTTTTTTTTCCGTTTAGCAAACAGTAACTTCCTAAACCTTACTGTTCCAATCTTATCTCAGATACCAAAGAGTTGAAAGGTTTTACAACCTAATATATATAAAAGAAGCAGTAAAGTAACTTTTGTATCTAACATGAGTAACAGAGGGGAAATGAAGTAATAAAACAGTATTTGCTCAAGATCATCTAAAAAAATTAAAGGCAAAAGACATAGCATATAACTAAGGCAAGACCATGCAAAATCCTATAAACCATAGTACAAAGTTTAAAAAAAACAACAAGTATGAACAGGCAACCAATGAAGTTTAATTAAAAGAGGGGTTAACCCTCCCTGACCGTTTAGCATGAACAGGTGTGAGTATGTTATAATGGCGTTGTATCGCTCCATGGTGAGACCGCACCTTGAGTATTGTGTTCAATTCTGGTCGCCGCATCTCAAGAAAGATATAATAGAATTGAAAAAGGTGCAGCGAAGGGCGACTAAAATGATAGCGCGGATGGGACGACTTCCCTATGAAGAAAGACTAAGGAGGCTAGGGCTTTTCAGCTTGGAGAAGAGACAGCTGAGGGGAGACATGAGGTATATAAAATAATGAATGGAGAACAGGTGGATGTGAAGCGTCTGTTCACGCTTTCCAAAAATACTAGGACTAGGGGGCATGCGATGAAACTACAGTGTAGTAAATTTAAAACAAATATGAGAAAACTTTTCTTCACCCAACGCATAATTAAACTCTGGAATTCGTTGCCGGAGAACGTAGTGAAGGCGGTTAGCTTGGCGGAGTTTAAAAAAGATTTGGACTGCTTAGTAAAGGAAAAGTCCATAAACCACTACTAAATGGACTTGGGAAAAATCCACAATTTTCGCAAATAACATGTATAAAATGTTTTGTACGTTTGGGTCTCTCTCATAGAAACATCCAATTTTGGACGTCCTTAACTGCCCATTGCAGAAACGTCCAAAATGTGGACATCCTCAACTGCCCCGTCACAGAAACGCCCAAATTTTGGACGTCCTGAACACCTCCCTTCGGGCCTCCTTCCCTCCAGCACTGCTTTCACGGAGGTGAGTCTGCGATTTCAATGCAGGGGGCCGGCCCGGTGAGGGCGGGGCCAGGGGACGGCCTTGGCCCAGCCCAATCTCTCAGCGGCCCTGGGTGGAGATGTTGGTGCATGTGGAGGATGGGTTGAAGCTGCTCCTGCAACGTTTCAATGTCTCTCATTGTGTTCGTAACCATCTCCTGACGTCAGGCAAGCAGGCTTCTACTGCGGGAGAGTGATGTCAGGAGATGGTTACGAACGCAGATAGACACACTGGAACGTTGCAGGAGCAAATTATTATAATAGATGAGTGGAGTGGAACGGGTAAACGTGAATCACTTGTTTACTCTTTCCAAAAACACAATGAAGCTAGAAAGTAGTAAATTTAAAATGAATCGGAGAAAATATTTCACCCAACGTGTAATTAAACTCTGGAATTCATTGCCACAGAACGTATTAAAAGTGGTTAGCTTAGCGGGGTTTTAAAAAAAGGTTTGGATGGCTTCCTAAAGGAAAAGTCCATAGACCATTATTAAAGTGGACTTGGGGAAAATCCACTACTTATTTCTAGAATAAGCAGCATATAATGTACTGTACTGTTCTGGGATCTTGCCAGGTACATGTGACCTGGATTGGCCACTGTTGGAAACAGGATGCTGGGCTTGATGGACCTTCGGTCTGTCCCAGTATGGCAATACTTATGTAATTATATAGATCTATATAATTTTTTTTAATCTATTACTTCCACTGAGTAGATGAAATGCCTCTTTAAGGGTCTGATGCAGCCAGTTAAATAATAACTGAAGATCTCTATGGAGCGTTTTAAAGTTTTCACGCTCCTCCACTGAAGGTTCATAGCGGAGGGTGTCTCCCGTTGCAGTGCTGATAGTTTAAATGAGTGAAGCATTTCCTTTGCAGGACTGGGTGAGCCCACCAGCAATAAACGTGGTCTTCTGTACCTCCTAGATAGGCATTTGTCATCTCACATATTCAACCTATTTTTCATTAAAGACACCCTGTATGTAATATGTAAACCGCTATGGTTGGGTCAATGAAAAGGTGGTATGTCAAGAATCTCACAAATAAGCCCTCCTACAGACTTATCCAATCTGCTTAATATTTCCTGATTTCATTTGATTTTTTAAATTGCTTTTTCATAATTTTTTTTTTTTTTTCTATATTTTATTTATTTTTTTACGGTTCATTTCTACCCCACATTTTCCCACAAATGCAGGCACAATGTGGCTTCCATGAATTACAAAAGTAAAGAGATACAACACATGAATTTTACAGTAGAATAAGGATAAAACGCTAGCAGCAATTAGGATGGCTAAACAGCAGAATTACTGATGGAACACACTTTTTCAAAAAGGTACGTTTTCAGCAGCTTCTTGAAAAGATAGTGGTCAACTTGTGATTTTAGGTACAGAGGAAGAGCATTCCAAGTCTTCGGGCTGGAGTAGTGGAAAGTAGAGGCAAAAAGAAGCTTGTATTTAACACCCCTGCAAGATGGGTAATGTAGTTGTAAAAAGGTGCGTGCTGTTGTGATGGCATTTCTAGGTGGGAGATCTATTAGAGGAATCATGTATTTCGGAGCTAACCGTAGATTATTTTTGCGTCAGAGTGCAGATCTTGAATGCGATTCGTTCTCTCACAGGTAGCCAGTGTAGATTGTAACGTAGGGGCTGCGCAGGAACCATGCGCGATTTGCCCAAGATGAGTCTCGCAGCAGTATTCTGGGCAGTCTGGAATTTCCTCAGTAGATGCTCCTGGCAGCCTGCATAAATCCCACTGCAGTAGATGCTCCTGGCAGCCTGCATAAATCCCACTGCAGTAGTCCATTGAGACAGAACTAGCCAGTGAATGAGAGTGTGGAAGAGCTCTCTGGTGAGACAAAACCTAACACGCCGCAGCCTCCACATTGCATAGAACATCCGCTTGGTGACCACTCGCACTTGCGGATCCAGGTGCAGGTGAGGGTCCAGTTTTTTACTTTCAATTTTAATATTTTTTCTAATTTCATATAATATTTTTCCTCTTGTTTGCTGCTTTGGGTCTATTAATTCATTTTTCCTCATTAGGGGGCCATTTACTAAAGTGTGTTAAGTACTTAACGCATGGTTAACACGTGGAAACAGGCTATTACTTGATTGTGTTAAGAGGTTTGTGGTAACTTGCATGTTTCTGCATATTAAAACCATGAGTTACTGAATTTTTCTGTTAGGGGGCATGTTATAGGCAGAGAGTGGGTATGGAATTACTATCCAGCTAACGCATTACACTTACCACGCGCTAACTGGCTACCCACATAGTTAATGCAGAGAGCATTTGTTTATTTATTTGGAATTTGCGCATACCTTTTTCAGCAGTCGCTCAAGGTGAGTTGCATTCAGGTACACTGGGTATTTAGCACATCCTAAATAGGTGGCAGTAAACGCTTCTGTGTTAGCAGCTTATTGGTCCCTCAAACTAACAGAAACATTAACACATGGCCAAAACGTGAAAATACTAGTGATGCTGCATTTGTTTTGGGCTTGCTGTGTGCTAAAATCCTGTTAATAGTGCGTTAAACCCAAAATTTAATGCATCTTAATAAAAGGGTCACTAGGTGCCTTGTTGGCAATTTCCTTGAATAAACTTGTCCTGAATTCTTTGGTAATGCTATCAATTCATATCATTCAGTAAGCATTTGAGAATTTTTACTGAACACAGATATAGAAGTTCATTGTGATGGTTTATCAGAAATAAACACACTGCCCCTCTCATGTTTATCTATAAGATCATATTCTGTTTAGAAAGTGTTAGACTGTCAGTGAGATTATATTTATTTCCACTTTTATTTTATCCTGTATGATATTAGATACGTTATACTTCTGATATTATTATTGCATTTGTATCCCACCTTTTTGCAGGCTCAATGTGGCTTACATTTCATCGTGGATATTGGAAGTAGAAAAGAATGTACATTTGGATTTACAGCAAGTTTTGGGTACATGGTGGTGAAATACATAATATTGGGAATAGAAAAGAGTACACATTATTTTAGCAGAAGTTTTGGTTACATTATGGTGAAATACATGATAGTGTTAGAGTCAAAGGCGTTAGGTACAAGAAGGTATGGAAGCAAAAGACAAAGACAAAAGACATATAGGCATCATGTGGAAATAAGGCCATGTTGGGTCAACATTAATACTGTTAAAATTGTTTTGTGTGCTGGGTTGCCACCAACAGTGTGTTTTATTTTAAATTTATGTACTTTTTGTTATACATAATGATTTTTTACTTCTATGGGGTTTTATTTCAATTTTTTATTGCAATATTATTATAGCAATTTTTGACTGTTGTACAGAGTACGGTTCTTACAAAGATATAATGCATTACAATAATCCATCTGGGAGTTTTGGTGTTTCGATGTCAAGCCTTGTAGGTAATCCAAAATTCAGCAGTGAGGTTGATTATGGGCATTTCTAGATATACCCATAGCTCCTCTCTTTTGAGGCAGCTACATTTGCTGCCAGTGGACAGAAGAGTGTGGTTTAAGGTGTAGTGTCTTATACATCAGACTCTTTATGCTGTTGCTCCTTGGCATTTTTTGAATGTGCTACACGTTTATCAGCCTACCTGCTTCTTGAGATCAAAACAGACGAAACAGCTCTCTCGTACACATTTCAGTGAGGTACATTATGCAGATATAAAAACTTCTGCTTTTTCAGCAGCTGGGCATTTGACATGGAATCATTTACCTGGTCCACTGCGGTTATGTGCAAATGTAAAGCGGTTCAAAAAGTATTTGAAGACATCTTTTTGTGGCAGCTTCTGTTGCAGCTTGAAGATGTCTCCAGATTTCAGGTTAGGCAATGGTACAGCTGTTAATGTTATTGTTAAGAGGTTTTTAAGATATAGATGTTTTATATTTTAAAATCTATTTTCTTTGTACCTTGCTGAGTTGTAGGTGGGTTGTAAGTATGGATAATAAATAAATTTATTGCATTTGTACCTCACATTTTCCCACCTATTTGCAGGCTCAATGTGGCTTACATAGTACCGTCAAAGGCGTTTGCCCTGTCGGTGGATAACAAATACAAAGTTGTATAGTGATCGTATGAGGTATAAGTGGAGGGTCGGAATGGATGAAGATTGCGTGTTGTCCTGTTCGATCATAGTCATGCTGTGTTAATCTGTTTACTATCAGAGTTTAGTTTTACTGTTGCTCTCCAAATCTTGCTATGCTATATTTAGGTAAGAAAGACTAAGGCATAGCTTTCTTCCCTACAGAATTCTGGAATCGTTGCAAATTGTGATTTTTTTTTTTTTTTTTTTAATAGGCCATTTGATTGAAACCACAAAAGGTATCCCCTTCAGATCTATTTTTGGTCCACTACAAGGTGTTACAACTTGTAAGGACTCTAGTTTTCTCCAGGACAATACAGCTATTAGAACTCTGCACTAAAATGTTGTGTAAATATGAGGAATGTGGCAATCAGCAGAGGGAAGCACTGGCCAATGTACTTTTTACTGTTAACCCCAGAGTGGGTTATCTACATGAAAAATGAAGAATAGAAGCTATTATATTAAAACTAGCAACACTTCTGTCTCTGTGGATTTTTTTAACCTACTGTGAAGAAACCAACTTCTTCAAATTTACATACTTAACCTGTCACTTGTTATATAACCTGTTTATCTGCTGTGGATAGTTTATTTCGTTAGTGGGGACAATTACTGTTTCGTGATGAAGGGTGAAGCAGACAATTAAAATTAGGCTTCTACATTCATGGAATTTCATTTTTTGCAGATCTACATGTGGTTTCTGCCAGCTCCGACTGTATTACATTAAAGGCGACTGTAGGTCAGATGCTGTTATGAGAAACTAGTGAGAAATGCCCGTTTCGGATAAAAATGAAACGGGCACTAGCAAGGTAATCCCCCCCCTCCACCATCCTCTCTCCCTCCCGAGTTCCACACCCCCACTCCGTCCCTCAGTCACTTGGTTGCGAGTTTGTGATTAAAGTTCGCAGCGCTCTCCCCGCTGCTGTCACTGAATGTGTGGGACTCCCCGCTGCTGTCACAGAATGTGTGGGACTCGTGCGCTGTGCCTTCCCCGCCCCGCCCCCTACGTCATCGCATTTTGACGCGAAGGTGGAGGTACAGTGACTGCAGGCCCACCCCGCCCTCTACGTCATCGTGTTTTGACGCGAGGGTGGAGCTACACTGACTGCAGGCCAAACCCGATATCTGTGGCGCCTCAAGTTTCCGGCTTGAGGCTTCATTGGAACGTTGGAGGTGCCTTTTATATATATACTAGTAAAAAACGCCCTGTTTCTGATGCAAATGAAACGGGTGCTAGCAATGTTTTCTTCTGTGTGCATGTGGGAGTGTGTGTGTCCCTGCCCTCTGGCCTCTCTCCCCTCCCCCCTCTGGGGCTAGCAATGTTTTCTTCTGTGTGCATGTGGGAGTGTGTGTGTCCCTGCCCTCTGGCCTCTCTCCCCTCCCCCCTCTGAGTCCTTCACTGTTACAGAGCCAGCGATTTGATTTCGTGCTCTGCTGTTTTCCTTCACTGACTGTGTTACAGAGAGGGCGGGGCAGAGACTTATAGGGAAACCGGATATCTCGCCCCCTTCACACTTCCGGCTGGAGGCTTCATAGAACGTTGGTGTTGCCTTTTATATAGATATATATATATATATATATATATATATATATATATATATAGATGGTGGGTCTATACTTTAGAAAATATATATACTTTTATTGCAAATATTTTTAATTGAAAAATCTAACATAATAAAAATAAAGGAGTGATTCCAAAAAACAGGCAAGTATATTTTTAAAGAAACTACTCAGCACAGCTCCTCTAAATAGCAAGTTACTCTTTTCAGCTACATTATAGAGCCAACAGGTATTCTAGATTCTTTTAGTAGTAGTAGTAGTATATCGCCCCTGAGATTTCCAGAACAAGAACATAAAAGGATATTTCACTTGCTCATCTTCCAATGTGGTATATCATTCAGTGTAAAAAATGTAACGAAGGATGCTATATTGGAGAAACAGGCCAGATGCTTAAGACAAGATTCAATTTACATAGACATCACATGAACAATACAGCCAGTAGGGCCCCCACCCTAGTGGGACAGCACTTCACAGAACCAGGACACTGTACCAGTGATTTCACAGTGAGAATACTGAAAGGTAACTTTAAAACCATACAAGAACGTAAGACCTTTGAAGTCAGAATGATTGAATATTTTAACACCCAACAGAAAGGACTTAACAAGGATCTGGGGTTCCTAACCCATTATAAACCATAAAGCTGTATGTCTCTGTTGATCACCCCACCCCTCACCTATCCACACCCATCCTGTTAGAATATCAATGATATGCTTTGATGTCCCCATGCATACCTCCGACCCACCCCCATCCTCCCACCCTGTCAGACTGTCATAGTAATGCTTGAATGTTTTCACTTATATACACTGTCAGCTAGCACATTTGCTTATTTCCGATCTGAGGAAGAAGGGCGACCTTCGAAAGCTAATCAAGAGATGTATTAAGTTATGTCCAATAAAAAAGGTATCATCTTATTTTCTTTTCCATGTTTTATTTTGTTTGATTTCTATAGATTCTACATGGAATGTTGCTATTCCACTAGCAACATTCCATGTAGAAGTCGGCCCTTGTAGATCACCAATTTGGCCGCGCAGGCTTCGCAGGACGTCAGACTCACAGAAACAGAAGCCTGCGCATCCTTCTACATGGAATGTTGCTAGTGGAATAGCAACATTCCATGTAGAATCTCCAATAGTAGCAACATTCCATGTAGAATCTCCAATAGTATCTATTTTACTGTCATAGTAATGCTTGAATGTTTTCACTTATATGCACTGTCAGCTAGCACATTTGCTTATTTCCGATCTGAGGAAGAAGGGCAACCTTCGAAAGCTAATCAAGCAATGTATTAAGTTATGTCCAATAAAAAAGGTATCATCTTAGTTTCTTTTCCATGTTTTATTTTGTTTGATTTCTATTGATAACCAGAACAAGAATAAAAGTGTCAGGCTCTGACTGTTCAGACATGAATAATCCTTCCTTCCCACAACTGGATATCCATACCTGCACAGAGCTTTTGTCATGCTAGCATCTTTCACATTTGGGTCTGTAGTCAAGCTCCGGATGAGAACTGTAATCATCTGCAAGGGGATATGCTGCACCAGGCTGGCAAGGGCAACAGATGGTTCAAATAATGCATCTGGAAAAAAAAAAAAAAAAGACATACCAACACGACATTTTAGAGAAACAAGCAAAACTGAAAACATCTATAACCACTTTTTACCACACTAAGAAAACACTACCAGTAGATAGAAACTTACCACACAAGGGACGGTATTGCAAAAAGATATATTTGAAGGAAGAAAGTGAATAAAGAGTGGGAGATGGTTCTAACAGCACTGCACAGGTTAGTGAAGGGCTTGAGTTTGGAAAGATAAGAAGGGTTAGAAAAGAAAATGAAGGGGGAAAAGGTTGGTGGGGCAGTGGTAGAAAAACACAGACAAGAAGGGAGGACTGAAAAAAGCAGCAACTAAGATACAGCATACATTAAAGCAGTGTTAATGAACCAGCATGCCACTGCACACTGGTGTGTCTCCCCATAAAACCTGACCAGGTGTGCCAATAAAAAAAATAAATATCACCAGTGTCTTATGCTCAGGTCTAGATCAACATAAGGGATCTGCTCTGAGCAACAATGACCCCTGGGTGTCCTCTTAACATGATGGAGCCCTGAGCCCCACATGAGCACATGCATAGATAAATATGCCTCTCTCCTCCTTAAAGCATGAGCCTCAGAGTTTAGAAATTAACGAAATCACTTAGCGCAGTGCTTCTGAACCTTTATTGCTCAGCACACTTTCAAGTTTGCTTGATCCTCATAGCACAGCAAGCCAAATTTAACCCCCTTTCCCTCTAGCACAACTCTTTCTGCTAACCCTTCTCTCTGCTCCATCCCATCATACACCTACATACACTCAGTGGGGGATGTTTACTGGAAGGTGACACACTGCAAGGGAAGGGGGGCGCTGCACAGTGATAGTTCATCTAGGGCATATGCCCTTGATCTGGCCCTGATTATGTTGAAGTAATCAGCCTGATCTCCTTACCTTCCTCTATATGCAAGAATGAAGAGCACCTTAAAAAATGTCTTTACCTGTGGAAGAAATAATTGCAAATACTTCTTGCAAAGAAGGAAGCAAAGTGCACGGTTCAGCCTTCCAGATGTTCTGAAGCAAGCTACTGACTTTGGTAACTTGAGAGACGTATTCTCGAAGCTCCTTCTCTTGTCTGGAAATACATTGGAAGTGACCAATCGTCCGGACTAACTGCTGGCAAAACGCTACTGACAGTTTACCTTTAGGCACACACTGCACAAAATTGGTCAGTAGTTCGCTTAATTTAGCACATAAGAGGGGCTTAGGTCTCTCACAGACTATTCTTAAAACTTCAACTTGCAACATGCTGAAAAGGTCCAGGACAGATGGACAACTCATTATCAGCTTCAAGCCACTTTGGATATAGTCAAGGACTGCAACATCTGTACGGTCTACAGATCTGTAACCTTCTTGTAAAAGGCTCAGAACAAAATTCTTGTTGAAGAAGTTCTCAAACTCCAAGCGGTGATACCTGGCATAAGCTTCAAGCACCTGATAACCAACTTTTTTCTGGAACTGATCCTCTCCCTCCAAGATGAGGCGTGTGGTGAGGGTAAACATGGCCTTGCACTGTTCCTCAGTGATAGAGTTTTCCGCCGACTCCACCACTTTCTTAACAATCATTCGCTTCAGATTCAGAGGGTGAGAAGAAGTCACCAGGCCTTCTAAAATCTTGTCCATTATGACTGACTGAAGAAATAAGCACTAGTAGTGAAAGCAGCATCTGAAGGAAAGAAGAGAGAAACATGATTCTAACCCTGTTCAAGTCAACACACCATAGATACTTGCATATAGGTCAGCCTCATGTATCGCATCCTGATTTTCACCCTTACCTACAAAGAAATTGTGATGACTCGCATATGGAAAAATTATATCTTACCTGATAATTTTCTTTCCTTTGGCCACAGAAGATGAATCCAGCAGGTGGAGACAGAGCACATTGAACTGAACTCAGATATAGGATGGTATGCTCCTTGGCCAGTCAGTGTTTCTCATAAGACAGCAGAAGGAACAATTAAAGAAATATTATTCCCTCCTCACAGAAATTCTCCATACATGAATCAGAACGTAAAACAATGAACAGCAGCAATCAGTTAAACAGAGAAACAAAAGGAAAAGACAGGCACTATCCTCACTATTGGGTGGGGAGGGGCTCTGGATTTGTCTGATGTGACTACAGGAAAGAAATTTATCAGGCAAGATATAATTTTTTCCTTCCTTGTCATCAGCAGCAAACTAATCCACAATGCAGTCTTCAAATAGGGTGGGATTCCAACACCATCGCAGAAAGAACCAATGTTCCAAAGGAAGCCTCTCCTTGAGCCAAAACACCCACGTGGTGTTTCAAAAATGTATACAACCCAAAACCAGGTGATCCAAGCAATGAAATTCATTTGTCTCTGAACGTCAAGAACATGAAGGAGGTGGAACTCCTTGGGGTAATCCTCCTCCCAAAATGACAGGAGAAATAAGGGCTGGTTTAAATGGAAGGAAAATACTACCTTGGGCAGAAAGGAAGGCACCGTGTGGATAGTGACCCTGGCCTTAAAAAAAAAAAAATGGAGAAAGGGATCCCTACAGGACAAGGCCTAGGTCTCAGAAATGTACTGCACTGACAAAATTGCTACCAGACACACTCAACTTCAAGGTGAGATCCTCCAAATACAGCCTTATAAAGAGACTCTAAGGAGCCTGCTGAAGGGCTTGAAGCACCATATTGAGGTTCCATTCTCGAAAGGGATACTGCAGCAGAGGCTTTAAGCGAGTGACCCCCTTCAAAAAATGCACCACGTCCAGATGTACTGCTAAGAAAGAATTTTGCAGCTGACCATGGAAACAACCCAAGGCCACTACATGAACCCTCAAGGAGTTGTAAGCCAAACCTTTCGAAAGGCTTTTCTACAGGAAGGCCAAGATCTGTGGCAAGGAAGATAGAAGGGGTGAAATCGCCCACTGTGAGCACCAAGACTCAACAACTCTCTAAACCCTGGCATAAGGAGATGAGGTAAAACGGTTCGGAATCTCTCTTTTTCAACTTCAACTTCAGGTCGTAAGACCAAAACAGGGCGAATTGTCAATTTCAACTGGACCCTGACAAAGGATGTCTGGAGAAGGGGGTGGGCACAGAGGTTTGTCCACCATTAGCCGAATGAGATCGGCGTACCATGGCCTCCTTGGCCAATCAGAACCACCAGAACCGGATGAAGCATGATTCTGTGGAGCACCCTGTCTATCAGTGGCTACGGTAGGAATACAGAGATGAGACCCGTCCACAACCATGGCTGAAGCAGAGCATCCAGGCCTTCAGAACTATGCTCGTATCTTCTGCTAAGAATCTGGGCGTTTTGGACGCTTTGGCATTGCAACACAACGCCATTAAATCCAGAATCTGAGTGCCTCATTTCTGAACTACTAACTGAAAGGCTTTCTGCCGGATTCAGAAGGTTCCGGCTGATAAAATTCATCTGCACATTTAGCGTCCTTGCGATGTGTGCTACCAAAATGAGCACTGTACGGGGATTCCAAGAAAGAATCTATGATTGAGAAGGCAAACTCTAATTTGTAGTCATCTTGAATAAATATCCAAGACCCACTGGTCTGTAGTAAATTTGGCTCACTCCCCATAAAATAAGGACTACTGACCCCTATTAGATGAGGCAGTGAGTGGACCGGGAACCCATCATTGTGAAGGATGGAAGACAAAGGAAGCTTGGACAGGCTGACCTGAGAAGCATTTATCAGAGCAAAATGCCTCTGCTTGAAATTGAGGTCTCTGAAAGGCCCGAGACCAACTAGGGTGGTATCTCGAAGTTTTTTAGGCGAGGGCGAGCCTGAGCCACCATGGACGAGCCCTTAGGCTTATCCTCTGGTAATCTTTGAGTTTGGAGTACCCCAAGTCTTTAATAAGCTTCTCTCAAATCCTCCCCAAACAGAAGCATACACCAAAAAGGGTGCTTCATTAGATACTGCTTGGAGACAGCCTCCGCTGCTCAGTGGCAAAGCCATAACAAACACCTGGCCATGATGGCCAAAGCTAATTGTTTAGTCAAGGCCCTGATGAGATCATACAACGATCAGTCAAATATGCCAATCCAGTCTCCTTGCTAAAAAATTTCAAGGCCCCCACAGCACTCAAGAGTCCGACAGAGCATCTGCTGCCTGCTGAACCCAGCCGAGACAGGTTCGGGCAGCATAAGAACTACAGACCACTGCCTATAAGGCCAGCCCAGCCACCTCAACAGTTACAGAGAGGATTGAACATCCTTTACTGCAATGCTGCCCTCAAATGGAAGAGTAGTTTTCTTAGTCACTGCGGCCACCAGGGAATCCATCTTGGGCAGCTTTAACTTCTCCAGTTCCTCAAGAAAGGTGGGCTAAAGGCAGGACATAGCTCAAGCCACTTTCAAACTGGCATTTGGAGTGTGATCTCATGAACTGAAAAGGACCTGGGTGGCCACTAAGTGCTAACTGCCACCGGAGTCGAATCCTCCAAGGACTCAATATTAAGTAACTCCAGAGCTTTAGTGCTCAATGAAAGCAACTCCTCCTTATAAAAACCCAGACTGCTCTGGGATCGTCAGCCTCATTCACCATGACCTCTCCCTCTTCCACAGGATCAGGGGAAAAGGGGAAGACATGGCGACACCTAAACCACCACCCTCTGACCGCCCAGAAGGAGGGGAGACAACTGAGCCATGCCCTGCCTGCTTTCTTCAGTGGGAGAATTGCAGCTGTCCAAGATGGACATGGGAGTCACCACAACCAAGAGGGAGAGAGAAGAAGAATGAAGCATGCACATCCCCTGTGCAGGTAAACAAAGACCCCACCATCTTTACCTCACTCTCTGCCGATTCAGAGCCCACCATGCAATTGAAACACTGCCCTGACGCTGCTATCCACTTCCCACAGCGAGAGCAGCGCTTCATTAGTTCTGCAGTCACCAGGATTTGCAACTGCGAGTGCAGCTCAACACAAAAATAAAATTGAAGTGGTATCCACCACAAACCAGTGAGGAGTGAAGCCTGCCGCTTCTCTGCAGAAGCCAAGCTGGGAGCAGAGTAGGGAAGCCTCCCTCTCCAATTTCAGCTGCAGCAGCAGTCAAACTGCTACTTATTTTTTTCTTGTGTTCTTTTGCCCTTGAAATTCCAGAAGGAAAGCAAATGGGCCAGCAGCAGAAGGGGGGGGGGCAGGGACCTGGCACCACCAGATGTAACCCAGAAATAGGCATTACTTAGCCAATACCGCCAAGCTCAACTGAATTAGGAAACCCAAAACAAGAGCTAAGCAGCAGAGGAAGCCAAGAGCTTGTGAGACACCATCCATCTGCCTGCTGGTGATAGAGAATATTGACTGTCCAAAGAGCATACCATTCTATATCAGAGTTCAGTTCAGTGTGATCATCTCCACTTTCTGGCAGATGGTCAAAACCCACAAGTCTGGATTTGTCTGCTGCTGCTGACAAGGAAAAGTCACATTTTTCCCCAGGTCCTGTGTCCAGCATCTTCCCTTCCCCATCCTATCCCACCCTGGGGTCCAACATATTTTCTGTGCCCCTCCTAGTCCCACAGCCAGCATCTAACCCCACCTCCCTTGCTCATGCAGCCCATCACCCATACCTCTTCCAGTGCTCCAAAAGGTGGTTTGTGCTGGCACAGGACCTTCTATGAAAGCCCGTGCTCATGTGTGTTGCCACATCCTGCCCACTCTCCGACATGAAATGCATTATAGAAGCTCCCAAGACATTTCGTGTCTGGAGAGGGAAGGGACACAGCAGTGTACGTAACTGTGGGCCTATATAGAAAAGCCCTGAACACACCTTTTGGACTGCCTTTGGGAGGGGGGGGGGGGGGGGGAGAGAAGACAGAGGCTGCATTGGGAAGGGAGGGGGAGAAGATGCCGGTGGACTCGTACTATAATTCTTTCCCAAACTGGTACCCAATACAAGATAACCAGAAATGGATGTGCACTCTCTTTTTCTGACCCCTGTGATTACACAAGTTACAGCATTCTAGACCACACTCAATAGCAGATGTAATCTATATTGGAGACCCATACGCATTACATTACAATGGTTCAGAATGCTGAACAGGTGGCAAGAAAACTTGATTTTAATACGGTTTCAACTTCTTAACCATATACAACCTACTAAAATAGTCTTGACAACCTGTGATAACTGTTGCTGTCTTGAACCATCTTGGCTCAACCACACCCCTAATAATTTTAACAGATTCTCTTAAAAAATATTCCAATTATCAATCCTGGGGAGGAAACCAATCTTCAACCCCAGTTGCCAAACAAAAGCATTCATTTTTTCTGTGTATTAACATCCCACTCAGCTTCACCCAGCTCACAGTACATGATAGGATTCAAATTCTCAATTGTGTGTGGTTGGTCTTCCAAAAGAGAGACAGAGACTAACACCTGCACATCATCTGCATACGCAATAAATCTAATGCCAAAGGATAGAGTAATATCACCCAAAGGTTGTAGGAAACATTAAATAATAAAGGTGACAATAAGGAAACACACCCCATAAAACATTCTAAAGGTATGATCATTAAGAAATGCCATATATACTTGTCTATAAGTTAATCTTGTGTACAAGCTGAGGGCAGTTTTGTGACTACAAATGGCCAAAAATCCTGTGTATAAGTCGAGGCTGGGTCCCACATTGCTCCCTCTCTCTTCCTCCCCTCTAGTATCTCTCCTGCATTTCCCAAACCCACTCCCCATTTCCACAGCTTCACAGATTTCAAAAGGGTCAGAAAGCCAGAAGGAAACAGCTAAACAGGAGTGGAGGAGTGGCCTAGTGGTTAGGGTGGTGGACTTTGGTCCTGGGGAACTGAGTTCGATTCCCACTTCAGGCACAGGCAGCTCCTTGTGACTCTGGGCAAGTCACTTAACCCTCCATTGCCCCATGTAAGCCGCATTGAGCCTGCCATGAGTGGAAAAGCGCGGGGTACAAATGTAACAACAAAAAAAAAAAATCATCAGATTTCAGTAAACGAGGATTATATATTTATCCCTCACTGATAAGTCTCTCACTCTAAAAACTTTGGCAAGTTCACTAAAGAAAAAAAAAAAAAAAAAACAATCCCACACACAAAATCAGAATTTCACTCAGCAACTCTTTCTACATGTCTCAGCTAAACACTGAACTTCCTCATTGAACCTACTTTTTGAGCCATCAGCCAATCAAATGGCTTTTAGATGTCACCTGATAATTGTAATGCACAATTCCCTACAGGCATGTCCTCCTCTCAATGCAATTGCTCAGCAGCATAAACGTCCAACCAGCCAGAACACTTATAGATTTTAAACAATTGCTATTATTTATTTAATCACTCCTCAGTCTCATATATCTCCTCCAAACCTCTTGCCTTTAAATTTGAACACTATACAAGCTCACTCCGACTAAAAGAGTTCTTCCCACACCAGGGACATATATAACACTCTCAAGCAACTTCTGTACAGCCAGTCTGTCTACTGTACTTCCATAAAGCTAGCAATAGCAAGAGAGCTATGGAATTGATGAGACTGACCCCTAGATGACTAGTTTAGAGATGGGATTTTGAAGTCAAAATTTCAACTTACAGTATTTACGGTAAGTTAATCTCTGTAATAAGTACATAAGTACATAAGTAGTGCCATACTGGGAAAGACCAAAGGTCCATCTAGCCCAGCATCCTGTCACCGACAGTGGCCAATCCAGGTCAAGGGCACCTGGCACGCTCCACACTTACTGCAAAACACCCAAGTGCAACTTTCTACACCTAAAAGCAGGGTCAACAAAAATCTGGAGAGGTCCAATGCTGTCAAGTACATAAGTATCGCCATGCTGGGACAGACCAAGGGTCCATCGAGCCCAGCACCCTGTCACCGACAGCGGCCAAAAGAACAAGCAATTTGTCCCGCCCCTCCTAGAAATAGTGTATTCCCTTGTCCATTCAATAACATTCTATGGCCTTTTTTGCTCCAGGAAGCCATCCAGCCTTTTCTTGAAGTCCGCTAATTTAACCGCCTTAACCACTTTTTCCGGCAGCGAATTCCTGAGTTTAACTATGCGTTCAGTGAACTACAATAATTATCTTTTATGCAGATGGAAATAGACCAACCCAACAGTGCAACCCATAAAGTTTCAGTGCCAGTCTTAAAGCCAGTTGGACTCCAAACCATTAAATCATAATCTTCCAAAAAAGAACCCAGCTACTTCATGACTTCTTTTTCAATTTAGTTGCTCTATGTTGTTCAATTACCGTTATACTGATTGCACTGCACTACTTAAAAACCCACAGTGCAAACCATAAAGTTTCAGTGCTACAGCCAGTCTTATGCATGCCTACCAGCAGGTGGAGAGACTGAGAATTCTGACTCTTGAGAGAGCCAATGAGGTCCCTGTTCAGCCCCAGCCAAACTCAGTATTATCATAAAGTGAAAATAGGAGGGGAAACAAAAAAAAAAAAACATGTGCATCTGTGCTGCCAGCGAACAACCACAAATAAAACATGCCAAACAATGAGTCCTGCTCTTTATAGACCCCCCCCCTTTTTTTAAAGGAATAGAAACCAAACCACGAATGAACGAAGCAGCTCTCCAAGAAATATACACACACATAGCAAAGGGAGGAATCTGCGCCAGTCCGGAGGAACTAATGGAAAGCAAATTAGCAGGTAAGACCTATTTCCCCTTCCTTAGCGTCCCTCCAGACCAGCCCAAAAAACGACTAATGGGAAGTAACAACAGTACATTCAAGGGAGGGATCCAAGCAACCCCGCCGTAAGAACCCTGTCACCAAAAACAGCATCTTGATGGGCCTGTATATCCACCTTCTAATGATGGGAAAAGGAATGCACAGATGACCAGGTCACTGACTTACAAATCTCCAATGGAGAGACCAGAGAACGCTCAGCCCAAGAAGAGGCCTGATCCCTTATGGAATGCGCTCTCAGTCCCTGCAGAACGACTTACCTGAAAGAAGGTAAGCAGACCCAATTGCTTCTTTAATCTATTGCACAATGTTGTAGAGAAGTCCCACCTCCAGTCTGGTAGCCCCTGTGCTACCTTGGAGGAGAGAGGTCTCCTAGAAAGAGAGCATCACCCTGGTGAAGTAGGAAGTACTCCTGTAGCCAGGACCTGCCCACCTTAACCAGGGTGGGACCAGGCTACTGGCATCGGCATATAAAAAGCAGATAGAGCAGCTTTTAAACTAGAAACTAGGGGAAGGCCGACAGTCGCTCAAAAGCGCATGGTTCGGGATAAGGTATCTTTCAAAGATATCACCAAAACAGGGAAGATAGGGTATCCCGATAGTGAGGTTGCAAAAGAGACCGTAGTAGATCAGGTGTCCTTAAATAAAAATAAACCTCAGACAAAAGATTACAAAATAATACTGTCAAGTACTGAGTATGATGTAAATAGGAACAACAAATAGTTTGAAATGTCTATATGCGAATGCCAGAAGCCTAAGAAATAAGATGGGAGAGTTAGAATATATTGCACTAAATGAAAAATTAGATATAACAGGCACCTCTGAGACCTGGTGGAAGGAGGATAACCAGTGGAACACTGTCATACCAGAGTACAAATTATATTGTAGTGATAGGGTGGATTGAATTGGTGGAGGGGTAGCACTGTATATTAAGGAGAGCCGGGAATCAAATAGATTGAAAATTCTGCAGGAAACAAAACACATCTTGGAATCCGTATGGATTGAAATGATAGTGACAGGAGTGTACTACCGTCCGCCTGGCCAGGATGAACAGACAGATGTAGAAATGTTAAAGGAAATTAGGGACACAAACTGGGCAACACAATAATAATGGGTGATTTCAATTACCCCAATATTGACTGGGTAAATGTAACATCAGGGCATGCTAGGGAGGTAATATTCCTTGACGAAATCAAGGACTGCTTTATGGAGCAGCTGGTACAGGAGCTGATGAGAGAAGGAAAAATTCTAGACCTAGTCCTTAGTGGAGTGCATGAACTGGTGCGTGAGGTAATGGTGCTGGGGCCGCTCGATAACAGTCGATAACATAATATGATTTGAAATTAGCTTTGAAGTATACATAGAAAATCAAAAAGGCGGCTGAGGGGAGATATGATACAGGTCTATAAAATAATGAGTGGAGTTGAACGGGTACATAAGTATTGCCATACTGGGACAGACCAAAGGTCCATCAAGCCCAGCTCCTGTTTCCAACAGTGGCCAATCCAGGTCACAAATACCTGGCAAGATCTCCAAAAAGTACAAAATATTTTATATTGTTTATCCCAGAAATAGTGGATTTTCCCAAACTCCATTTAATAATGGTCTATGGACTTTTCTTTTAGGAAGCTGTCCAAACCTTTCTTAAACTACGCTAAGCTAACCGCCTTTACCACATTCTCTGGAAACAAATTCCAGAGTTTAACTACATGTTGAGTGAAGAAACATTTTCTCCGATTCATTTTAAATTTACTACATTGTTGCTTCATCGCATGCTCCCTAGTCCTAGTATTTCTGGAAAGAGTAAACAGAAGCTTCACATCTACCAGGTCAACTCCACTCGTTACCTCTATCAAATCTCCTCTCAGCCGCCTTTTCTCCAAGCTGAAGAGCCCTAGCCACTTTAGCCTTTCCTCATAAGAAAGTCGTTCCATCCCCTTTATCATTTTCATCACCCTTCTCTGTACCTTTTCTAAGGTACAGAATTGAACACAAATATTCGAGGTGCAGTCGCACCATGGAGCGATACAAATGCATTATAACGTCCTCATTTTTGTTTGCCATTCCTTTCATAATAATACTTAACATTCTATTTGCTTTCTTAGCCGCAGCAGCACACTGAGCAGAAGGTTTCAACGTATCATCAACTACGACACCTAGGTCCCTTTCTTGGTCGGTGACTCCTAACGTGGAACCTTGCATGACATAGCTGTAATTCAGGTTCCTCTTTCCCACGTGCATCACTTTGCACTTGCTCACATTAAACGTCATCTGCCATTTAGACGCCCAGGCTTCTAGTCTCATAAGGTTCTCTTGTAATTTTTCACAATCCTCCCGTGATTTAACAACTTTGAATAACTTTGTGTCATCAGCAAATTTAATTACCTCACTAGTTATTCCATAAGTACATAAGTAGTGCCATACTGGGAAAGACCAAAGGTCCATCTAGCCCAGCATCCTGTCACCGACAGTGGCCAATCCAGGTCAAGGGCACCTGGCACGCTCCCAAACGTAAAAACATTCCAGACAAGTTATACCTAAAAATGCGGAATTTTTCCAAGTCCATTTAATAGCGGTCTATGGACTTGTCCTTTAGGAATCTATCTAACCCCTTTTTAAACTCCGTCAAGCTAACCGCCCGTACCACGTTCTCCGGCAACGAATTCCAGAGTCTAATTACACGTTGGGTGAAGAAAAATTTTCTCCGATTCGTTTTAAATTTACCACACTGTAGCTTCAACTCATGCCCTCTAGTCCTAGTATTTTTGGATAGCGTGAACAGTCGCTTCACATCCACCCGATCCATTCCACTCATTATTTTATACACTTCTATCATATCTCCCCTCAGCCGTCTCTTCTCCAAGCTAAAAAGCCCTAGCCTTCTCAGCCTCTCTTCATAGGAAAGTCGTCCCATCCCCACTATCATTTTCGTCGCCCTTCGCTGTACCTTTTCCAATTCTACTATATCTATATCTCTACCAATTCCATCTCTAGGTCATTTATAAATATGTTAAAAAGTAGCGGTCCCAGCACAGACCCCTTGGGAACCCTACTAACTACCCTTCTCCATTGAGAATATTGACTATTTAACCCTACTCTCTGTTTTCTATCTTTTAACTAGTTTTTAATCCACAATAGAACACTACCTCCTATCCCATGACTCTCCAATTTCCTCTGGAGTCTTTCATGAGGTACTTTGTCAAACGCCTTCTGAAAATCCAAATACACTACATCAACCGGCTCACCTTTAGATTGGTGAGGCAAGCTTTCCCTTCACTTTCCATGTTGGCTTTGTCTCATTAATCCATGCTTTTGAATATGCTTTGTCTCTACCATTTTGCCCGGCTCAGTCGTCAGACTCACCAGTCTATAATTTCCCAGATTACCTCACTATCAGGATACCCTATCGTCCCTGTTTTGGAGGTATCTTTGAAAGATACCTTATCCCGAACCATGCACTTTTGTGCGACTGTCAGCCTTCCCCCTGTTTCTAGTTTAAAAGCTGCTCTATCTGCTTTTTAAATGCAGATGCCAGCAGCTTGGTCCCACCCTGGTTAAGGTGGAGCTCATCCTTTCTGAATAGGCTCCCCCTTCCCCAGAATGTTGCCCAGTTCCTAACAAATCTAAAACCCTCCTCCCTGCACCACCATCTCATCCACACATTGAGACTCTGGAGCTCTGCCTGTTTCTTGGGCCTTGAACGTGGAACGGGTAGCATTTCAGAAAATGCTACCCTAGAGGTTCTGGATTTGAGCTTTCTACCTAAGAGCCTAAATTTGGCTTGCAGAACCTCTCTCCCACATTTTCCTATATCACTGGTACCCACATGTACCAAGACAGCCGGCTCCTCCCCAGCACTATCTAAAATCCTATCTAGATGACGCGTGAGGTCTGCCACCTTCGCACCAGGCAGGCAAGTCACCAGGCGATCCTCACATCCACCAGTCACCCAGCTATCTATATGCCTAATGATCGAATCACCAACTACAACAGCTGTCCTAACCCTTCCCTCCTGGGCAGCACTTGGAGACATATCCTTGGTGCAAGAGAACAGTACATCCCCTGGTGGGCAGGTCCTGGCTACAGGAGTACTTCCTACTTCACCAGGGGGATGCTCTCCTTCTAGGAGACCTCCCTCCTCCAAACTAACACAGGGGCTACCAAACTAGAGGTGGGACTTCTCTACAACATCCCTGTAGGTCTCCTCTATGTACCTCTCTGTCTCCCTCAGCTCCACCAAGTCTGCTACTCTAGCCTCAAGAGACCGGACATGTTCTCTGAGAGCTAGGCGCTCTTTGCCTCGGGCACACACATATGACATCTCACCAACTGGGATATAATCATACATGTAACACTCAATGCAAAAGACTGGATAGCACTCCTCTCGCTACTGGACTGCTGACTCCATCTTAGTATTTTTAGTTTTCAATAATTTAACACTTGCTAAAGTATTAAAGATATTAGCCTAATATAAAATGACTTTTAGTTTATATAATATATTGTATGATTTATTGTTTCCTTCTTAGATAGTAATGGAAAGTATTTAAAACTCTGTAAGAGTACCCCTTGCTTGTTACATTAATTACAATAACTGACTATAAATGAAGAGTTGTCCTAGGGGTGGGCAGGAACACTAAACTAGATCCCTCAGTGCCTGCTAGAGTCTATCTATTAATGCTGAGGTACAAAGTTCAAGTTTTTTTTAAACTATGGGGAAAAGACTATGGAGATTAGTTGATAATATTTTTATTTTGCCTATCACTAACCTGCAATTCCTCATTTAAACCCCAATCTTTAAGTTCCCAAAGCAAAATAGTGTTTACTTACCAGAGAAATAGTAACATAGTAGATGACGGCAGAAAAAGACCTGCATGGTCCATCCAGCCTGCCCAACAAGATAAACTCATATGTGCTACTTTTTGTGTATACCTTACCTTGATTTGTACCTGTCCTTTTCAGGGCACAGACCGTGTAAATCTGCCCAGCACTATCCCCGCCTCCCAACCACCAGCCCCGCCTCCCACCACCGGCTCTGGCACTGACCGTATAAGTCTGCCCAGCACTATCCCCGCCTCCCGCCACCGGCTGTGCCATCCAATCTCGGCTAAGCTCCTTAGGATCTATTCCTTCTGAACAGGATTCCCTTATGTTTATCCCACGCGTGCTTGAATTCTGTTACCGTTTTCATTTCCACCGCCTCCTGCGGGAGGGCATTCCAAGCATCCACTACTCTCTCCGTGAAAAAATACTTCCTGATATTTTTCTTGAGTCTGCCCCCCTTCAATCTCATTTCATGTCCTCTCGTTCTACCTCCTTCGCATCTCTGGAAAAGGTTCATTTGCGGATTAATACTTTTCAAATATTTGAACGTCTGTATCATATCACCCCTGTTTCTCCTTTCTTCCAGAGTATACATGTTCAGGTCATCAAGTCTCTCCTCATACTTCTTGTAATGCAAATCCCTTACCATTCTCGTAGCTTTTCTTTGCACCGCTTCAATTCTTTTTACATCCTTCGCAAGGTACGGCCTCCAAAACTGAACAAAATACTCCAGATGGGGCCTCACCAACGACTTATACAGGGGCATCAACACCCCCTTTCTTCTGCTTGTCACACCTCTCTCTATACAGCCTAACAACCTTCTAGCTACGGCCACTGCCTTGTCACACTGTTTCGTCGCCTTCAGATCCTCAGATACTATCACCGCAAGATCCCTCTCCCCGTCCATTCCTATCAGACTCTCCCCGCCTAACACATACGTCTCCCGAGGATTTCTATTCCCTAAGTGCATCACTTTGCATTTCTTCGTGTTGAATTTTAATTGCCAAACCTCAGACCATTCTTCTAGCTTCCTCAGATCCTTTTTCATGTTTTCCACTCCCTCCCGGGTGTACACTCTATTACAGATCTTAGTATCATCCGCAAATAGGCAAACTTTACCTTCTCTCAGAACTTCTCAGAAGCGTCTGTTTACGCTTTTCAAAAATACTAGGACTAGGGGGCATGCGATGAAGCTACAAAGTAGTAAATTTAAAATGAATTGGAGAAAAAGTTTCTTTACTCAACGTGTACTTAAACTCTGGAATTCGTTGCTGGAGAATGTGGTAAAGGCGGTTAGCTTAGCAGAGTTTTAAAAAAAGGTTTGGCCGGCTTCCTAAAGGAAAAGTCCATAGACCATTATTAAATTGTACTTGAGGAAAATCTATTTCTGGGATAAGCAGTATAAAATGTTTAGTACTTTTTTGGGATCTTGCCAGGTATTTGCGACCTGGATTGGCCACTGTTGGAGACAGGATGCTGGCCTTGATGTACTTATGCACTTATGTAATGGTAGCCTTTGAAGCTGCCAGTCCTTTGTGACAGCTGCCAAAAGGTGGTACGCTTGTCAAAATTCCTCTGTCCTGATCAAATACTGCTTGAGAACTCTCTTATGCCCATATGATCAAAAGCAAACATGGGTGCTAGAGGCCAATAGCGCTTACTAGCGCTGCATTTTTGTTGCCTCTCTCTGTGCCTTTTCTAATTCTACCATATCTTTTTGAGATGCAGTGACCAGAATTGCATTGAGAAAGATCCATTAGACTTGAACATACCCCGTACCAGGGGATCCACCTTACGCACATCAGTCGCCATCAGATCTTCGTCAAAGTTCAAGGTAAAGAACTTAAGAGTAGCCACACTGGGTCAGACTAATATAAGCCCATCTAGCCCAGTACCCTGTTTCCAACAGTGGCCAAGCTAGGTCACAAGTACCTGGCAGAAACCCCAAAAAATCAGCTCCTGCAAATTCTTCTTAGGAAACACCCACATCACCAAGGGGTCCTCACCAGAAGAAAGAACTCCCTCGAGCACAGCCTCACCCTCAAGATCATCTGCAGCATCATCCAACCAAGCTCTGGATCCAAGAATTCCACGGAACTGTCCTCCTCCTCCAGATCCCAAGATGTTTTAAATTAAAAGGAGCAGCCCCCCCCCCCTCCCAGAGAATCCACAGAAAGGGGCTTGGGGTGCTTTAAAAGAAAAGCCTGATACATGGACAGTGCAAACTCTGGAGGGAAACCCCCACCGGGAATTCCCCTGTCACTGAAACAGCATCAGAAGATTGCACTGAGGACTGCTCTCCAGCCAGCACCGCGGACTGGACCAAAACAGCAGCAGTTCCTACTGAAACCAAAACGCCAATCTGAAGGGAGAGGAATCTGTCAAGGGGTCCGCTAGCACTGAAGCAGCCACCGAACAAGACACAACCAAATCCCCCAACTGCAAAACACCAGACTGTGCAAGCAGTACAAATCTTATACACTCCCGCCAGAGTCAGGCCCCGGCGCTAACAAACTGAACTGCGCCACAGCTTCTCAGCTATAATTGCGGGAACGTGCACCGCCTGCTCAATCCCAGAAGACAGCTGCTAGCAGCGCACCAAAGCCCTAAAGCACTGATGTTTCTGAAAACTACTCACTACCACTTATTTCTATAGCACTACTAGACGTACACAGCGCTGGACATGAAGAGACAGTCCCTGCTCAAAAGAGCTTACAATCTAATTAGGACAGACAAACAAGGGATAAGGGAATTACTAAGGTGGGAATGATAAAACATGGGTACTGAACAAGTGAGTAAGGGTAAGCATCAGAAAGGGGAGTTTAGCCTAGATTTGAAGATGGCCAGAGATGAAGCTTGACATACTGACTCAGGAAGTCTATTCCAGGCATATGGTGCAGCAAGATAAAAGAGCAGAGTCTTGAGTTTGCAGTGGAGGAGAAGAGTGCAGATATGAGAAATTTACCCAGTGAACAGAGTTCCCGGGGAGAAGTTTAGGGAGAGATAAGAGTGGAGAGGTACTGAGGAGATAAAAAGTGAATGTACTTGTAAGTCAATAAGAGGAGTTTGAACTGTATGAGGAAACGGATGGGGAGCAAATGAAATGACTTGAGGAGAGGGCTAATATGAGCATAGCGACACTCGTGGAATATAAGTTGTGCAGCAGAATTTTGAACAGACTGAAGGGGAGAGAGATGAAAAGAAAGGAAGTTTGTGCTTTGCTCTTTCTTGCTTCAGGAAAAAGTTTGTTTTTTCTTCTAAATCTAAGGCGCACAGCCCAACGTGGCTGTTTCCAAGTAGCACTCTCACATCCTTCCCTCAAAGGGGTCAAGGCTTCACAAAACTCCGCTCCTGCAGAAGGCTGAGAATGGGCCATCAGGGGGGAGTGGGAGGGACTCAGCCACCCGAGTGTGGCACCCCCGAGGCTAAGAAAAGAGAAACCCCACAGGTCTCAGCTTCCATATACAGCAGGAATGCCCAGTGCACAGATGTCACAGACTCAAAGAAACTAAGGCAAAGGAATTAAAAAAAAAAAAAAAAGAGAAAAGCGAACTGACTGAAGGGCTCACTACCTACCACCTGCTGGAGACCGAGAATACTAAGTTTGGCTGGGACTGAACAGGGACCTTATTGGCTCCCTCAAGAGTCAGAATTCTCAGCCTCCACCTGCTAGTAGGCATGCATAATCCCATCAGTCATTTTCTCAGCCAGTCTGGAGGGACACGGAAACCACCATTTCTGCCTTCTGCTGTAACTTCCTATTTCGCGCGAAACAGGAATTTGCATCAGAAGGTGGGAGTCAGCAAAGGAGGGAAGGTCCTGGAGCAGGCCTATGAGAAATCTCTTTGCGTCGCGATGGGGAGGAAGGGAAGAACAAAAGGAAGGAGGGAAGAGATGCCAGACTCACTGTAATTACGGTTTTTATTTTTTACCACGGAAGCAAGGCTTTTTACCACTCCCGCGGGGCAATAAACTGTTTTTGCTCCCAGACCCACAAACATTGGTAAACAAAACATTTCTACTGTGGATTACTGCAGGTCCCCGTGTCATTCTCTAGCTGCACTAATTGGAAAATTAGCATGTAGCCATTAATGGAACAAAAAGAAATTGCAGCCATTTTACAGCTGTGTTAAAGTGGCCTTAGTGAGCAGGAAACGCACTCACTAAAGATAGCAGCGCCTACTTTTAGCACAGTTTAGTAAAAAGAGGCCCTAAATCTGATAAGGTTAAATAAAATTATTTTCCTAAAATTCTAGTCAAAGATTTAAACCCCCAAGTATAAAAAGGTTAAAAAATAAGGTATAAAAGTAATAAATTAGTTTAACGAGCTTCTGAACCGGCTGTCGTGTAATTGGAGGGGGATTATAAATAAGCAAGCCCCCACTAAATCAGAAGTCCCGGAGGTTACACAAAAAGTTAAGGTCTCAGTACACCTAAATTCATACAATTCCATCTTGACTATGACAGCCATTTCTCCACCATAACTATTTGCTCAGATGCAGTAAATGAAAGAATTATCTAGGGGATAGGACTGTTATTTACTAAGGTGCGCTAACAGATTTAGTGCATGCTAATGATCAGCGCACAATAAATGATAAGGCATCCATTATATTCCTATGGGTATCTTATCATTTAGCATGCACTAATCGTTAGCATGCCTTAGTAACAGGGCCCCAAAATCTCACCATCCACTGTGGGAGCCAGGTTCCTAAAAAGTAAAAGCATCTCTACTTTCACATACTGTATCTTCATCTGATGAAACTGTTTATCATGTGAAAAGACCTCTATTTTACACCAAAAAAATAACATCAACAGAAAAACTGCAAAAAAATTCCAGCAGTTCCTACAGGCAAAAAGGAGAACTGGTAGTTCCTATTGTGTGTGTCACTCACCTGACACCTTACATGAGTCTTTACACCTTTACCTGCTCCAAGGCTTTCTAAAGTTCCAAATCCATCATAAAAGTTTAAGGAGGAGCAATATTTTAAATCAACAGGAACATAAAAATACAAGGTCAGTAATGGACAGCAGGCGGGAACAATGAGAGGATTATATTTCATCTGTGAACACTTCTCATTTCTGTAGATGCCTAATATTTTTTCCATTATTAAAAAAAATGTTGCAATCATTGTTTAGTGATTCTTTTAAAAATATGCAGTTATAGAACACTGCATGTTAATTAACTACTGACCAGGTCTTCACTCATTGCGATTACTGGCCATGTAATTTGGTTTCCACCAATGGAAAGTGTTACGTAAATTTAAGATTTCAACCACTTATTAAGTTTTAGATTAGTTAAGACATGCTCTACTGGTTAATATTCCATTATATATCTGAACACAAAGAAGGGTGTTTTCGATATGATGTCTAAGTCCGATTTTGGACTTTTTGCAAAAAACATCCACAATCTGAATAGGAAAGGTCATTTTCAAAAAAGAAAAAGGTCTATTTTTTTTTTCCAAAAATACTGTTTTGAACAAGGTTTTGTGATTTGGACGTTTTGTTTTTTGGTCCTTTAAAAAAAAAAAAAAAATGTCCAAGTGCAAAATGTAAAAAGCCATTAGGGTGTAGGAGGAGACAGCTTTTTTAATAGACTGGTCCCCCTGACATAGGAAAGCAATAGGGCACCCTAGGGGGCACTGCACCAGACTTCATAAAATACTACTATTACTACTTAACATTTCTAAAGCGCTACTAGGGTTACACAGCTCATTGTTGTTCCCTTGTCTGCTGAGGCCCCCCCCAAAACCCACTACCCCCAACTGTACACCACTACAAGTGTACAGCGCTGCGTACGTCTAGTAGCACTATAGAAATGATAAGCAGTAGTAGTACTACAATAGTCCTTATGGGTGAAGGGGCACCCATATGGGTATAGTAGGTTTCCAGTGAGTTTTGGAGGGCTCACAGTTTCCTCCACAAGTGTAACCGGTAAGGGGGAGGTATGGGCCTAGGTCCACCTGTCTGCAGTGCACTGCACTCACCACTAGATTACTCCAAGATCCTGCATATACAGTGGGGGAAATAAGTATTTGATCCCTTGCTGATTTTGTAAGTTTGCCCACTGACAAAGACATGAGCAGCCCATAATTGAAGGGTAGGTTATTGGTAACAGTGAGAGATAGCACATCACAAATTAAATCCGGAAAATCACATTGTGGAAAGTATATGAATTTATTTGCATTCTGCAGAGGGAAATAAGTATTTAATCCCTCTGGCAAACAAGACCTAATACTTGGTGGCAAAACCCTTGTTGGCAAGCACAGCGGTCAGACGTCTTCTGTAGTTGATGATGAGGTTTGCACACATGTCAGGAGGAATTTTGGTCCACTCCTCTTTGCAGATCATCTCTAAATCATTAAGAGTTCTGGGCTGTCGCTTGGCAACTCGCAGCTTCAGCTCCCTCCATAAGTTTTCAATGGGATTAAGGTCTGGTGACTGGCTAGGCCACTCCATGACCCTAATGTGCTTCTTCCTGAGCCACTCCTTTGTTGCCTTGGCTGTATGTTTTGGGTCATTGTCGTGCTGGAAGACCCAGCCACGACCCATTTTTAAGGCCCTGGCGGAGGGAAGGAGGTTGTCACTCAGAATTGTACGGTACATGGCCCCATCCATTCTCCCATTGATGCGGTGAAGTAGTCCTGTGCCCTTAGCAGAGAAACACCCCCAAAACATAACATTTCCACCTCCATGCTTGACAGTGGGGACGGTGTTCTTTGGGTCATAGGCAGCATTTCTCTTCCTCCAAACACGGCGAGTTGAGTTCATGTCAAAGAGCTCAATTTTTGTCTCATCTGACCACAGCACCTTCTCCCAATCACTCTCGGCATCATCCAGGTGTTCACTGGCAAACTTCAGACGGGCCGTCACATGTGCCTTCCGGAGCAGGGGGACCTTGCGGGCACTGCAGGATTGCAATCCGTTATGTCGTAATGTGTTACCAATGGTTTTCGTGGTGACAGTGGTCCCAGCTGCCTTGAGATCATTGACAAGTTCCCCCCTTGTAGTTGTAGGCTGATTTCTAACCTTCCTCATGATCAAGGATACCCCACGAGGTGAGATTTTGCGTGGAGCCCCAGATCTTTGTCGATTGACAGTCATTTTGTACTTCTTCCATTTTCTTACTATGGCACCAACAGTTGTCTCCTTCTCGCCCAGCGTCTTACTGATGGTTTTGTAGCCCATTCCAGCCTTGTGCAGGTGTATGATCTTGTCACTGACATCCTTAGACAGCTCCTTGCTCTTGGCCATTTTGTAGAGGTTAGAGTCTGACTGATTCACTGAGTCTGTGGACAGGTGTCTTTCATACAGGTGACCATTGCCGACAGCTGTCTGTCATGCAGGTAACGAGTTGATTTGGAGCATCTACCTGGTCTGTAGGGGCCAGATCTCTTACTGGTTGGTGGGGGATCAAATACTTATTTCCCTCTGCAGAATGCAAATAAATTCATATACTTTCCACAATGTGATTTTCCGGATTTAATTTGTGATGTGCTATCTCTCACTGTTACCAATAACCTACCCTTCAATTATGGGCTGCTCATGTCTTTGTCAGTGGGCAAACTTACAAAATCAGCAAGGGATCAAATACTTATTTCCCCCACTGTAACATCTTAGGATGGAAAGCAATGTTTTAAATCACATATTTGGGGGGGGGGGGGGGGGGGGGTGGAAGGGGGTTAGTGACCCTTTGGGGAGTAAGGAGAGATCATACCCGATTCCCTCCAGTGGTCATCTGGTCATTCAGGGCACCTTTTTGTGCCTTATTCGTTGGTCTAGCTCAAAGCGTCTTAATTTTAGTCCTGGATGGTTTTGTTTTGTTCCATTATAGCTGAAAAACGTACAAGTGTTAGGAACGCCCAGATCCCGCCCTTAACATGCCCCTGACACACTCCCTTGTAATTTGAATGCACTTCTGACGGACTTTATAGAAAAATGTCAAAAATTGTTTTTGAAAATACCAATTTGGACGTTTTTGTGAGAAAAAAAAATGTCTAAATGCAGATTTATGCCACTTTTTGGACGTTTTTCTCTTTTGAAAATGAGCTCCAGAGTAAGCAAAAGCAATAGTTCCGTTTCTTTTCTTTTTCGGCATTTTGTATCTTTCAGCTTTCTTAAGTAGCAGAGGTAAGATGTTGATTTTGTTATAATATTACTAGTAAAACAGGCCCGTTTCTGACACAAATGAAACGGGCGCTAGCAAGGTTTTCCTCGGAGTGTGTATGTTTGAGAGAATGAATGAGAGGCAGAGTGTGTGTGTGTGTCAGAGAGAGAGAGAGTGTGTGAGAGACAGAGTGTATGTGTGTGTGTGTGTGTGAGAGAGAGAGAGAGAGTGTGTGAGAGACAGAGTGTATGTGTGTGTGTGTGTGTGAGAGAGAGAGAGAGTGTGTGAGAGACAAAGTGTATGTGTGTGTGAGAGAGGGAGAGTGAGTGAGTGTGTGTGGGGCTTCGAGTTCCATGACCCCCTCCTTCCCTCCGAGTTCCAGCCCCCCCTTCCTCTCCTCCCCTCTGAGTTCTTGCCCCCCTTTCCTTGGAGTGTGTATGTTTGAGAGAGAGTGTGTGGGTGAGAGATGGAGTGTGTATGTGCGAAAGAATGAGTGAGAGAGAGACACAGTATGTGTGTTTGTGTCAGAGAGAGAGAGACAGCGAGAGTGTGTGTGAGAGACAGAGAGTGAGTGTGTGTGTGTGAGAAAGTGAAGCCTTCAAGCCTTGAAGCATTCGTGCGCTCTGTAAGGCTCCACCTCCTCAACTGACGACACGTAGTTCCGGAACGTTGCAGGAACGCTTCAAGGCTTCACTTTCTCGGCTTCAGAATGTTGGAGGTGCGTTTTATTATATAGGATGTTAGGAGTTTGCTGTAGAAAACATTAAGTACATCGAAACGTGCATATTTAATCAAATGCAAGCAAATAAAATAAATCTGATAATCCAGCAACCTGAAAAATATCTACACCAAATTCTGGAGTAAACTAAGAACGAAGCCTTGAACAGCATTATTATTAAAATACTAGCAGACACCAGCAAACCACTTATGAGACCCCAGCACTTGCCTTGTTCTATGGCACCAGTATCACTGTCCCCTTCTTTCTGCTGCTCCCGTGCTCCTCCAGTCCACTCGAGCTGGCAGACCCAGAAAAGAGCTAGACTGCAGCAAAAGGAGGAATGTGAAAGGTGCCATTGCTTCCCAGCCAGGTGATGTCCAAATGCTGGTGCCACTTCAAGTGCTCTGCTGGAGTCTCCTGTTCTACACAGCTCAGTCCACCTGCCGCTTGCCATCCAACACCACTTCTAGCTAAGCTCATCTAGATATATACTGAGGCTCAGCACTTCCTTCCCCTTCCAAGCTTATGATTACTGGCATGGCTGCAGTACCTTATCTACTACTAAGGGTCCCTCCTTTTATTGTTCTGAGCAGGACAGTGGGCTGCTGGTGCAGATGCTCAGCCTCTGGTCTCTAGGCAACAGCTCAGCAGACTTGGCTTTGTTTTACACCTGGTTGCCATGACAGCCTAGGCAGAAAAAACCATCTCTGCAGCATTCAGTTTAGGGAAAGGGAACTTAATATACTGCCTTTCTGAGGTTTTTTGCAATTACATTCAAAGCGGTTTACATATATTCAGGTACTTATTTTGTACCAGGGGCAATGGAGGGTTAAGTGACTTGCCCACAGTCACAAGGAGCTGCAGTGGGAATCGAACTCAGTTCCCCAGGATCAAAGTCCACTGCACTAACCATTAGGCTACTCCTCCACAGCAGTTTCTCACAGTGGTGGGAGGTGGGGCTGGTGGTTGGGAGGCGGGGTTAGTGCTGGGCAGACTTATACGGTCTGTGTCCTGAAAAAGACAGATACAAATCAAGGTAAGGTACACACAAAAAGTAGCACCTATGAGTTATCTTGTTGGGCAGACTGGATGGACTGTGCAGGTCTTTTTCTGCTGTCATCTACTATGTTACTATGTTGTCCTGGAGGGACACCTTGCCAGATCACCATAACGAACACGTGCGAGAGAAATGTTCATATAATGGATCTTGGCTATAGGCATATTTATTTCATGCATATTCACTGTGGACAACCTGAAAACCCAACTGGCTAGGTGTGCATCCAGGAAAGGGTTGAAAAGCATAGGTTTACAAGACCAGTACTGAAACTATTTTCAGTTATATGATTACACTGATCCCTCTGATAAGTTCTGCAATTAAAAATGCACGGTAATACATACAGGGTGCACAATACTAGTTCATTAATAAAATGCTTCTTTTCATGGTTACAAAGCAATGGCAGGTGTTTCTTCAGCTTGTGTGCAAAGACAAGTACGTCAAGCTCCATCTCTGGCTCTCTTGAAATCTAGGCTAAAAGCCCACCTTTTTGATGCTGTTTTTAACTCCTAACCCTTACTCACTTGTTCAGTACCCATGTTTTATCATCATTTCCACTTTAGTAATTCCCTTATCTCTTATTTGTCCTAATTATATTGTAAGCTCTGTCGAGCAGTGACTCTCTCTTTATGTCTCGTGTACAGCATTGCGTATGTCTAGTAGCGCTATAGAAATGTTAAGTACGGTAGTAGTAGTGTTGTGCATACCATGCTAGTAACCTTATTCCTAACCCGGGGTATGTAGCTTATGATCTCAGTCTCTCAAATTTACAGCTATTGTTCGCCATAGTACTTGAATTGAGCCAAAGAGAGCTTCCTTCTGCAGGGCAAAATCTAACATCAATACGCAACTTACTGTTTTCAGATATTCCTGAAAATTCCTTTTCATTAGGTCTTTGGCATCCAGGGAAATATTTCCATATTCTTCTGTCAAATTTTCTTAGCCTTTGACTACATTTCTTGGTATTTGAGGCTATTTTCTCTCTCTACACAATCCACAGAGTAATTGCTTGCACCTTTACAATCAATGCCATTCTGGAGTTTTTCCTCTTACTATGTTGCCCATTACCTTGCATCTAGGGTTTTTTTTTTTAAATTAATTAATTGGAATAGTGATGTTACATGTTATCATTACCTCTTCATTCTCCATACGTTTCTTAAGGTCATGATCCTGGTGCATTTCCAGTGCAGTGATGTAATGTTTACAAAAGTTTCCAATGGATGAGACATGTACCTTGCTCCTTTCTGTATAGAAAATTTCTGCAACCAGATCTTTGCAGCTAGCTATGAAATGAGTGACCATTTCTAGCTCTCTCTCTTGCAGAATCGACAAAAATGTACCAGATTTTTCTATGCTGGCTCTAAACCATCTTGTCCAAAAGCCACTGTCCTGGGCTGCAATTAATAATCGCTTGCTCATCCTTAGGTTTCAATGTGTCCAGTTTTTGTTCAACATATGGTACCTAGAGTAACACTTTGTATTTCCCATTGTATTAGCAGTGATGAGGAGGGGTGCAAAAAAAAAAACAAAAAAACTTTCCCTCCTCATTTCCCCTATTATTATTGCATGTGTGTCACACCGAATGGTTTCCGATCTTTATATAAAATGTGATATTAGAAAAGAGAACCCGAACACATATCAGAGTTCTTACATTATTGCATCATTTATTTAAGGAACAAAGTTATCCAGTGCCCATGTCACTTATGTGAAAAAGTAACTGCCTCCTAAACCTGATTGCACCATCTTTCGCAGCAATAACTGCAACCAAACACTTCCAGTAATGGAATCCTTATAGACAGAAGTTCTATGTGTAAAGGGAAAGAGAAGAGAATACTGACAAGGCTATAGCCAGATTGAACAGACAGATGATGATAACAGAAATTAAGGAAGTTAGCAAATTTGGCAACAGTATAATAATGGGTGATTTCAATTAACTCAATATTGACTGGATAAATGTAATGGCAGGAAATGCTAGGGGGGAAAGGCTACAGAAACTAGGGCTCTTCAGCTTAGAGAAAGGACGGCCAGGTGGAGATATGATATATGCCTATAAAATCCTGTGTGCAGTAAAATGGGTAAACGTAAATTGATTGTTTACTCTTTCAACAAGTACAAAGACAAGGGAACATTCTATGAAGTTACATGGTAATACGTTTGAAACAAATAGGAGAAAGCATTTTTTTCACTCAAATAGTCAAGCTCTGGAACTCGCTGCCACAGAATGTGATAACAGCAGTTAGAATATCTGGGTTTAAAGATGGTTTGGACAAGTTCCTGGAGGAAGAGTCCATAAACTGCTATTAAGATAAACATGGGGAAAGCCATTACTCTGAGATGGTAGTACAGAATCTTGCTACTCTCTTGGACTCTGCCAGATACTTGTGACCTAGATTGTCCGCTGTTGGAAGCGGAATACTGGGCTAGATGGACCATCCGTCTGATCCAATATGACAAATTATGTTCTTATAGAATTGGTACAAAATACATATTCTATGAGTATCTATTGCAATGAATAGCTTACAGACGATATGTAGTCAGGTTATGTGTCCGTAATTTTTGGGAATGTTACTTGATCTCCCTTTGGAAGAAAGAACTCTTCTACCTGTTATTAGCCACTGTGATAAGTCTGGATGCCTGACCAACTGATTTTTACAATCTGCCAGGTCTTGAAGGCATGATTAACTGCTTGAGCCAAAAACTGGACACTATCTGAGCCAAGGTTCTTCCGGTTTGGGTCTCTTTTCAACCTATTTTCCAGCTCTATTGTTGTTATATCAGACCATTCCATAACTTTGATATTTGCCTTTTCCAGATTCTCAAGTATGTAAGGTAGACATTCTGCTTCTCGACTGTATAAGCTTTTCCAGAATATTTCTATTTCAGCTTTAGTTGGTAGTATTTTCACTGTACTGCTGTTTTTTTCCCCAGGTAGCACTGTAAAATTGTTTTGGGTTCTTTCTGAACAGTTTATTTTGATATCTCTTTTTTTTTTTTTTGGGGGGGGGGGGGGGGGATCCATATCTCCAAAGTAACAGCGAAAATAAACTATTGGTCTGCTTATCCCCCCCCCCCCCCCCAATACCATAAGAACATTATTGGTTTAAAATGTGCTAATGCCCAACACTGCTCTTTTGGTTTGATTTTAAGAACATAAGAGTAGTCATACTGGGTCATACCAATGGTCCATCTATCCCAGTATCCTATTTTCCAAACAGTAGCCAAGCCAGGTCACAAGTACCTGGCAGAAACCCAATTAGCAGCAACATTCTATGCTACTAATCCTGGGGCAAGCAGTTGCTTCCCCATGTCTGTCTCAATAGCAGACTATGGACTTTTCCTCCAGGAGTTTGTCCAAACCTTTTTTAAACCCAGATATGCTAACTGCTGTTACTACATCCTCTGGCAAAGAGTTACAGAGGTTAACTATTCGTTGAGTGAAAAAAATATTTCCTTCTCTTTGTTTGAAAAGTATTTCCATGTAACATCTCGAGTGCCCCCTAGTCTTTGTACTTTTGGAACAATTAAAAAAAAAATCTTTACTTCTACTCGTTCTATATCACTCAGGATTTTGCAGACCTCAACCATATCTCCCCTCATCCGTCTCTTTTCCAAGCTGAAGAGCCCTAACGTCTTTAGCCTTTCCTCATATGAGAAGAGTTCCATCCCGTTTATCATTTTGGTTGCTCTTCTTTGAATCTTTTCTAATTCCGCTATATCTTTTTTGAGAAACAGCTACCAGAACTGAATTCAATACTCAAGGTGCAGTTACACCATGCAGCGATACAAGGGTACTATAGTATTTTCGGTCTTATTCGCCATCCTTTTCCCAATAATTCCTAGTACCCCATTTGATTTTTTGGCCGCCACCGCCACACATTGAACAGAAGATTTCAGCATATTATCTACGATGACATCTAGATCTTTTTCTTGAGTGCTGACCCCCAAAGTGGATCCTAGCATCAGGTAACTATGATTTGGATTATTCATTCCAATGTGCATCACCTTGCATTTGTCCACATTAAATTTCTATTCTACTACCTCTCACACCAAGTCCTGCATTCCACAAAGGAATAAACAAAATAACTCCCTCTCTTGTCAGTTCCTAAAGGAGTTGCTTATCTCATATAATAACTTATGCATCCTACCTAAGCGCAAAACTATGGAATGGACTCCCTAAAGCTGTGAAAATAATCCATGACCATCTGAACTTCAGGAAATAATTAAAAACCACCCTCTTCAAAAAGGCCTACTCCACCGATCCAACGTAAATCCCCACACCCTCCCATCCTCATGGTGCCTGATACACACCTACCTCATTTCGACCGCAATATAACCTGCATTTGTTATCAACCGACTGGCGAACGCCTGTACGGTACAATGTAAGCCACATTGAGCCTGCAAATAGGTGGGAAAATGTGGTGTACAAATGTAGTATTTCCTGATATGACATTTATCCAGTCAATACTGGGGTAACTGACCAATTATTATAGTGCTGTCAAATTTGTTAGTTTCCCTAATTTCTGTTAACATTTCATCATCTGTCTTTTCATTCTGGACAGTAGTATAGCCCCATTACCATTTTTTTTCTTTTCACCCATGGAATTTCTATCCATGAAGATGTCACGAAACAATCTGTTTCTTGCCAGCATTTTTATAGTCTTTGGCTCAATTCCTTCGCTATGGTTTATTATGCTTAATATACCACCTTTCCGAAATCAAACAAATAAAAAGAGAAAAACAAAGGGAATGTCAGTTAAACAGGAAAGAGAAGAATAGAGAACCATCCCAATCATATCAAGGATCAAGACAGAAGCACACAGGTCACTATAACACAGCACAGCATTCACATCAGCTAGGTACGTACAGGATAAAAAGACGAACTGCCCCGGTTCAATCGCCAAAGGCCTCTTGAAAGAGGCAGATTTTTAAGGCCACCCTGAACCTCTGATAATTCAAAACAGAGGTTAGAAGGAAGGGCATTCCAGAGCAAGGGGCCAGTACAATAGAAACCTCTATTTCTTCTATTATGTGCTCCCTTTCTCTTTTTCCCTCCTCTAATTGCTCATCTCACCCTCATTTTGCCCTCCATTTCTCCTTCTCTGGCTTCTTTCAATCTTCCACATCTCCCTTTATTACTTCTCCCACTTACCTACAAGCTCCCCCTTCAGCTCTTCATACCACCTCTGTGACTCTTCCTTCTTGCCTCTTTTGCATTTGAGAGAGAGAAAGAGCGAGCGAGCATAGGTGTGAGGGCATAAGAGAGCAAGTGAGCAGGGGCACATGAGAGCAAATGCCTCAGTCGCAGCAATAAAGGGTAACTATGCTTCTGAGAGAAGGAAAAGCTGCTGCCTTCTGTTGGCCTTGTGTAAGGGCACATTTTGGGCTTGATTTATTAAGTTTTCCTTTTCCATAGGTATAGAATGGGAAAATAGTACATCAGGCCCTAATGGAGCTGAGGTACATTTATTCCTTTTTTTGGCGGGTGAGGGGGTGGGGACAATTGTGACAAATGTCTCAGCAGTTGGTTCTTTACCTAATTGACTTACCTGCACGAAACATCAAACGTTCATCACGTACCTTCTTAAACCTCCACTACCCCAATTGCAGAGGACTCAAATACAAATCACTACACGCATCTACCTTCACATACCTCTGCACAAAATCATGGAATAAACTACCGAATGCTATAAAAACAACGCATGACTTAACAACCTTCCGGAAGTTATTGAAGACGCATCTGTTTGAAGAGACTTACAATAAAAATCCTCCTTAATGACTTGATTCCACTCTACATCTAAACCAACTAATACTGATCCCTTCTAATTTGATTATGTTAATCACATTATCACTATTGGTCATTATATCTTACCTGTTTTATTTTGTGTTATGTAAATAATTCTACTGACCTATCTACCTAATTTCTTACACAGTAATATGTTAAATTAGACCATACCACTTACTCTGTTTATGATTATACCTTTTGCAACATAGTGTAAGCCACATTGAGCCTGCAAATAGGTGGGAAAATGTGGGGTACAAATGCAGCAAATAAATAAATGCCTGATCTATGTGATTATATGTCTTGCCTGTGTCTCTCAACTAAATGGTAAAATTTATCTGTACAGTGCTACATACACTCAGTATCACTATAAAAACATTTAACAATGGTAACATTTAAGGAATGGAATCACTGGACTGGTGGGGGGCAGATGTAATGTGCTCTCTCTGCCCCATTTTCTATTTCCAAGAAAAATGCTTCGTAAACCTGATCCCAGACAGGCCTCGCTATCATTTTCTAATTTTTATTTCATACACATTATGAGCTGAAAGTACTAAGAATTGCAAGCTAAGATTCTGTATTACTTTCGTTTGTGAAAAAGTGCCTGTGAAAATGAAAACACACAAGTACTGGAGGGGAGCCCTGAAGAGATTATGTTTATGAGCTTGCTGGGGGCTGCGTTTTATGAGGTTTAACACTGCTACACCGCTCAGCTTCCATGTCACTGCTTAGACATTGTCTCTTTGGATAATGGAGGCGACATGTTCTGGTATAAGCAGAGCGTCATCTCAGACGGCCAAGATACCAAGGCACACGCATTCGGCTGCCCTCACGCCAAGCCCCCCCTCCCCCCAAGTATTCGGGGATCAGGGGGGGGGGGGGACCGGCCTCCCCTCCCCATGATCTGCCATCTCTCCCTCTGTCTTCTACTCTTCTCCTTGCCCGTGATCGGGCACCTCTCCCTCAAACACCCCCACCGTCCCCTGTCTCGTCAAACTCATACCTGAGGTCGCCCACCAACACTTCCACAGCTTTCCTTCTCCGGAGCCACATCTCCTATGATACAGCAGCTTCTTCTCTCCCTCTGAGGCAGGCATCCCGCTTGCCGGAAGCAGGAAGTTGCGTCAGAGGCGAGCTGGACGTCAAACAACGGGGTTTGCGGGTCTCCCGCGGGGATGGAAGTCCAATAGGAACCGCCTCCTCCTCCCATTAAGAGCTCAGATTGAGAACAGGAGACGGTAGGAGGGAGGCTATGTAGCCCGTTATATCGGTTGAAGCCAGTAGGCGGAGATTGCCACCACATTGGTTGACCCAAAACAATAGAGTTATTGAAAACAATAGTAAAAGATTATTAGACATAAGGGACTTCCTATGCGTGGCCCATCTGTAAAAAGTCAAGAACTGTTCCAGTTGGATAGGCAGTGCCTTTAAAGGTGGAGGACAATTTTTTTATTTTTTATTATTACATTTATACCCGGTTACCATATGGCTCCAGAAAAAGGAGGACGGATTGAGCCAGCCGGGTTTTACTTCCATTGCTTTCAATGGAAGTAATTGAGCCAGCCGGGTTTTACTTCCATTGCTTGAAAGCAATGGAAGTAAAACCCGGCTGGCTCAATCCGTCCTCCTTTTTCTGGAGCCATATGGCGCTTTCCCACGCCACGCATAGCAGGCTCAATGCGGCTTATATAGTATTTAAAAACAGGTACTTATTTGTACCTGGGGCAATGGAGGGTTAAGTAACATAGTAGATGACTGCAGAAAAAGACCTGCATGGTCCATCCAGTCTGCCCAACAAGATAAACTCATATGTGCTACTTTTTGTGTATACTACTACTACTACTACTATTTAGCATTTCTATAGCGCTACAAGGCGTACACAGCGCTGCACAAACATAGAAGAAAGACAGTCCCTGCTCAAAGAGCTTACAATCTAATAGACAAAAAAAAAAATAAAGTAAGCAAATCAAATCAATTAATGTGAACGGGAAGGAAGAGAGGAGGGTAGGTGGAGGCGAGTGGTTACGAGTCAAAAGCAATGTTACCTTGATTTGTACATGTCCTTTTCAGGGCACAGACCGTGTAAGTCTGCCCAGCACTATCCCCGCCTCCCAACCACCAGCCCCGCCTCCCACCACACCACCGGCTCTGGCACAGACCGTATAAGTCTGCCCAGCACTATCCCCGCCTCCCGCCACCGTCTCTGCCACTCAATCTCGGCTAGGCTCCCAGAGTCACAAGGAGCTGCCTGTGCCTGCAGTAGGAATTGAACCCAGTTCCCCAGGACCAAAGTCCACCACTAGGCCACTCCTCCACTTATTTGACAGCTTTTTTAATTTATTTGAAAGCTTCCCATTTCTAGATATAAATATCCTGAAATCAAAAAGTGATGTTATAAGGGAAACAACATATTTTGTTAGCAAAGTAAATAAAAGAGAAAAAGAAGGCCTCTTTGGTTCTTAACGATAAGGAAAAAGCAGTTAGTCTTCATAAACTACGGTTGATTACAGAAAGAGGAAGGCAGGCAACAATATCTGTAAAAGCTAAGAGAGACATGTAAAGTAGTCAGAAAAGCAAAAATGCACATGGAAGAAAAAAAATGTCCAATATGGTAAAATGTATTTATTTATTAGGATTTATTTACCACCTTTTTGATGGGATTTACTCAAGGCGGTGTACAGTAAGAAGAGATCAAACATGAGCAATAGGCAATTACAGCAGTAAAAATATTCAAATAACAATACAAGGTATGGCTTAGTATACTACTTACAATGTCAACACAATACGTAATAGAACATAAAATAAAGTGGACTTTTTTTTTTTTTAGATTTGTTGGTGATAGCAGGAAATGCAAAAGAGGCATTAAGAACATAAGCGTTGCCATATTGGGAAAGACTGAAAGTCCGTCAAACTCAGTATCCTGTTTACAACAATGACCAATCCAGGTCACAAGTACCTGGCAAAATCCCCAAAGAGTAAAACAGGTTTTATGCTGCTTATCCTGAATAAGCAGTGTATTTTCCAAGACTTATGGACTTTTAAGAAAACTCTGCTAAGCTAACCACTTTTACCACAATTTCTGGCAATGAATTCCAGAATTTAACTAACCATTAAGGGGTCCTTTTACAAAGGTGCGCTATCGTTTTTAGCACGTGTGTTAAATATACATGCGCCAAATGCTAGAGATGCCCATATATTCCTATGGGCGTTTATGCGTTTAGTGCATGCTAAAAATGCTAGCACGCCTTTGTAAAAGACCACCTGAGTGAAAAAACATTTTCTCTGATTTGTTTTAAATTTATTTATTTATTTATTTAGCTTTTACTCACACCTTTTCAGTAGTAGCTCAAGGTGAGTTACATTCAGGTACACTGGCCTACTTAGTAGATTCATTGCATGCCCCCTAGTCCTAGTATTTTTAGAAAGAGTAAACAAGCGATTCACGTTCACCCATTCCAATCCACTCACTATTTTATAGACCTCTATCATATCTCCCCTCAGCCGCCTTTTCTCCAAGCTGAAGAGACCTAGCCGCTTCAGCCTTTCCTCATAGGGAAGTCGTCCCATCCCCTTTATCATTTTGTCACCCTTCTCTGTACCTTTTCTATTTCCACTATATCTTTTTTGAGATGCGGTGACCAGAATTGCACATAGTATTCGAGGTGCAGTCGCACCATGGAGCAATACAAATGCATTATAACATTCTCATTTTTGTTTTCCATTCTTTTTCTAATAATTCCTAACATTCTATTTGCTTCATGGCTGTTACTGCACACTGAGTAGAGGGTTTCAAAATATCATCAAGAATGACAGTCACTTTTCCTGGTCGGTGACTCCTAATGTTGAACCTTGCATGAAGTAGCTATAGTTTGGGTTTCTCTGACCCACATGTATCACTTCGCACTTGCTCACATTAAACCCTGTTTACTAAGTCACAATTGTGGCTGCTGCATGGTAATGCCGACACAGCCCATTCAAAGTGAATGGGCTGTGTAGCACACCATAGCCACTAACACAGCTTAGAAAACGGGGGGGGGAGGGGGGGGGAGGGGGGGGGGTAAAAGTCATATGCCACTTGGATGCCCAGTCTCATAAGGTCTTCTTGCAATTCTTCACAATCCTCATGCGATTTAACAACTTTGAATAAATTTGTGTCAACAGACAATTTAATTACCTCACTAGTTATCACCCCTCTTCTCAGGTCACTTCACTGGCTTCCCATCAGATACCGCATACAGTTCAAGCTTCTCCTTCTTACCTACAAATGCACTCAGTCTGCAGCCCCTCATTACCTCTCTACCCTCATTTCCCCTTACGTTCCCGCCCGTAACCTCCGCTCACAGGACAAATCCCTCCTCTCAGTACCCTTCTCCACCACCGCCAACTCCAGGTTCCGCTCATTCTGCCTCGCCTCACCCTAAGCTTGGAATAAACTTCCTGAGCCCTTACGCCAAGCCCCCTCCCTACCCATCTTCAAATCCTTGCTCAAAGCCCACCTCTTCAATGTTGCTTTCGGCACCTAACCTTTATACCTTTCAGGAAATCTAGACTGCCCCTATTTGACTGACTGTACATTTGTCCTTTAGATTGTAAGCTCCTTTGAGCAGGGACTGTCCTTCTATGTTAAATTGTACAGCGCTGCGTAACCCTAGTAGCGCTTTAGAAATGTCAAGTAGTAGTAGTTATTCCCATCTCTAGATCATTTATAAATATGTTAAAAAGCAGCGGTCCCAGCACAGACCCCTGGGGAACCCCACTATCTACCCTTCTCCATTGAGAATACTGACCATTTAACCCTACTCTCTGTTTTCTATCTTTTAACCAGTTTTTAATCCACAATAGAACATTACCTTCTGTCCCATGACTCTCCAATTTCCTCAGGAGACTTTCATGATGTACTTTGTCAAATGCCTTTTGAAAATCCAGATACAATATATCGACCGGCTCACCTTTATCCACATGTTTTTTCACCCCTTCAAAGAAATAGTGAGGAAAGATTTCCCTTCACTGAATCCATGCTGGCTTTGTCTCATTAAGCCATGCTTATGTATATGCTCTGTAATTGTGTTCTTTATAATAGTCTCTACCATTTTGCCGGACACCAACATCAGGCTCACTGGTCTATAATTTCTTGGATCACCTTGGACCCTTTTTAAAAATTGGTGTTACATTGGCCACCCTCCAACCTTCCGGCACCATACTTGATTTTAAAGATAAATTATATATTACTAACAATAATTCTGTAAGTTCATTTTTCAATTCTATCAATACTCTGGGATCCTGTCCAGGTGATTTGCTGATCTTTAATTTATCAAATTTCCCCATTACATCTTCTAGGTTTACAGAGATTTGATTCAGTTTTGCTGACTCGTCAGCACTGAATAAAATTTCTGGCATCGGAATCTCTCCCACATCTTCCATGGTGCAGACCGAAGCAAAGAATTCATTTAATCTCTCCACTCTGGCCTTGTCTTCCCTGAGTGCCCCTTTTACCCCTCTGTTATCTAGTGGCCCAACTGATTCTTTTACTGGCTTCTTGTTTCTAATATAATTTAAAAAGATTTTACTATGTGTTTTTGCCTCCAACGCGATCTTCTTTTCAAAGTCTGTCTTTGCCTTTCTTATCAGCGCTTTGCATTTGACTTGCCGTTCCTCATACTGTTTCCTATTTTTTTCAGTTGTATCTTTTTTCCATTTTCTGAAGAATTTTCTTTTAGCTTTAATAGCTATATATATATATATATGTGGCCTGGGCTTCAAGGTTGGTATTTTTGAACAGCACCCACGCCTGATGTAAAATTTTGACCTTTGCAGCTGCTGCTCCTCTAAGTTTTTTTTGTTTTTTTTTTTTTACCATCCTTCTCATTTTATCATAGTCTCTTGAAAGTTAAATGCTAACGTATTGGATTTCCTTTATGTACTTACCCCAGAGCTTATATCAAGTCTGATCATGTTATGATCACTGTTGTCAAATGGCCCCAGCACCATTGCCTCCTGCACCAGATCATGTGCTCCACTAAGGACTAGGTCTAGAATTGATCCCCCTCTTGTTGGTCCCTGAACCAGCTACTCCATAAAGGAATTTTACCTCCCTGGCATGCCCTGATGTTATATTTACCCAGTCAATATCATGGTTATAGAAATCACCCATTATTAATGTGTTCCCCAGTTTGTTAGCCTCCCTAGTTTCTGATAACATTTCTACATCTGCCTGTTCATCCTGGCCAGGTGGACAGTAGTACACTCCTATCACTATCCTTTCCCCCCTTTACATAAGGAATTTCTATCCATAGGAATTCCTGCAGAACGTTTAGTCTATTCGATTCAAGGCCCTCCTTAACATATAACGCTACCCCTCCACCAATTTGATCCACCCTAACACTGTGTTATTATTTGTTCCCTGGTATTGAAGGAGTGGAACGCCGGTACTACCTGAATACTACTGAGCAACAGGACAACCTCATGTTTTGTGCCTACTGATGGACTTTTACTTATGCACTCTACCTCTGCTTTTGGCTGTTTGGCCACACCTTATTACTGCACTGGACATTTGTGCCTTATCCAGTTTTACTGTTTACTAACAAGACAAGTTTGCTGTTTACTAATGTACAGACAGAATGCAGGGCTATTAGATATATAGCTTGTAACAGTAGTTTGCAAGGCCTATACAAGACCAGCTTGCACGTAGCAACGCCATTTGAATAGGCGACCTTGGAGGGTGCTGACACCCCCCTGCATTCCTGAGCCGCACCTTATCTCCTGTGCTAGAAAGGAGCATTGTGTGTGTACAGAATAAGCTGCTAAGTTTCGTTTTTCTTGCCAGTATCATTTCAGTGTTATGACGTGTGTACGTACTGGGACTACAATTTTGTACTGTAAGAACTACAAATGTTTACTGCGCATGACAGGTATGACGTGTAAGGGGCCAAATGCGCAGGCCCAGTAGGGAAGTATAAATGTAAGCGTCAGATGATTTATGACACACAGTGTCCCGAGGCTACTCGGTGCTGTTCACTTGCTAGCAATAAAGTTGCCTTGTTTGGAACCAAAATTTGCCTTTCGTCTCCTGATTTCCCACCTGTTTCATTGGCGACCCAGATGGGACAGAAGTAGAAAGGGGAATCGGATTATATTCTTCCCCTCCCCCACTGCGGTCGGATCGGGTCATCGACCCCCACCTGAGAAGGTGGTGAGTGGCCACCGCTGATTTCAGCGTCCATCTCCCGGAGGAGGGCCGATCCACTCCGCCTGACTGTAGAGGGGGCTGTGTGGTTCCGACAAGGCACCTTTTTCCATTTCAGAGAGAAGCGTACGACGGCGCAGCCTGCGCCCCCCGGCGGACAGGCGAGTATACTCTACGTAGTGACCGGCCCAGTAAGGACCGAAGAAGAGGCGTGATCACCCTCTTTTAGCCAGTGACTAATACGGACTATTGGTATCCGACTAGGTCCCGAAACTCACTAGGCTCCGGCGACGAAACCGAGCGGCGAACGAACGGGGGGGTTTCTTGTGGCGTATGAAGTGTGTGAGTGGGCTTGCAGTTCCAGGCCGGGCGACCGCGTCCTGGTCAGGCCGAGTGTTGACCCTTCTGTGTCTGGTGGAACGAGACCCCTTACTCCTCCACCTCCCTTTTCCCCCTTTGTCCGTCACCTGTCCTTTGGCACTCAGGTTAGGATGGGCGGGGGTGGGTCTTCACCGTTAGATTTAATGACGGAACACTTTAGCGAAGTGTTCGACCTAGATAAATGTAGCAGGGCCGGGATGATACAGAGATGTCAATTTATGTGGCCAGGGCTAGGAATTGCTGGATGGCCCCCGGAAGGGTCATTCGAGTATGAAAAAGTGGCGGCGGTCATGAATATTGTTATAATTGAGGGGAACCCAGGCTGCCCTGAGGACATTCCATACATAGAAGCGTGGTTGGATGTAGTCCGGGATCCGCCGGCTTGGGCCCAACGGAAGGTAGAAAAGGCCGCCCTTATGTTGGTAAAGCAGAGAAAAGGCCGGAAAACCAAACTTAGAACCCTGCCGACCCATGCCTTCGCTCTCCAAAGCTCGGCAACCGCTGCCGTCCCGAAGGCCGCAGGGACCGCCCCCATACGGCCTACCGCCCCTAGCACTGAAGCCACTGAGGCCACGCCCCCTGCTACCAGAGTTAAGGCAGGAACTACGCCCAGTACTACCAACACACTTTCTAGGAAGAAACCCCCAAAGAAAACCGCAGGGAAAGTTCAGGGTTCGGCCGAGAAGAAGCCTCCAAAAGCCCCGATACTTGCTACGGCGGAAGCATACGAAGACGACATTGCGCCGCCGCCCTATGCTCCTATGTACCCTGACCTTACGGGCCTAGCAGAAGGCCCCGCTGACGCCGGGACTTCCGGGTCAGAGTCGGATGCCGGGGAGACGTCCCGCCCAGCCTCACCTGAGTCACCTGGCCTCGCAACCACACGGAAGAGTAAACGGGTTGTGAAGAATATTACTCGGTTCCCCCAATCGAGTCCGCAACAGGCCCTTCCGTCCAGCCGAAAAGGGGGAACCTCTCACTTATTCCCAGTCCGACAGTCCACCACCTATACCCCTAACCCGGCAGAAGGGGGGGGCCAGCCCATCGAATCAACAGTCTATAGCCACGTTCCCTTCTCAAGTGCCGATTTGTATAACTGGAAATTCCATGGGCCGTCCTACGACCAGAAACCCGAGCAGCTGATAGAGCTGGTGGAAGGCATTATATACAGCTACAATCCAACTTGGGCCGACCTTAGGCAGTTGAGCGCCCACATCCTGACCTCTGAAGAACGCCGCCTTTTACAACAAAATATGGAGCAAGCCGGAGCAAGCCATCCGGGATGCGAATCCGGCCCATGCCAATTTACAGAACCTACTAGAAACGGAGGCGCCCATCGCTGCCCCCACGTGGGATTACCGAACCGCCGAAGGCCAAACCTTTATCCGCCGATACCAACAGGCGTACCTGGCCGCCTTAAAGAAGGGGAAGCAGAAGGTTACCAACATGGGAAAAATCCACAGTGTAGTCCAACAAAAGGACGAGAGTCCAGGGGACTTCCTTGAACGACTTATGGAAGCATTCAGAAGGCACAGCCCGATAAATCCCGAAGACCCTAAGAACCTCCCAACCGTGGTTATGAGTTTTGTTAGCCAGTCAGCACCGGATATACGAAGAAAGCTACAGAGAACGGAGGGGTTCGAAGGGATGAGCCTAAGCCAACTGAAAGCTATAGCTGATCGCGTATTCGGATATCGCGACCAGGAGGAGAAGGTGGAGGCCCGGAAGGAATCGACCAGACGGATGCGGGAGAAGGCAGATGTGTTGGCCACGGTGCTGGAAGAACGAATGAGGTCTAGACCAAAGGGGAGGGGCAGGAGAACAAGAGGAACGCGGTCCCCCATAGGGCGTAACCAGTGTGCAAATTGCCGACAAGAAGGACACTGGTGGGCTGATTGTCCAGAGGAGATACGGGACAACCCGAGAGAAGAGGAATCATGGGACCGGCAGAGAGAGGAGGAGACCGGCGACCGCACGGGGGCCCCTAGGCGAGGCCGTGGAAGGGGCCGAAGAGAGAGAGGACGGGATGACCGGAGGGAATGGCAGATGGCTGTGGACGCTACCCGAGACGGCACAGCATGAAGAAACCGGGAGGGCAGAGTCCCCACTGACCCTCTGGTGGAAATTCGGGTGGGGACAGAATCTATGAAGGCCTTACTAGACACAGGGGCCCAGCGATCTGTTATCACCACAGCCATAGCCCCAGCCACGAAAGAAACTATACCAATTGTGGGAGCCTCCGGGAAATCCCTTGCGGCCCCCCTCCTCAAAGAGCGCCAAGTCCAGATCGGAGGGACGATGGTGTCCCATCAGTTCATACACATCCCTGGATGCCCGGTCCCCTTGATTGGTCGAGACCTACTCTGTAAGCTCCAGGCCACCTTGAAGTTCAAGACTACGGGTGAAGTGGAAGCTCGCTTTGAAGATCGGCCAGTGACACTTATCTGTCCAGTAAGAGAAGAATGGAGACTACACGTTCCCCCAACTGTAGGACCCGGCGACTGCCGTTACGACCAGAACACCCCTTTCGCCCAGCAGAGGCGAGCCATAATGGATGAAGTGCCTGATGTATGGGCAGAATTGAACCCCGGCGGACTGGCCGTTAACGCTATCCCCATCTGGATTGAGCTCAAACCAAATGCTCAAGTTGTCAACCAAGGACAATACCACATCCCCTATGCAGCCCGGCATAGTATGCATACACATCTACAGAAACTCCTTCAACAGGGAGTCCTTAAACCAATCAGATCCGCATGGAACACCCCATTGTTGCCCGTTAAGAAACCAGGAACATCCGAGTACAGACCCGTCCAGGACCTGAGGAAAGTCAACAACCAGGTAGCCGACATAGTTGCCCTCGTACCAAATCCATACTCCATCCTAGCCCAAGTGCCATCTCAGACCAAGTGGTACAGTGTCATTGATTTGAAGGACGCCTTCTTCTCCATCCCTCTTGCTGTCGACAGCCAAAAGTTGTTTGCCTTCACGTGGGAAGACTTGCAGACGGGAACCAAGCAGCAATATACATGGACCCGTCTTCCCCAGGGGTTCAAGAACTCACCTACCCTCTTCGGCGACCAACTCGCCCAGGACCTGAAGACGTATCAGGACGAGTATGGACCGGTCGTCCAATACGTGGATGACCTGTTGGTGGCCCGTGAAACGTACACGGACTGTGCAGAAGCTACCCTTTACCTCTTGAAGACCCTGGAAGCCCAGGGGTACCGGGCCAGTCGCAAGAAGGCACAGATATGCGAGATCGAAGTCGAGTATCTGGGGTTTCGCCTCCGAGAAGGAACCCGAAGGCTCGGTATCCCCCGAACCCAAGCCATCCGCAACCAACCCACTCCTGCAAATAAGAAGGAACTACGGGCACTCCTCGGAGCCGCTGGATATTGCCGCATTTGGATTATCAATTTTGCCATCCTGACCCACAGTTTGTACGCCAAGCTGAAGGGGCCTGAACTCGAGGGCCAGGATCTCCAGTGGGAGAAAAGCGAACTGAAAGCCCTTCAGGACCTTAAGGATGCCCTTGCGGCTCCACCAGCGCTCGGACTGCCAGATGTGACTAAGCCGTTCCACTTGTTCATCGACGAAAAGAAGGGATTGGCACTTGGAGTCCTCACCCAACTGGTCGGTACCTGGCAACGCCCTGTAGCATACCTCTCCAAGAGCATGGACAACGTGGCACGAGGATGGCCGGGCTGCCTACGAAGCATTGCGGCTGCTTGTCTCCTGATACACGAGGCCAATAAACTCACATTCGGCCAAACACTTTTTGTGACCACACCCCACACCATCCGCGGCCTACTCGAGAGCCACGGACCCAGATGGATGACCAACTCCCGATTGGTCAAATACCAAGCCCTCCTGTGCGAAAATCCGGAGGTGCGGATCCTGGACACGACCAACCTCAATCCTGCCACCCTCCTTCCGGCCCCTGAACCACCACTCCACGACTGTGAAGAGGTAATGGCCACTGTGCACTCGAGCAGACCTGACCTGAAGGATCAACCCTGGCAAGGGGGCATCACCCTTTTTACCGATGGAAGCAGCCAGGTGATAGAGGGAATTCGAAGAGCTGGCTATGCGGTGGTATCTGAGGACCATGTGATCGAGGCTATGGCTCTGACACCCGGAACATCAGCCCAGAAAGCGGAGCTAATCGCCCTCACCAGAGCCCTCCTGTGGGCTGAAGGAAAAGTTGTCAACATTTACACCGACTCCAAATACGCTTTCCTCACCCTCCAGGTGCACGGAGCCTTGTACAAGGAGAGGGGATTTCTGACAGCTGAAGGGAAAGGACTTGCAAATGCCGCTGAGATCTGCCAATTACTCGAGTCGGTATGGAAGCCGAAGAAGGTGGCTGTGATGCACTGCAGGGCCCACACTGGAAGAACGGACCCTATCGCCCGGGGAAATCAGCGGGCAGACGACGCTGCAAAAAGGGCAAGTCAGCTCCCCTACTCCTCTCACCCTCCTGACCCCGTACTCGTCGTCCAGCTCCCTACGGAGACCCCTATTTACACCCCCCAAGAAACGGAATGGGCCCAACAAGAGGGTCTACAGTCACGCAATGGCTGGTGGATACTACAGGATGGGCGCATATGGATACCCGAAGCCTTGGCCTGGACGGTGGCCAAGGAGGCTCACGACCGCACCCACCTGGGAAGGGACGCCCTGGGGCGCTTACTTGAGAAGACCTACTACATCAACAAACTATCCCTGTGGACCAAAAACGCTTCCAGCCGATGCGCGACTTGTGCCCGGAACAACCCTCGAACGGGGCCCGGCCCTATGCCAGGACATGTTCTCCGAGGCACCAGCCCTTTCCACGTGTGCCAGATTGACTTCACACACATGCCCCCGGCGCGCGGCTACAAAGCTATCCTCGTCGCCGTGTGTACCTACACCGGATGGATTGAAGCCCAGCCTACTAGAACGGAAATGGCTAAAGAAGTTACCTCCCTACTGCTTCATCAAATCCTACCCAGATACGGCCTCCCCAAGCAAATAAACTCTGACAACGGTCCCGCCTTCGCTAGCGAAGTAACACAACAGCTCAGTACCAGACTGGGCCTCGATTGGAAGTTGCATTGTGCCTGGAGACCCCAAAGCAGTGGAGTAGTGGAGAGGGCTAACCGATCCCTGAAGAACCAGCTAGCCAAGCTATGCCAAGAAGCAAAAGCCAAATGGCCCGACCTGCTTCCACTGGCCTTGCTGCATCTTAGGTGTACCCCCAAGGCTACCGGCCTTACTCCCTACGAGATGATGTATGCTAGGCCACCACCACTACCCTCCTTTCCCGACTCCTTGCAGATACAGGGTGAGAGTTCCTTAGTGAAACAGATGAGAGCCTTACACCAGGTAGTGCAAGACATCCAGCAGTACACTGAAAGAGTAGCTCCCTTGGTCCTCACCAATCCTACGCACAGGTTCAGGGTGGGAGACGAGGTCTGGGTAAAAGAGTGGGATGAATCTGACTGCCTAAAGCCAAAATGGAAGGGGCCCTCCCTTGTTCTCCTAACGACCTCCACCGCTGTTAAAATTGCAGGAAGCCCAGTGTGGATACATTGGACCCGATTGAAACCTGCTGCACCCACTAGCAGCACCCTGAAGCGTTGGACTGCGCACCAACATCCTGACGCTCCATTACGGCTGACTCTAAGAAAGACGTGAACCACCAGATTCATGCCTGCCCAGCAACAGGAACTCAGTTTCTGGACCCACTGCGTTTTTGGCTCTCTCTTTATCGCAGCCTTCATCGTGGGCCTCATTATCTTCTTGCTGCAAAAGCTCGGATACCTCCCACCACATATATAATGCTGACCATCTTCCTTCTCCTGTGTGCAGTTCCGAGCTATCATCCTGCCACCCTGAGCCTGAATTGCACTGAATGTTTGCGCCTCGTGCGCCACCGTATAGAGGGAGGATATCACCTAGTCACTACCCTCATTCACCAGACGCAGCCCCCGGAAGGCGATTGCCAGTTTCTCCCGACTTGTGCCCTCATCACTCCGAATGGCCTCCAACAGTTCCACAGATGCCTCCAAGGAAATCTCACTATCTGCCACAGCCCTACCAAACCAAGATACTACAATATCACCCTCAGCGTAGGACTACCTGCGTATGTGGCCGGACCTCCGGGAGTCGAGGGAGATGGCATTCTGTATTACATTAATTCTACTCGTATCCTTGTCGGTGGCATCCAAACTGTAGCAACCCTCACCTTCGACGTCTGTGCCGCCATGGACAAGCACCCTTGGTCTCGCAAGTGTGGTAGCCAGAGTTGGCGAGAGGCATACGTTAAGGACCACAAGTATGTCTGCCCCTTCAGTCCAGACATGAGATGCTGCTCCCCGTGGGTGTGGCTCCCATGCGCCGGCGACACTCGAGCCTCGGGCTGGGACCGAGTATGTGCTTATACGGGAGGAGGATATGCCGGATGCGCCGGCCTGGGCGAATTTCGTCGAGGTTCTGGTAACTATGTGTCCCTAGACTGGCCCATCCGAGGACACGACATGCCCTGGAGAGGAACGTGGGGCCTCGGCATTGACGGCGGAGGAATGGATCCGTTGACATATATTACCATATATCAGAGTCTCGAAACGAAGCCTCCTACGCACTACCAGACTACTGTTGTCGGCTACCAAGACGTATTTGATGAAATTGCTCGTGCTGAGCAGACCGAGACTAAATTCCCCATTTCCCCAGAAGCCCGAAATATGTTCCTCAATTTGGCTGAAAACATCGCCCTCTCCCTCGGAATTGCCAACTGTTTCGTCTGTGGAGGCACCGACATGGGTGAACAATGGCCCTGGGAAGCGAGAGAGATCCGACAACACACATGGGATGCACTCAACACCACTAACATTACCTTTCCCCAACGGCCGAAGCCGTACGAATGGGCCCTGAGAACAAATATCATAGGTACCCTCTGCGCTAGTCGAGCGCCATCGAAGCGTTACTCTGTACCAGTGGGAGACTCTGCTTGTACGGGGGTTCTTCAGTATAATGGCAGCCGGACGACCTGGTGGCAAACGGACAACCTGCCCGCCCCGGAGCCTATCTGGACAGAACCCACCTTGAACACGACATGGACATACGGAGGGAACGCCTCCCTCAAGTGGGTAGCCCCGGCGGGCTACTACTATATCTGCGGACGCAGGGCCTATGAACAACTCCCGACCCGCTGGTACGGTACCTGCCTCTTGGGCACGGTCCGACCTAGTTTTTTCCTTCTGCCCATACAAGTCGGCGAAACTTTGGGAATCCCCCTATACGTGGAAAAGGGGCCTGATAACCCTACCCGACGAAAACGGTCTTTCCCAATCATCAAGCCCAAAGTCCAGATTGGAGACTGGAAGGACAACGAGTGGCCGCCTGAACGTATCATTCACTACTATGGACCGGCCACATGGGCTGAAGATGGTACATACGGGTACCGCACCCCTATCTACATGCTGAATCGCATTATTCGCCTACAGGCCGTACTCGAAATCCTTACTAACGATTCTGCCCTGGCCCTCAATATCCTAGCTCGACAGAACACTAAGCTCATTACCGCCGTCTACCAAAATCGCTTGGCTCTTGACTACCTCTTAGCCCAGGAGGGCGGGGTGTGTGGCAAGTTTAACCTCAGTAATTGCTGCTTACAGATTGATGACCAGAGCCATGTCATCAGGGAGATAACTGACCGGATGGTCAAACTAGCCCACGTCCCCGTCCAGACCTGGAACAGTGCGTGGGATTGGACTTCCTCCCTCACCAGCTGGCTCCCAACCTCCGGGAGCCTGCAAGGCCTCCTCGTCATGGGTGGCCTGTTCTTGCTGTCTTGCCTAATAATACCTTTGTCTCTCCCCTTAGTTTTCAGGTGTCTCCGCTCCACCATGGAAAGCATCGCTGACCGCCGTGCTGCTGCCCAACTTATGGCTCTCCAGATGTACTCCCCCATTCCCCAGTCTGATGAAGCTGACGATGAAGCACCTTGTGGCTGATGTGCACTTTGAACCCCCTGAGTCACTCAATGGGCCATCACCCTTGTGCCAGCAAAAGACCGGCTACAAAGGGGGGGGGATTCCACTAGGGGCCCTCCGTCTCAACCCCGGCGAAGCAACCAACGGCTGCGCAAGGGCTTAGGGCTCGCTTGTTGCCTCCCTCGCTAACTATCCTTGTCCTTTCTTTCCTTTTCAGGGTTCATGGAGGTGATACTCTCCACCAGAATGGATGTTCAAGTATCAAAAGGGGGGAATGAAGGAGTGGAACGCCGGTACTACCTGAATACTACTGAGCAACAGGACAACCTCATGTTTTGTGCCTACTGATGGACTTTTACTTATGCACTCTACCTCTGCTTTTGGCTGTTTGGCCACACCTTATTACTGCACTGGACATTTGTGCCTTATCCAGTTTTACTGTTTACTAACAAGACAAGTTTGCTGTTTACTAATGTACAGACAGAATGCAGGGCTATTAGATATATAGCTTGTAACAGTAGTTTGCAAGGCCTATACAAGACCAGCTTGCACGTAGCAACGCCATTTGAATAGGCGACCTTGGAGGGTGCTGACACCCCCCTGCATTCCTGAGCCGCACCTTATCTCCTGTGCTAGAAAGGAGCATTGTGTGTGTACAGAATAAGCTGCTAAGTTTCGTTTTTCTTGCCAGTATCATTTCAGTGTTATGACGTGTGTACGTACTGGGACTACAATTTTGTACTGTAAGAACTACAAATGTTTACTGCGCATGACAGGTATGACGTGTAAGGGGCCAAATGCGCAGGCCCAGTAGGGAAGTATAAATGTAAGCGTCAGATGATTTATGACACACAGTGTCCCGAGGCTACTCGGTGCTGTTCACTTGCTAGCAATAAAGTTGCCTTGTTTGGAACCAAAATTTGCCTTTCGTCTCCTGATTTCCCACCTGTTTCAGTATGACAGTGTCCCACTGGTTATCCTCCTTCCATCATATGTCAGAAATGCCTATTATATCTATCTTTTCATTTTGGGCAATATATTCTAACTCTCCCATCTTATTTCTTAGGCTTCTGGCATTTGCGTATAGACATTTCAGACTGTGAGTAAAAGAGAAGTTGGGCATAGTTGTGTATTTCCAGGAGAGTGACCAGAAGAACAATCATCTGCACAGGAGTCTGGAGCAGTTCCAGAGGCTGAAGAAACTACGAACCGCTTACAGTTACAGATCTGTTAGAGATTATCAAAGATCCAATCAGGACCAAGCCATCTAGAGCACTGCTTTGGATCCTCAGCACCCATGAGTCTCTCAGCTCATCTACAATTCTATAACAGGGTGCCAACATTTAGAAGCCATATATGTGCAGGTAGTACATGGGTTGGTGTAAATTTAGAAGCCATATATGTGCACGTGTACATGGGTTGGTGTAAATAGGCATGCCTAAATACTGTATGTTACTTGCATAAATTCTGCATTGATCTGCAGGCCAAGTATGGTATCCCCTCGGGTCACTACTTTGAATACTACCAACTGAAGCATTACATAACTTCACTGACGTGGACTGACCTGACAGAGGATGTAGTGGAAGTCTTATCTGAGGCCTTATCTATGGGTGCTCAGCAGTCTATTCCGCTGAGGTTCCACCATCAGCAGTTAAAAGACTCGGCCTCGGAGATAGATTATGGGCGTCTGGCTCTTCTCTGGTCGCGGGAACTTGAATGCGAGGTCACGACGGACATGTGCAGAACGTACTTGAAATCCCTATACTCACAGGTGCTATCGATAGCACAGAGGGAGAGGCTGTGCAAGTGGCTGTTGAGGCTACACGTATCTACATATCGAGCATCACTGGCAAAATACACAGCTGCAGGAAATTGTCCTAAATGCAGAGGGAAGAGAGCCACACTGGGGCACATGTTTTGGCAGTGTTCATTCATTCAACGTTTTTGGGGGGATATACTGAATAGTGTCAAGTGAATGTGGAACTGTACCGTAATAAGAGATCCCCTGATTTTGTTCCAGAGTTATAAATTTACATCTGAACCCCCAAAGGGTTTTAAGGACTTTATTAAGATAGCTATGCTCTTTGGGCTCACTTCTATCCTGCAGGCCTGGCTGACCTCCATGAGACCTTCAGTCCAAGCCTGGAGGTCGCAATTAATCCACCAGATGCGACTAGACAGGTGAGGCATTGTCGATCTCGAGAGTTTCCCAGGTCGCAAATTCAGTGCCATGTGGGAACCGGTATGGGCGACCCTTCCCCCAGCTGGCAGAAGTTACCTGTTGAATTTTTAGGGGTGGGAGGGGAAAGGAGAGGGGGGAAACTGGCTGGAAAAAAGGTGTACTGTATGTTTGCATTACTCCTCTTGGATACCTAGTGTCAGAGGGAATTGTGTTAACCATCTTATACACCCGTTTCTGTAGTCCTGTATTCACACCACTCATAATGGAACCATAATATTCAAGGGAGGGAGGGAGGAAGGGAGAAAATAGTTTTAAAAAGGTGGATGACAGACCTTCATATTTATTTCGATTTTGTATATATTGATGTCTGCACTCTGTTTGTATCAGAGGCTGAATGTACTTATATTTGCTTGTCATCAATAAAACGTTGAAACATAAGTAGCCTGTGCAAATGTTCTTCCCCTTTGAATGCTCCCTTCCATTTACATGCTAGGCCATTTTAGTGCATAATTACAGAATAGCGTTTAGTTGTGCTACTGCCATTTACACACAACAGGATAAACCCAGGACAGGATCACCCTGTTGGCCAAATCTGGATCCAGTTAGAACATAAGAACAAAAGAGCAGGCCATACTGGGTCAGACCAATGGCCCATCTAGCCCAGTATCGTGGTTCCAACAGTGGCCATCTAGGTCACAAGTACCTGTCAGAAACCCAAATCATGGCAACATTCCATTCTACAAATCCCAGGGCAAGTAGTTGCTTCCTCATGTCTGTCTCAGTAGCAGACTATGGACTTTTCCTCCAGGAACCCTTCTAAACCTTCTTTAAGCCCAGATATTGTAACCGCTGTTACCACATTTTCTGGCAAAGAGTTCCAGAGCTTAACTATTCGTTGAGTTAAAAAATAGTTCCTCCTATTTGTTTTAAAGGTATTTCCACGTAACTTCCTCGCGTGTCCCCTAATCTTTGTACTTTTGGAATAAGTAAAAGATCAATTCACCTCCACTCGTTCTACACCACTCAGGATTTTGTAGACTTCAATCATATCCCCCTCATCTGCATCTTTTCCAGGTTGAAGAGACCCAACCTCTCTAGCCTTTCCTCATATGAGAGGAGTTCCACCCCCTTTATTATTTTGGTCGCTCTACTTTGAACCTTTTCTAATTCCACTATATCGTTTTTTAGATAATGGCAACCAGAACTGAACGCAATACTCAAGGTGTGGTCACATCATGGAGCGATACAGAGCCATTTTAGTATTTTTGGTCTTATTCACCATCCCTTTCCTAATAATTCCTAGCATCTTGTTTGCTTGTTTGGTCGCTGCTGCACACTGAGCAGAAGATTTCAGTGTATTTTCTACAATGACACCTAGATCTTTTTCTTGAGTGCTGGCCCCCAAGGTGGACCCTAGCATCAGGTAACTATGATTCAGATTATTCTTACCAATGTGTATCACCTTGCATTTGTCAGAGTCAAGCAAGCCAATAAACTGACTGCTAAGAAGTTCACCAGTAGGTTCGCCATGTTTACTGTTTTTACTGATTCACAATTGTAGTTTTGTTATTCTAAGCTTTTTTTGACATTGTTGGACAATATATAATTGATACAGTAGGAGCATTCTATACTTACCCCCTGATGAAGTTGTCTTGGTGAAATGGATATCCCCGTCTGGATTAATTCTTAAGATAATTCTGCTTTGTTTGGAGGCTTTTTGAGAGTGATTAAGCTGCAATGTTTGAAGATTCATTGATATTTTGAATTGCTTTGCAAGTATTTTAACATTGAACTTAAGAAATATGTACACTTATGTGGATGATGGGATGATAAAGACTATTAAAATAACAGGAGTTTTTTTTTAGTTTAATTTCTTTTATTGATTTTTGATACAGATACAATCAAGAGCTCACAACATAACAACAAGTAACATTTTACAAAGTAAGGCAATACCGGAGCTCACATGTAAGAAGTAGCAATCTACATCCAGAATCAAATTAAGTGAAAACAAGAGAGAGGGAGGAAAGAGGAAAAGAAGAGGGAAAGGGGAGGGAGGGCTGGAGGCAGTGGCGTACCAAGGGGGGGGGGGGGGCGGGGGGGGCGGTCCGCCCCGGGTGCCCGCCGCTGGGGGGGGGGGTGCCGCGTGCCTGTCGGCTCTTCATTTTCATGCTCCCTTTGCCCCGGAACAGGTTACTTCCTGTTCCGGGGCAGAGGGAGCATGACAACGAAGAGCCAGCAGGCGCGCGGCACCCCTCCCCCAGCGGCGTGCACCGGAGTGGGGGGGTTCTTTCGCCTGGGGGGGCATCACGCTGTTCTGGGGGGGGCGCTATACCCGGGGGGCGGGGCGCATCGGCGATCCGCCCCGGGTGTTAGCCCCCCTAGGAACGCCACTGGCTGGAGGATACAAATCAAAGTATGAAGCATGCATATGCCAAAAAATACATCAAATTTAGTACTTATCTTTGTACCGTATCAAGAGACAAGTGGTAGCCATTTTTCCCTATATGAAGCAAAACAAGAAGATTTCTTTGCAAGGTGTGATTCGAATTTGTAAAATTGGAGCACTAAGTTCCACCATTCCTGGTAGGTAGCCTGATGTAAAGACTTCCAATGGGAGAAGATTACCTTCAGTGCTAAAGAAACCATGGTGCTAACAAGAGCCCCTTCACTAGGAGCCAGCAGACTCTTGTAATACTGATTTTCTCCGGCTTCAACTGCTTTCCGTCACAGGGCCGGCCAAAGTTCAAGGGGGTGTTTCGGCATGGTATGGAAGACGGGACGGGGGCGTGGTTATGAGATGGCCGGCTTCAGCCGATAATGGAAAAAAGAATGCCGGCTCTGAGGAGCATTTTGCCAGCTTCACTTGGTCCATTTATTTTTAGGACCAAGTCTCAAAAAAGTGCCCCAACTGAGCAGATGACCACCGGAGGGAATCGGGGATCACCTCCGCTTACTCCCCCAGTGGCCCGAACCGTATTATCAAAATGAAAGATGGTCGGCCATCTTTTTTTTTTTTTATTATTTATTTATAATTTGCAATAATATTCAAGACATACAATCTTTTCAAGACACACCAATAAGTAAGATATAATAAAGAAAAATTATAACAAGGAAAACATGAAGTTACATTTGGTGACTTTAGCCCACATTATGGGGATCCAAGATTCAAAGTTAAACCAAAGGGACTTGGCATAATAGGAAACAATTTCTGATAACATCTCAGGCTCTACATTATCTATTTTCTGCTAAGACGTATGGACTTATCTAGCTGCCTTCTGGGCTTTAAGAAAATCATTCAGTTGTTTATCATAGAAAATATATTTCCGATCTTTAAACATTACTAAGCATTTGCATGGAAAACGAAGCTGAAAACATGCCTGTAAGGAAAACACTTCCTTTTTCATTTCTAGAAATTTCTTTCTGCGTTGTTGAGTCCATTTCGATATGTCAGGAAATATAGAAATTTTACCACCAAGAAAATCTACATTTGCTTTCTGAAAATAATTCTTTAACAGCATTTCTTTGTCTTGCAAGAAGACAAATGTCACAAGTAATGTTGATCTCAGTTTTATCTCTTCCCTGGATTGCTCCAGGAAGGTCGTTAAGTCTAGCGTGGGCATTTCTCCTTTCGATTGAGGCTCTTGTAAAGTTTCTGCAACATTTTTCACCAGTAAATAGAATACTTTTTGTAATGGAGATAACATCTTTTCAGAATATTTTAATTGTTCCTTCAAAAGTCTGAAGAACATCTCTTTCGGCGAGATCATGGCACACACCGGGAAATTGAGTATCCGTAAATTCAAATTTCTCATGTTATTCTCTAAATTCTCAATTTTTCTAGAGATCAACAATTTTTCAGCCACCAATTGCGATTGAGTAGCTTGTATTTTAGAAATATTCTGTTCATTATTCAGTTGTTTAGCGGAGAAAAGTTCCATTTTGCTTTTCATGTCTTTAATCTGAGAAGAATTGTTCAATGATACTGTAATAAAGGATGTACAAACCTTATGAAGGTTTTCCAGAGCAGTCCATATCGCCTCCAGCGATATTTCGGCCGGTCGTTTCAGGGGCTGAAGCACTTCCGCGCAAAGCAGAGATTCCGCTTGCTGGTCAGCGTCAGTCTCTGGGGCTCGCATTAGCTGGCTCTCCTCCCAATTCTCGCCCATAGCTGCTGTTTCCATCGGAGCCTGCCTCCCCTTCAGGGGCGCTATACTTCCAGCCTCTGGAAACAATGCTCCGGTAGCTTGTGGGATTGGAGGGCTAGCAGGACCCAGCGGACTGAGCGAAAAATCGCTCTCCAAGCCAGTATTGTCCCTCGTACTGGCAGCGGATACGCCCGCAGGTGTAGACGCCAAGAAAGCTGAGATAGATGTTTGCCTCGGTCCTGGGGTCTCCGTCCGAGGGAGGGTCGGCCATCTTTTTTGATAATACGGTTCGGGACCGCTGTTTGTGGCGCCGGCCATATAGATGGCCGCCGCCGTTCGATTATGCCCCTCCATGTTGCTCTTTAACACTGGTGCCCGGTTAAGCTGCTCATTCCACCATTCCTCAGGATTGCCTGGAAGGGAATGGAAAAAGTAGGAGAGTGCCCGCACAATCAGTACAAAAGAAACTGAACTCCTTACCCGCAGATTCCCCAGTATTGAACCAGAAAGCAGCAAGGCAAACGATCTGCGAATTCCAACGTGGAAAATGAGCAAGCAGATCAGTATATTATCCAAAATATTTCATTGAAGATAACGTATATAAGACAGTTGCCCGACACAGGCCGTGTTTCGCCCACAAAAGGGCTGCGTCAGGGCCTAGTCTGTATCTCTACGAATAAGAACAATTGCAAATTGCATATCAGGACAAGGAAAAAGGAAATGCAAAAAAACCCAGCACAAATAGCATGTCCTGTTGTGTTCCCAATTCACCAGCAAGTAGTCTGCAAGGCCACCCCACCTCCGCCCCACCGCTGCCGCCTCCCCATCGCTCCCCCCGCCGCTGCAGTCCCCGGTCTCACCTGCCTGCCTCCATGGCTCTGGGCCCCCTGCATTCAAAGTGGCAGTCGCAGATCGCCTCTCTTCTAGCCTTCCCTTCCTGTGTCCCGCCCACGTCAGATGTAACTTCCAGTTTCCGCGAGGGCAGGACACAGGGAGGGAAGGCCCGAAGGGAGACGATCTGTGACTGCCGCTTCGAATGCAGGGGGCCTGGAGCTGAGGAGGCAGGCAGCTGAGACTGGGGACTGCAGCGCCGGCGGCCTGACCCCGGCCCTCCTTGGAGGCCCGGGCCCCAGGAATTTTGTCCCCCCTGCCCCCTCCCTCTTGGCGGCCCTGCTGCATTGGACCAGTGGGAAAACCTAGCCCGGATTGTGAGTTGGAGCAAGGTCAGGAGGACGCCCTAACTAAGACATTTCAGAAAACTCCCAGGTATATAAGGAGTGTATGTTTATGCAGAAGTTTATGTTGCAGCTTCTTTTATTAATTTTACTGACTTGTCTTAGTCTATGTCTCATCATGAACTGAGGAACTGAGTTCGATTCCCACTTCAGGCAGCTCCTTGTGACTCTGGGCAAGTCACTTAACCCTCCATTGCCCCATGTAAGCCGCATTGAGCCTGCCATGAGTGGGAAAGCGCAGGGTACAAATGTAACAAAAATAAAATAGATACTATTGGAGATTCTACATGGAATGTTGCTACTATTGGAGATTCTACATGGAATGTTGCTACTATTGGAGATTCTACATGGAATGTTGCTACCATTGGAGATTCTACATGGAATGTTGCTATTCCACTAGCAACATTCCATGTAGAAAGCTGCGCAGGCTTCTGTTTCTGTGAGTCTGACGTCCTGCATGTACGTGCAGGACGTCAGACTCACAGAAGCAGAAGCCTGCGCGGCCACATTGGTGATCTGCAAGGGCCGGTGGTGGACTTTGGTCCTGGGGAGCTGAGGAACTGAGTTTGATTCCCACTTCAGGCACAGGCAGCTCCTTGTGACTCTGGGCAAGTCACTTAACCCTCCATTGCCCCATGTAAGCCGCATTGAGCCTGCCATGAGTGGGAAAGCGCAGGGTACAAATGTAACAAAAATAAAATAGATACTATTGGAGATTCTACATGGAATGTTGCTACTATTGGAGATTCTACATGGAATGTTGCTATTCCACTAGCAACATTCCATGTAGAAGGCTGCACAGGCTTCTGTTTTCTGTGAGTCTGACGTGCAGGACATCAGACTCACAGAAGCAGAAGCCTGCGCGGCCACATTGGTGATCTGCAAGGGCCGACTTCTACATGGAATGTTGCTAGTGGAATAGCAACATTCCATGTAGAATCTCAAATAGGAGCAACAGTGGAGGAGTGGCCTAGTGGTTAGGGTGGTGGACTTTGGTCCTGAGGAACTGAGTTCGATTCCCACTTCAGGCACAGGCAGCTCCTTGTGACTCTGGGCAAGTCACTTAACCCTCCATTGCCCTATGTAAGCCGCATTGAGCCTGCCATGAGTGGGAAAGCGCAGGGTACAAATGTAACAAAAATAAAATAGATACTATTGGAGATTCTAGATGGAATGTTGCTACTATTGGAGATTCTACATGGAATGTTGCTACTATTGGACATTCTACATGGAATGTTGCTACTATTGGAGATTCTACATGGAATGTTGCTATTCCACTAGCAACATTCCATGTAGAAGGCTGTGCAGGCTTCTGTTTCTGTGAGTCTGACGTCCTGCACGTACGTGCAGGACGTCAGACTCACAGAAGCAGAAGCCTGCGCGGCCACATTGGTGATCTGCAAGGGCCGGTGGTAGACTTTGGTCCTGAGGAACTGAGTTCGATTCCCACTTCAGGCACAGGCAGCTCCTTGTGACTCTGGGCAAGTCACTTAACCCTCCATTGCCCCATGTAAGCCGCATTGAGCCTGCCATGAGTGGGAAAGCGCAGGGTACAAATGTAACAAAAATAAAATAGATAATATTAGAGATTCTACATGGAATGTTACTATTGGAGATTCTAAATGGAATGTTGCTACTATTGGAGATTCTACATGGAATGTTGCTATTCCACTAGCAACATTCCATGTAGAAGGCTGCACAGGCTTCTGTTTCTTTGAGTCTGACGTCCTGCACGTCAGACTCACAGAAGCAGAAGCCTGCGCGGCCACATTGGTGATCTGCAAGGGCCAACTTCTACATGGAATGTTGCTAGTGGAATAGCAACATTCCATGTAGAATCTCAAATAACAGTGGAGGAGTGGCCTAGTGGTTAGGGTGGTGGACTTTGGTCCTGAGGAACTGAGTTTGATTCCCACTTCAGGCACAGGCAGCTCCTTGTGACTCTGGGCAAGTCACTTAACCCTCCATTGCCCCATGTAAGCCGCATTGAGCCTGCCATGAGTGGGAAAGCGCGGGGTACAAATGTAACAAAAATAAAATAGATACTATTGGAGATTCTAGATGGAATGTTGCTACTATTGGAGATTCTAGATGGAATGTTGCTACTATTGGAGATTCTACATGGAATGTTGCTACTATTGGACATTCTACATGGAATGTTGCTACTATTGGAGATTCTACATGGAATGTTGCTATTCCACTAGCAACATTCCATGTAGAAGGCTGTGCAGGCTTCTGTTTCTGTGAGTCTGACGTCCTGCACGTACGTGCAGGACGTCAGACTCACAGAAGCAGAAGCCTGCGCGGCCACATTGGTGATCTGCAAGGGCCGGTGGTGGACTTTGGTCCTGGGGAGCTGAGGAACTGAGTTTGATTCCCACTTCAGGCACAGGCAGCTCCTTGTGACTCTGGGCAAGTCACTTAACCCTCCATTGCCCCATGTAAGCCGCATTGAGCCTGCCATGAGTGGGAAAGCGCAGGGTACAAATGTAACAAAAATAAAATAGATACTATTGGAGATTCCACATGGAATGTTGCTACTATTGGAGATTCTACATGGAATGTTGCTACTATTGGAGGTTCTACATGGAATGTTGCTACTATTGGAGGTTCTACATGGAATGTTGCTACTATTGGAGATTCTACATGAAATGCCACTAGCAATATTCCATGTAGAAGGCTGCGCAGGCTTCTGTTTCTGTGAGTCTGACGTCCTGCACGTCAGACTCACAGAAGCAGAAGCCTGCGTGGCCACATTGGTGATCTGCAAGGGCCGGTGGTGGACTTTGGTCCTGGGGAGCTGAGGAACTGAGTTTGATTCCCACTTCAGGCACAGGCAGCTCCTTGTGACTCTGGGCAAGTCACTTAACCCTCCATTGCCCCATGTAAGCCGCATTGAGCCTGCCATGAGTGGGAAAGCGCAGGGTACAAATGTAACAAAAATAAAATAGATACTATTGGAGATTCCACATGGAATGTTGCTACTATTGGAGATTCTACATGGAATGTTGCTACTATTGGAGGTTCTACATGGAATGTTGCTACTATTGGAGGTTCTACATGGAATGTTGCTACTATTGGAGATTCTACATGAAATGCCACTAGCAATATTCCATGTAGAAGGCTGCGCAGGCTTCTGTTTCTGTGAGTCTGACGTCCTGCACGTCAGACTCACAGAAGCAGAAGCCTGCGTGGCCACATTGGTGATCTGCAAGGGCCGGTGGTAGACTTTGGTCCTGGGGAACTGAGGAACTGAGTTTGATTCCCACTTCAGGCACAGGCAGCTCCTTGTGACTCTGGGCAAGTCACTTAACCCTCCATTCAGTGGCGTAGCCAAGGGTGGGCCCAGGTGGGCCCAGGCCCACCCACTTTGAGCTCAGGCCCACTCAGTAGCAGCACACCTATGATGTGGCTGGCAGGTATCCCAAACCCCACCAGCCGAAAATTCTCAACAACTGCATACCTTGTAAATAGCAGATCTTCACCTGCAGCGAGCAGCAACTGATACATGCTGTGGGGCTAACATGAGCTGTGTGTAGTAGTTGCTGCTCACTGCCAATGAAAATCTACTATTGAAAAGGTATGGGGGGGGATGTTTGAGAGACCATATGGCATGCAGGTGAGGGAGGGCAAGACCATATCACTTGTGGGACAAGGTGGAGTTCTTCTGCCCACCCATCTTGGGCCCAGGCCCACCCAAAATTGGGTGTCTGGCTACGCCCCTGCCTCCATTGCCCCATGTAAGCCGCATTGAGCCTGCCATGAGTGGGAAAGCGCAGGGTACAAATGTAACAAAAATAAATAGATTAAAAAAATCATTAGCAGTCCTATAAAGTAAGGGATGCTTAAAGCCCTGTCCCTTTGACCAGAGGGTGGCACCTTAGTGGTAGTTATCACACTAGAAGGGTCTTTTACAAAGTGGCGGTAAGCCCAACGCTGCCACCGGCGGTAATTCCAGCTGGACCATGCGCCACTTCCGGTGGTCCAGAAAATTTTTTTTCTCAAGTACAGCGTTAACCTGGCAGTAATCAGACATCACTTCACACTGCCCGAAAACCGCCGGGTTACCGCGGGAGCCCTTACTGCCGCCTCAGTGGGTGGCGGTAAGTGCTCTACGCCGCATATCCACTTGGTAAGGGTTATCTTACCGCATGGCTTTTTTCGGGGGGGGGGGGGGGCTTTTTACCCGCTGCAGTGGCGCATGGGAAAAACAGCCTCCACCACTACCGCAGGACCCTTTTTCCTGCAGTTTAGTAAAAGGACCCCTAGATAATGAGAGTTTCAGTTTAATGGATCTCTGGATAAATAGTGCTATAATGTTTGATATCCCCTTTGTGTAACTACTGCAATTAAAGAAACCTACATTGTATGCACTGAACACACTGTAATATGGTGATCCGGAACTCTGCATTTTTTTCTAGCAAGAAAGGTGCCGATACTCAAATGCTAGGCCACCCTTCAGGGGTGGGGTAATCCACTGAAGGACCCACCCCACAATAGGCAGGCCCCCTCCAACCAGTCACAGAATCTATGACAAGGCGGAATTGGTGTGTAGAGCCTCAGCTCCTTCATTAAAACTTGGGGTCCGTGGGTCAATTTTAGCAGACAATGGAAAAGGTGCCGGTACTCAGTACCCCCCCCCCCCCTCAAGAAAAGCCCTGATCCTGAACAATAAGGACGTTTCTACAAAATTACAACCAGATACTAATAGCATATTCTAAACAAGGCTCCTACTGAAGGCTGTTGGCTCTTTGAAGCAATAAATAATTTTAGAGAGAAGTTTTGGTCCGATATACTTGCTTTTTCATCCTCCTCCTCCAATTCCCCACATTGTTTGCAGTTTCGAGCCCTGTTTCCCCGTCTGATTCTGTGTCTGCAATGCCTGAGCATAAATATATTAATCAGACAGCAGAGGGCGCTCCAGGAACAGAAACCTGAAGTAATAGAAGCAAAGGACAGATCATCTACTATAATAAAACTCACCCTCAACGTTCTGAGGACACTGACGTCACTGAAGCCAAGCCCTGACTTCCTTCAAAAAGGTTCGTGGTGGTGAAGCCACCAAAATCGCTCCGGGCACCGCCCTCGAGGGCGGAGCAATGGCAGAACAACAAAGGGGTTGGCAGGGAGGGAGGCGGGGGGGGGGGGGGGAATCGCTCCGGGCCCCGCCCTCACGTCAAATGTCATGACGTTGGGGGCGGAGCAATGGCAGAACAACGAAGGGGTTGGCCAGGGAGGGGGGGGGGTGTTGGCGACGAGAACCTTGCTAGCGCCCGTTTCATTTGCTCTGAAACGGGCCTCTTTTACTAGTTATTACTGAAATGTGAAGTACAATTTTGCATAGGTCATTTAGGGCCCTGTTTACTAAGGTGCGCTAGTGTTTTTAGCGTGCACTAAAAATTGGCACGCACTAACACTAGAGGCACCCATGTATTCCTATGGGTGTTGCTAGCATTAGCGAGCACTAATTTTTAGCGTGCCTATAGCCCGGCATAGTAATCAGGGCCCAAAATTCCCTGTGCCATTGGCTGCTACACAACCCCGCAGCATACGATCCACTCCAATGCTCGTTGGTGAAGTCTTCTTTTCTTCAAATGCTCACCCTTTTCTCTCCAAATATATTTTGTGTGGTTCTGCCTGAACAGTTCAATTTTTGTCCCATCAGTCAGAAGCACTTTGTTCCAAAAAGGTTTCAGGCTTTTAAGGTTTGCATACTTCAGACGATGACTAGAAAAGGATTTTCTTATGCAGATCATTACTGCATAGGGAACGCTGTAGTGTGGACATCTATTACAGTGTCAGCTTTTTCCAGTGATCAGTGGGTTCTGTTTTTCAGGTCTGAACAGTTTTTGGGCAGTTCAATCATAGATTATTCTCTATTTTCAGTGCAGGGCTTCGAGTCTGGGTTGTAACCTCAAACTAGAACTCAGCTCATGTAGGTGCAGTTGCTGCTTTTGGAGGTACTGTATACTGGACAGATCCCTGGACACATCAAGAGAAGGTAAGGGGGGGGCAGAGTTTGGCACCCTCCGAATAATGTCTTTTTCTGCTGCCAGGGACATGTCATAGGTGACAGGGAACCCAAAAAAGATTTAGTGGAATTAGAAAAGGTGCAGAGAAGGGCGACAAAAATGATAAAGGGGATAGGACGACTTTCCTATGAGGAAAGGCTAAAGCGGCTAGGGCTCTTCAGCTTGGAGAAAAGGTGGCTGAGGGGAGATATGATAGAGGTCTATAAAATAATGAGTGGAGTTGAACGGGTAGATGTGAAGCGTCTGTTTATGCTTTCCAAAAATACTAGGACTAGGGGGCATGCGATGAAGCTACAATGTAGTAAATTTAAAACGAATCGGAGAAAATGTTTCTTCACTCAACATGTAATTAAACTCTGGAATTCATTGCCAGAGAATGTGGTAAAGGTGGTTAGCTTAGCAGAGTTTAAAAAAGGTTTGGACAGCTTCCTAAAGGAAAAGTCCATAGACCATTATTAAATGGACTTGGGGAAAATCCACTATTTCTGGGATAAGCAGTATAAAATGTTTTGTACATTTTGGGAAGCTTGCCAGGTGCCCTTGGCCTGGATTGGCCGCTGTCGTGGACAAGATGCTGGGCTCGATGGACCCTTGGTCTTTTCCCAGTATGGCATTACTTATGTACTTACTAGGAAAAAACTGCCCGTTTCTGAGCGGAATGAAACGGGTGCTAGCAAGGGGCTCTGCTTATCCCAGAAATAGTGGATTTTCCCAAGTCAATTTAATAATGGTCTATGAACTTTTCCTTTAGGAAGCTGTCCAGACCGTTTTAAAACCCCACTAAGCTAACCGCCTTTACCACATTCTCTGGCAATGAATTCCACACTAATTACACGTTGAGTGAAGGCAATTTTCTCCAATTCATATTAAATTTACTACCTTGTAGCTTCATCGCATGCCCCATAGTCCTAGTATTTTTGGAAAAAGTAAACAAACAATTCATGTGTACTGTTCCACTCCACTCGTTATTTTATAGATCTCTATCATATCTCCCTTCAGCCATCTTTTCTCCAAGCTGAAGAGCCCTAGATGCTTCAGCCTTTCCTCATAGGGAAGTTATCTCATCCCCTTTATCATTACATTCAGGTACACTGTGTATTTCCCTGTCCCTGGAGGGCTCACAGTCTAATTTTGTACCGGAGGCGGTTAAGTGACTTGCCTAAGAGGACAAGAAGCAGCAGTAGGATTTGAACCAGGTACCCCATGAATATCAAGGCTGGTGCTTTAACCACTAGGCCACTCCTACAGAGGAATTTCTGTAGCAGCTGCCTCTGATCATCCTGTCCAGCTGTTGAAGAAGAATCAGGTAAATGTTTAGGGCTGGTTCAGTAAATGGCACACAAATGGGTGCTGAAAAAAAAATCAGCGCCCAGCGCTATTCTGTAAAGGGCACTCTAGGATGTGCGTTCTTTGTAGAATAGCGTTGATCGCCAAATTCCCCGTCCAGCTTTTGGCACAAAGACTTACATCACATGAAACCAGCTCTAAATCCTGGCACACATCTGCGGTATTCTATAACAATTTTCCGGAATGCCCCTGACCCGCCCATGCCCCTCCCATGGGAATGCCTCCTTTGCAGTTGCACACGGATGCACTTGGGAGCTCTCTTATAACTGGGTGTATAAGTGTATTTCCGCCCCAATCTGCTGTTTCAGCCCCCATTTCGGTGCCTTCCATCTATTACAATACGTTTCTGCGCAGAATGTTGGGTGCAGAAATAGCTGTTTATTTACAGTAATACCTCGGTTTTCGTTGACTTTGGTTATCGTTGGTTTTGGTTTTTGTCGATTTTTTCCGCGAAAAATTTGACTCGGATTTCGTCTGCAAAATTTTGCAAAAACAAAGGGCGACCCACGCGTTCTCCTGCTCAGTGTGGCGTTGTTTCTCGTTGTGTGAGCATCACCCCGCGCGTCTAGCCAAACAATTCCATTGCTTCCTAGTGTTGATTCATATGGAAATAATTGCCTCGGTTTTCGTCGGTTTCAGATTTCACCGATTGTTTTTGGACGGATTATCGATAAAAACCGAGGTATCACTGTATTTTAATAATTTATTTATAAAGTTCAGTTACAAGGCACAAGAATAACATCTTGTTTAAGTAACACAGAACAGAAAATATTTCATACAATGTAATATAAAAGGAAACAAATCAAATCTTTCTTAGACCAAAACCAGGAGAAAGTAAAAAGAAGAATAAAGTTAGGTGCTATTTATAGAATTCCCTTGTTAATGTTCAGTTACCATCCCTCCTAAAATCCCTCTGACAAAACCACCCAGAGAGCATTTATCTGCCTGCAATGTTGCTAACGTTTGGGGAATTACAGTAACAGGGACATGTAAGGGAGCTGTGAGTTTGCATGAGATCCAAATGGCATATTAAGGCAGCATATTGTTACAGATATTAAATTGTGCTGATGCCACCTAGTGGCTCATTGTTATAGCTCACTGTTTTCCTACTTCCTGGTTGTCACTTTTTAACCTTTAGTTGTAATACAGGATGGGTCCTATGTACCAGCTGCATTTAGTGTGTTTTCATTTTGAACTCTGAAACACGGTGCCACAAACCTGTACTATTTTCTGTCTGTAACAGAGAGACTTTCCAGAGTGCGTTGGGCTGCAGAACTGTGAGTACACAGCAAGGCTTGCAGTGATATTGACTAGACTAAGATGTCCTTCTCCCATGACACAGAAAGGAAAAAAACATTCATGCATTATGGTAACTGATAGCAACATTCTACCCCCCAGAGTACAGGAACCAAGTAGTATAAAAGGCAGGGCCAGAAGGGGGATAAGGAGGTCCAGGGAACTTAGGGAAGGAAGAACCGAAGCCCCAGCCTACGCCTGTACTGAATACTAGCTGCTGTGACCTGGCTGAGGTAAGCAAGCCAATCTTGAATTTGAAGACTTATCAGCCTTGTCCTGAGGTCTGGCTGGAGCCAGACCTGGGAATCCAAAGAGAAGAAGAGAGAAACTACCAACCAGGGTTGCCAGCTGGGAAAAATTTTCCCAGCCCAAAATGAGCCATAAACCCGGCCAAAAACCGCCCGTAGCCAATCCCCGTCTCCCGCGTCACCGGACCCCGCCCCCGCGTCACTAACCCCACCTCCCATGTCACTAACCCCGCCCCCTACGTCATCCCTGACGTCAGCCCCGCCCCTGAAAGGCTTCTATTGGTCCAATTTGGACCAATAGAAGCCCCGGAAAAGCTTCTATTGGATCAAATTGGACCAATAAAAGCCCTGGAAAAGCTCCTATTGGACCGAATTGGACCAATAGAAGCCCCGGAAAAAACCGCCGAACTCGCACAGCGGCGACGGGAAAATTGCCCAAAAAAACCGCATCCCACGGCCGGCAAAATTTTCACGCCGCCGCTGGCAAAAGCCCGCCCAATTGGGCGGTAAAACCGCCCACCTGGCAACAATGCTACCAACTGTGTTTGGGGTGGGACAGCCCCACCAGCCACAGACTGTATTTTATTTATTTAAATTTTGCTCACACCTTTTTCAGTAGTAGCTCAAGGTGAGTTACAGTCAGGTACACTGGATATTTCTGTGTCCCAGGAGGGCTCACAATCTAAGTTTGGACCTGAGGCAATGGAGGGTTAAGTGACTTGCCCAAGATCACAAGGAGCAGCAGTGGGATTTGAACTGGCCACCTCTGGATTGCAAAACTGGTGCTCTAACCACTAGGCCACTCCTCCATTTTGGGTCCTGCCCCTACTTAAGATTGTATTTACTGAACTGCAGAGGGATTTCACCTTGTGTTCCTGGCCCTGTAACGTAACAGGCTTCAGGAGTCAGTTAATAAAACACTTGTTTTTTGTTTGTCCGGCTGTGTTATTTCATAGGCCCACCCTCAACCCTTGTTCGGGGTATCACATGGTGATTGGGAAAATTTCAGAACAAAGTTTGAAGATTCTAGCTTATGTGAGCAGTCACCTGAATTGCAAACACATACGCTGAGAAGGGTGATAGGTGCTAAATGTCTTAAATGTTTATAAGCACTATTTCAGCTTCACGGAAGAGCAGAAGAAGATATCACTTATCCTGGATGTATTAACATAGTTATAAAACAAAAAGTGAGGAGATGGACTGAGGATACCAAAAATATTTATTCACATGAAAAATAAAAAATAATGTGTACAATATTAAAATTTTGTTAAAAGTGACCCGACACGGCCGTGTTTCGGCCCAAAGGCCTGCCTCAGGGGTCTTTATGACCTTGATGTTATGTGACTTAGAGTATATGCTGCCAAGGAGAATAATAAAACGAAACTCTCTTTGGTCTCCTCTCTCCGAACAATGTAAAAAACAAAACAGCTGGTTATACTCCTCTCCGAAGAGATGTGTACCAATGTGATATATTACCTTGATTTGTATCTGTCATTTTCAGGGCACAGACCATATAAGTCTGCCCAGCACTATCCCTGCCTCCCAACCACCAGCCCCACTTCCCACCATCGGCTCTGGCACAGACCGTACAAGTCTGCCCAGCACTATCCCCGCCTCCCAACCACCAGCCCCGCCTCCCACCACCGGCTCTGCCACCCAATCTCAGCTAAGCTTCTGAGGATCCATTCCCTCGGAACAGGATTCCTTTATGTTTATCCCACGCATGTTTGAATTCTGTTACCGTTTTCCTCTCCACCACCTCCCGTGGGAGGACGTTCCAAGCAGCCTATTTCAAACTCATCAAAAATGTAATATAAAGGGTTTCCATATTTGCAGAGACAAAAGAGAGGGAAAAAAAAAATAAAAAATGGTTGCTACCTTTGCAATTAAATATTTAATTATAGCAAATGGTTTTCAACAGTCTTTGACTAATATAGGGAGTCATGGACCCTGTCAAATGTGCCCATAAATGGAAGAGACACAAGTATTTACTAACCTGACGGATGGACGAATTTTTATGTTAAAATCTAAAACAACCTTCCATACGACCTCTATTATTTATTGCCTTATGCGCTCATGTGATAGGATATATATCGGTCAAACTTCTCAAAGATTTAATATATGGTTAACAGAGCATAAGAGCAGTATTGGAGAAGGAAACTGCTCTGCAGCACTGTATAGAGTTCAATCATGAATTTCAGGAGTTTAAAGCACTGATACTGGAACATCTCCAGACACCATTTAGAGGAGGCAGTTACTGGAGGGTGTTGGCAAGAGGTGAGCAACATTGGATTTTTATATTGAAGACTCTGGAGCCAATGGTTTGAAGAATACCAATATATGGAATGGCAACATTTTTATTAACGGTTCTTTACCAGTAGAAGCTGGGATTGACATAGGCCATACTTCTGTTTACCAACCGCATGGAGCCCTGTGATTGGTCCCTCTGTCACTTTGTTGTCTATATAAAGTGCTATAGTCGCCATATTTGTTTAGCAGTGCTTTAATGGTTAACAGAGTAAATAGAGGTAAGCCTGAAAAATGTTGGTTGTAAAGAAGAAATAAGCCCTGAAGCAGTATGTTTTGCTCTTTATAGAAAACTATTTATAGCCGCACAAGAAAAAGACTCCCTGATGCAGCAGTTTTAGGGCTGCGAAACGTGGGCCACGTTGGAGAAATTTTGAGGGACTGCAATGAGCAATCTGTGTGGATATAGCAACTCTGCATATTTCACAGAAAAATGAAAGAACCTTCTAAGATAAGTGGAAGCCTTTCTATAACATATCTTTGATTTGGTGCTAAAGATGAAGAGTTTGCTCTGTGTGAATATTTTTTGAAAGTTTTTTTTGAAGTCTTTGAATTTAACCTTTTAAAAATGGGGGGAGGTTTTTTTAAGCCTATGATTGAATGGTAAGGAGCCATAAACAGTTTTGTGTGGCTACCCGATGCGTCTGAGTTTTTTTTTCCTACTCTGTAAAGAAAATTCCGTTTGGACTAGATTTGTAGGTCATTTAAAAATTATTCCTGCATGGACTGCAATAATTACGGTGTTATTAATGTATATTGGGTTAGAAATAATAAATCACCATCCTGAGATCTCACCTTTGCTGGTCTTGGTCTATACAAGCCTGAACCATTCTTTTTACAATATGGATTTTACAGCCTGTGGCCTGTAACTATCAGAAACCAGCTTGGTTACAGAAAGGAATTACTGCTGAGCATATGCAAGATGACTTCAGGCAAGGACATATTCTTTGTTGCAAACTAGCCCCGTTATCTCCTGGGAACATTGGACACGGCTCCAGGAGTATGGGCTCAGACAGAGGGTTTGCATGCCATCTATAACAAAGGCTGTCTTCATGACCATGAAACTGACTTGACATTATGACACCGTCCGTGATTGGTCCACAGGTATCATCTGACCCTTGGATACCAAAGGTTGGGACTGAAGAAACAGCACAGGGAGATCACCAGAGTTGGAGACACCACCAGAGTCGAGAGAACACCAGACAACTGGCAGATGGGTAGAAAGCTCTGAAGAGAGCAAAAGACTGATTTTCCTAAACATCAGTGAACTGCATGCCTTGTAACAAACTCACAGGGTTTGCTCAGCTACAACAAGGCCTTATCTACTGAAGACTGTGTAATCTACCTTCAGATGTACAAATCTTGGACTTATTCCTGGACTGGGAGGCTCGCTGAGATTTTCAGCTCGAGACTCTGAGGAACTCCGCTTCTCTACCATTGGGAGTCTGTGACAGACGGCAAGGTGAGATAACAGGATATATTACCTATGGTAACAGGGATAATTAGTCCTTAGTTTTAGTCTGAGACAGATAGGTTTATGTCAGGACTTCTGGTCTGTGTACTCAGCTGCTAACTGTATTTTTCATAAGACGTGTAATAAGTTCTTATAAGAATTATTAGGATTTCAGGATGGTACTTGGTTGTGTAATCTTTCCTTTAGTTAGTCCGTTAGGGTAATCATATTGTATTATCTATTCATGCTGATAATCTATTTTTATAGCAAGTTATTTTTGTATTTGCTTGGCATTTTGCTTCAGTACTGTTTATATATATATTTTTTTTACATAATAAATAATAATATATTCCATCGGTGGCATGGTTTCTTTTACAACAGCTAGCTTGTCATTCGGGCTATAGAGGTACACCTCCCTAGACACGAGTCCATAGTATTGCTATGTGGTAATGTTCTCTGATATATAAGTACTCATTGAGTAGCCTAGTGGTTAGTGCAATGGACTTTAAGCCATTGTGACATCACTGATGAGATTGGCTCTTATTGGTGGAATGAGTGGAGGAGTAGCCTAGTGGTTAGTGCAGCAGACTTTGATCCTGGGGAACTGGCTTTGATTCCCAGTGTAGCTCCTTGTGAATCTGGGCAAGTCAACTCCAGGCTCCGCTCATTCTGCCTCGCCTCACCCTATGCTTGGAACAACCTTCCTGAGCCCTTACGCCAAGCCCCCTCCCTGCCCGTCTTCAAGTCTTTGCTTAAAGCCCACCTCTTCAATGCTGCGTTCGGCACCTAACCCTTACCGTTCAGTGAATCCAGACTGCCCCTATCGGACCGACCGTTCACTTGTCTATTAGATTGTAAGCTCTTTGAGCAGGGACTGTCTCTCTTTGTTAAATTGTACAGCGCTGCGTAACCCTAGTAGTGCTCTAGAAATGTTAAGTAGTAGTAGTCATTGCCCCAGGTATAAATAAGTACCTGTATATAATAGGTAAACTGCTTTGAATGTATTTGCAAAAAAAAACACAGAAAGGCAGTATATCAATTTCCTTTCCCCCATTGTATTTTTTTAAGTTAATGAACACATATCAAACAGTGTCTGACTTACGTTACAACAGTAGATAATCTACTTTTCAAAAACTTCCGGATTTGAGTTTGAGCCCAAGCGTACTTAACAAAAGAGCGGGTATCTCTCAACAACTTTCGTTGGCTTCTGAGATATGTGCGAAAGCCTTTGCATGACATAGGCTCAAAGTTGTGCTGCACGAACAAAATTCCTGTTGACAGATTCAACCAGCAGGGAAACAAAGAGCGAGAAAGATATTGCTGATCTCCTCTCTAATAGTTCAGAAACAAACATGTGGTTGCAAGTGTGGTGGTAAATAAATTATAGCTTCATCTTATGACTGTCTAAATTGTTCGAAGAGGAAATAAAATATAAAGGAGGAAAAAGCCTCTGTATGTCTACGGTCTAAATTAAATGTTGCTTCAAGACTCACAGAAGAGCACTTCTTCATCGGCAAAGAAAAACGCGGCGATTGTACAAATGTGAATGTTGGGAGTCACTAAACCTGGAATTTCCTTGATAAAGTCTGCTGTGATTGATGGGCAAAATGGGACCTCGTCGGGACTTACAGATTCAAAAGATAAGTGCCATTTCCTATGGTTTTGTGAACAGATTTGGAAAAGTGCTATACCCAACGATTCTATAAATAGTATTGATAAATGTAAAATTAAAGAAGAAGTTAAAAGGAAAAAGAGGAAAACGACATAATTCATGATTGGAGGTTTTTTTGGCCGATGAAGAAGTGCTTTGAGTCTTGAAGCAACATTTAATTTAGATTTCAGACGTACAGAGGCTTTTTCCTCCTTTATATTTTATTTCCTCTCTGAACAATTTAGACAGTCATAAGATGAAGTTATAATTTATTTACCACCACATTTGCAACCACGTGTTTGTTTTTGAACAGTTGTTCTCAATTTGGGTGGTTGAGTTCTGAATATTTTGAAGTTCCTCTCTAATAGGCCAGGGATGGTTTCGCTCCCTATGTGGGTAGGTATATTGATCATAGGCACATAGAAAAGAGGACATTTTCCTAGGAATTAAAAAAAACCTGGAGGACATATCCGAAGAAGTCCAAAGGAGGACATAGCCTCTTAAAGAGGACGTATGGTAGCCCTATGAAAGATCCATGTTTGGCAGCTACAGATGAGGGGAAGGTGAATCCATTGCCAACTTTTGTCATGTGTTTGAGAGAAAATGCAACGACATATTGTGATAAAGTCACCTCCAGGATATTTGGGTTAAGGCAGTTTCAGTCTGAAATACAAGTCCCAGAAGGCATTGCAGGCAAGGAGCCAGAGGGTGAGATGAAGAACCCGGACTGGACTCCTAGCTGCAATCGGGGAAGACATGGGTGTAAGCTGGCAGGTTGTGTAGAGTGGCTGCCACTAGGCGGAAAGAGAGTTGGGAAACCCTGTGTGCAGGAGCTCATCATTGGTCTCATTAGTCTAATGCTTAACTCAGCTGGTTTGGGTGTGAGGAAGCTAAGGGAAGGAGAATGATTGGTGGGGGTGAAGCCAGGGATTGATTAGGCAGGTGGGAAGGAGTCTCAGCAGTTCAGTTCAGGAGAGAGAAGCAGAAGGAGAGAAGGAGTTACAGGCTGAAAACCCTTGGGCAGGGAGGTCCCTAAAGTACTGAAGCAGGCTGAGATTCCTTGGGTGAGAGGAAGTCCCAAAAGTATTGAATTCACTGTGAAGCTGATGCAGGGGAAAACCCTTGGGTAGAAGGAGTCCCTAAAATATTGAACTCTCCTTAATGTAAAGAGGATAGAAGGTAGAAACGGCTGCTTGGTGATTGAACTGTAAGAACTGTTTGTCTTGGGAATTGAATTACTGTTTATTGTGCACTGGATAAGGATCCCAGACTGAAGCCTGTAAGCCTGTATTGAATCCTGGTATGTGCTATGCTGCTGTTGGAACTGTGTACTAGAAACCTGCATGGAATAAAAGTCCTTAAGATTGAAGTTACTGGTGGACATCTAGTTCTTCATTGTACCGGGAGCCGGTGGCTGGAGGAGATTGTTCTATCCTTGACTGCACAAGAGAGGTACCTGGTTACAATATGAGTATGGCCCATTGAAAGATGGCATTGCATCTGGACATTGCAAACGTGTACACACATTGCAGTCTCTTAAGAGAGCATGACTTGACTCTGAATACAACATTGAAACATCTCGTACTGCAGAACTCGCTGACTTCCAACTGACATCTGTAGAACAGGCCCAGCAGAAATCAGGGGTGTAGCCAGACAGCAGATTTTGGGTGGGCCTAGGCAAGAAGTGGGTGGGCACCAAATGTTCTCCCCCACACCAAAAACATATATTTGCGCGTGGGAAAATGCTTCTCTCCAGTCTCCACCTTGGTAGTCTGCAGCAGGCATGCGCTGAAAACTGAGCATGCGAAGGTGCCAGTATTGTGGAGAGCAGCATTTTCATTACCATGTGCTACTGTTGGATGGGCCTGAGCCCTAAGTGGGTGGGCCCCGGCACTGAGCAGAATGACCTTGTTAATGCAACAGACAAGCATTGGTGAACTGTTGATGTCTACTTCAACAAGCATCAGCAAAGCAACCCATCAGCAACCAAATCTGAAGTATGTAAGTACTGTGGCAATGACTCTTGTTCAATAATAAAAATGATGAAAGAGTATGACGACGGTTTGTGTTCTAATTACCTGATTGGTTGTTCACACCATGAGACAGCTGATTATAGCGAAAATCTGGCCACAGTTGCTGTGATTGACTCTATGTACACTTTCGAATCTTCAGCTAAGTGTTTCCTTTTTTGCCACGTTTTTGGGTGGATCCGTTTAAACTGAACATTCTATGGTGTTTTAACCAAATTTTGTATGAAAGGGTTTTTTTATGCTGATGAGGAAATTTGACCCTGTTTAAGTCCTTTCTACGCTGTTAATGTTTGTTGGGTGGAGGCATGGGTGCTGAGGATTTTTCCCTTTCTTACTTTTTTATGCTCCACAGGAGACTATAGGGGCCCTTTTACTAAGCCACAGTAGGCTCTCTGCAGCTCCTCAGTACCTCTCCACTCTCATCTCTCCCTACATTCCTCCCTGGGAACTCCGTTCACTGGGTAAATCTCTCTTATCTGCACCCTTCTCCTCCACTGCTAACTCCAGACTCTGTTCCTTTTATCTTGCTGCACCATATAGACTTCCTGAGCCGGTACGTCAAGCTCCATCTCTGGCCATTTTCAAATCTAAGTTAAAAGCCCACCTTTTTGATGCTGCTTTTAACTCCTAACCCTTATTCACTTATTCAGAACCCTTATTTTATCATCCTCACTTTAATATTTCCTTCTCTCTTGTTTGTCTGTCCTAATTAGATTGTAAGCTCTGTCGAGCAGGGACTGTCTCTTCATGTTCAAGTGTACAGCGCTGCGTACGTCTAGTAGCGCTTTAGAAATGATAAGTAGTAGTAGTAGTACTCTAAGCATGTGCACCGCGTGCCAAAATGAGACTACCGCCAGGCTAGCACGCCCATAACGCCTGGATGAATTATTTATTTAATTCCTCCTACATGTGCCGGTTCCGGTGGTAATCGGCACTTGGCATGTGCCAACTAGTCACCGCGCGTGTAGTGCGTGAGCCTTTACTGCTAGATCAATGGGTGGCGCTAAGGGCTCAGGCCAGTTTTGAGCGCACGGTGGTTTCATTTTTACCGCAGCCCCTTTTCCCATCTGTCACAGTTGTCGTCACCAACGTCCGTGCCTTGCTCGTCTGTGCTGTGTTCCTCCTTCTTACCTACTAAAATTACCTGCAGTTCCAGTCAGTGACCTGTGGGGTCACTGTAGAGTGGTGGAGGCTAAGCTGGTGATGTCATCAGCACTGAGCACTTCTTAAGCTGGCTTTTGAGAGTGCTCAGAGTTCTGGCAATTCCCTTGACTGGGCCCAGGCCCGCCTGGGCTCTGCTAGTTCCAACTCTGTTTTGCTGTGAGGCTGTGGCCTGAAGCTTTGCTACAGCTTTCACCTATGGCTGTGTTCCTGTGAAGCCTGCTTTCAAGCTTGATAGTTCTGAGGAGTAATAGTTCTGCCTACAGCTTCCACCTTTGCTTGGGTCCAGTGAAGCCTGCTGCCAGGCCTTTGAGCCCAGAGCCTCCTGTGCCTCAGTTGAGATTCCAGTCACCCACAGTGAGTCCTTCCTCACTGTCTGCAGCGAGTGGCTTTGTGCTGGGTTTGGGACTGTGTGGTAGTGGCGTAGCCAAGGGTGGGCTTGGGTGGGCCCAGGCCCACCCACTTTGGGTTCAGGCCCACCCAGTAGTAGCATACCTATGATGTGGTTGGCAGGGATCCCCAAGCCCCACCAGCTGAAAACTCCCAACAAGTGTCCCTCCTGCATACCTTGTATGTAGCAGATCTTCGCCTGCAGTGAGCAGTGACATACATACTGCTTGCACCGGCCCCACAGCCTTCCCTCTGATGTATTTCTGCCTAGGCGGAAACAGGAAGCTGCATCAGAGGGAAGGATGTGGGGCCAACATGAGCAGTGTGTATTAGTTGCTGCTCGCTGCTGATGAAAATCTGCTATTTAAAAGGTATGTGGGAGAGGAGGGATGTTTGAGACACCCTATGGCATGCAGGCGAGAGGAGAGACCAAATCACCTGTGGGATGGGGCGAGGTTCTTCTGCCCACCCATCTTGGGCCCAGGCCCACCCAAAATTGGATGTCTGGCTACGCCCCTGCTGTGTGGGCTGGATGACGGGAATGCTGCAGGTGCAGCGGCTGAGGCCACATTGCGAGGTATCTCTGGACGAGGGAGCAGTGCTTGGAGCACGGAGGGGTCCGCATGGGCTGATCCTGGCCCTCTGGTGCTGTGCAGGGCCGTTGAGTCTTCTGCCTTGGGAGCATCGGCTCAGGTTTGGCTCCTTCACCTTGCTTGCCTTGGGAGCGTTGGCTTGGGCTTTGTTGCTTTATCTTGCTTACCTTGGGAGCATCTGGCTCGGGCGCCTCAGTGACTGTCTTAAGTGACATCCCTAGTCTTCTGTGAGTGGAGTGACCCGCTCCTGCCTCCACCTGCGGTGCAGGTCCTCAAGAGACTTTCTTTGCTCTTTGTTTTGCTTCTGCTCCACTCTGGGTTTGAGGGTGCTTGCCATGGTTGTTCCGTGGCTCTTCTGAGTGTACTGACAGAATTAACCCTTTCCTGAACCACTAGTGGTGTTTCCTCTGACAGCCAAGTATTACCTGTTTATCTTTGTTCCACTAGGGCAGGCCTTTTGCCTAGTCTATTGTGTTCTACTGTATGCCATATGCTTGCATTGCTCTGCTAATATTGAGATGTGCAGCTAGGCTGCTTATGTTTGATTTCCCTTTACAGCTAGGCTGTTCCACTTTACCTTTACTGTATACTTTATGCTTTGCATTGTGTGCGCTAGTATTGAGATGCGCAGCTAGGCTGTTCTACTTTACCTTTTTCTATGTTTTATGTTTGCCTTGCTTCAGCTAGGTTAGACTGTATAGCTAGGCTGCCTGTTTTCCTTTCTGTGCCATTTGACTATCCTTTTAGCCCTATGTTTTTTTGCGGCTAATAAAGCTGCCTCAGTTCATCTCCACTTGTGGTCCGGTCCAGGTTTTGGGAAGACTCTTAGTTCTGAGGGGACTCTTGGAGCAGGGACTGTCCTTTTTGTTAATCTGTACAGCGCTGCGTAACCCTAGTAGCGCTCTAGAAATGTTAAGTAGTAGTAGGTGGTTGGGTGATTCTCATGCGGCCACCTCTGGGCCAAGGGCTCACAAACGTCACATCATCCCATTAAAAAAAAAATCATATTTTGTAGATGCGGTAAAAACTGGCCCGGCATGCGCCCAATACACGTGCCTACACTATCGCAGGCCACTTTTTATTGTAGCTTAGTAAAAGGAGCCCATAGTGCTTAAATAGTACTTTGCATATTGCATGAGAGAGGCTTTTTTTGTGAAGTACTGTGGCAATGTACATAAGTGAAAAAAAAGACCATTGTCTATTATGCAGTTTACGTGTTGTGTTTTTCATATAAGTTCGAAGAGATCAGAGCCAGACGATGCAGACTGGCTCTTTACTGATGCAATGTTCTCAAAAGTGTGCCCTGGCATTATGTGAATAAAAGGAAAAAGATGGTTTGTGAATCTCAGATTGAATAATAGGTACAACCTTGTTAACTGGACTCTTGGGGCTAAAGGTAATGTCATATCTCTCTGAAAGACAAAATGAAATGGCACCGAGGGCACCCCCTGCAGCCAAGAAGCCAAACTGATATTATATTCAGGAGAGCTCATGCCATCCTTGGGACCTTTTCAGATGCAATGCTGCATATGTAGACACACACATGAGGTTGAATTCAAGATAGTGAAAGCAAATCAGAAAACATTGATGTCTGGTTCAACGTGAGCACTTTGGACTGATCCAGTTTATCATTTCTGCAGAGATGAATCACATAGAACATCAGACTACTGGAGGGATCCTTCATTATGTTCAGCCACCGCTGAACGAGGTCAAAAGTCTGTCAAGTTCAAATGGGGTATTTTTCCCAATTAGGCCAGTGTAGCTGAAGTTAAGGGCAGATGCACATTGATGAGAAGCCCCCAGCAGTCAGCACCAATTTTTCCAGTCTGGAAGTCGGTGAATTTCTTTCACAGTCTTCTCTCTCTGGTTGCCTTAAAGAAAAGAGGGTTCCTTTTACTAAGGTGCGCTGAAAAATGGCATGCGGAAGTGTAGGCATGAGTTTTGGGCGCACACAGAATCATTTTTCAGCGTACCTGTAAAAATTTTTAATTTTTGCCAACAATGGACGTACGGCAAACTGAAAATTGTTGAGCATCCATTTTGGGTCTGAGACCTGACCGCCAGCCATTGACCTACCGGTAAAGTCTTACACGATAACCGGGCGGTAATGACCACGCGCTAAATGCCACTTGGTGCACATCCGATACGTGCGGCCAAAAATAAAAATGATTTTTGGATCGCGCATATTGGATGCGTGTCAAAAATGAAATTACCGCAAGAGTCATGCGGTAGCCATGTGGCAACTCTATTTTGCCGAATGTTGGGCGCGCGTAGATGCTTATGCGGCTTAGTAAAAGGGCCCCAGAGTGCTGTCCCTTCTGACCAAATTCACGAGCATGCATCTGTCTCATTCAGGCCCATGTTACTCAAAGGTAAGCCGTGGGACTGCCGTTATGTCGCCTACATTTTCTGGGACCTACTGGCCCAGTGTATCAAGGAGAAAGTTTTAGTGCTTGGGCCAAGGATCAGCTGTTTCTCATTCCAGCATGTGTACAGCTGAGAATGTATCACTCCTTTCAAGATTTTGAAATTCATTTCCTGAGACCAGGGATTTTTATTTTCACCAGAAATTTTAAATTATTCCTCGTTTAAAGTATGAGGGTTGAATGAAAAGTAATGCCTCCATCTCCATAATTCATCAACAGATGGCAGAACTGATAAGATATGTGTTCACTTGCTTTATTTGAAGTTTCTTCCATCACCTCAGCTGGCAAGAAGTGCCTGTACGAAGAGGCTTGTGAAATGGAAGCATGCAGAGAGCACTCGTCACTGCGATTTAAGCAATGCACCATGATAGAATTTCTGACTGCTGAAGGAGTTCCTCCATTTGAAATTCACCACTGCGTGCAGGTTGTTGGGCCAAAAAATATAGATTGTGGACCGGAAAGGGCTGATTTGTGTGTTAAAAAATGAAATGGATGACCTGTGACAGCTACGGACAAATCTTATATGAGAAAGCTTGATGAACTCATAAAGGACAATTGGAGGATCACTCAAAGGGAAATTGCTGACACTTGGTATTTCACAGGAATGTGTGTGTTACATTACTGATATTCATGGATATTATTATGATTATTAGTTACATTTATATCCCACATTTTCCCACCTATTTGTAGGTTCAATGTGGCTTACATAGTACCGGAGAGGCGTTACAGACTCCGGTGTAAACAAATGCAAAGTGATGTTGTGGTAAGATAAAGTTCATGTGGCACAGCCACACTAGGGAATCGTACAACGGAAGAGTTGTGTTTTGTCCATTACGTTCTTTAGTTTTGTTGTGTTGCAGAGATCAGACATTTATGTTGGATCAGTAAGGTATGCCTTTTAAAACAGGTTAGCTTTTAGTGTTTTCCGGAAGTTTAGGTGGTCGTTCGTAGTTTTCAAGGATATCAAAAGTGTTTGTGCAAAATGGGTTCCTTGCATGCTGACTGTAGAAATGAAAGCTCTGAAACTTTAAATCTGTTAACAGTTCTTGTCCTGATATTAGAATGAAGGTGAAGAACGTCTTCAGAAGTTCATGACAGCCAATTATGAGCAAGAAACAATGCGCCAATCCATGGAGTATCGTTACAAAGGTTTGCCTGTAAAGAAAAAAGTCAAAATACAGCCTTCTGCAGGAAAAATCATGGTTACAGTCTTTTAGGACATGGTGCTGTTACATAGTAACATATTAGATGACGGCAGAAAAAGACCTGCACAGTCCATCCAGTCTGCCCAACAAGACAACTCATATGTGCTACTTTTTGTGTATACCCTACCTTGATTTGTATCTGTCTTTTTCAGGGCACAGACTGTATAAGTCTGCCCAGCACTATCCCCGCCTCCCAACCACCAGCTGCGCCTCCCACCACTGGCTCTGCCACCCGATCTCGACTAAGCTCCTGAGGATCCATTCCTTCTGCACAGGATTCCTTTATGCTTGTCCCACGCATGTTTGAATTCCATTACCGTTTTCATTTCCACCACCTCCGGCGGGAGGGCATTCAAAGCATCCACCACCCTCTCCGTGAAAAAATACTTCCTGACATCTTTTTTGAGTCTGCCCCCCTTCAATCTCATTTCATGTCCTCTCGTTCTACCACCTTCGCATCTCTGGAAAAGGTTTGTTTGCGGATTAATATCTTTCAAATATTTGAACGTCTGTATCATATCACCCCTGTTTCTCCTTTCCTCCAGAGTATACATGTTTAGTTCAGCAAGTCTCTCCTCATACGTCTTGTAACGCAAATCCCATATCATTCTCGTAGCTTTTCTTTGCACCGCTTCAATCCTTTTCACATCCTTCGCAAGATACGGCCTCCAAAACTGAACACAATACTCCAGGTGGGGCCTCACCAACGACCTGGTACAACCATCAACTTGTTGTTACATTGCAACCCTGAAAACTTTGAAAGAATGATTGAGAAGCACAAAAAGAAAATGTTGTTGCAATGTGACAATGCTAGGCTTCAAACAGCATGACACACCACAGTGGAAATCCTATATAATAATTCTCACCTCCAACGTTCTATGCATCTTGCTGCCTGTGTCCGTGACTTCTTCAGAGTTGGTCTGCTAGGCTCCAAAGCCCAGGCTGACGCCACCATTGCCATTGTGGCCACACCCCTGGGGGCGGGGCTTTCCTGGGAGGGGGTGGGGCGCATGACGTGGACGCAGATCACAGCGTCGCCGGGAATGGCGATGGGAAAGAGCACATGGTCGGACCCCCTCCCCCGATCCCCTATACACCGGCCTTGTGCTCCTGCCATCGTGTGACATGGGAGGGAGTGTGGCAGCGGTGGCACCTCCTGTGCTAGCCTATGGCGATGGGAAAGAGCAGGGCGGCCGGCAGCAGCCAGGCCGTGGAGAACAGGAGCAGGAGCACCCCCCTTGGCGCATCAACCCCCCCCCCCCTCAGCGCATCACCCAAGTACCCCCCCTCGACACATCCACCCCCCCCCCCCCCGCAGGGAACGCTGGAGGCTAGCACAGGAGGTGCCGCCACTGCCACCCCCCTCACGTCACATGACGGCAGGAGCACAAGGCTGGGCAGGGAGTGGGTGGGTCTTGGGCATGTCCTGCTTGGCTGAAACCTGGAAGTGGGCATGGCACCTGCCAAATTTGACAAATGCTAGTGATATTCATTACTAATGGGAAACGGAACTGCTCCCAGACGTATCTGTTGAAAGCCATAATCAAGTGTAAAATACAGTTTGCACATTAAAGTTAACTTGATCAAGTGATCTCAGTTATTGGTAAGTTATTTGCCTGAATTGAATATTAGAGACTCATTGTACATAAAACCATTCCAGTTACATGAACCATTAGTGGTTTATTTAATTTATTATTTATTTAGATTTTGCTCACACCTTTTTCAGTAGTAGCTCAAGGTGAGTTACATTCAGGTACTCTGGATATTTCTCTGTCCCAGGAGGGCTCACAATCTAAGTTTGTACCTGAGGCAATGGGGGGTTAAGTGACTTGCCCAAAGTCATGAGGAGCAGCAGTGGGATTTGAACCAGCCACCTCTGGGTTACAAGACTGGTGCTCTAACCACTAGGCCACTATGTGCAAAAACTCACACCACACTCATATTTGGTGAATGTTGAAGGAACTCTGTCATCGCACATGTGAGTGGCTGAGCAGCTTTACAGGGACTGTGCACACAAAGCTAGATGAAAGGGCCAAAAATGCCCCTCCTGCTCCAGTACATCCCCAAATATCGACAACACAGGAGATATAGGAAACAGCAGCAATGAGAATCTTGAGCCAGTGGGCTCACCTGTCAGAAGTATGGTACCAGGTATGTCTGTCATGTTGGATAACAACCCACCAATGCCAGCTAGAAATTAGCAACTGCATTGGCAGAAAAGCAGACTAACCTAAAACTTCACGATTTGAACTGACCACCTCTGGATTGCAAGACCAGTGCTCAAACCACTAGGCCACTCCTCGGGTAAAGCAGACTAACCTAAAACTTCATGAAAAATGATGTTTACTCTGTTTCTCTGAAAAGTTCAAGGTCTTTCAGTTGCTTTTTTCGTATGATACAAAAATATGTTTTCTCCACCTCAGCCAATAACATTTTGCTGAAAAGTTTTCTAAGTCCCACAAAGGAGTGAATTAAGGTCCATAGGTTTGAACTTAGCTAATAGTTGGCCCAATATGTGAAAACAGTTACTGTATCATTATGTAAAACAGATTAATAGTGTTTTATGTAATGAGCCTCTTCATATTTCAGAGACGCATGAATAATGATCAGAATAATATCTTTTGTCTGAAAATAATATAACAATTAAACTAAATATGACTAAAAACAAGAGAGCTTCCCTTGGCCATTATACAGAAAACACATGCTGAAAATGAATGCATTTTGTTTAAATATGAGAAGAATAGAGCATTTATCATACTTAGAAAGAATAATAGAACCAAGCAGAATTTGAACTGAGATACAACTACATTGTGTAAATATTTAAGAAGACTATAGAAAGATTTCTGTGAAGGATTGTTCAAAGTACGTGGGTTGGTTATAACTAGAGGACAAATAAAAGATAATTCACTTTCATCTTAAGAGAAACAGTTTTTGTAATCCGAGTAAGGAAACTCTGGAGTTCTCCACCATCAGCTTTCACGGGACATTTTCTATAAATCTTGTTAGATATAAAAGGGGACAGTTTTCTATATTTAGAATGTATGTGTATGGAGGAGTAGCCTAGTGGTTAGTGCAGTGGACTTTGATTTGATCCTGGGGAGCTGAGTTCAATTCCCACTGCAGCTCCTTGCGACTCTGGGCAAGTCACTTAACCCTCCATTCCTTGTCATCAAGCAGATGAATCCATTACGAATGGGTTGTGTCCACCTACCAGCAGGGGGAGATAGAGAGCACTGAAAACCATAGTGCCTCTTGGCCAGCTAGCTCCATCTGCCTCTCAGTATTCTCTATCTCCCCAGCAGGGTTGGACGCAGCTTATTCAGCTCCTTCAGAAATCTGCCTGGGGTGGCTCCTGTGCTTTGGCCAGTTGTAGCAGGGGTGTTGTGGCTGGTGGTGCCCACTTTAAAGGCACATAGGTTCACCCTTTCCCTGCCTTGCCCGGCCCCCTATGTGGATGCAGGCATATAGGTTTGCCCTATCCCTGCCTTTCCCACTCTCCTGAACCTCCAGAGTGCCTCTGTAGCTGTTGCCTCTAACTTTCCTCACGCTTTTTAGCGCTGCGATTCTGAGGCTTCCTTCTGTCTGTGCAGCGTGACCGGAGCTCTGGGACTTGGTCTGGTGAGGTAAGAGAGTCTTGTAGCTCCTCTGGGGAGGGCCCGCGATCGGGACGTTTTTTAGCGCGAATCCGCCATTTTGAATTTTCCGCCGTTTTTGGCGATGGCTGCGGAGGTTGTTAAGCGCTGTTCACGTTGTGGCAAGCGCAGATCCGCAGCGGGGCTCTATAAATCGTGCTCTTCAGACATCATGGCTGGCCTGAGCATTGCGAGCGATGTTTCTTCTGCTCTGTGGAGCTGGCAGCGGGCGCCATCTTGGATTGACCCCCGCAGGAGCAGAGGAGTCTGAGGCCGGAGAGGAGCCTTGGATGGAGGCTACCAGAGGAGCTGCTTACCCCGGATTGGAACCGGGAGGCCAGGGTGAGCCTTTTTCCCCTGAGTTTGTGTTGCTTTTACATAAAGCGTTCATGTTAATAAGAGCTCTGCAGCAGATGTCTGACTCTGCGTTGATACCTGGTTCCCCTCCGGTGGAGACCGGCCCGGGATTGCCATCAGGCGTTTTTTCCCCAGATAGCTAGCAGCAAGACAAGCGCAGAAGGGTCAATTCCCCTTCAGAAAGTGGCGCACCCCCCTTCCCCCCCCCCCCCCCCCCCCCGTGGTTGGGCTGTGGGGATTGTGAGGGGTCTGACAGGCCTTCATGGTCCGAAGAGCCAGAGGAAGGTGTAGGACTGCCACTGGATCCAGATGATCCCACTGCGGTTAGGATTTTCCACCGCGAGGAGCTGCCAGCGCTTATTTCTGATGCCCTGCAGGCCCTCTCTATTGAAGATCCTGTGATGGGCGAAGCCTCCTCTAGTAATCCGAGGATGGCAGGTACTAAGAAGCCTGCTTGAGCCTTTCCTTTGCATGACTCCATCCAAGAGCTTATTTCGGCTCAATGGGCTGACCCTGAGGGGCCTGTTATGATTGGGGTCTGAACCCCTCTCAAACTTACCTCTTTCCTGGGGGTCAGCTTCTTAGCTGGCTTCTGTTTCTTTTCTCTGTCCTTTCTGAGCTGGCTCTGTCTCTCTGTGCTGGCAGCTTCCAGCAGCATGGCTCTAATTGTTTCACTATACTGCACCTGTGTGTGTGTTGCCTGAGTTGCTCTACCTCTCTTTGGGTGTACTGGCTTCAAGTGCTACACAGTGTTGCATTGGTGTGGGTTGGGCCTCTCTGGGTCAGTGTGCTTTTGCCTAGGTCTAGGGAGTGTGACATCATCAGGGAGGGCCTTGATAAGGAAGTGGTGTTGTTTCCTTCAGAGCCTTTGCAACAGTGGTGTTTGCTTTAGGTAGGGTGGTGCAGTGTGCACTTCTGACTTTGTGTCTAGTTTCCCTGCTTGCTTTTGCTAAGGGCCAGGTTAGTGTTAGTGCAGTGTGCACTGGTGACTGTGTGTTTAGCTTTCCTGCTTTTCCCTTATGGTTCCCCTGCTTTTCCCTTTTGGTTTTGGAAGCATTGCTATGTGTAGGGCTTTGGAAGCTCTGTTGCTGATAGAAGTACTTCAGGGTTTGGTGTTGTTAGGAACACTGCAGAGTTAGCTGTTAGAAGTACTTCTGGTGTTTGTGCTATCGGGAGCATTGCAGTCTTTGCTGTTGGTGTTTGGTGATTTAGAATCACTTTTGGCTTATGTGTTAGCTTCCCTTCTTTTTCCTTGTGGCTCCCCTGTCTTCCCTTTTAGTGCTAGGAGCTCTTCTGGTTGCTTGCCAGAGTAGTGCCTAGGAAGCACCTTGTTAGTTGTATCTAGCTTGCTAGAACAGTGCTTAGGTAGCTTGGTAGTTTTGTGTTTAGCTTATTAGTGTAGAGCTCTGCTTGTAGCTTGGTGCTTAGTAGCACCTGTGTTAGCTTTGTGTTTAGTTCCCTGCTCTGTTAGTTTAGGGCTTAGGAAGTCCCTTTCTTGAGCAGGGATTAGGAGCTCCTGTTTAGTATAGGGCTTAGGAAGTCCTTTTGTCAGTTTACTGTTAGGAACACTCCTGCTGGTTTAGGGCTTGGGAGCAGGTAGATCAGTTTAGGGTTAGGAGCACTTCTGTTTCCAGTCCTGGTCCCTATGTCATCCGGTATCCAGTAAGTCCTGTCGGCTACTCGAACCCAGGAGCTCAACTTCTGGGGGGCTTAGTAGCTAAGTGCAGGTGAAGCTGTGTGGACCAGTCCAGTGTGCTCCAGTCCCGTGTTCCAGTCCTGTGTCCTCCAGTCCGGGGGACCAGTCCAGTGTGTTCCGGTCCGGTGTGTGTTCCAGTCCGGGGGATTGCAGTCCAGTGTTCCAGTCCTGTGTCCTCCAGTCCGGGGGATTCCAGTCCATGTGTTCTGGTTCGCTGGGCAGTGCCTGCAGTCCCTGCCGGTGTGTTTACCCAGTGTTGGTTGGTGGGTTTTGCCTGCTGCTGTCGCTCCTCGTCAGCAGCCCAAGGGCTCACGTTTGCTCCAGAGCCCAGTCCCGCGGGCTCTGAACCTGAGAACCTGACAGGGCCTTTGAAAGTTGCCAGGGCAATGGGGCACGTATACCCTCTCTATGAGGAGCACTTGGCATGCTTGGCCGTGCCTTAAGTGGATGCCCTAGTCACGGCTGTGACGAAGAAGACTACCCTCCCAGTAGAGGGAGGGGTCGCCCTGAAGGACATGCAGGACCGGCGTCTGGAATCAGCAATGAAGTGGTCCTTTGAGATTTCAGGCCTAGCCTTACAGGTATCTGTGTGCAGTTATTATGCTGCTCGAGCCTGCCTCGCTTGGCTGCAACAGGCAGTGGAACAGCCCGGAGATGGAGCAGAGCCCCTTGCGGAGGTGGCACCGCGGATGGAGTCGCCCTCTATGATCTGGTCAGAGCTTCGGCTAAACAGATGGCTGTGGCGCTGGCCGCTCACCGCCTTCTATGGCTACGGCATTGGGCGGCTGACATGGCCTCTAAGCAAAGGTTGGTGAAGTTGCCCTTCCAGGGCCTTCTCCTATTTGGTGAGGAGTTGGAGAAAATTGTCAAGGGCCTGGGGGATGCCAAACCCCAGCACTTACCCGAGGATAGGCCGCGGCCTTCTTCCATGGGTCAGGCGGTTCCCTCCTCTTCCAGACCTCGCTTCCGTGAAGCTCGAAGGTACCGCCCGGGGCGTTCTGCTGGGTTTACTTCACGTGCCTACTTTCAGCAGAGGAACTCCTTTCACTCGCACAAATGTTCTGCAGTGGTCGGCTCAAAGCCTGGTGTTCATGGGCAACCCTCTCAATGATGGTGCGCCGGCCCACTCCTCGATTCCTGCAGTTGGAGGACGTCTTTCCCTCTTCCTCGAGGAGTGGCTCAAGATTACCTCAGATCAGTGAGTTTTGAACCTGAACAGAGATGGTTACAGATTAGAATTCAATGCCCCAGTGAGAGACATGTTTGTGGAGTCCCGATGCAGCTCTGCCGTCAAACGGGCGGCGGTAGAGGAGACCTTGCAAGGCTTATTGCACCTCAGGACGGTGGACCCTGAGCTTCCCGCCGAGCTCGGCTATGGCTGTTACTCCATTTACTTTGTGGTGCCGCGAAAAGGAGGGTCTTTTCGGCCCATACTCGACTTGAAGTCAACGTCACTAAGAGTGTGGCATTTTTGCATGGAAACCTTGCACTCCGTCATTGCGGCGGTACAGCCAGGAGAGTTTCTCACGTCTCTGGACTTGAAAGAAGCCTACTTGCACATTCCTATTTGGCCCCCGCACCAACGGTTTCTCCGGTTTGCGGTGTTGGGAAAACATTTCCAGTTTCCGGCCTTGCCTTTTGGCCTCGCCACAGCTCTCTGAACCTTTTCCAAGGTAATGGTGGTAATAGCTGCTTTTCTCAGGCGAGAGGGTATCCGGGTTCTCCCGTACCTAGACGACTGGCTCATCAGAGCAGACTCTTGCTTTCTCTACCTCACCACCTCTCCCTCCACTAGTCCGTTCCCCTCTCTCTCCTTCCCCCCATTCCCTTTCCTCCTTTCCTGAAGTTACTATTGAGGAAACTACACTTCTCCTTTCTTCCTCAAAATGTACCACCTGTTCCTCTGATCCCATTCCCACCCACCTTCTTAATGCCATCTCTCCTGCTCTTATTCCTTTTATCTGTCACATTCTCAACCTTTCACTTTCCACTGCGACTGTCCCTGCTGCCTTTAAACATGCTGTGGTCACACCTCTCCTTAAGAAGCCTTCACTCGACCCTACTTGTCCCTCTAATTACCGACCCATCTCCCTCCTTCCTTTTCTCTCCAAATTACTTGAGCATGTTGTTCACCGCCGCTGCCTTGATTTTCTCTCCTCACATGCTATTCTTGACCCATTACAATCTGGTTTTCGCCCTCTCCACTCAACTGAAACTGCGCTTACTAAAGTCTCCAATGACCTATTACTGGCTAAATCCAGAGGTCAATATTCCATCCTCATTCTTCTTGATCTTTCCGCTGCTTTTGACACTGTCGATCACAGCATACTTCTCGATACCCTGTCCTCACTTGGATTCCAGGGCTCTGTCCTTTCCTGGTTCTCTTCCTACCTCTCCCTCCCACCTTTAGTGTTCACTCTGGTGGATCCTCTTCTACTTCTATCCCTCTGCCTGTCGGCGTACCTCAGGGTTCTGTTCTTGGTCCCCTCCTCTTTTCTATTTACACTTCTTCCCTTGGTTCATTAATCTCATCCCATGGCTTTTCCTACCATCTCTATGCTGATGACTCCCAAATCTACCTTTCTACCCCTGATATCTCACCTTGCATCCAAACCAAAGTTTCAGCGTGCTTGTCTGACATTGCTGCCTGGATGTCTCAACGCCACCTGAAATTAAATATGACCAAAACCAAGCTTCTCATTTTCCCCCCCAAACCCACCTCCCCGCTCCCCCCATTTTCTATTTCTGTTGATGGCTCTCTCATTCTCCCTGTCTCCTCAGCTCGAAACCTTGGGGTCATCTTTGACTCTTCTCTCTCCTTCTCTGCTCATATCCAGCAGATTGCCAAGACCTGTCGTTTCTTTCTTTACAACATCCGTAAAATCCACCCCTTTCTTTCCGAGCACTCTACCAAAACCCTCATCCACACCCTTGTCACCTCTCGTTTAGACTACTGCAATCTGCTTCTTGCTGGCCTCCCACTTAGTCACCTCTCCCCTCTCCAGTCGGTTCAAAACTCTGCTGCCCATCTCATCTTCCGCCAGGGTCGCTTTACTCATACTACCCCTCTCCTCAAGACCCTTCACTGGCTCCCTATCCGTTTTCGCATCCTGTTCAAACTTCTCCTACTAACCTATAAATGTACTCACTCTGCTGCTCCCCAGTATCTCTCCACACTCGTCCTTCCCTACACCCCTTCCCGTGCACTCCGCTCCATGGATAAATCCTTCTTATCTGTTCCCTTTTCCACTACTGCCAACTCCAGACTTCGCGCCTTCTGTCTCGCTGCACCCTACGCCTGGAATAAACTTCCTGAGCCCCTACGTCTTGCCCCATCCTTGGCCATCTTTAAATCTAGACTGAAAGCCCACCTCTTTAACATTGCTTTTGACTCGTAACCACTTGTAACCACTCGCCTCCACCTACCCTCCTCTCTTCCTTCCCATTCACATTAATTGATTTGATTTGCTTACTTTATTTTTTGTCTATTAGATTGTAAGCTCTTTGAGCAGGGACTGTCTTTCTTCTATGTTTGTGCAGCGCTGCGTACGCCTTGTAGCGCTATAGAAATGCTAAATAGTAGTAGTAGAGTCATCAGGTTACAGCCAGAGTGGTCTCAGTACTGCAATCTCTGGGCTGGGTCGTCAATATAGCCAAATGTCACCTGACCCCCTCTCAATCTCTAGAATATTTGGGGGTCTGGTTCGACATAGCCTCGGGGTTTGTCTTTCTACCCAAGCAAAGGCGGTGCAAGCTTCAGAACCAGGTCCGTCTGCTCCTGAGGATGCCTCGCCCACGAGCTTAGGATATAGTCCAGCTGTTGGGGTCAATGACGGCCACCTTCGAAGTGGTGCCATGAGCGAGAGCGCACCTGAGACCTCTGCAGTGTTCCCTGCTTCAACGATGGTCTCCAATTTCTCAGGATTACCAGCGCAGACTCACATGGCTCCCTGCGGCCCAGCTCAGTATGGAGTGGTGGCTCTCAGACAGCATGCTGCGGCAAGATAAAAGGAACAGAGTCTGGAGTTAGCGGTGGAGGAGAAGGGTGCAGATAAGAGAGATTTACCCAGTGAACGGAGTTCCCGGGTAGGAGTGTAGGGAGAGATGAGAGTGGAGAGGTACTGAGGATCTGCAGAGTGAATGCACTTATAAGTCAATAAGAGGAGTTTGATCTGTATGCGGAAAAGGATAGGGAGCCAGTGAAGTGACTTGAGGAGAGGGCTAATATGAGCATCTTAACACTGGCGGAATATAAGTCGTGCAGCAGAATTTTGAACAGATTGAAGAGGAGAAAGATGGTTGAGACCTGTGAGAAGCAAGTTGCAATAGTCTAAGCGAGTGGTGATAAGAGTATGGATAAGGGTTCTGGTTGTATGCTCAGAAAGGAAAGGGCGAATTTTGGTGATATTATAGAGAAAGAAATGACAGGTTTTAGCAGTCTGCTGAATATGTCCAGAGAAGGAGAGAGAGGAGTTGAAGATGACCCCACGGTTACGAGCTGATGAGACAGGGAGGATGAGAGTGTTATCCATAGAAATAGAGAATGGGGGAAGAGGAGAGGTTGGTTTAGGGGGAAAGATAAGAAACTCAGTCTTGGTCATGTTTAGTTTCAGTTGGCAGTGAGACATCCGTGCAGCAATGTCAGACAGGCAGGCTGATACTTTGGCCTGGATTTTTGCAGAGATTTGTGGTGTGGACAGGTAGATCTGGGAGTCATCAGCGTAAAGGTGATACTGAAAACCATGCAATGAGATCAGAGTATCAAGGGAAGAAGTATAGATGGAGAAAAGAAGAAGTCCCAGGACAGATGCCTGAGGTATACCAACTAACAGTGGGATAGAAGTGGAGGAGGAGCCACCAGAGTATACACTAAAAGTACGATGGGAGAGATAAGAAGAAAACCAGGAAAGAACCCTGAAATCCAAGTGAGGACAGTGTATCAAGGAGTAGGCTGTGATCAACAGTGTCAAAAGCAGCAGATAGATCGAGAAGGATGACGATAGACCTTTGGATCTGGCCAGGAACAGGTCATTGGAGACTTTAGCAAGCGCTGTTTCAGTTGAATGAAGGGGGCGAAAGCCAGATTGAAGTGGATCAAGAATAAAGAGAGATACAGGCCCAGCCTTATGATCTGGAGTCAGACATGCTACCGTTGCGCTAATGTTGCTGTTAATGGCCCTTGTACTAAGCTGCATAGGCATCTATACGCACCCAACATGCGCCAATTCAGAACTACCGCCCAGCTACCGCGTGACCCGGGTGGTAATTTCATTTTTTACGCATGCCTACTACGCACCCTGGAAAATTTCCAGCACACGGTGCTAGCCGAGCGGTAATCAGCTGACGATTACCACCCGGTTAACATGTGAGACCTTACTGCTAAGTGAATGGGTGGCGGTAAGGTGTCAGGCCCAAAATGGACGTGTGCCAATTTACATTTTGCCGCATGCTCATTTTCGGGCCCCTCCCAAAAAGGCCTTTTTTGCAGGTGCACTGAAAAATGGGCCTGCGCGCTTCCAATTCACGCGTCTACACAAGCGCAGGCCACTTTTCAGCGCACCTTAGTAAAAGGACCCCACAGTTCTGTGGTTAAGGCTCTGCTAAATGTTCAAAATGTAACTTCTTCCTTTCGGGGGTAATGTCATCCACAATGGCTCCCACACTTCCCGAAACCGGGTTCCCGGGATACTGACCTATCTAGTCTCATTTGTTGGATTAACTGCGTTCTCCACAGCAAAATATTAGGGCCCTGAGACGTTAACCAGGAAGTCAAGATAGTATTGATTCCGAAATAAATGGCCAAAGGCATAAATCTCTTAAATCCCACTGGAGGTCGTGTTGTAAAATTAAGATTATTAAATAACATCAAGGGGTCACAGGTCAGAGTAGATTGAGTTTTCTAATAAAGGTACTAGGTTTGGTTAACAGTTTTGCTATGATATCTTAGACATTAAAATAAGTGTTGTGGTAATCTTTGGAAACAATTTGATGAGCAACTATATTCATTGATTAGACACAAATTTGACAAACAGTTTTACATCTGTGCTAGGGTTAAATAAGGATATAGAGAGAGTCCAAAACAGAAGTCTTGCATTTGCATATGGATCTAAAAGTCACCACTGTTTTAACCATTCTAGCCATAGGCACCTTCCAAATTTCTTCCAAACACCAGAACGATTAGCTAGGCTGTTGCTTCTCACCGTGCTGAACTGCTTGATACTATTCTCAAGAGGACTAGTCCAATGTATTTCTTTTTCTAGATAAACATAACATATATACTAACAGCCAACCATTAGAAAAATGTCCTTCAACCTTGGGGGAAATTAACTACTTTTTCATTGCAACCAAGTTATCAGATGCTACTGCAAGAAACAGCTGGAAAATCCCATTTCTTCAATAGCTTTGGCTTTTATTGACTGCTTTTTCCTAAAAGGGTTCAGAGCAGGTTAACTTATAAGAAGGCGATTGACAAGGAAAACAGAACTGGGATCCTACAGTATGAAACGTTAACAGTTCACAATTCATCATTTGTACGTAAGTAAGATGGTTGCAGAATAAATGTCTTCGATTGAATTTGAAAACTAATGTACGAAGAAATTAAAAATACTGTTTGAGTCAAAGAGTTCTAAATTTTTGCGGATTGAGAAAAGGCGCAACTCACTAAATGGTTTTAGTTTTAGACCCTTTTACTGTAGGGAAGCACAAAAGATGATAATCCATAATATACCAGGTGTGATACAAAGAAGGTACCCCTAGAAAACTTGTCAAAATTTCTGAAGAACGACCTTCTAAGGTATTATAAACCAAACAACATGTTTTAAATGCCATGTGGGCTTCTATTGGCAACCAGTGAAGATGTACCAACCAACCAAGGAGTTAACGTGAAAATACTTCATTGTAAATATCAAATGAACTGGTGTATTCTGAATTAATTCAAGTATTTTTTATATTTAGAAACATGAAACATGATGGCAGATAAAGGCCATATGACCCATCCAGCCTGCCCATCCTCTGTAACCCCTAATTCTTCCTGTTCCTAAGCTATCCCACATGCTTATCCCATAAGTACATAAGTATTGCCATACTGGGAAAGACCAAAGGTCCATCGAGCCCAGCATCCTGTTTCCAACAGTGGCCAATCCAGGTCACAGATACCCGGCAAGATCCCAAAAATGTACAAAAGTTCATTTAATAACGGTCTATGGACTTTTCCTTTAGGAAGCCGTCCAAAAAAATTTAAAACTCTGCTAAGCTAACCGCCTTTACCACATTCTCTGGCAACGAATTCCAGAGTTTAATTACACATTGAGTGAAGAAATATTTTCTCTGATTCCTTTTAAATTTACTACATTGTAGCTTCATCGTATGCCCCCTAGTCCTAGTATTTTTGGAAAGCATGAACAGACGCTTCACATCTACCCGTTCAACTCCACTCATTATTTTATAGACCTCTATCACATCGCCCCTCAGCCACCTTTTCTCCAAGCTGAAGAGCCCTAGCCGCTTTAGCCTTTCCTCATAGGGAAGTCGTCCCATCCCCTTTATCATTTTCGTCGCTCTTCTCTGCACCTTTTCTATTTCCACTATATCTTTTTTGAGATGCGGCGACCAGAATTAAACACAATATTCGAGGTTCAGTCACACCATGGAGCGATACAAAGGCATTATAGCATCCTCATTTTTGTTTTACATTCCTTTCCTAATAATACCTAACATTCTATTTGCTTTCTTAGCCGCAGCAGCACACTGAGCAGAAGATTTCAACATATCATCAACAACGACACCAAGATCCCTTTCTTGGTCCGTGACGCCTAATGTGGAACCTTGCATGACATAGCTATAATTCGGGTTCCTCTTTTCCACATTACTTTGCACTTGCTCACATTAAACATCATCTGCCATTTAGACGCCCAGTCTCCCAGTCTCGTAAGGTCCGCTTGTAATTTTTCACAATCCTCCCGCGATTTAACGACTTTGAATAACTTTGTGTCATCAGCAAATTTAATTACCTCACTAGTTACTCCCATCTCTAGGTCATTTTTAAATATGTTAAAAAGCAGTGGTCCCAGCACAGACTCCTGGGGAACCCCACTAACTACCCTTCTCCATTGAGAATACTGACCATTTAACCCTACTCTCTGTTTTCTCTCTTTTAACCAGTTTTTAATCCACAATAGAACGCTACCTCCTATCCCATGACTCTCCAATTTCCTCTGGAGTCTTTCATGAGGTACTTTGTCAAACGCCTTCTGAAAATCCAGATACACAATATCAACCGGCTCCCCTTTATCCACATGTTTGATCACCCCTTCAAAGAAATGTAGTAAATTGGTGGGGCAAGATTTCCCTTCACTAAATCTATGTTGACTTTTTAAAATTCTGGAACAGTCCTTGACTCCACCACCTCCACCGGGAGGCCATTCCACACTTCCACCACTCTTTTTCTGTGAAATAATACTTCCTTAGGTTACTCCTAAGCCTATTCCCTCTTATCTTTGTCGATGAGATACCTGAATAAAGAGAATTGCAGTAATCCAGTTGTGATAGAATCAGCACTGTAAAATGAACATTGTAGAAACGATTGATTAAGTCGAAGTTGTTTGAGTTAGGTTTTTTCTTATTATTGATTTGAGGTTCTATAGTTAGAGGAATCTAGCAAAATTCCCTAGATCCTTTTTCCACTGATCACAGAGCCTCACTATTTATTGGAATAAAATTAGAAATAAGATCAGCAACAGGATTAAACCAGAGGATTTTGGTTTTATCTGTATTAAGTAACAGAAAATAAAATAAAATAAGGACCAATTCTTAATCTTTTCAATACAATTTTAGCACAAAAATGTAATTTGCATATGAGAGCAAATTATTCTCCCTCATCCAAAATTAAGGACTCTAGTGAACTCATATATATTAAGCAATATAAAGGTGGTATGCAATATCAAAGGTCTCATTACTAATCTGCTAATATCTATCCTAGATCACACAATTATTTTTTCATTCCCTCACATTTAGGGATATATTACCTCTGAAAGTGGCCAAACTAGAGGTGGATGACTTTCAGTTCAGTAACTTGCAAAACTCACAACTTTTGCCGATCAACTAATTTAGCCTAATACTGGCTTAAGTGTCTTCGTTGTCCTCCTTGTGTGAGAAGATGGCTCTTCTCCCTGGCATTTTTTAGTTTATTTTTTCTCCCTGACAAATGATTGTGGATTTCTCCAAGGACAAGCAGGATAGTAAGTCCTCACATGTCAGTGCTTTCACTGATGGACACTGGACAAGGGAAAACTCCTCCACAGTCTTTCTAAAGCAAATCTATTGCTTTACTGTGTATCTGCATTATTTATTATTATTATTATTTTTTTAATTTTATTTAATGTATAGCTCATCTTTATCCAAGGCAAGTTACAACACGTGGAGGGGCATAATCGAACGGAGACGACCATCTCTAAGGGCGCCCATCTCTAAGGACGTCCCGGCGAAGGGGCGAGGAAACTCGTAATATCGAAACAAGATGGGAGTCCATCTTTTGTTTCGATAATACGGTCGGGGATGCCCAAATCTCAATATTTAGGTCGACCTTAGAGATGGTCGACCTAAATGTTGAGATGGTCGACCTTAGAGATGGTTGTCCCCGGTTTTCAGCCATATTGGAAACCAAGGACGCCCATCTCAAAACGAACAAATCCAAGGCATTTGGTCATGGGAGGAGCCAGCATTCGCAGTGCACTGGTCCCCCTCATATGCCAGGACACCAACCGGGCACCCTAGGGGGCACTGCAGTGGACTTCACAAATTGCTCCCAGGTGCATAGCTCCTTTACATTGTGTGCTGAGCCCCCCAACACCCCCCCCCCAAAACCCACTCCCCACAACTGTACACCACTACCATAGCCCTAAGGGGTGAAGGGGGGTACCTACATGTGGGTCCAGTGGGTTTCTGGTGGGTTTTGAAAGGCTCACATTTACCACCACAAGTATAACAGGTAGGGGGGGGGGGGTTGAGCCTGGGTCCTCCTGCTTGAAGTGCACTGCATCCACTAAAAACTGCTCCAGGGACCTGCATACTGCTGTGATGGAGCTGGGTATGACATTTGAGGCTGGCAAAAAATGTTTTTACTTTTTTTTTGGGTGGGAGGGGGTTGGTGACCATTGGGGGAGTAAGGGGAGGTCATCCCCGATTCCCTCCAGTGCTCATCTGGTCAGTTCAGGCACCTTTTTGAGGCTTGGTCATGAAAAAAAATGGACCAAGTAAAGTCGGCCAAATGCTCGTCAGGGATGCCCTTCTTTTTTCCATTATGGGCCGAGGACGCCCATCTCTTAATCACGCCCCAGTCCTGCCTTCAGTATGGTGCCGACATGCCCCCATGAACTTTGGTTGTCCCCACGACAGAAAGCAGTTGAGGGCACCCAAAATCGGCTTTCGATTATGCTGATTTGGGTGACCCTGAGAGAAGGACGCCCATGTTCCGATTTGTGTCGAAAGATGGGCGCCCTTCTCTTTCAAAAATAAGCCTGATAATGGCCCTTTTACAAAGGCATGCCAAAAAGTGGCCTGCAGTAATGCGGGCGCGTGTATTGGATGCACGCTGGACCATTTCTCCACTGTGTCTGAAAAAAAAGGGGGGTTTCGGGCCAGGAAATGGACATGCAGCAAAATGAAAACCAGCGCGCTTTTATTTATGGCCTAAGCCCTTAATGCCACCCATTGACTTAGCAGTAAGGGCTCACGTGTTACCTGCATGGTAACCATCCAGCACGCACAAACTGCCAATTACTGCCTTTTTCTACTGCTTGTTTTTGGTGCGCGCAAAATTCGGAAATACCACCCAGGGCATCTATTAGCCGGGCGGTAATGCCAATTTAGCATATGCTGGATTCACGTAGGCCCATACGCACCTTTGTAAAAGGGCCCCCAAGTTTTTTGATTTTACATGGAGCTTTTTTTTCACACCTTCATCTCCTTCAGTGTCAACAGAGCTCTTTGGGATTGAACAGTGACAGATACCTGTTCAAAGAAGATGACGGACTCTTATCTCATCCTCGCCTGCATTTGATGGTTCTTGATGATGAGCGCTGAGCAAAGGGGAAGAAACAGCAGTAGTCCTTGTTGGATCACTATACCAGGCTCACTCAGATTCTGGTGTCACTCAATAGATGCACGTTCGGCAACTGCTTGGCATGTAGGTTATGACAGGCTTTTGCAGTTAAGTGTGGGAAAGGTGGTCTTGTATGCTGTTCTGCCCAAGATGGTGGTGTACAAAGTAGGAAGACAACTATCTTGAATAAGAAGAAATCTTGCAGGTGGTCACATTCTGTGTGATTTCAGCTGGGATATATCTTTAGAAATGCAGACTGGTTGGATCAGATAGAGAGCAATTCTGTATAAGGTGCACCCATGTTTAGGCAGGTCTGGCACATATAAGTACAGAATATGCGCCACTTACGCATACACTTGACCAATGCGCTATTCTGTAAGTTTGCACATAAGTGGCATAATGCATAAGTACATAAGTATTGCCATACTGGGAAAGACCAAAGGTCCATCAAGCCCAGCATCCTGTTTCCAACACTGGCCAATCCAGTTCACAAATACCCGCAAGATCCCAAAAATGTACAAAACATTTTATACTGCTTATCCCAGAAATAGTGGATTTTCCCCAAGTCCATTTAATAACAGTCTATGGACTGTTCCTTTAGGAAGCCGTCCAAACCTTTTTTAAACTCCGCTAAGCTAACTGCCTTTACCACATTCTCTGGCAACGAATTCCAGAGTTTAATTACACGTTGAGTGAAGAAACATTTTCTCCGATTCGTTTTAAATGTACTACATTGTAGCTTCATCGCATGCCCCCTAGTCCTAGTATTTTTGGAAAGCGTAAACAGACGCTTCACATCTACCCATTCAACTCCACTCATTATTTTATAGACCTCTATCATATCTCCCCTCAGCCGCCTTTTCTCCAAGCTGAAGAGCCCTAGCCGCTTTAGCCTATCCTCATAGGGAAGTCATCCCATCCCCTTTGTCATTTTCATCGCTCTTCTCTGTACCTTTTCTAATTCCACTATATCTTTTGTGAGATGCAGCGACCAGAATTGAACACAATATTCGAGGTGCACATGTGGGAGAAGCATGGATGGGACATGGGAACGTCACCCATCAATGCACGTATCTTATAGAATATTCTCCGTCTCTAGAATTTAGTATATGCTAAAAATGCTAGCGTGCCTTTGTAAAAGGACCCCTGGGTGAGCAATTTTGTAATATATTGTTATCACATGGTCTTTTTCTGCAGTGGTCTACCATGTTGCTGTTTTATAAATATCTCTTTATTTGCCTAATTTAATACATTAGAACTTCAAGAACAAGCTCCTCTCATCAGCTTAGTCTAAAGTAAGCTACAGATAATGATGTGTCAGTGTACAAATAAATTAAGGGGCCCTTTTACAAAGCAGCGGTACCTGTAGCGCCATGTTGCTGTGTGCCAAATCGGACCTACTGCTTGGCTCGCTCAGGAGCCTGGCAGGAGTTCTGGCTTCAGGCACAGTGCAACAGGGTGCCAGAAAATACTTTTGTACTTTCTAGTGTGGGGGGTATGCCCAGTGGTAATTGGGCAGCACTGTATGCTGCCCTGTTACCACCGGAGCCCCTACCATCTCCTAAATAGGAGGCGGTAAGGGTACCCCCTGGAAATGGCAGTGCAGCAAATGCTAAACTTACCGCACGGTCACAGAAGAGAGGGTAGTACAGCATACAAGTATACAACACAGACAAAAAGAGCAACACTGGGCCTTCAAGAAAGAGATAATAGCCGTCCTTTATTTTGAAAAAAGACCCGACACGGGCCGTGTTTTGGCGCACAAGCGCCTGCCTCAGGGGTCTCACATAACAGGAGTTACGGATCAAGAAAGGGATCTGGGTGTCGTCGTCGATGATACGCTGAAACCTTCTGCTCAGTGTGCTGCTGCGGCTAGGAAAGCGAATAGAATGTTGGGTGTTATTAGGAAGGGTATGGAGTCCAGGTGTGCGGATGTTATAATGCCGTTGTATCGCTCCATGGTGCGACCGCACCTGGAGTATTGTGTTCAGTACTGGTCTCCGTATCTCAAAAAAGATATAGTAGAATTGGAAAAGGTACAGCGAAGGGCGACGAAAATGATAGTGGGGACGACTTTCCTATGAAGAGAGGCTGAGAAGGCTAGGGCTTTTCAGCTTGGAGAAGAGACGGCTGAGGGGAGATATGATAGAAGTGTATAAAATAATGAGTGGAATGGATCGGGTGGATGTGAAGCGACTGTTCACGCTATCCAAAAATACTAGGACTAGAGGGCATGAGTTGAAGCTACAGTGTGGTAAATTTAAAACGAATCGGAGAAAAGTTTTCTTCACCCAACGTGTAATTAGACTCTGGAATTCGTTGCCGGAGAACGTGGTACGGGCGGTTAGCTTGACAGAGTTTAAAAAGGGGTTAGATAGATTCCTAAAGGACAAGTCCATAGACCGCTATTAAATGGACTTGGAAAAATTCCGCATTTTTAGGTATAACTTGTCTGGAATGTTTTTACGTTTGGGGAGCGTGCCAGGTGCCCTTGACCTGGATTGGCCACTGTCGGTGACAGGATGCTGGGCTAGATGGACCTTTGGTCTTTCCCAGTATGGCACTACTTATGTACTTATGTACTTATGACCGCACATAAATACATATCTACTATAATAAAACTCACCCTCAACGTTCTGAGCACACTGACGTCAGTGAAGCCAAGCCCTGACTTCCTTCAAAAAAGTTCGAAGGTTCGTGGTGGTGAAGCCACCAAAATCGCTCCGGGCCCCGCCCTCGAGGGCGGAGCAATGGCAGAACAATGAAGGGGTTGGCAGGGAGGGAGGCAGGGAGGCGTGGGGGGGAGGGAATCGCTCCGGGCCCCGCCCTCGAGGGCGGAGCAATGGCAGAACAATGAAGGGGTTGGCAGGGAGGCGGGGGGGTGGGAAATCGTTCCGGGCCCCGCCCTCGCGTCAAACGTCATGACGTTGGGGGCGGAGCAATGGAAGAATAACGAAGGGGTTGGCCAGGGAGGGAGGGGGGGTGTTGGCGACGAACACCTTGCTAGCGCCCGTTTCATTTGATCTGAAACGGGCCTCTTTTACTAGTACATACATAATATAATGAATGGTTGAATTATGAAAACAATATGAAATATAATAAAATGTAATGAATAAGATAATATGTAATTGATTGAATCATCAAATCAATATAAAATATAATGAAATAAAATAATAAAATGAAATGAATTATGTATGTATATATTATCTATTTCTTGAAGGCCCAGTGTTGCTCTTTTTGTCTGTGTTGTAAACTTACCATACAGCCATTTCCTTCTTTAAAACAAGAAAAGCCTTTTACCGGCAGCGGTAAAAGGGGGCCTCGGCACACAGCAAACCCGCACACCACCGCCACAGCTGGGGTCCTCTTACAGCTGCTTGGTGAAAGGACCCCTACATGCTGAATTACATCAGTAGTGTTCATTTTCAAAAGACAGAGAAAAAATATAATCTAAAGAAACTCATAAAAAATATAGGGGATGCATATAAAAACCATTATAGTATCCTGGGGGTTGTATATTAAAGATATAAAGAGGCAGGAATCACTTTCAATTGCCCTTCATTTCCTCCATAGTATGTAGATCAGTGAACAAGAGCAAGGGATAATTCCAGAAAAATTGATAAGTTGAAACCAGGCCCTGGCCTTTCAGCTCCTCCAAACCGTGCAGTTCATCTAGAGAAAAGTTAATTTCAGCATAGCAACATTCAAAAATAGATCCTGTGTTATAAATGCTTTCCTGCACAGAACAAGACGAATGATATCTGCGGAACAATGTCAAATGAAGCTTAAAGATGCAATTTTGTGGACCTTGCTAGGATTAATTTTGGTATAACAGGAAATGATTATTTGACATCAGCAAACACTAGACCATGTGGATAATTAAGATAAGAAACAAATTGTGCCATGCAGAATGTAATGTTAGTGTCAGAGTATTAAAAGAGAAGTTGACGTCAGAGAAATGCCTGTTGGGAATGAGTAAATACCTCCTGTAATAACTTGCAAAAAAAAAAAACATAAAAGAAACATCAACAACTTGGAGTAATCAGGAGAAGCATAATTTCCAAAGCCATCTGCATTCAGTAAAAAATGCTTTGCATGTGGTAATGATGTTCACTCAGGGCAGTGGCGGAGCCACGGGTGGGCCAGGGCCCATCCACTTAGAGCTCAGGCCCACCCAACAGCAGCACATATTTAGTGCTAGCTAGTGGGGATCCCAAGCTTCGCCAGCTGAAGACCTCCCCCTGATGGTGCTGAAAACACTGCTTTCCACTTCAGCAGTCTATGCTTCCTAAGCTGCTGATACTGGCCTCATCGCATGGGGGGGAGGGGGGAGGGGGGGGGATGAGGAGAACACTTGGTTCCCACCCACTTCTCGACTAGGCCCACCCAAAATCTGCTGTCTGGCTACGCCCCTGACTCAGGGGTCCTTTTACAAAGGTGCACTGAGAAATGGCTTGCGGTAGTGTAGGCGCAGGTTTTGGGCGCACGCCAATCCATTTTTCAGCGCGTCTGCAAAAAATGCCTCTTTTTTTTTTTTTTTTGACGAAAATGGATGTGTGGCAAAATCAAAATTGCCACGCATCCATTTTCGGTCTGAGACCTTACCGCCAGCCATAGACCTAGTGGTAAAGAATTTGGGTGGTAATGACCTACATACGTCAGATGCCACTTGGCGCGCATCCATTACGCGCGCCGGAAAATAAAAAATATTTTTCAGATGCGCGTAGCGGATGCGTGCCAAAATTGAAATTACCGCAAGGACCACGCAGTAACCGGGAGGTAAGTCCAATTTGGCATGCGTTCGGCACGGGTAGGCGCCTACGCGGTTTAGTAAAAGGGGCCCTCAATATGAGGTTAAAGGTACATGTGTCGTGCTATTTCACATGCATTTTTACCTGTAGTGAGCAGCAGTGCTCTTGGGATGGGACTGGGAAGGGGATTTGCCCTTACTTGAATATATTTAAGTTTTGAAAAATATGTACATAAATTTCCCTGCAAAATCTCTGTGCACAAGAGCCATAATGGTGTGTGGGTACTTTTTATGGGATAATCTCCATAAGCAAATAGCATGCCTGCTTTCCTTGTGAAAAGCTGTGTAACAGAAGTTAGTTGTTTCTAGTAACCTTGGAAAATGGTGAAAAAAATACTGGCAATTGTTAGTGATTAGAGCTTTTCAATTTCTGCAGGATTAGAAGACTGCTTCATAATAATCCACGGACGTCTACCTCATAGCATCATCCATTATCCTTTCCTAAAATGTTTTTGGTCTCATGCATTACACCAATGGTTTCTAATTGTTCACATACCTCACAGTAACATTATCGACTTTTGTCTAGAATGTAAACCACACTGAACCTTGGAAAGGGGATATTAGCAGTATATAAGAATTGATTTGATTTGATTTCTGTAGACACTCATTTCTACATAGTAAAATATCAAAAGAGAAGATAACATCAAGTCTGAAAATGGAGTCGCTATATATCGCTCTGGACAGGACATGGATTCTGACCATTCAGCCAGAACTTAAGGGATTTTCCTATTTTGGTCCTTTACATTTTTTTTTTTTTTAGCATAGAGTGGAAGAAAATCCTTAGTGAATCAGGCTTTTGGTATCTGTGGGATTTCACACAGACGTTTATTTGCTTTATATGTTTTAATCTTAAGGGAAATGAAGGATAAGTAAAAGTTCTCAGATCATCAGGTCTTGGACAAAACAAAACCACTTACTCCAGGCAAAGTGATCCTGATATGGTTTACTATGATAAATATAGATTTTGTAATGTTGAAAATAAGGTTTTTTCCTTATTCGTTATCTTTTCTCCTCCTGTTTTATTTCTCTTTGTCTACTTATTTATTTTAAGCGTTTCATTTTTAAGTTCCCTCTGAATTACATTTCAACTGCTTTACCACTGATAACTTAATTGCCATTGATTATTGTTACATATTCAAGGTTACCGGATTGAATGTACTTCTAATTCTCATGTTGTGGTTGTAAACTGTGAGTTTTTTTTTCTTTTTGTTTTATTGCATTTCATTATTGAAGACTTCAATAACATGTATTTTAAAAAAATTATAAACAGTGATAACTCACTGGTCTGAAATAGAGGAACGATCAGGTTTTGGTCCTTGTGACGTCCATAAGAGTACGTATTTGTACTCTGATGACATCGTGAATGACAATTACATGGAACAGATTGCTAGAGGAAATGTGGATACTGTGGAGTTAGGTGTTGGAGGCCAAACAAGTTTGAGGCAGGGGCGTAGGCAGACATGCCATTTTGGGTGGGCCCAGTGTTAACCTGGGTGGGCCCTTCTCACCCCCACCCGTACCCCTGTACATACATACAATATAGTGTTTGTTTGTTTTTCAACGACCCAATGTCTGCCCTTTTCTCTCTGAATCCCCTCCCCCGGTCCTACCGCAGAGCCGTTCTCTGTCGCAATTCCTATAGGCAACCTGCGCCGGCCCTGCAGGCTTCTCTCTACCACATTCCCACCAAAAAACAAGAAGTGATATCATTGAGGGCAGGATATGATAGAGAGAAGCCTGCAGGGCCGGTGTAGGGTGCCGCTGGCAGTAGCTCTGAGGTAGACTGGGAGGTGGGGGTAGAGAGACAGGCAGACGCCAGGCCACAAGTGGAGAATAGGAAGAAAGAGTAGTGAGGAGCTACCACTGAAGAGTTTTGGGGGCCTCTTGGGTTGCAGACTGGGTGGGCCTGAGGCACTGGTTTGAGGAGCTTAGGAGAAAGTGGAAATGTGTGGTTAAAAAAGGTATAGAGATAAGAGAGTATATAGAGGGACTGCTGAACTGAATCAGTATGAAACCAATAAGAAAAAGGAGTGTAAAGGAAAATTGAATTCTAATTGCTTCAGTAGCCATTACACAGTACTGGGTTATTTATTTATTTACTAGTAAAAAAGGCCGTTTCTGACACAAATGAAACGGGCGCTAGCAAGATTTTCCTTGGAGTGTGTATGTTTGAGAGAGTGTATGTGAGAGTGACTGTGTGTGAGAGAGAGAGAGTGAATGTGCGAGTGTGTGTGTGTGTGAGAGAGAGAGGGTGAGTCTGGGTGCGAGTGTGTCTGTGAGAGAGAGAGTGTGTGTGTGTGAGAATGAGAGTGTGTGCAAGTGCGTATGTGAGACACAGTGTGAGAGTGTGTTTCACACAGATACAGTGTGTGCGAGAGACAGAGTGTGTGTGAGACACAGACTCTCTGTGAGACTGAGTGTATGAGACCAAGAGAGTGTGTGAGTTACTGTGTGACACAGATAAAGTGAATGTGATACAGTGTGAGACATAGAGTGTGTGAGAGACAATGTGTGAGAGTGAGAGAGAGAAAGACATTGACTGTGAGAGAGAGAGCGTGTGTGAGTGTGAGAGATACCTCCCCCCCCCCTGGTGTCAGCCCCCCCCCCTCTCTCTCTGGTGTCTGAGCGTTACTGTGCAGGTTGCTGAGCTCTGGCTGTGCTTCAAGGAACTGACCAATCCTATTTAATAGAATGCACCTCCAACATTCTGAAGCCGAGAAACCTCGTGTGGTTGGTCACTTCTGCTTGTGACGAACCCAAAAGTACGTGATGTCAATTCAGGAGATGGATACAGAGAGCAGGAATGCCTCAGCCATGCAGTCAGCTTCAGAATGTTGGAGGTGCGTTTTATTATATAGGATTTGCTGCACTTGTATCCCAACTCACAACCAGCGGGTATAATAAGTCAATCGTGAAACATGGAATGAGAACTGAGGAACAGAGGACCTCAGACCAGTACCACCTTTTTAATCAATAAAGTGATCATTATGTGGTAACGATAACATAATCATTGATCCCCTACCTTCCTCCTCCCTTAACAGTGTGTCTATACTTCATAACGGTGCTGTATCAACAATAAAAAAACTAACACCACAGCTACATAGCTTGTTGCTTGTTGCTGCTCCAATCAGGGGCTCCCCAACGGTCCCGTTTCACCGACTAGGGCTTCATCAGGGGAAGAGCTCCCTGCAACACCAACCTGTGGTGAGCACCAGGCAGGCCTTTAAAGCCGCCAAAATCAATTGCAATTGTATCCCACATTTTCCCACCTATTTGCAGGCTCAATGTGGCTCACAAAAGGTTATAGCAACATGTACACATTATAGGATAAGAATTTCAAAATGTAGATACAGATGGGTACGTAGACTATCAAAGCAATCATAATAACGGAATAATAATTTTACAATTATTTCAAATAAGAGTGCATAAGTAAATTATATTGGATTGGAAGTGGATTGAAAGATCAACATTACTTAACATAATGATATCAGGACAAGATATAATATTCAGTCGTGAGGATGTAATTAGGATAGACAGATAGGAGGGTTCCTTAATAGTTGTGATTGGAATAATTAGGAAGTCAGATCATTATGGGGAATCTTTATTGTACGCCTTTATGAATAAGTAGGTCTTTAATAACTTTCGGAAGGTTGTCAGGTCGTGTGTTGTTTTTATGGCGATCGGTAATTCATTCCATAGTTGCGTGCAGGCGTATGAGAAACTGGATGTATGTACAGACTTGTATTTAAGTCCTCTGCAATTGAGATAATGAAGGTTTAAGCAGGTGCGTGATGAACGTTTATTGTTTGGTTTCATATATTTGTGTTTCCACAGTATAGATTTTATAAGTGGATACATATTAAACAACAGGCACTGAAATCAAAATACCATTGACCAAATTAGAAGTAAACAGTGAAAACTGCACTGGTTAGACTTGAGTTTCAGAAATGCAATATACAATCAATTTATCTCACGCTTTGAAATTCATACCTTTATTTATGAAATCAATGCACCTAAACCCCTGTGCAAAACCTTTCTCCCTGACATTTTACACTTAAGAGCAGAAACTTCTAGCAGAAACAATCATTAAATGTTATGCTTGGATCACATAATTGTACAGTTTCATGTAATTATATTTCAAGAGGCCCTCATTGATCAAAGAACTCTAGATGTTGATTGAATGGATAGTTCCAACACGGCGACTAGGTGCTCTGTGCCCCTGGCCTGCATTACACTCCTTCGTCATTCATTAAGATCATGAAAAGGGGTGGGAGAGTAGTTCTCTATAGAAGGAATACAACAGTAGCAACTGAGATAAAAACACAATAGGGAGAAGCTGAATTATTGTGGGTTGCCTTGGAAAAACCTAAAGATTTCTATGCACATGGGAGCAATATAAAGACCTCCAGCCCAGAGCCAAGCAATGGATTCAGACATGATGGGAGATACAGTAGTACAGTAACATAGCAAATGACAGCAGAAACAAAATAATTGGTTTATTCAGTCATTGCTACACACACACACACACCAATCCCAGCATCCTGTTTCCAACAGTGGCCAATCCAGGTCACAAATACAAGATCCCAAATAAGTTCAATACATTTTATGCTGCTTACCCCAGAAATAAGCAGTGGATTTTCCCCAAGTCATTTTAATAATGGTCTATGGACTTTTTCTTTAGGAAGCCCTTTTTTAAACCCTGCCAAGCTAACCACCTTTACCACATTCTCTGACAACGAATTCCAGAGTTTAATTACACGTTGAGTAAAACATTTCTCCGATTTGTTTTAAATGTACTACTTTGTAGCTTCATCGCGTGCCCCCTAGTCCTAATATTGATGGAAACAGTAAACAAGCAATTCACATCTACCCGTTCCACTCCATTCATTATTTTATAGACCTCTATTATATCGCCCCTCAGCCATCTTTTCTCCAAGCTGAAGAGTCCTAGCTGCTTTAGCCTTTCCTCATAGGGAAGTCGTCCCATCCCCTTTATCATTTTTGTCGCCCCTCTCTGTACCTTTTCTAATTCCACTATATCTTTTTTGAGATGCGGTGACCATTGTATTTCACTTCCCTGGGTAGTCGAGCACATCAGAGCCCATTTGTTAGTTCATACTCTAGGCATAAGTACATAAGTACATAAGTACATAAGTACATAAGTAGTGCCATACTGGGAAAGACCAAAGGTCCATCTAGCCCAGCATCCTGTCACCGACAGTGGCCAATCCAGGTCAAGGGCACCTGGCACGCTCCCCAAACGTAAAAACATTCCAGACAAGTTATACCTAAAAATGCGGAATTTTTCCAAGTCCATTTAATAGCGGTCTATGGACTTGTCCTTTAGGAATCTATCTAACCCCTTTTTAAACTCCGTCAAGCTAACCGCCCGTACCACGTTCTCCGGCAACGAATTCCAGAGTCTAATTACACGTTGGGTGAAGAAAAATTTTCTCCGATTCGTTTTAAATTTACCACACTGTAGCTTCAACTCATGCCCTCTAGTCCTAGTATTTTTGGATAGCGTGAACAGTCGCTTCACATCCACCCGATCCATTCCACTCATTATTTTATACACTTCTATCATATCTCCCCTCAGCCGTCTCTTCTCCAAGCTGTTTAATTTAGGTGGGCAATGGATAGGGAGATCAGATTGCATGCTTTCTCTTTCCTTCCTCTCTCCAAAGAGTTCCAAAAGTGTTTGCTGCTCCAGTCCTACCTTACCCCATCATGATTCAACCAGGTCATTTTCTTGGCCGCCAGTTTTCCTGCCTGCCCAATACTGATGTTTCTTACATTACCTGTTTGTGTGCAGTGCTCTGTGTCTACAGTGCCCTGCACAGTTCAAACAGCTTATATTTGAACCAAATGAGCCAAAGGAAATAGAAAGAGGCAACGCCACTGTTTCCAAAGGAGCCTTCACCTGGTTAAAATTATTGGGTGTGCGCAGGTACCTGGCCCAGTCATGGGGGGGATTGGGGGAGGGGGCAGCATCAGCTGGACAGCCGAAGTCTTCTGCTTTCAAGCTGTCTTCTCATGTTCAACACGTGGAGGCATATTTTCAAAGCACTTAGACTTACAAAGTTACATTGCAACCTGTGGAACTCTATAAGTATACGTGCTTTGAAACGTCTCTCAATAATCCAAACAGTCGCCAAAATCAACTTGGCTGTTACCAGTTCATCTGGCTTCTCTGGTCTCTAGCCTTTCCACATGGCTTCCCATTGCCCCAACTCACCACTCTAACCTGGTCAACTCAAGCACATAGTTAGACAAAAAGATCGAGCAAGTTTTGCAAGCACCTGCATTTCTGCTCACACTTCAATTCATGACTGTACTTTTGGCCTGATATCATAGGGGGCATGCAAATGGGAGGTGTTGCATCCAGTTGATTTCGGTTTATCAGATCAAAGCCTACTTTAGGGATCATCATCAGTTAGTTGTGGAGAAACCTTAGATGCTCAAGAGGGAGCTTTCTTCAAGCAACTAGTTGAAGAACCCAGTGGAGGGGAGGCTATATTGGATCTGGCGTTTACAAACTGAAACAGAATCACTGATCTGTGGTAAGGGGAAATGTGTACATCAGTTGTCATTATAGCATGTGATTCAGTATTAGATTTAGACTTTTATAAATAAGCTCCCCAATGCTCATTTGGAGATACATTTATTGAAGATGCAATAAAACATGAGCTATTGAAAATTGTCCCTGTTAATACACAGTTTTTACTATACAGTGAAACCTCGGTTTTCATCGATAATTCGTGCGAAAATAATCGACGAAAACCGAGGCAATGACAAAATTTTTATCATCTGAGAGCAGGCAGTTATGCAGAGGCACTGAACCAGAAGCAGCAGTGTGGGCAAAACGACGAAATTTTTACCATCTGAGAGCAGGCAGTGACCCCACAACCAGAAACAATGCCCCAGAAGAACGCAAAATTAGCAGCGTGGGCACACCTACGAATTCCGAGGCGACCGACGAAAACCGAGACAAAATTTTCGCTAAAAAAAATCGACGATAACCGAAAACGACAAAATCCGAAGTCAACGAAAACCGAGGTTTCACTGTATATGATTGCAGACATCTTCAATTAAAAAGAAGTTGACACACAAATATATTTTTGTATGTAAAACTTTTGATACTAATATTATCTTTCTTTAATAAGAGTAATTTGGTAGATACCTGCAATCAAAACATATATTCCGGCTGGTCCAACGGCTCAGGAGGAAAGTACTGTGCTTTGCCATACCACCAAGAAGGGGAGAGATGAATCATGGACTCTGTCCACCTGATGTCACTATTACTTAAGGGTGACACCTAGTGGTTGGAGTTCCAGTAGCAGCCTTGGTGCAGCTCAGAACTGTCACTGCAATGACCAGACTAAGGGCTCTTTTTACTAAGGTGCTCTAACGATTAGTAGTAGTAGTATTACATTAGAGATCACGATTGGCATAGTAGATTAATCAGTCAAGTATAAAGAGTTCATATTCAGAGTTAGAGATAGAGTGGTATTGGTTTACTATGGTGCGCTGACAGATTTAGTATGTGCTAATGATTAGCATGCGCTAAATGCTAAGAAGCTCACAGAAATAAAATGGGCTTCTTAGCATTTAGTGCACGCTAATCATTAGCACATACTAAATCTGTCAGCGCACCATAGTAAACCAATACCACTCTATCTCTAACTCTGAATATGAACTCTTTATACTTGACTGATTAATCTACTATGCCAATCGTGATCTCTAATGTAATACTACTACTACTACTACTTAACATTTCTAGAGCGCTACTAGGGTTACGCAGCGCTGTACAATTTAACAAAGAGAGACAGTCCCTGCTCAAAGAGCTTACAATCTAATAGACAACGGTCGGTCCGATAGGGGCAGTCTGGATTCACTGAACGGTAAGGGTTAGGTGCCGAACGCAGCATTGAAGAGGTGGGCTTTAAGCAAAGACTTGAAGATGGGCAGGGAGGGGGCTTGGCGTAAGGGCTCAGGAAGGTTGTTACAAGCATAGGGTGAGGCGAGGCAGAATGAGCGGAGCCTGGAGTTGGCGGTGGTGGAGAAGGGTACTGAGAGGAAGGATTTATCCTGTGAACGGAGGTTACGGGTGGGAACGTAAGGGGAGATGAGGGTAGAAAGATAGTGAGGGGCAGCAGACTGAGTGCATTTGTAGGTAAGAAGGAGAAGCTTGAATTGAATGCGGTATCTGATCGGAAGCCAGTGAAGTGACCTGAGGAGAGGGGTGATACCACTTGTATCTCTCACTCCGGAAATGGCGATCGCCATGACGGAACAATGTAAGCCACAATGAGCCTGCAAATAGGTGGGAAAATGTGGGATACAAATGCAACAAATAAATAAATAAAATAAAAGGAGCCTTAAGTATGTTAACGGTGGGGTAGGGTCTTAAAATAAGAGAAACATCTTGGGGTAATTACAAGTGAAGGCTAATGATGGCAAATCTCAGCCCTGGCTCTAGCTGGGCTATAAGTAGGGTAAAAAAAAATGGAGAATAGAATTTTTGTCTAATTTTAGTTCTGCAATTTAGAAAGAGAAATAAAGAATGGTTATCTAGTTATTGCTGACTAGTGGGGTGGGGAGGGCAGTGCGGAGTAGAGAGTTTCAGCTAGTGCAAGCAGTCTCCCTTCCAAAACAATGAGAAGTAGAAACTCATCTTTTTCATAGCGATGCAAAGATTTATTAATAATAGTTCACTGCAAGAATTCTGTCATATTAAATTGCATTTAGGTTGAAAGAGTGGTATAAGCCTCGAGGCACAATTTGAGAAAATTTGATCAGGTCTGAGCAGCGGTAAATGATTCTCTGCTCTAGTGTTTAATGATGGTTCACGTAATGGAGAGTTATAGTCTGAATTTGACTTTTTATAGGTCAGCAATTATTAAAGACCTTGATGGATGTCACAGATTGTGAAATCTCTCATCGTTCTCCTCTACCAAGATTTTTAATTCCTCTTTGGGCATATATATGTCTAGATGTATAGGTATAGATGCAGAATAGATCTATGTATAGATATATATTTAACTTGAAGATCCTGTTATATTAATCTTTTCCCGTACATAAGTAATGCCATACTGGGAAAAGACCAAGGGTCCATCAAGCCCAGCATCCTGTCCATGACAGCGGCCAATCCAGGCCAAGGGCACCTGGCAAGCTTCCCAAACGTACAAACATTTTATACATGTTATTCCCGGAATTGTGGATTTTTCCCAAGTCCATTTAGTAGCGGTTTATGGACTTGTCCTTTAGGAAACCGTCCAACCCCTTTTTAAACTCTGCTAAGCTAACCGCCTTCACCACTTTCTCCGGCAACGAATTCCAGAGTTTAATTACACGTTGGGTGAAGAAAAATTTTCTCCGATTTGTTTTAAAAGACAAAGAACGGGAGAAAAAGTTCAGTAAATCAGGTCCTTAGTTTGTTTTGGTCCATGGCAGTCGGGTCAGGCTCTCTTCTTTAGGACTGGCCCTTAATTCGGCCAAGTCCTGTGCTGTCTGGGTTACTAGTTGCTCTCTTGTCTCCCTCCCTTAACCCCAATGCTTTTTGAGGACCTTTTTTTCCTTAGTTCATTTAAGTATTTGGGAGTCCTCCTTGACTCAGAGCTGTCCTATAGTTCCCAAGTAGGAGCGGTTATCAAATCCAGCTTTTTTGCCCTTCGTGTAATCCATATTATTTTGTTATTTTCTTGATTAAATACTCTAAACACTCGCTAATTACTCATCAAATGCATATCCATTCATTTCTTATTTAATTTCTTTTTTAAAACATTTATTAAACCAATTATTACATCAAACAATCCCATTCCACCATAGTAAGATCTCATATAACAATTCTTTTAACATAACATTCCACTTCTTCTGACCCTGTTTGTTGACTCATATGCACAGTTCAAAACAGTTCATCACGGGTACTTATACCCTACTCCAATGTTTCACTAGATGTCATAATCTATCACTGTCCACTCATAAAATCCTCCGACCAGCGTGCAAAAACCATTGTCGGGGATCTCAATCTCTGATGAAGAAAGGATATGTGCAAAAAATAAGCACTAATCTTGTGCTGCAATTCTTAAATCTTGTCCACCTTCATCCACTCTCTATTCCGCAGCGTTCAATTTAAACGAGTCTCACACCTGGTTAGATCATCTACAAACATCAACTGGTCTCAACACAGGCCGTGTTTCATTGTCTTCATCAGGAGACCTTACACAAATAACGTCCCATTATTACACACAGTACATTTTTAATCTGCCATTTACCATTTAACAAACCATATTTTCACAATACCTTTCACAGCCCCATTAGAGCGTCTGGTACACCCAGGTCCACCCTTGTATGAAGGATAATTAGCGGTTATTTTCTTGATGAGACTACTTGTCTCACTCTGGTCTGTGCTCTTGTCTTATCCGAGCCTGATTACTGCAATGTGGTCTACTTGAGCGTCACTACTCGTGAGAATATTGCAATCAGTAGAGAATATCACTGTTCACCTTTTAGCCTATGCCCAGCATTCGAATCACATAACACCACTATTGTGTCCTTACCATTTGCTCCCTTTGTCCTTTTGTATTCATTATTAGATTCTGACATTAACACGCAAAGCTCTTTATAACCGGTCCCCTTCTTATCATGCAGCATTTATTACTCCTTACACTCCCTCTAGACCTCTTCGTTCAGCTTTGGACTACCGTCTCTTTATTCTATCTGTTTCTAGGTCCTGCCTGGCACTTACTAGGTGAAATGCATTTTTCTGTCTTGTCTCTTCCTGGTCGAATGCACTACCTGCAGCTCTTCGTGCTGAACGTTCTTTTGCTAGATTTAAAGTTGACTTGAAGTTGCACTTTTTCGACCTTGCTTTTGGTACCCAATCCTGAGACTGCAGCTGGGCATTCTGATAGCAGCCCCTCCCTTTTTTAGTACTGAATATATTTTATCAACTTATGTATTTTATCAATTTGTAAACTGCCTTGATTATTTATTTGGAAAAGCGGGTAATGTACTGTTCCCTAAAAGAAGTAATTTTGGCTGAAGTGAAGTGAAGTTATATGGACTGTTTTGAACCTGAATTGTGCTTTGGGGCAGCAAGCCTGAACAACCTGGAGTTAAGGTGTTCCTGGGCGTTTATGTTAACTGGAAGCAAGAAAATAAAGCTCTCTTACTTGTAAACGTTGGGCTGTGGATGTGCCTCTGTGCAAGGAACAGAGGGGGGAAGAAGTCCTGAAAATTCTCAGGGCCTGGAGCTGAGGCTCAGAGCAACCAGATTGCTGTGGAGTGAGGCAACAGCTGTGTGAAGGAGGAGGCAGCTAAGCAGGGTCGAGCCCAGCTTGGGTCCTGGAGGGGTGACCCAGCTACACTCTGTAGACAGTATTGAAATAGCTTGGGCCATCTTCAGGTTCCACCTTGAGTTCCTTGTAACTTTCCTTTTAATGATTCCACCTTTTTTTTCTTTTTTTGTTGCTTCCCCTCCATAGCGATGGACTAATAACAGTTTATGATTAGATATTATTTTTCCTTTTAATTAATTTCTGTTTTAATGATGTGATGTTCATTTTCTTCATAAACTGTTTATTTCTAAATGTTGATGCATTGGCATGATAATGTTGTAAATTGATACATAAAAAGTTTTTTTTTTTAAATGAAAAATAAGGTGATCCCTTTTTATTGAAGCCCAGATCAGAGCGTTATTTGGATATGTCTTTCAAATGATCACTCATATACACCTACAGAATATCCACAAAACTGATGTGATACATTGATTTTCAAATGGAGGAAAAAGCCTCAAATCTTAAGGGAACACTCCGTCATTGGTATTCCAACATTAGGGAGGTCCCTTAAATCATCATGGGCAAAAAACCTCCTATTGTGTTATACAAGTATGGCTACTGCTCAAAATACTCGAATATATTTAATCAACGGATCTTGTGCACTTATCTTAGCAGTCCTTTTGACACCATCCACGGCCCGACTTCGGCCTCAGTTTCGTAACCTTCATCAGGGTCCGTGGTGTCCGACTCTTCAAGATCTGTCGACAAAGTCCAGACACACATCAGCTGAAAATTTTTTAAAACACAATATATAACGCCTCAAAAAACATTTTAGCTTATTCCTTACAAAGCGCTCCGTGTTCTGCTCTCTTCAGCTTAACTACACTCAAAAATGGCTGCGCTTTATCTAGGTTGACGTCAGACGCTTTCACATAAGCTCCTCCCACTCAGATTTTGCATCAGAGTTTAAAGGGATATTATCAAAAAAAAACTTATTCCATTCTATTCTGGTGTTAATAGATGACCAAGGTATTTTCGAACACAAAGATGGACTTCCATCTTTTTTCGGAAATGACCTTTTCCCCGCCTCTGAACTTGAACGTTCTACAAAGACGTCCAAATTCCAACTTAGACGGGTTTTTTTTTTTCGAAAATGCCCCTCAATGTCACTTATGCATGCTGTTATACAGTAACCCTGCTGTCACTTTTGCAGGTAAGTGTACATTTATGTATGTCAATCACAGTATTCCATACATTTACTTCCAGAAATGGCAGGATATGTGGGTGCCCTGTTATAGAATTGTCCTTTTAGTGGGGTTGCTTTGGAGGGGTGAAATGCGCTACCTAGTTACCTAGTCATTGGCAAACATTTTCATGTCTCATAAATATTTGAAGGCCTTTGTTTCCCCGATAAAATGATGGGTGTGATGAAGAATGTAGGTGGATAGGTTTGGTGAAGTAAAAGGTGGGGTATTGAGGATCTGTTAGTACATAAATGAAGCTGCTGTCTATCTGTTTTGCTTGTTTGTTTGTTTGTTTTTTAAATATTGTTGTTAACCCTTTTGAATGAGGTTCTTTCAGGAAAACGGTGTAAAAATTGTTTTTAATAAACAAATAGGACACAAGGTAATATCTTTTTGCCCAGAACAGGGCTCAGCCAGCTTTTAGGTGACTTACTTGAAGGACCTAATTATACCCTGTTTCCCTGAAAGTAAGACATCCCCCGAAAATAAGACCTAGTAGAGGTTTTCCTGAATTGGTAGATATAAGGCCTCCCCCGAAAGTAAGACCTAGCAAATTTTTGTTTGAAAGCAGGGCCGCCGGGAGCCGGACAAGGCTGCCCCCCCCCCCCACCCGAGGTCGCCGGGCCCCCCTCCACCCACCCTCCGTCGCTCCCCGGAACTAAACTTAAATGCCTCCTTTCACCTTTGTAGCAAGCAGCAGCAGGGCAGACCTCTCCTTCCTTCCGGACGTTACGTCAGGCGAGGGCGGGACACGGAAGGAAGGAGTGGCCTACCCTGCTGCTGCTTGCTGCGAAGGTGAAAGGAGGCGTTTAAGGGTTAGTTCCGGGAGCGACGGAGGGCGGGCGGGCCAACCCCGATGTTTCCTCAGAAAATAAGACCTAGTGCATTTTGGGGGGCAAAAATTAATATAAGACAGTGTCTTATTTTCGGGGAAACACGGTAGTATAAATTTATGGCAGAAACTCCGGTGGTAGAATGGAAATCCCATGTTATGATTCGTTTAAGCCAGCATTTCGCTTAGCTTGAGAGGTTCATTATTCCACTGGTAGGAAACTGTGATATAAAGAAAGTATTAGAGGATGACTCTAAATCAGTTTTTAAATCAAAAACATTAAATTAAGCTATAGCTTAACTTAATATTAAAGATGGAAGGTGTATTATTATTAGGCGCAATAACGATCTGCAGAGTAAGACTTTTCTTGCTATCGATACCCTGGGGCACTTATCTGTCAAGAAAAAATGCCCTTCTTTCTCATCCATGAATACATTTGACATACATTCTGAAGAAAGATTGCATTATGGTGAAGAAATTACTGTAATTCATCCTAACCCGAGAGCAATAACAACATAATAGAGAAACTAAAGCATATGGATAAAGAAGAAAACAGCAAGGTCTCTTATTAATATTGGTTAAATACAGTGCGTGTTTTCTAGCAAAAAAGGTGCCACCCTTCAGGGGTGATCACTGAGGGACCCACCCCACAATAGCCAGGCCCCCCTGCAACTAGTCACAGAATCTACGACAAGGCAGAATTTTTTTTTTTTTTGTTACATTTGTACCCCGCGCTTTCCCACTCATGGCAGGCTCAATGCGGATCACGTGGGGCAATGGAGGGTTAAGTGACTTGCCCAGAGTCACAAGGAGCTGCCTGAAGTGGGAATTGAACTCAGTTCCTCAGGACCAAAGTCCACCACCCTAACCACTAGGCCACTCCTCCACTGTTGGTGCTATTTGAGATTCTACATGGAATGTTGCTATTCCAACATTCCATGTAGAAGTCGGCCCTTGCAGATCACCAATGTGGCCACGTAGGCTTCTGCTTCTGTGAGTCTGACGTCCTGCACGTACGTGCAGGACGTCAGACTCACAGAAACAGAAGCCTGCGCAGCCTTCTACATGGAATGTTGCTAGTGGAATAGCAACATTCCATGTAGAATCTCCAATAGTAGCAACATTCCATGTAGAATCTCCAATAGTATCTATTTTATTTTTGTTACATTTGTACCCTGCGCTTTCCCACTCATGGCAGGCTCAATGCGGCTTACATGGGGCAATGGAGGGTTAAGTGACTTGCCCAGAGTCACAAGGAGCTGCCTCAGTTCCTCAGTTCCCCAGGACCAAAGTCCACCACCCTAACCACTAGGCCACTCCTCCGCTCGGTGTGTAGAGCCTGAGCTCTTTCATTAAAACCTGGGGACCATGGATGGAAAAGGTGCCGGTACTCAGTACCCCCCAAGTATCTCCTCAAAAAAAGCCCTGGTTCTACTTAATGGAAAGCCTACGAGAATATGGAGAGTTTTCAGGGCTCAAACTCAACTTGGCCAAGTCGGAGGCTTTGGCTAGTGAGGGGGTGAAACAAGCAGTCTGGGATCAAGTCCCCTTGCGGCAGGCGACAGAGGCATTCAAATACCTAGGGGTGCAGCTGCCGCTTAACCCGATGAAACTGTATAGTTATAATATTTCCCAGCTGCTTAGGGATACCAAAATACAACTATCTGCGTGGGCTTCGCTACCACTGTCCTTTATGGGTAGAATACACTTATATCGTATGGTTATATTCCTGAAGTGGCTATACGTGCTGCAAGCATTGCCGCTCAGACTATTGAGGAAAGACTTGAGGAGATTACAAAGTCACGTGGTGCGGTTTTGCTGGGCGGGGAGAAAACCAAAAATGCGATGGCAACATTTACTTGGAGCCCAGAGGAGGGGGGGATTGGGCATGCCCGAGATGAGCGATTACAATCAGGCTTGTCTGTTGAGACACTTAAGGGACTGGATCCTGGGAATGTCCACCTATACAGATCTTGGATGGGAAAAAGCTTACTTTAAGCCCTGGTCTATGAGTTATTTGCTGCATGCAAAAAGTGAGGGACTTCCAAAGCAGGTTAGGGATAGTGTGCTTTTAAAGCCCATGCGACACGCTTGGCGGATTTTATCAGGATATTGGGGACAGAATCCGGAGAGTAGTGGGCTGCTGTCAGTTGTGGGGAACGCAGACTTTCCGGCAGGAAGAGATAGCCGGGTCTTTAGAGACTTGGAGAGGAAGGGTGTGTCCCTGCTGGAACACTTTGTTCAACCTGATGGGAAGGTTCTCTGGGAGATATGCGGGAGGGCCTATGACAGAACTGGCATATATGCAGTTGGCACATTATATTCGGGGTCTGCCCCAGTCCACTCTATCGACGGAATTTGGGGGGAAGGTTAGGGAATTTCTAGCCGGAGATGCAACGGGGCAGGTGTCAGTATCATGGTTCCATAAGGTCCTGAGAGAATTTAAGCCTCAGAGGGATGTTAGTGAAGTGGTCGATCGCTGGAGGAAGGAAGCAGGGGGGAACATAACAGAAGGGAAGGTTTTAACAGCACTCAAAAGAACTCCGGAGGTGGTGCACAGCGCAGAGCTGCAGGAATGCCATTTCAGATCAATGCACAGGGCATACTTTTCAGGCAAGCAGGCATGGCGAGCAGGGGTTAAAGACTCGGATAAATGCAGGAAATGTGGGGCGAGCATGCCATCGTTAACACATGGGCTGTGGCAATGTAGGGCCATTCGGAAGTTCTGGACAGCTCTTGCCCGATTTTTATCGGGGATTCTAGGGCGGCGAATACTCATCTCATTTGATCAAGCACTGTTCAGTTCGGGAGCAGTGTGGCCAATGGGGAGTCGAGAGGAGAAACTGTTCCTTAGTAAGTCCTGCATCCTGGGGAAAAAATGTATACTCAACCATTGGATTTCCAGCACCCCTCCATCCTATTGGTATTGGAGGAATAAATTACATGCACTGATGCTATGGGAAGCACAAGGGGCCCGTCATTCTGGGAACAGGAGGAAGTTGTTCATTAGAGTATGGGGAGCTTACTTAAACATCATTGCATCTAGATCCAGAAGTCAGGTGATGAATGTATTGGGATGAATGTGGAGTGAATGAGATAGCGGGGGGGGGGGGGGGGGGGGGGGGTCAGAGCTCTGGGGGGATGAGAGACCTTATCCTATTATACCAGTTAACTGCAGGGAGATATATGCTCATTGAGGGGCGCGTTAGGGATCACTTTGTGATCAATCACTGGCATTTTCATGAAGGTTGGCCGAATAGAGGATTGGGGGGTACTAAGGGGAAAAAGGACCCCTCATCTGGAATTTGCTGTTGTCCACACTTGAAAGTTGCCCATAGTGGAACGACACATATACTAGGGCAAAACGATCTCATAATTGGCTGGGCAAACATCTACCCTGGGGACTGGGGGATGGGTAGGGCAGGGAGGGGAATGTTAAAGGTTGACACTGGGGACAAAACACTGCTATAGTACTAACTTGTTGAATATTAAGGGGGGGGGGAGATAATAGATAAAGCTTGCTGACTGATATTAATGTTCTGTTGTGGGGGAACAAAATTTGATGTTTGACCTATGTACATCGCACTTGTTGGAGATGATTGTTCTGTCATCAATAAGCGAATTGTTGAAACATAAATAGTTGAGGGGGAGGGTTAAAATGTAAAAAATTTTTTTGATGACTATCAATAAGGATGAGTGCCAGTTGTGTTATTGTCATACATGATATTAATGTGTTATGGTAAAGTTGTATTTTCTGATTTGTCATCAATAAAAACCGTTGAAACATAAAAAAAAGCCCTGGTTAATTATATAAAAATGGGGCCAGGTTTCCAACTGTCTGCATTAGAATAAATAAATAAGTGGAGGAGTGGCCTAGTGGTTAGAGTGGTGGACTTTGGTCCTGGGGAACTGGGTTTGATTCCCACTGCAGGCACAGGCAGCTCCTTGTGACGACTCTGGGCAAGTCACTTAACCCTCCATTGCCCTAGGTACAAATAAGTACCTAAGCCGCATTGAGCCTGCCATGAGTGGGAAAGTGCGGGGTACAAATTAAAAAAAAAGAATAATGAGTTTCAAAGAGAAAGTACACACGTGCTTTCACTACAAAACATTTACACAGGGCCAATGCAAGCGTATGAGGCACCCTAGGTGAACCTTCATCCTTGTACCTGTACCCACACCCTCACCCCTCCTTGTTAATTAACTCTCAGGCTCCTGCTCTATCCTCAGAGTTTGGTAATAAAGCTTGACAGTCATGATCATCTGATATCACCCCTCCAAGAATGATTCTGTAAAAATGCATAATTGGACATCACAATTTTAAGTATTAAAATTTGTCTTCCCTCACCATCCTGTCTTCTCCATTCATTGAATCACCATCGCCGGTCTTACCTGCTCCCAAGTTTTCACAATTAGAATCCACTAGACATTGCGCTTTCTTTTTCGCAGCCCCCCTTCCTTAGGAACTCACTCCCTTTGCACATTTGTGCACACCTCTCCTTGAAGACCTTTAAAGCAGGTCTTCAGGCTTGGCTCCTTGCCCAGGCCTTTGGCTCACCTAGCGTATAGCTGTTCTCGGGCCAGACACTGTGTCTCCATTCCCTCCCCTACACTGTCCCTCCCTTTCTCTTCCATTCTGTTTCCCTGCCTTTGCTCTCTCATTTTCACCCCCACTGCCTCATTTCCCTTCTATTGTTCTCATGTGTGGTTAATTCCCTATATACTTGTTATTCTTTCTTTCCTTTCTGTTTTCTGACAATTTTGGTTTTATTATAAACTAGCCGTTAAGCCCGTTAAAATGGGCGAGATTTGTGTTTTGCAAAATGTAATAATTCTCACCTCCATCCATCCTTGTCCAGCAAATCTCCTCTCTCCCCTGCCCTCCCCTCCCCTCCCCTGATCCATGTCCAGCAACCCTGCTCTTTCCCCTGCCCTCCCCCCATGTCCAGCAGCCCTCCTGTCTCCCCTGGCCTCACCCCATCCACCGACCCTCCTCTCTCCCCCTGCTCTCCCCCCATATCCAGCAACCCTCCTCTTTCCCTTGGCCTCCCCCCATCCACCAACCCTTCTCTCTCCCCTGCCCTCCCCCCATATCCAGTAACCCTCCTCTTTCCTGTGGCCTCCCCCCCACCCTGCTCTCTCCCCTGCCCTCCCCCCATGTTCAACAACCCTCTTCTCTGCCCTGCTCTCTCCCCATTTCCAGCAACCCTCCTCTCTCTCCCCTGCCCTCCCCCCATGTTCAACAACCCTCTTCTCTGCCCTGCTCTCTCCCCATTTCCAGCAACCCTCCTCTCTCCCCCCTGCCCTCCCCCCATGTCCAGCTACCCTCCTAGCCGCCGCTCCCTCCCCCCTCCATGCCGGGCCCCCTGCTCTGACATGAGAGCGCCTCTCACCTCCATGTGACAGCGCTGCAGGCAGCAGCAGATCGGAGGGAGGCGGCGACGACGTCGGAGATGGGGGGTGTGGAGGTTGGTGCGCCAGCGATGTTCCTTCATCTCCAGGCTCCAGTGGCAGCGGCAGCGTCTGTTTCCCTCTCTGTTCCGCCCTCTGATGTCATCACGTCTTGACGCGAGGGTGGGACAGAGAGGGAAGTCTCTACTGCGTATTTGCGGGTGAGTCGGTCACATGTCATTTATATGTTTGATTGCCTAGATCTGCCAGTTAGGCTTGGCGGTATAGCAAATTTCAGTAAACTATAAATTATATATATGTGGCTATCTGGCGATTTGCAGTGACACTATAAGGGCAACTATATAGATGGTCGCATGGTAGGAGCTTTTCTATAGGTGCCTGTTCCGTTAAAGAACACTAGCATAACTAGCTATTAACTTGCCTCACACCAGGCATACAGCTGATGTAAGTGTGAAAAGCTAAGTGGGCTGGGAAGTGTGTAAATTATACATTTAAGTGGGAGCTCTGCCTTTGTCCCACCCTTGCTCCACCCCTGTGTAAGTCTCCCTTGCAAATATGCACTATGTAAATTAAGCTGGTGTTGCAGAATAGTGCTTAGGCCAGGGGCATAGCTATCATTGAGTGAGGCCAGCATAAAGCCCAGAGCTGCCAAGTGCTAGGGGTCACCTGCTGCTGGGTTGAAGAGCCTTCCTCTTAGCCTGGTTCTCAGCTCACAATCCAGCATCTCCCTTTCTCATTTCCCTTCTCTTTCCTTTCTCTCTCAAGCTCCTATATCTCTCACTGGATCCTCTCCTCCCTGCCTCAGTCCCCCAAATTTGTTGGGTTGCTTTTAGCAGCAATGATAAATGTTGGATTATTTGTAGTAAATAATTAGCAGATTTTAGTACACACAGCTTCAGCTTTAGAAATGTTAATTTCTTTCTTCATCTCTCTCTCATTCACCCCTGAATAATTCACTGCTGAGTCACTTTAAAGTTGAAGTAACAAAACATCTGTTTACTCACAGTTTGCAGTTTAGATTATAATCAGACAGACTTATATATACATATTACTATACATTTGTATTATCAGCTCCTTCCATGTGCTTAGATGGTAATGGATGCTCACACCACCATAGATCCTCTCAGGTTAGGAGAGATCATGAGCTCCATGTGCTCCATGTGCTGCATGTGCTGCATCTGCTGTGTCTAACCCCACAGGAAGTTGCATAGCTGTGTGACCTCTCTAAGTAATTCACATCAGAGGTCACAGAGTAATCACAGAGAAATAATAGGTGACAGGCAATGCATGTAAAATACAATTACATTCCAACAAACCCCTTCTCATGCATAACTGTCATGCAATTATTTATTCATACAAAGTCCAAGCTTTATACGCAGATTCACAAAATGTTCTCTGGGTAACGGTTTGGTCATGATGTCAGCTGTCATCTCACTGGTGTGACAATAGTGTAGACTGATGACCCCTTCTTTCGCCAACTCTCGCACGTTGTGGTATTTCGTTGCGATGTGCTTGGTGCGTGACTGAACCTTGTCATTCTGTGACAGTCGGATGCAGCTCTGATTATCTTCCATTATCTGGATTGGTCTCTTTTCAGCTATTCCAAAATCCAGCAAAAGTTTTTCAATCCACATCAGTTCTCTGCACGCTTCCGATACGGCCACGTATTCAGCTTCTGTAGAAGACAAACTCACAATACTTTGTTTATGACTGGCCCATGAAATTTGTACATTTCCATACATAAACACATATCCACTTGTGGATTTATAATCAGAATGATCCCCTGCCCAATCTGAATCACAGTAACATATTAGTTTTGGATTACTATTGGCTGAAATCTTTAATTTACAATCAATGGTACCCTTTAAATACCTTACCATCCTTTTAACTGCAGTCCAATCTGATTTGGTAGGTGAGCTGACCCTTCTGCTCAAAATTCCTACTGCATTTGCTATATCAGCCCTGTATGTGGTAGCTAAATATAAAAGCTTACCTATGGCTGATCTATATTGGATGTTATCTGGTAAAGGTTCTCTTACTGTTTCATCCTTCAGAAAATCAGTGATCATGGGAGTGCTTACAACTTGGGCATCTTGCATACCTAAACTTTCAATAAGCTCATTTATTTTCTGCTTCTGGCTTAGAAGATAAGAACCATCATTTTGTTTCTCAATTTCTATACCAAGATAGTATAACACATTACCCAGTTCTTTTATCTCAACATTGAGGTTTAAACATTTTACAATGTCCTTGTACTCTTGCTCACTTTTGCTTGCAATGAGCAGATCATCAACAAAAGCTAAAATGTATGCATATTGTCCATTTGTGCACCTAGTGTACAAACATTTATCTGCTTCACCTTGCTTAAATCCTAAATTTGTCAATATTTCATGCAATTTATCATTCCAACATTTTGCACTTTGCTTTAATCCATAAAGACCTTTGTTTAATTTACACACTAGCTGTCTTTGTTTTGTATTTATGAAACCTGTTGGCTGTTCCATGTACAAGTCTTCAGTTATTTCTCCATGAAGAAACGCTGTTTTTACATCAATGTGTTTGACTTGCATGCCTTTTGAGACTGCAATGCTCAGAAGTGTTCTTATTGTCGTGTGTTTCACTACAGGTGCAAACACTTCATCAAAATCTTCTCCATATTTTTGAAGATATCCCTTTGCCACTAATCTGGCTTTATACCTTTCCACTTTTCCTTGTGCATTCCTTTTTAACTTGAATACCCATTTGCATCCTATAGCTTTCTTGCCAGGAGGTAATTTTGTAAGAATCCAAGTATTATTTTTATCCAATGCATCAATTTCTTCTTGTGCAGCTTTATGCCATTCAGCAGCTTCTTCTGCTGGCATTTTCTCAATCTCATCCCATGTTAAGGGCTCTTGAGCTTCTGCTGACTTTGTTAGGTAAGACAGTCTTGGGGGTGGAACACCTTTGTTTTCCCTGGATGAGCGTCTGACAACAGGTTGGTCTGACCTTTCCGCATCCTCTAAATCTGAGAGTCCTTCTCCAATTGATTCCCCTTCTCCAACTGTACTGTCTTCTTCAATGATCCTTTCTGTGTCTGCTTCCTCTGCCTGTTCCTCGTTAGATACAGGTGAGTTGCTTTCAGAAATCTGCCTTGGTATGGCATTTATATACACTGGCATGTCTATTATGGTTCTAGTTTCATATTCTGGATGATAAGGCTCATCTGGGATAATCCAGCCTTTATCAACCCTCTTGTTTTCATCAAAATATGTAACATGTCTTATGCCAACAATGCCAGTTTTCAGATTCAAAATTCTATATCCTTTGTGTCCTGGAGCATAGCCAACTAAAATGCCCCTTTCTGTTGTGGAATCCAGCTTATGCCTTCTTTGCTTTGGTACATGAGCATATGCTGTACTTCCAAATGTTCTTATGTGTGACAGGTTTGGCTTCCTACCATGCCATGTCTCATGTGGTGTGCGCTCAGCGCCTTTAGTTGGCATTCTGTTTTGTAGGTACACTGCTGTGAGAATGGCTTCCCCCCATAGTCTTTTAGGGAGATTGCTATCTGACAGCATACATCTGGTCATTTCCACAATTGACCTAAATTTTCTTTCTGCAACAGAATTTTGCTCTGGTGTATAAGCTACTGTTGTGATATGTTGAATGCCTTCTTGTTCTAGAAATGTGCGCATGCTTTGTGAAGTGAACTCACCACCATTGTCGGTCTGAAGAACCTTTGGTTTTCTTTCAAATTTATTGCCCACCATGGCTACGTATTTCTTCAGCATGTCTGTGACTTGACTTTTTTCTTTCAGCAAATAGGCCACACAATATCTAGAGAAATCATCCAAGAATATTAGCACAAATCTGTTGTTTCCCAATGATGGGATATTAAACGGTCCACATAAGTCACTGTGTATTAAGTCCAGTACTTTATTACTCCTATTTCCTGTGTATGCAGGAAATGAGGGTCTCACACCTTTTTGAGTAACACAGTCTATGCATTTCTCCATATTACCAGCATCTGCACTTATCTGAATGCCGGTGGCCAGTTGCTTACTGTAAAGATCCTGGATCACCTTAGAATCACGATGTCCCAGGCGGCGGTGCCAGATTTCCAGACTACATTTACCATCATTCTTCCTTACTTGCGCCATATGTGAGGCTTCACCTGAAATGTTCAGCTTATAAACATCATTATGCATAAAAGCTTCAGCATACACTTCATCATTTTTAGAGATTGTGCACTTACTGTTTTCAAAATGAATCACAAATCCCTTCTTATCTAATGTAGATACACTAAGCATATTGCAAACTGCTTGGGGAATATACAAGACATCACTTACAGGAATTTCTTTAACTTCATTAGACACTTTGCATTTTAAGAATCCAATACCTTTTGCTTGGATCTTAGCAGTCCCTGCGTTTGCAGTTTTAAGAATTCCTTCTTCTGGACACATTTCCTGAAAGAAATCCTTACAATTGGTTAAATGGCATGTGCTCCCTGAATCCAAAATCCAAGTACTTTCATTTGAATTATTATTTACCATAGTCAAAGATTTTTCTGCCATTAGAAAGCCCTTGTGTTTATCTTTGTCCTTCATACATTTCCTGGTTTGACAATTCTTTAGTTCCATTGGCTTAGGTGAGCTAGAGGGAGTGTTTTGTGTTTCCTTACACCATTTAGATACATGTCCCTCCTTTCCACATGAGTAGCAAATCAGCTTGCCCTTGGGTGGAGTTTTCCCATAGCTCCGCCTTCCTCTGTTCTTTGCCAAGAAATTTGTTTCATTTCTCTCTGACTGACTTTGAGAACACATCTCCTCAGAATCATTTATTATGCATTCCTGCCTTAGTTTTGATGTTGTCTGTTCAAAAGATTGCCCTTCAATGGCCTCATTTACAGACCTAAAAACATCAAACTTCTTTGATAGTGAGGTAAAAAGAAATGCTCTTTTCAATGCATCACACATGGGAATTCCAGAAAGTTCTAGCTTTGAAATGAAGACATAAGATGCATAATGTGATCATTACATTTACTTTTATCCCTTAATTTGGTTTCATTCAACTCTGCTAACCAAATTGGTTGCTGCTTTGCATATGTAGTTGCATACATAGTTCTCAGTTTATATAAAATGTCCTTTGGTGTATCTTTTCCCTCCACTAATATGGCTTGTTTCTCTGAGAGAGCTTCCAAAAGCATGCACTTCACATAATAGTTTGCATTGTCCCATTCAGCCATATTTTCAGCTGTTCTGTCTTGGTCTAAGCATATATGTAATCCTTTTGCTCGAAGGAGACATATGAATCTTAGTTCCCACTGCTGATAATTAAACTCAGTTAATTTAGGCACCTTGAGAGAATAGAAAAATGGTGAATTTCCTCCCTCAGCCATTTTCTTAGCCTTCTGTCTGCTGTGTGGGGGAGAGAGAGACAGACTGAATCTTTCCTTTAAAACTTAAGAGAAAAAATGTGGCCTTTTTTTCTGCCTGGTAATATTTCTCTTCTTTTTCAATTCCTGAGCCCTGGGCCCATAACCCTTTTGTTGGATTATTTGTAGTAAATAATTAGCAGATTTTAGTACACACAGCTTCAGCTTTAGAAATGTTAATTTCTTTCTTCATCTCTCTCTCATTCACCCCTGAATAATTCACTGCTGAGTCACTTTAAAGTTGAAGTAACAAAACATCTGTTTACTCACAGTTTGCAGTTTAGATTATAATCAGACAGACTTATATATACATATTACTATACATTTGTATTATCAGCTCCTTCCATGTGCTTAGATGGTAATGGATGCTCACACCACCATAGATCCTCTCAGGTTAGGAGAGATCATGAGCTCCATGTGCTCCATGTGCTGCATGTGCTGCATCTGCTGTGTCTAACCCCACAGGAAGTTGCATAGCTGTGTGACCTCTCTAAGTAATTCACATCAGAGGTCACAGAGTAATCACAGAGAAATAATAGGTGACAGGCAATGCATGTAAAATACAATTACATTCCAACAATAAAAACAGGCTGCCTCCAGATTCTCTGTCATGTCCTGTCCACAATGATGCAACCTCTTGTGGGCAGGAGCAGCAGAGGGAGGTTGCAAAGCCTGCTTGAAGGAGTCTGTCTTTTCACTACCACTACTGGTGACCTGACATTTTTGAGGATGATGGGGGGGGGAGGGAGGATGCAAGGAGAGATACTGGGGCCACAAGAAGGGAAAGGAGGAAGAGAGATGCTGGACTGGGGAGAGAGGGGTGGACCCAGAGGGGGTAGGATGTGATGTGGAAAGAGAGAGATTCTGGTCCTGTCTGGGGGAGGGAGAGAGACCAGACTGATGGGGGAGAGAGAAAGATGCAGGACTGGTGGAGAGGAGGAAAAGAGAGAGAGACCAGACCTGAGGGAGAGATGCTGGACCAGCAGATGAAGAGGAGGGAAGGAGGGAGGGAGCGATAGATGCCATACTGTGTTGGGGAGGAGAGAGAGAGAGGCTGGCCTGGGGTGGGTGGTGGAGGGGGCAAGGGAAGCAGGAGAGAAAGAGGGAGAGATGCTGGTCTCAAGATGTGTGGTCTGGGAGGAAGGGAAAAAGAAAAGAAAAAGGGAAGCTGGACATGAGGATAGACAGGACACAGAGAAGCGATGCTGGGCATGAAAGCAACATAAGGAAAAGGACACAGAGAGGTGATGTTGGACACAGGGGGAGGCTGCGTACTTAGTTGAAACCACTCTTTTAAATATCTTTTTAGCACCTTTGGCTGATCTTACACAGTCTCTTGAACTTAATTCCTTATCCATGCAGATGATATCCAATATAAAATTCAGCGTATTGCAAGTTGGCTCGCAAACAATGGTCTAAAATGTAATTCTTCAAGATCTGTGAATGTACGATTTTCCAGAAAAGATCCAGGTCCTATTCTCTATACCTTTCTAGTACATGGCACCCATCTTCCATTCCTTGATTGTAAGAAAATTATGGGACTTATTCATAAGTGGAGGAGTGGCCTAGTGGTTAGGGTGGTGGACTTTGGTCCTGAGGAACTGAGTTGGATTCCCACTTCAGGCACAGGCAGCTCCTTGTGACTCTGGGCAAGTCATTTAACCCTCCATTGCCCCATGTAAGCCGCATTGAGCCTGCCATGAGTGGGAAAGCGCAGGGTACAAACGTAACAAAAATAAAATAGATACTATTGGAGATTCTACATGGAATGTTGCTACTATTGGAGATTCTACATGGAATGTTGCTATTCCACTAGCAACATTCCATGTAGAAGGCTGCGCAGGCTTCTGTTTCTGTGAGTCTGACGTCCTGCACATACGTGCAGGACGTCAGACTCACAGAAGCAGAAGCCTGCGCGGCCACATTGGTGATCTGCAAGGACCTAGTGGTTAGGGTGGTGGACTTTGGTCCTGGGGAACTGAGTTGGATTCCCACTTCAGGCACAGGCAGCTCCTTGTGACTCTGGGCAAGTCACTTAACCCTCCATTGCCCCATGTAAGCCGCATTGAGCCTGCCATGAGTGGGAAAGCGCAGGGTACAAACGTAACAAAAATAAAATAGATACTATTGGAGATTCTACATGGAATGTTGCTACTATTGGAGATTCTCCATGGAATGTTGCTATTCCACTAGCAACATTCCATGTAGAAGGCTGCGCAGGCTTCTGTTTCTGTGAGTCTGACGTCCTGCACGTACGTGCAGGACGTCAGACTCATAGAAGCAGAAGCCTGCGCGGCCACATTGGTGATCTGCAAGGACCTAGTGGTTAGGGTGGTGGACTTTGGTCCTGGGGAACTGAGTTGGATTCCCACTTCAGGCACAGGCAGCTCCTTGTGACTCTGGGCAAGTCACTTAACCCTCCATTGCCCCATGTAAGCCGCATTGAGCCTGCCATGAGTGGGAAAGCGCAGGGTACAAATGTAACAAAAATAAAATAGATACTATTGGAGATTCTACATGGAATGTTGCTACTATTGGAGATTCTACATGGAATGTTGCTATTCCACTAGCAACATTCCATGTAGAAGGCTGCGCAGGCTTCTGTTTCTGTGAGTCTGACGTCCTGCACGTACGTGCAGGACGTCAGACTCATAGAAGCAGAAGCCTGCGCGGCCACATTGGTGATCTGCAAGGACCTAGTGGTTAGGGTGGTGGACTTTGGTCCTGGGGAACTGAGTTTGATTCCCACTTCAGGCACAGGCAGCTCCTTGTGACTGGGCAAGTCACTTAACCCTCCATTGCCCCATGTAAGCCGCATTGAGCCTGCCATGAGTGGGAAAGCACAGGGTACATATGTAACAAATAAATAAATAATAGTATGCTATCAATGAACCTTCATGTTTCCACTGTTGTGAAAAAATTCCTTATTACTTTCTGGAAAATTCACTCTATCTGTCCACCTTTGAACCAAAAATCATTATGCCTCCTTCTTCATTCTCTTGTTCTCTCCTTTCTCGATTACTGTAACTCTTTAAACTAGGATCTAATGGTTTACAAGATCTGAGGCAGCATGGTTTTCTCAAAGGAAAATTGTGTCAAATAAATCTGATTGACTGGGTGACCAGAGAATTGGATGGAGGGAATGCAATAGATGTGGTTTATTTGGACTTCAGCAAAGCTTTTGACATGGTTCCTCATAGGAGGCTTGAGAACAAACTAAACGAGCTGAAGTTAGGATCCAACTGGTGAACTGAATTAGAAACTGGTTGACTGACAGATGACAGAGGGCGGTAGTGAATGAAATCCACTCAAAAGAAAGAAAGGTGAATAGTGGAGTGTCCCAAGGATCAGTATCGGACTGGTTCTAGTCAACATATTTGTGAATGAAATTGCCGAAGGGTTAGAAGGGAAAGTTTACCTATCATTTGTGTAAGTGTGAGAAGCATGCTATGAGTGATTTCACACAGCTGAGGCATTTGCCGATTGAGTTCCTTGAGATAGTTCCACCCAACAGGATTTGCATGTTAAGTAATGTTTGATACGTTGATTGTGTTTAAGATGGACACTTATAGTGTAAAGATGGTTGAGTCACTACACAGAAAAAGTGTGCAATGATTACAAACGGGGTACAATTTAGACCAGTCTGGACTGTGATTGCCCTTTGAAAACAGATGAGCACACATTACAAATTGTATTTAAGTATTGCACCTATTTCAGCAAAGTGATGTACTGTGACCTTCTCCTCTGTGGATATTCCTTTTGTTGATCAAAAGACTTGAGGCAGTTCAGAGGAAGACAACAAATATGGTATGGGGATTGTGCCAAAAGATGTATGAGAAAAGACTTAAAGACGTCAATATCGTTATAATCAAAAGCTAATTTTGGCCGGGTTCAACTGCTTTCCGTCGTGAAGCCAGTGAAACATCAAGGGGGCATGTCGGTAGGGTAGTGAAGGCAGGACGGGTGCGTGCTCATGAGATGGCCAGCTTCGCCTGATAATGTAAAAAAAAACCCAGGATTGATGAGCATTTCGCCGGCTTTACTTGGTCCCTTTTATTTCACGACCAAGCTTCAAAAAGGAGCCCCAACTGACCAAATGACCACCGGAGGGAATCGGGGATGACCTCCCCTTACTCCCCCAGTGGTCACCAACTCCCTCCCACCCCAAAAAAAAACCCTTTTTTGCCAGCCTCTATGCCAGCCTCAAATGTCATACCCAGCTCCCTGATAGCAGTATGCAAGTCCCTGGAGCACTTTTTAGTGGGTGCAGTGCACTTTAGACAGGTGGACCCAGGCCCATCCCCCCCTACCTGTTACACTTGTGGTGGTAAATGGGAGCCGTCCAAAACCCACCCAAAACCCACTGTACCCACATGTAGGTGCCCCTTCACCCCTTAGGGCTATGGTAATGGTGTAGAGTTGTGGGGAGTGGGTTTTGGAGGGGATTTGGGAGGGCTAAACAACCAAGGGAAGGGAGCTATGAACCTGGGAACTATTTTTTTTTTTTAATAATTTTTAGAAGTGCCCCCTAGGGTGCCCATTTGGTGTCCTGGCATGTGAGGGGGGGGGGGGGGCCAGTGCACTACAAATGCTGGCTCCTCCCACGACCAAATGCCTTGGATTTGGCCGGGTTTGAGATCGCCGGCATTATTTTCCATTATGGCCGAAAACCGATGCCGGCCATCTCAAACCCGGCGAAGTCTGACATTTGGCCGGGCCCAACCGTATTAGCGAAGAAAAAAACGGCCACCCATCTTTTTTGAAAATATGGTTGGCTCCGCCCACTTACGGTGCTGGCCCCGAAGATGGCCGCCCATAGAGATGGCCGGCACCGTTCGATTATGCCCCTCTGTGTCTTTTTCCCAGTGCATTTTTTCTAGCAAAAAAGGTGCCGGCACTCAAATGCCAGGCCATTCTTCAGGGGTGGGGTGATCACTGAGTGACCCATCCCACAATAGCCAGGTCCCCTGCAACCAGTCACAGAATCCAAGACAAGGCAGAATTGGTGTGTAGAGCCAGAGCTCTTTTATTAAAACTTGTGGACCATGGGTCAATTTTAGCAGACGATGGAAAAAAAAGCCCTGCTCTTTCCTCTCCTCTCAATGATAACTCCTTTCTATTCAGACTCACTCCCGCTTGAAAACATTCACAGAGGACGCCCAGGTGTGACAACTGAAGTATGTTTCTTATAATTTATGGATGCTGCTCATTCACAAAACCAAACATCATTCCTATTGCATTCCAACCCCCCATGGGCTCATTGAACATTCAGCTGATGCTGAGATTTGAAGTATAGCAGGCAAAAATAGCTGGTCCATTTTGGTTATATGTAGGCTTGTGGTTGGCAGGAAGCAGAATAGAAAATGCTGTTCTTGCGACAGACATTACAAAGTAGCCTTGTAGCGTGTAATAGAATGGCGATGGGGATAGGGCTGTGGAATGAAAATAAATCTCAATATGAAAAGCAAAAAGCACTAGATAAAGCAACGAAACACTGTAAATGTCTTTATTATATTACTTTTACTACTTTAGCCATCTTTTTTATTGTTCTATTTTTAATTTTGCTGTCACCGTGTTTTAGAAGAGACTCTTGCATTAATGATAATTTTAGCATTTAGATACATTGGCATAAGGTTATGTTTTTCTTTGCTACGCAACACTTCACTGTCTAAAATGCATTCTTTGGAAGGGAGGGGAGGGGGATTTTTCACCTATGTTTCCTTACCTCAGAAAACCAAAAATTATTCTACAGTAGCCAAAAGAATAGAAATAGGTTATATATTGTATATTACTGATTCCATTAGCTGTAAAAATGTTTACTTCCAGCAGAGAGATTTAGGAACAGCTAGGTTCTTTACAGGAGTTCTCAGCAGGACAGAGCTCTCTGGAGCAAGATGGTGTTAGCTCCATGTCCCTGGCTAGAATGGTGAAAGAAGCCCCTGGTGGCTGAAAGGACAAAGAAGTGGTGGGGCTTCACACAGGAAGGAGCGGATAGAGACCAATGGGGACAGAGCCTGCCATCGACAGCAAGGGGTGGTCCTAGAGATAGGAGGGAAAGGTCATACCTGGCTGACCTCTCAGGACAGAGATAGTAAGACTGAACAGGAAATGATGGCAGGAAGACAAAGGAGCCAAGCTTGGCAGAGAGAGAGAAAGGAGGTCTGGGCAGCCTCACAACCAGTGGTAACAATTCTTGCACAACCAAGCAAGTGTGGTTGCACTGCCTGTGAACTATATTACCCACAGTGCCTTGCTCATATATCTTTACAATGAGAGACTGCAGCAGCAAAGTCCTTAGAAATGAGAATAACAGTAAAGGCATTACACACATTTTAGGATCACGTTATAAACTAGTGCGAGGCTGTCGGAGGACAGAACATGGTGTTCTGCAGCATAAATGCATTATTTTATTTATTTATTTATTGCATTTGTATCCCACATTTTCCCACCATATGGTAGGTTCAATGTGGCTTACATGTTGCTAAAAAGCGCTTATGTAAACTTGATGACCATTTAGAGGGGCATTTTCAAACGGGGACAACCATCTCTAAGGGCACCCATCTCTGAGGACGTCCCCGCGAAGGGGCGGGGCATCCCGTATTATCGAAACAAGATGGGCATAGCTCCCTTACCTTGGGTGCTGAGCCCCCAAAACCCACTCCTCACAACTGCACACCACTACCATAGCCCTTAGGGATGAAAGGGGGCACCTACATATGGGTACAGTGGGTTTCGGGTGGGTTTTGGAGGGCTCAAATTTACCACCACAAGTGTAACAAGTAGGGGGGGGATGGACCTGGGTCCGCCTGCCTGAAGTGCACTGCACCCACTAAAAACTGCTCCAGGGACCTGCATACTGCTGTGATGGAGCTGGGTATGACATTTTAGGCTGGCATAGAGGCTGGAAAAAATGTTTTTAAATTTTTTTTTTGGGTGGGAGGGGGTTGGTGACCACTGGGGGAGTAAGGGGAAGTCATCCCTAAATCCCTCCGGTGGTCATCTGGTCAGTTCGGGCACCTTTTCAAGACTTGGTCCTGAAAAAAAAGGGACCAGGTAAAGTCGGCCAAATGCTTGTCAGGGACGCCCTTCTTTTTTCCATTATCGGCCGAGGACGCCCATGTGTTAAGCACGCCCCCGCCCCGCCTTCGGTACACTGCCGACATGCCCCCGGGAACTTTGGTCGTCCCCGCGACAGAAAGCAGTTGAGGACGCCCAAAATCGGCTTTCGGTTATGCCGATTTGGGCGACCCTGAGAGAAGGACGCCCGATTTGTGTCGGAAGATGGGCGCCCTTCTTTTTCAAAAATGCCCCTGTTAAAGTCACTGCTTAATTTGTACATTTTCTTGTGAGAAGATGGACACTGATTTTCTTACCCTCCTCAAGAACCCCATATTACAACTGCATAACTATCCATTTAGGAATCGGATGTCTACCTCTACACACAAGGGATCAGCCGGAGAGCAATTACATCACTGCTACCTTCCATAGGAGGGAAAATCACGGGATATCTCAGACAACAGAATAACAAAACATTACATATTCTCATCCCTCTTTTTTATTCTTTTTCATTTGTGATTATTTTGTCACGGTTTGGATTGGGAGCACAGGTTTTGCTCAAATTTCATTTGGAGATTTTCAAAGATCAAGAAACTTATCCTCCCTTAGGAACAGGTTTTTACCTTCGGGTACTGTTCCGTTTGGGTGCGTTACAACTCTGAGAATCTCTCCTTCACATTATAACATTTTTTTTCTTAATTCTGTATTATTCTTTTAGTATATAAGATCTTTCTACCCATATATCTCTTTGATTACTTTAATTACTCTGGTTTGTGACCAACTTCAGTATTTTATGTACCAGAGATAGTATTGGGAATTGTATTAGGAGTATTTGGGTCACAAGTACCTGGCAGAAACCCAAATAGTAGCAACATTCTATGCTACCAATCCAAGGGCAAGCAGTGGTTTCCTCTATATCCATCTCGATAACAGAATACGGACATTTCCTCCAGGAACTTGTCCAACCCTTTTTTAAACCCAGATATGATAACTGCTGTTACCACATCCTCCTGCAACAAGTTCCAGAGTTTAACTATTCTTTGAGTGAAAAAAATATTTCCTCCTATTTGTTTTAAAAGTATTTCCATGTAATTTCATTGAGAGTCCCCTAGTCTTTGTACTTTTTGAAAGAGTGAAAAATCGATTTATTTTTACCCGTTCTACACCACTCAGAATTTTGTCGACCTTAATCTTATCCCCCCTCAGCTGAAGAGGCCTAACCTCTTTAGCCTTTCCTCATATGGGAGGAGTTCCATCCCCTTTATCATCTGGTCTCTCTTCTTTGAACCTTTTCTAATTCCACTATATCTTTTTTGAGATACAGCGACCAGAATTGAACACAATACTCAAGGTGAGGTCGTACCATGGAGCGATACAGTGGCATTATAATATTCTTGATCTTATTTTGCATCCCTTTCCTAATAATTCCTAACATCCTATTTCATTTTTTGATTGTCGCCGCACGTTGGGCAAAAGATTTCACTGTATTGTCTACAACGCCACCTAGATCTTTTTCTTGGGTGCTGACCTCCATGGTGGACCCTAGCATCAGGTAACTATGATTTGGATTCTTCTTCCCAATGTGCATCACTTTGCATTTGTCCACATTAAATTTCATCTGCCATTTGGATACCCAGTCTTCTAGTTTTCCTACGGTCTTCCTGCAAATTTTTCACAATCTGCATGTGGATATTGTTAGAAGGGGGCATCTCATGGGCAGAGAGTGGGTATTCCTGCATAGCCCAGCTAGCGCATTAGCATTAGAGAGTTCTAACTGGATAACACAGGGTTAATGCGGGAGCACTTAGGCATCTGTATATGACGCCTAAAAAATTAGAAGCGGAAAAAGTGCTATTCCATAAGCTGCATTTAAAGTTAGGTGCGGTTTATAGAATAACACTTAGGTTCAGGAGTCATGCGTAAATGTAGGCGCTGCCATTTTCACCAGCAAATATGTGCAGCCAATGCCCACACCTAAATTTACCTCTGCTGCCCCGACTGAAAACCAGGCCATCGATCCCCCCCCAAATGCCCCTGACCCTCCTATTTCCACACACCCTTTTTTGGGCCATACATACATTTATGCATATAAACACCAATTAAATCTAATTAGTGCTAATAATTGCTTGTTAAAAAAAGCCAATTATTGGCACTAATTGACTTATTTTTCAATTAAATTGCACTTGCAAATTGGGTATGCGCCCAACTTTGTGTGCACAATTTTTGGTGACTTTTATAGAATTAGGGGTTAGCGTCCTCTAAATAGGAGGTGGCAAGTGTCCCTGTGTTAATTTTTTGCAGGTACTGTGTGATAATGGGAACATTAGCATATTACCTGCGGAAAAAAAAGATCTACAATAATGCTTTGTTAAATCTGGGAAAGTCCTGCATTACTTCCAAATATTTATTTATTTATTTGTTTGTTTGTTGCATTTGTATCCCACATTTTCCTACCTATTTGCAGGCTCAATGTGGCTCACACTATGCCGTAATGGCATCGCCATTTCCGGAATGAGAAATACAAAGTATTATTATATTTGAAGTACAGAAAATGATAAAAATAAGTTATAAGTAAGTAGATACACAGTTCATTTCAGGCATTAGAGATCAAGGGTGATGCATAATATTCATTGGTGACAAGGAGGGGCATAATCGAACAGAAACGCCTATCTCCATGGGCGTTTATCTCCGAGAACGGGTCCGTGAAGGGGCGGACCCAAGCGTATTTTCGAAAAAATTAGACGTCCATGTTTTATTCGCCAAGTTGTGAGCTGGGCGTTTTTGCTTTTCAGCGATAATGGACAATGAAATCGCCCAGCTCAAAACGAATAAATCCAAGGCATTTGTTCGTGGGAGGGGCCAGGAGTCGTAGTGCACTGGTCCCCCTAACATGCCAGGACACCAACCAGGCACCCTAGGGGGCACTTTTACAAAAACAGAACAAAAGGTAAAAGAGCTCCCAGGTGCATAGCACCCTTCCCTTGTGTGTAGAGCCCCCCAAATCCCCCTCAAAACCCACTGCCCACAAGTCTACACCCTTACTATAGCCCTAAGAAGTGAAGGGGGGCACCTACATGTGGGTACAGTGGGTTCGGGGGGGGGTTGGACGACTAAGCATTAAGCAGCACAATTGTAACAGGTAGGGGGGGGATGGGCCTGGGTCCACCTGCCTGAAGTCCACTGCACCCCCTAACAACTGCTCCAGGGACCTGCATACTGCTGCCAGGGAGGTGGTTATGACATTTGAGGGTCAAAATAAAAAGTTGTGAAACATCATTTTTTGAGGTGGGAGGGGGTTTATGACCACTGGGGGAGTCAGGGGAGGTCATCCCTGATTCCCTCCAGTGGTCATCTGGTCATTTAGGGCACTTTTTGGGGCCTTATTCGTGAAAAAACAGGGTCCAGGAAAAGTGCCCTAAATTCTAGCTAAAAACGCATACTTTTGTCCCATTATCTGTGAAATGCGCCCATCTCTGTTCGGCAGATAACCACGCCCCAGTTCCGCCTTCGCCACACCTCTGACACGCCCCCATCAACTTTGTCCGCATCCGCGACGGAGTGCAGTTGAAAACGTCCAAAATCGGCTTTCGATTATACCGCTTTATTTGTTTTTGTGAGATAAACGTCCATCTCCCGATTTAGGTCGGAACTTGGGCGTTTTTCTCGTTCGATTATAAGCTGGAAGGTGATTTAGGTTAAAAAAAAGAGTTCAGATAACTTGGTCTGGTCGGGTTTTGATATAGTTTCTTGATTGAGCAGCTTAGATGTAGGTGGTGTAGAAATTTTAAAAATAAATAAACCCAGATACACCAACCGCTGTTACCATATCCTCCAGCAAGAGTTCCAGAGCTTAACTATTTGTTGAGTGGAAAAATATTTCCTCCTATTTGTTTTAAAAGTATTTCCATTAAACTTAATTGAGTGTCCCCTAGTCTTTGTACTTTTTGAAGAATAAAAAAATCGATTCACTTCTCGTTCTGCACCAGTGTTTCTCAAGTCAAGTCCTGGAGAACTTAAGCACAAATTAATGAAAACTTATTTCTAAACGTAAATATGGTTACAAAAGCTGTAGTGATAAATAAACTACAACTTCATGCATGTAGCTATCAACGCGTTTAGGGGTCCTTTTACTAAGGTGCGCTGAAAAATGGCCTGTGGTAGTGTAGATGTGGGTTTTGGGCCCGCACAGAATTATTTTGTAGCGCACATACAAAAAAATGCCCTTTTTGCCGAAAATGGACGTGCGGTAAAATAAAAATTAACGCGCGACCATTTTGGGTCTGAGACCTTACCACAAGCCATTGACTTAGCGGGAAGGTGTCACACTGTAACCGGGCGGTAATGGTATACATGCGTCAAATTCCACTTGATGCACGTAGCTGCCATGAGTCAGAAAATAAAAAATATTTTTGAGACCTGCGTAGCGGATGCGCACCAAAATTGAAATTACCGCAAGGGCCATGTGGTAACTGGGCACTAACTCCAATCTGGCACACATTGAGGGGCATAATCTAACAGAAACGCCTATCTCCATGGGCGTTTATCTCTGAGAACGGGTCCGTGAAGGGGCGGACCCAAGCGTATTTTTGAAAAAATTAGACGTCCATGTTTTATTCGCCAAGTTGTGAGCTGGGCGTTTTTGCTTTTCAGCGATAATGGACAATGAAATCGCCCAGCTCAAAAACGAATAAATCCAAGGCATTTGTTCGTGGGAGGGGCCAGGAGTCGTAGTGCACTGGTCCCCCTAACATGCCAGGACACCAACCAGGCACCCTAGGGGGCACTTTTACAAAAACAGAACAAAAGGTAAAAGAGCTCCCAGGTGCATAGCACCCTTCCCTTGTGTGTAGAGCCCCCCAAATCCCCCTCAAAACCCACTGCCCACAAGTCTACACCATTACTATAGCCCTAAGGAGTGAAGGGGGGCACCTACATGTGGGTACAGTGGGTTCGGGGGGGGGTTGGACGACTAAGCATTAAGCAGCACAATTGTAACAGGTAGGGGGAGGATGGGCCTGGGTCCACCTGCCTGAAGTCCACTGCACCCCCTAACAACTGCTCCAGGGACCTACATACTGCTGCCAGGGAGGTGGGTATGACATTTGAGGGTCAAAATAAAAAGTTGTGAAACATCATTTTTTGAGGTGGGAGGGGGTTTATGACCACTGGGGGAGTCAGGGGAGGTCATCCCAGATTCCCTCCAGTGGTCATCTGGTCATTTAGGGCACTTTTTGGGGCCTTATTCGTGAAAAAACAGGGTCCAGGAAAAGTGTCCTAAATTCTAGCTAAAAACGCATACTTTTGTCCCATTATCTGTGAAATGCGCCCATCTCTGTTCGGCAGATAACCACGCCCCAGTTCCGCCTTCGCCACACCTCTGACACGCCCCCATAAACTTTGTCCGCATCCGCGACGGAGTGCAGTTGAAAACGCCCAAAAATCGGCTTTCGATTATACCGCTTTATTCGTTTTTGTGAGATAAACGTCCATCTCCCGATTTAGGTCGGAACTTGGGCGTTTTTCTCGTTCGATTATAAGCTGGATAGGGTGCGTAGGTGCCTACGCGGCTTAGTAAAAGGGGCCCTAAAAGAGGAAGTAGAATTTTTTGGAGTAAAAAGCCTATGTACATCTGCGGTCCAAGGCTAGTTTTGTTTCATGACTCACAGACCCTCCGTTCTGCATCAGCTGAAAAGGCCTCCAATGCTTATGATCCTTTACTTTCCTCTTAATTATTTATGGTTCAATTTTAATATTTAATTTTTAATTTTATTCCTAAAACTATATAGCACTTATCTTCTGCATCTGATGGGATCCTGTTTCTCCCATCAAAACTTTTAGGCTTTGTCAAGGCAATCCATGTGCTATACTTTCATATCTAGAAATCAACCAATCAAAAATCCACATTACTAAAAGGCAATGTTCCTAGAAATTTTAAATATCAAACTATGTAGCTCACTTTAGGTGACCGATATTGCTGATTAGTGAATTAACAGCTCCCATATGAGTTTTATCTAATAGTCTTTTAATTCTTATACTCAAAAATATTTCGTGTCTTCACAGGCCTGATCGAAACTGTGACTGTGATCAAAATGCAATTATTACATAGCTGTATTTCACTCTAATCAGGAGTTTCATAAAGAAAACTTTCCAATCAGAATTTTTATGAAGAGAACTTTGAAAAACACATTAAAGAAAACAGAAAAATGCTTACTTGTTTAATTGCAGCGTTCTTACTTGTCACTAGCTTGATTTCACCACTGTCTAAACATGGTACCCATTTTTTAAAAGGATGCTGATACAATAATGACATCAGTTGTCAGGAAGTATATGCTGGAATCTTAAAGGAATACTACTACTACTACTACTACTTAACATTTCTAGAGCGCTACTAGGGTTACGCAGCGCTGTACAATTTAACAAAGAGAGACAGTCCCTGCTCAAAGAGCTTACAATCTAATAGACAAGTGAACGGTCGGTCCGATCGGGGCAGTCAAATTGGGGCAGTCTGGATTCACTGAACGGTAAGGGTTAGGTGCCGAACGCAGCATTGAAGAGGTGGGCTTTAAGCAAAGACTTGAAGATGGGCAGGGAGGGGGCTTGGCGTAAGGGTTCAGGAAGGTTGTTCCAAGCATAGGGTGAGGCGAGGCAGAATGAGCGGAGCCTGGAGTTGGCGGTGGTGGAGAAGGGTACTGAGAGGAGGGATTTATCCTGTGAACGGAGGTTACGGGCGGGAACGTAAGGGGAGATGAGGGTAGAGAGGTAGTGAGGGGCAGCAGACTGAGTGCATTTGTAGGTAAGAAGGAGAAGCTTGAATTGAATGCGGTATCTGATCGGAAGCCAGTGAAGTGACCTGAGGAGAGGGGTGATATGAGTATATCGGTTCTGGCGGAATATGAGACGTGCAGCAGAGTTCTGAACAGACTGAAGGGGGGATAGATGGCTAAGTGGGAGGCCGGTGAGGAGTAAGTTGCAGTAGTCCAGGCGAGAGGTAATGAGAGCGTGGACGAGAGTTCGGGTGGTGTGTTCAGAGAGGAAAATACCGCCCATTGTGTTGCTGTGTTCAAGCCTTCAGGCTCTAGTACTTGTAATTTGTATATCCAACGTTGTTCTAATTGAAGGAGATACCTTGCTCTATCGCCTCCTCTCGTGTTCATCTTGACTTGATCAATAGCAAAACATCAAAATTGAGCTAACTCATGTTTGATAAGACCACAATACGCTACCAATGGAGATCCTGCTTGCAACCTCTTAATGCAGAATTTATGTTCCAACAATGTGATATGTAATTTTCGCATAGTTTTTGCAATGTATATTTTATTGCAAGAGCATTGCACAATATATATCACTATGGAAAAAAATAGTTTGAATTTATGTATGACTTTCACTTGTTCATATCAATTCAAATGTTAAATAACCAAGACCTCCAATCTCCCAATAGGGACAAATACCACAGGTATTGCGACACACCACTATCTTAAATGGGAGTAAGGTATTATCATCGGTCAAGAAACAAATATAGAAGAGGAAAAAAGAATCAGTATTAAAAAAAAACTCCCAAATGACGGAGAAAAACTAAAATCCCTCTAACCACAAGCTAGAACAAAGTGAGTGAACATACAAAAATTTAGTGTAAAAATAAACCCTCGCAAGTAAGCTTACTGCAAACAGTGTCAAAAAAAAATCCAGGACAACATACAAAGCAAAAATGACCCAAACAACCCTACAGAGTCACTTAGTGGGACTTGCTGCTCCTTTAAATCATTGGCGTCTGTCGGTTTCCCAGCGCCATCTTTGATTCTGTGATGGTGGTGTAAAGATATTTGATTCGTCTTGAAGCAGCAATAAAAATAGTGAAACAAGGCGCTCTTGTTGGAGAAGAAGAAATATAATTGAAGAGATGTCTTTGCCTTACGTTGACCGGCAGTACACTGCTTATTGTCGGAGATGGAGGCTCGTTCTGAGTCACATCCCATATCGAGGGATAGTAACATACGATAGTAACATAGTAAATGACGACAGATAAAGAACTGAACGGTCCATCCAGTCTGTCCAACAAGATAAACTCATTTTACATGGTATGTAATATGTTATATGTATATCCGAGTTTGATTTGTCCCTGCATTTCTCAGGGCACAGACCGCAGAAGTCCGCCCTGCACTGGGTTTATTCTCCAAATACCGGCGTTGCCACCCAATGTCCGCTAAGATTCCATAGATCCATTCCTTCTAAACAGGATTCCTTTGTGTTTATCCCATGCAAGTTTGAATTCCATTACCATTTTCATCTCCACCACCTCCCGCGGGAGGGCATTCCACGTATCCTCCACCCTCTCCGTGAAAAAATACTTCCTGACATTATTCCTGAGTCTTCCCCCCTGCAACCTCAGTTCATGTCCTCTAGTTCTACCACCTTCCTGTCTCCTGAAAGGTTCGTATGCGGATTAATACCTTTCAAATATTTGAACGTCTGTATCATGTCACCCCTCTAAGGTATATTATACTGATCTGCTAGTTTGTTTTCCACCCCTCTAAGGTATACATGTTCAGGTCGGCAAGTCTCTCCTCATACGGTTTGCAACGCAAATCCCATATCATTTTCGTAGCTTTTCTTTATACCGCTTCCAGTCATTTTACATCTTTAGCCAGATACGGCCTCCAAAACTGAATACAATACTCCAAGTGGGGACTCACCAATGAGTTGTAGAGGGGCATCAACACCTCCTTTCTTCTGCTGGTTATACCCCTCTCTATGCAGCCTAGCATCCTACTGGCCATGGCCGTCGCCTTGTCACATAGTTTCTTCACCTTCATATCCTCCGACACCAACAACACCCCAAGGTCTGAGTCGAGCTTGCTAATCTCTCCCCTCCTATTCGGTATCTTTCTTTTGGGTTTCTACACCCCAAATGCATCACTCTGCACTTCTTAGCATTAAATTTTAACTAGATATATCAGTTACACCAGAAATCCACTATTAAATCTAATGTTGTATTATTTCTTAATTTTTATGTTTTTTTAACTTGCAGTGCTCAGTAATGCTGTAGTGCCCTTTAAACCATATGGTATGGAGAAGGAACTCAGCCACCAAACATCACAGCACTCGCCCTTCCTTCCTTCCTTTCCTTACTCAACAAGGCTTGTTGTATCTTTTGCTGACAACCATAAACAATATCGTGCTTTTAACATTCTTCACTTATCTTGGCTGGATTGATGTGCGGTCTGAATAAACTCCATATCACCCGTGATTAGTGCATCGTGATTAAAAGCCCGAACTCCTCCGTTAACGCTGACTGTTTTCCAGTGATTACAATTACCTATACTCTTCTGTGATCTTTTGAAACAGACCCCTGATGTAGGCTTTATTGCCGAAACACAGTGCTGTGTCGTGTCTTGAAGAATAAAAGTTTCATTTACTTAATTCATTGCCCTGCTGTTTTTTCACGGGAGAGCCCTGCTGGTTACACTACTTTTCCTAGTACTTTTGACATAGTAGAGTATGGTCCTCCGCTTTTGTGGTGTCCCTCTATTGTGATTGCTTACACCTTGACTCAGCTTTTCTGTATGTTATTGTTTGTTTAATCTACTTACTACTACTACTACTACTACTTAACATTTCTAGAGCGCTACTAGGGTTACGCAGCACTGTACAAATTAACGAATAAGGACGGTCCCTGCTCAGAAGAGCTTACAATCTAAAGGACGAAATGTCAAGTTGGGGTATATGAGATTTCCTGAGAAGAGATGTAGTGATTAGGTGCCGAAGGCGACATTGAAGAGGTGGGCTTTGAGCAATGATTTGAAGATGGGTAGGGAGGGGGCCCGGCGTATGGGCTTGGGGAGTTTGTTCCAAGCATGGGGAACAACTTAGAGCCCTGTTTACTAAGGCACACGAGCATTTTTAGCATGCGCTAAAAATGAGTGCGCGCTCATGCTAGAGATACCCATAGAATATGGGTGTCTCTAGCGTTTGCGCATGCTAAGAATGCTAGCGCGCCTACAGCATGGCTTAGTAAACAGGGGCCTTATGCTGTAAATAGCAATCATGTTAACGTAGACTTGTATATGGACAGAAGCAGATTTTAAAAATTACATTGTTTGCATGGCATCAGTTTGAAAATGCACTGCTTAATTTCCCTGCCTGCAACTACAGAAGGTACTTAACTTTCTGATTAGGTGTGCTATTAAAAATGTATCCTATGGTGTTTGCTGTAGGTTTAAAAAAAAACCCTCTGTTGCAGAAATTCATTGTACTATTGATAGAAAACCCTCAGCTGTTTGATGCTGTTGAATTCTTGTGAAATTCAACTTTGATCCTTGAGTGCTGCAGGCCAATAAGAGTTTCAAGATACCCATATTGAATATGCATGAAATCCATTTGCATACACTAACTTCAATGTATGCAAAAGCACCTTTAGGGTATCCATTGTGGATATCTGAAAACTTGACCAGCTTGTAGTATTCAAGAACTGGAGTCTCCTAACTCTGTGTTGTAGGAATGTAATACTTTTCCATTGATGCTGGTTAACAGCAAGGAATTTATTTATTTATTTTATTGCATTTGTATCCCACTTTTTCCCACCTATTTGCGGGCTCAGTGTGGCTTACAATACATTGTAAATAATGGAAATACAATTTGTTACAAATCAGTTATGGATTACATTGTGAGAAGTTAAGCGAAGACAAAGTCAAGGTATCGTTAGGGAATAGGACAAGGAAAAGAACCATGGGGCAGTGGAGAGAAACAACGGGAAATTGATAGGGTAATAGAACATTAGCAAAAGAACATTCGGTATAACATTTTCTGTGAGTAAAGGTATAAATGTGATGAAATTACGGGGACGAGAGTTCAGAAGAGACTGTATTGGTGTATTTCTGAAACAGTGAGTGTGGACTTCATGTGTATTGATCCTTACAATAAATTTTATCAAAGAGATGAGTCTTCAGTAGTTTGCGGAAGTTGGTTAGTTCGTGGATTGTTTTCAAGTTGCGTGGTAGTATATTCCAGAATTGCGTGCTTATGTAAGAAAAGGTTGATGAATTCATTGCCTGATCTAAATCCTTAAATTTATTTCACTGCAATTAATCAAACTTAATTAAAATGAATTAAAGTTATTCAATAAAATAGATTTAATTGAATTGAATAGAACCTGTATAGTGTGCATAAAAATAAGAAACTGTATAGGTTCTTATATTTTATTTTGAACTAGCCGTTGAGCCCGTTAAAACGGGCTACTATTGGAATGGGGGTTTTCCAAGGCCCCCCCCCCCCCGGAGTCGCCGCCGCCGCCACCCCTCTACTCGGCCCGGGCCCTCTGTTCGCTATTAATTCAACTTACATCGCCGCAGCACGCAGATCAGCTGAGCTCCCGTCAGCCTGGCCTTCCTTCTCTGCCTGTGTCCCGCCCTCGTGTGACATACCGTCGGTGAGGGCGGGACGCAGGGAAGGAAGGCCGACCGGAGCTCAGCTGATCTGCGTGCTGCGGCGATGTAAGTTGAATTAATTGCGATCAGAGGGCCCGGGCCGGGTGGGGGGGTTACCAGTGGCGGGGATCTTGGGGGGGGGAGCGCAGTTTCCCTCTCTGTCCCGCCCCCGTCATCACGTATTGACATGGGGGCGGGACAGAGAGGGAAGTCTCTACTGTGCATTTGCGAGTGAATTCGGTCACTCACCGTTTATATGTTTGATATGAGATGTAAGAAAGTTAGAATTATTAACCAAGTATCTTTCTCCTCTTCTTCAGTTTCTCTTTTAGTGCTGCATACAAGGCAGGAGATAAACCAGGAAATGGGTTTAGATAGTCTCAACAAACAGAGCTGTAAATCTATCTTAGAAGTAAAAATAGAAGTAGTGTGGCAATCAGTCTGGGAGAGTCATCTAGAGCTGTGATCTGAGGTATCAAGTCTAGACATGTTATGCTGTGTCGTGTCGTTTTCTTTTTTTAACTTTATATTTATTCACTTTTTTATTGTTCTAGTTATTTACATCTTTTTAACTATGTACAATGATTTCCCATGTTACAGACTTGCCTTTTCAAGAGAAATAACAATGAAAAAAAAAGTTTTCATCACATTCAATCTTTCTTCAATAGTACATGTAATTAAGGGGTGCTCTTCAGAAATATTCAACAGCAGGGCCGGCTCAAGAGGGTTTGTGCCCCCGTGCTCCACCTCCCACTTCTCCCGCCCCACCAACAGCACCTTCCACAATTCCGCCCCCCCCCCCCCCCCCCCCCCCCCCCCCACCAACACCTTCCACAATTCTGCCCTCCCTCCCCCCTCCCCCAACAGCACATTCCACAAATCGGGAAAGAGCATGGCATCAGGGTTTGTGTACCTGCATCTCTCTTCTTCTTCACTCACTCTCTCCCTTCACCTACGTTCATAGGCACCCTCCCCCCCAAGATTCTGATCAACTCCACAATCATAATCACCTCAATGCCATGTCTACCCAAACAATCCCATAAAAATGAGCTATTTAAAAATAGGCATTGCCATACTGGGACAGACCGAAGGTCCATCAGATCCAGTATCCTGTTTCCAACAGAGGCCAATCTAGGTCCAAGTAGCTGGCAAGATCCCAAAACAGTAAAACAGATTTTTTGCTGCTTATCCCAGAAATAAAATGGATTCTCCCCATTCCATTTTAATAATGGCTTATGAATTTTTATTTTAGGAAATTGTCCAAACCTTTTTTTAAACCTTGCTAAGCTAACTGCTCTTACCACATTCTCAGGCAATGAATTACACGTTGAGTGAAGAAACATTTTCTTTAATTTGTTTTAAATTTACTACGTAGTAGCTTCATTGCGTGACCCCTGGTCCTTGTATTTTTGGAATGAATAAACAAGCAATTCATGCCTACCCATTCCATTCAACTCAGTATTTTATAGACCTCTATCGTATCTCCCCTCAGCAGTCTCTTTTTCAAGCTGAAGAGCCCTGGCCTCTTTATCAAACATATAAATTGCGAGTGACCGTACTCACCCGCAAATGCGCAGTAGAGACTTTCTCTCTTTGTCCCGCCCCCACGTCAATACGTGATGACGGGGACGAGATAGAGAGGGAAACTGCGCGAAGGGGAGGGAAGGAACCGCCAAGGTCGCTACCACTCCCCCCCCCCAACTGGAGTCACCGCCGCCTTCCTTCCCTGCCTCTGTCCCGCCCTCGCCGACGTTACGTCACACAAGGGCGGGACACAGGCAGAGAAGGAAGGCCGACAGCAGCTCAGCTGATCTGCCTGCTGCGTTTTCGGTGCTGTAAGTTGAATTGCGAAGAGAGGGCCCGGGCCAGCGACTCTGGACGGAGGGGGGCGGCGACCTGCCGAGGAGGGTAGCTGGAAATCTCGCCCGTTTTAACGGGCATAACGGCTAGTCATTTCATAATAGGGAAGTTGTCCAATCCGCCTTATCATTGTCAGTGCCCTTCTCTGTCCCTTTTCTAATTCTGCTATATATTATTTTGAGATGTGGTGACCATAATTCAACACAATGTTCAAGACGCGTCATACCAGGGCATGAAAGTACAGACTGATGGTTCTTTTGAGTCTGTGTGGTTGCTTTGCTTTGATTGCAGATACTCTTTGCTGCCCTTCTCAAAGCTGCTGCCCTAGGTGACTGCCTAGTCGTGGCTAATGATTTGACCAGCCCTGATCACGTAACCCATTTGGGTGACCAGAGCTCTCTTGCCTTCAGAAAGTATCTTTTGACTTTCGCTTTCTCTGAAGACAAGCAGACCAGTCAGTCACACAAGTGGGTCATATGACTCCCCTGACCTTGAATGCACAACCATGTGCCTTATCTGTGTCTGGCAATCCGCTCTCTTCAGAGAACATCTATTACAGGTAAGCAGCTTTTCCTGGTTCTGGATTATAGTGTGTTCCTTTGCAGAGTAAAACTTATTATTTATGCACTGTCAGCAGCTAAGTTTTGACATCTTTACAGGAGCTATTACATGGTCATTAAACTAAAGATCTGTAGAAGATTTGAATCATTTGCCTGACTGTTCTGCAGAAAAGGATTATCGCTCCTTATAGGCTGGTTTTCTGCCAAGAATGCGACTACTGAGGTTAAGTATTTCACAATATACTAACATTTTACTTTACCATTTTCTCAGTTTTCTGTTCAGGTTTCACTTCCTCTGGTATATAATATAATATAATATTCTAGTCAGGCTCAGATTTAGGTGTAGAGGAGTGGTTCGCAAACCTGCCCTGGAGGACCACCAGTCAGTCAGGTTTGTAGGATGGCCTAGTGGTTAGGGTGGTGGACTTTGGTCCTGAGGAACTGAGTTCGATTCCCGGCACAGGCAGCTCCTTGTGACTCTGGGCAAGTCACTTAACCCTCCACTGCCCCATGTAAGCCACATTGAGCCTGCCTTGAGTGGGAAAGTGCGGTGTACAAATGTAACAAAAATAAAATAGATACTATTGGAGATTCTACATGGAATGTTGCTACTATTGGAGATTCTACATGGAATGTCACTCCACTACCAACATTCCATGCAGAAGCCTGCGTGGCCACATTGGCGATCTGCAAGGGCCGACTTCTATATGGAATGTTGCTAGTGGAATAGCAACATTCCATGTAGAATCTCAAATAGTAGCAACAGTGGAGGAGTGGCCTAGGGGTTAGGGTGGCAGACTTTGGTCCTGGGGAACTGGGTTCAATTCCCACTTCAGGCACAGGCAGCTCCTTGTGACTCTGGGCAAGTCACTTAACCCTCCATTGCCCCATGTAAGCCGCATTGAGCCTGCCATGAGTGGGAAAGCGTGTGGGTACAAATGTAACAAAAATAAATAAACTAGTTGATTACTGGCTCTTCAAAAAACATTTTTATTAAATATTCACTATAAAATTTCTCTAGATACTTAATAAAACCTCTACCACATCACTCCTCTGTGTAGTATTCCCCAAAATAGTCTTTAAACATGAAATTAATATAATTAAATTCGATTTTAGGTGCTCAATACTTCCCCATAACCCCTCTCTGAGATGTTATGGTAACGCGATAAAAATCACTGTCACCAGAAGCCAAATATTAATTCTCTTTCTAATACTGAAAAATGATAGTTTTTTAGTACTAATCTGGAAAATGAACGCTTCTGGCGTGTTCTTCCACTGTTGTACTCCAGGGGTGATTTTACCAACGGTGCTCGCCAAAGTGCAATAACTTTCAAATTAGGTCCTAGACAGATATGAAGGCAAGTCCGTTCTTGACTATTTTGTCAACACCAGATCTTCAACACCAGGTGTCCCTGGTGTCTATAATCCAAACACTCCTCAGTGTCCTTGCTGTCCTTGCCACAACGATCTTGTGAATCAATTAAACAGGAATGCTACTGCTTTGTTGTAGCTGCTGAGTGTCGGAGGCCTCTGTGAGCTCCTGCCATTACCTGTGGCCGAAGACCTCAAGCTCACAGCTCATCCCTGAGTCAGTGGCGTAGCCAAGGGTGGGCTTGGGTGGGCCCAGGCCCACCCAGTAGCAGCATACCTATGATGTGGCTGGCAGGGATCCCCAAGCCCCACCAGCCGAAAACTCCCAATAATTGTCCCTCCTGCATACCTTGTAAGTAGCAGATCTTCGCCTGCAGTGAGCAGTGACATAACATACTGCTCGCACCGGCCCCACAGCCTTCCCTCTGATGTATTTCTGCCTAGGCGGAAACAGGAAGTTGCATCAGAGGGAAGGGTGTGGGGCTGCTCAGTGCTGGTGAAAATATGCTATTTAAAAGGTATATGGGAGGGGGGGGGGGATGTTTGAGAGACCATATGGCATGCAGGCAAGAGGAGAGACCAAATCACCTTTGGGACGGGGCGAGGTTCTTCTGCCCGCCCATCTTGGGCCCAGGCCCACCCAAAATTGGGTGTCTGACTACGCCCCTGCCCTGAGTTCAGCAACAATTAAACTAACCTCATCCCCAAAGTTTTAAGCTAAGGAGAGGAATGGAAACGAAAAGGATTTTGAGACCCAGTAACCAGACAGGTGGCAAGTACAAGTTACTTTATTTTAAACCCAATTTGGGGTATAGAAAATGTGGTATTAAAATGGTCAAAATTGGTTCTTTTGTTTCATGAACATATATTCAAACAATTCTTCATGTGGAACAATTTAACCAGCAGTTTAAATCTCCTTTAGCAGGTACAGTAATACTGCTCTGAAACAACAGTGGAACCATCAGGTAAGTACAGTGGCGTTCTTAGGGTGGTTGACACCCGGGGCAGATCGCAGATGTGCCCCCCCCCCCGGGTGCAGCGCAACCCCCTCCCCCCGGTGAAAGGACACCCCCCCCCCCCCCCCGGGTGCATTTTTACTTGCTGGGGGGGGGTGCCGCGCGTCTGTCGGCTTCGCTCGTTCTCTGTTCCCTCTGCCCCGGAACAGGAAGTAACCTGTCCCGGGGCAGAGGAAGCAGGGAACGAGCAGAGCCGACAGGCGCGCGGCACCCCCCCAGCAGCGTGCACCCGGGGCGGACCGCCTCCCCCCCTTGGTACGCCACTGGGTAAGTATTGATCAAGTTATCTTACTCTCTTTCTTTTGCTCTAAAGCTATTACTTTTTGTAGTGTACGTCTTAAGAATTGATTCTTTGTGATCTATTTTATGTTTTTCAGGTGCGGACACCCAGAACCAGTCTCTCTAGAAAAGGTAAATTTGACTAAACTCAGTGACTTCTCAATGTCCTTTCCTTTGCTGTATATGGAGGTGTAGACTTATCTTTACTTTGCACTCTTTGTGCTTCTTTTCTTCACCATGCTTAAAAGACTTTCAGGAACAGCCCTAGCTGGTGAATAGGGATTACTGGAGCTTTCCAGCTGAGAAAATAAATGTTAATTTTGCAACTCTAAATAATTTTCCTATACTTTTCACTATATACCCTGTATACCCACAGCAACTCAGTCTCTCCAAAAGGGCAGTGGCGTTCCTAGGGGCGCTGACACCCGGGGCGGATCGCCGATGCACCCCGCCCCCCGGGTGCAGCGCCCCCCCCCGGAACAGCGTGACCCCCCCCCCAGTGAAATAACCCCCGGGTGCAGCGCGACCCCCCGGTGAAAGAACCCCCCCGGGTGCACGCTGCTGGGGGGGGGGGTGCCGCGCGCCTGTCGGCTCTTCGTTTCCATGCTCCCTCTGCCCCGGAACAGGTTACTACCTGTTCCGGGGCAGAGGGAGCATGAAAACGAAGAGCCGACAGGCGCGCGGCACCCCCCCCCCCAGCAGCGTGCACCCGGGGCGGACCGCCCCCCTCGCCCCCCCCCCCCTTGGTACGCCACTGCAAAAGGGTACAAACTCCCACACTGTCACACTAGCAAATCATACATAACACACAAGCCGTTTATTTCAGGGCCAACCTTAAGCCCTGTAGACCAGTTTCTCTTGGGACTTAACTGGGGCTAATCCACTTAAATAAACCTGTTTCACAAAATCACACAACTGGTTTCTGTCCCTCACTCTTAACTGCAAAACTTTCAAACAGCACCCAAGTAATAGTAAATCAGTTTTTAGATTTTTCTTGAACAAATCCCACACCTTTCACTTCCAGATCACTTTACCTTCACGCAGTACTTAAGCACTTGGAGAAAAACTAATTTTCAAACACTTTTTGGCTCGGAAATCTATCACCCAGTCAGAGCTCCCTTACACACATCCTCACTCTTCAGGGTCTTCAGCCCCTCTCCCCACTGCCAGGCAAGTTATTGCTAAGGGAGATGGTGATTGCATCAGCAGCCTCCCCTAGCCAATCAGGTGTCAGATCACAAAATGCATTGAAGCATGGACCCTAACTAAATTTTTCACAATCTCCATTTTGAAAGAGAAATTCTCCATAGAGAATAGAAAAGTTGAACTTTTAATAAAAATATCGCAAAAATTACTATAGGGTTTAGTATAAGGATGAAATCACCACCTACTATGCAAGGAATATTATCTTCAGATGCAATCAGATCTGCTAAAGATAGAAAAAATTCAGGTGAATCAATATTGGGGGCATAGATATTGAGTAAGGAAATTGTTTTATTGAATATTTTAATAGTTATTTTAACCCATCTGCCCATACTGTCATTTTTATAAGAAAGTATATCCAACTCCTTATGTTTTTTAATTAACACTATAACACCATTTCTATTCCCTACTGCTGGGGGAAATATAGGAGGTAGGAAATTTTTTATGGGACTTTTACTAGACTCGATTACAGATAAGTGAGTTTCTTGTAACATAATTATATCAGGAGTTAATTTTGAAATATAAGCTAAGATTTTTTTTTTTCTCTTGATGGGATTCTTTAAACCCTTTACATTAAAAGATATTATTGTACTGAACATTCTAAGGATTTTAGGGATATTCTGTTGAGATTTGTTCTAGAATAAACACTGTGACATAACAAGGAGAATGAGAGACATCTTAACAATCGTACGAAGATGATACTCAGACATGCATAACTGCTAATCTTGTGCATAAAAAAACAGAAATGCACAAGTATCATGGTATAGGACAGTGGTTGGCAAACCGTGGCTCGTGAGCCACATGCGGCTCTTTGGCCCCTTGAGTGTGGCTCTTGCCACGAGTCCGCTCCCCGCCACTGTCCGGCGCTCACAGTCAGTCCATAGGCGCCTGCCCTCAACTCCCCTACAGCCCTCCGTCCTTTTTCCGTTCCTGCCGGTGGCCGCCCAGCGTTTAAACTTCTTTATTTTAAGTTGCAGCGACGGGCCAACGGCTCACCTCCTCCAGCCTTTCACTTCCCGCTCAATGCCCCGCCTTCCTGATGAGGTATTTCCTGTTTCCGCGAGGGCAGGCGGGAGTCACTGAGCGGGAAAGGAAAAGCTGGAGCCTGGAAGTGAGCCATCGGTCGCTGCGACTTAAAATAAAAGGTAAGGTTTAAACCCTGGGTGACCACGGCCGGCAGGAATGGAGAGAGGAGGGCTGTTGGGGAGCTGAGGGTGGTGGGCAGGTGGGGGCGGGGCTGGGTAGCAGTGCACCTCAAACTCATGCTGCGTGGGGTGGGGGTGGAGTTATACAGTTTCCTTGAATGGTTGGTTTTAATGCTGTAATTCTATTAAAAGTAGTGAATGGTAGATACTGTTTGCACAAGTTTCTTGCACTTTGAAATAGCCAAGACAACTGAGTGAGTTCAGTCCTACTGCACAATACTGGCCAGGACTGAGTTTTTAGCAAAGGCCAGCTTAGGAGTACCCTAATTAAGTTAATAACAATGTACCTACCTATATAGTTTAAGTTTAAAAAATTTGGCTCTCAAAAGAAATTTCAATCGTTGTACTGTTGATATTTGGCTCTGTTGACTAATGAGTTTGCCGACCACTGGTGTAGGATGAAGAACACATGGGAGAGAGACTCCCACCATTTTGTTTCTTTGTTACATATCTCACATTCAGAATAATGTACCATATCAACAACTACTACAGTAATATAATCGTGACTCCTGACTTATATGAATATATCATTTATAGTGAACGAGATTACACAACTCGAGTATGAATATAACAGGAAAACATTATGACAGTATTGAAACATGTAATCAACCTTACTTTGTATAAAAAAAAAAGAAAATAGACTTGTGTATGCAATTTATATCCATCTTAAACTGCATGCTGCATGACCTGGATCTGGATCCCGGAGAGCAGAACCAAGTAATAATGCTGAAAGTTAAATTGTCATGATATGTCTGTTTTACTCGGAGATATTTCCTTCAAGTAATTAGCCGAGGCATCTGGCTCCGTGAAATCTTTGGTTTTATTATTAAAGGTGACTCGCATGCGCGCTGGGTAAAAGATTCCAAATCTGGTGTTTATCTCTTTCAGCTTGGGCCGAAAGGCAAGTAATGATTTTCTCTGTTTAATAGTATTCTTGTTGAGATCTGATAAGAATTGCAAAACGGAGCCTTCATACATGATAGGAGCTCTGGTTTTGGCCTGTTGCATAATATCTGAAACTTGATTATAATGTAGTACCTTGAAGACTATTTGCCGCGGATATTTGTCTTACGGTCTCCGGAAAGTGGGTACTCTATGTGCACGTTCTATTTCAAAGTCTTTGCCAAACTGTAAATTAAGAACTTCGGGTATTAATTTTTCCAAAAAGGAGATCATATTTGGCCCTTGCTGTTTCCAGAAGGCCTGGCAGATGAATGTTGTTACGGCGTGCTCGATTGTTACCGTCTTCCAGTTCTCGTTCCAGTATTGAAATTTTCTTACATTGACGCTGGAGGAGTTTAATATTTTCATCAGTTGCCACTTCTAGGACTTCAATTCTGTTATTAAATCTTGACAGTTCAGATTTGATAGTGGAGATATCCTCTTCGCCTTTCGTCTCACACATTAGTTCTTTGAGGCAGCGGATTTCCTCCAATATGGCTGCTGAGTTGTTGTCGGAGCCAAGGCCTGTGTTCTTTTGGTGGGGGGGGGGGGGGGGGGGGGAACGCGAGCTCGATCCTGTTTCGTTTTCCTGATTTATTTGAAGCCATTTGTATCAATTGCATCTTCAGTGGTAGTTTGTAAAGATAAAGAAAAAAAAAAGGAGATTTCTGCATGGAATGCTAGGCAAGATGTATAAAATTCAGCAGTATGTGCAAATAATGCATTCTGCTTAGGAAAGTGCACCCTATAGGGTAGATTCCATAATTGGGACTTAAAAAATCAAAGCCAAAAAATAGCGCATACCACTGTTTTATAAACCATGCTTAAAGTTAGGCATGGTTTATAGAACAGCGTTTAGCGTTGAGAACCACGACTATATTTAGGCATGACCATTTAGACCAATGAAAGCCTGGTCTAAATCCCCACACGTAAATTAGGCATCCTGCTAATTCTATAACAACGTGCATAAATTTTAGGAACGCCCCGACTCGCCCATACCCCTCCCATGGCCATGCTCCCTTTTCGGATCCGCACCTTAGAAATTACGCACACCCCTCTTTATAGAATACGCCTAAAAAGATCCATGCTTAAAATTTGAATTATTACCAATTAGTGTTGAACATTGTTTGTTATTGCCCAATTATTGGCACTGATTGGCTCATTAATCAATTAGCAAATTGAACGTGCCTTCAAATTTGCACACGCAACTCAACGCACCATATATAGAATCTAGGGTTTGTGTGTATTATTTATTTATTTGTTGCATTTGTATCCCACATTTTCCCACCTATTTGCAGGCTCAATGTGGCTTACAATTTTCTGTCATGATTTATGCCATTTCCAGAGTAAAGATACAATTAGTAATGGATATAGAACATGGATGATAAAGTGAACAGTCAAGTAAAAAAGGGAAAAAAACACACAATAGGTATCACATATCACTTGTAATGGCATTCATTTATTTATTTATTTATAACATTTATTCCCCACATTTTCCCACCCATTGGCAAGCTCAATGTGGCTAACATCAGTCCGTAAAGGCAATCGCCAATCCGGTAAACAAACAAATGAAGTAAAGTAAGGTGAATAGGAAGGATAATAATTACAAGGGACGAGGGAAAAGAGGGGAAGGGTAATAGAGTCCATGAGGTCCATCAATTAGTTGTGTTCCAGGAATTATGGATTTGAGACGGGTCCATTAGGGTAAGCCTTTCCAAATAATCTGGTTTTAAGAGATTTTCTGAAGTTCCGATGATCATGAATGATTTTCACAGATTTAGGATTTGGCAGTGGAAAAAATGAACATGAACACGAAAGGTTTTTGGGTGCCCATCCTTAGCTTAACAATACCCACACTCCAATCCTTTCCCCACATCGCATACTATTGTCCCACTCTTTATAAATGTGTTATCTCCTTGATACTTTGTACCATACTTTGTATTATCTCTATGATACTATCCACCTTATAATTGAAAGAGAAAAACGCCTAGATATCGACCAAATCGGGAGATAGACGTTTATCTCACAAAAACGAATAAATCGGTATAATGGAAAGCCGATTTTGGACGTTTTCAACTGCACTCCATCGCGGAAGCGTACAAAGTTGACGGGGGCGTGTCGGAGGTGTGGCGAAGGTGGAACTGGGGCGTGGTTATTGGCCGAGGACAGATGGGCGCCTTTCGCCGATAATGGAAAAAAAGTATGCATTTGTAGCTAGAATTTAGGGCACTTTTCCTGGACTCTGTTTTTTCACGAATAAGGCCCCAAAAAGTGCCCTAAATGACCAGATTACCACCAGAGGGAATCGGGGATGACCTCCCCTGACTCCCCCAGTGGTCACTAACCCCCTCCCACCACAAAAAATGATGTTTCACAACTTTTTATTTTCACCTCCCTGGCAGCAGTATGCAGGTCCCTAGAGCAGTTGTTAGGAGGTGCAGTGGACTTCAGGCAGGTGGACCCAGGCCCATCCCCCCCCCCCACCTGTTACAATTGTGCTGCTTAATGCTTAGTCGTCCAACCCCCCCAAACCCACTGTACCCACATGTAGGTGCCCCCCTTCACCCCTTAGGGCTATAGTAATGGTGTAGACTTGTGGGCAGTGGGTTTTGAGGGGGATTTGGGGGGCTCAACACACAAGGGAAGGGTGCTATGCACCTGGGAGCTCTTTTACCTTTTTGTTTGTTTTTGTAAAAGTGCCCCCTAGGGTGCCCGGTTGGTGTCCTGGCATGTGAGGGGGACCAGTGCACTACGAATCCTGGCCCCTCCCACGAACAAATGCCTTGGATTTATTCGTTTTTGAGCTGGGCGCTTTCATTTTCCATTATCACTGAAAAACAAAAACGCCCAGCTCACACATTGTCGAATAAAACATGGACGTCTATTTTTTTCGAAAATACGGTTCGGTCCACCCCTTCATGGACCCGTTCTCGGAGATAAACGCCCATGGAGACAGACGTTTTCGTTCAATTATGCCCCTCCACGTACCATACTTTGTAAGCCGCACTGAACCTGCTATTGAGCGGGAAAGAGCAGGGTATAAATGCCACAAATAAATAAATAAATAAATAAATTGGCCTGTTGGCTTAATAGCTTCTATTGTACTAGCCTTCATGTGACTGTAGCAATTGCCACCTTAGAAAGATATAAGTGAGACAGAGAAATGGCTTAAAGCAGACTAACCTATAGAGCTGGCCGCATCACAAGTACAATGCTTGTCATAATACCTTTGAAAGGCGATAACAGCAACTGGAACAGCTGAATCTAAATGCGACTTAATCTCGAAAACAATGCTCTCAGAGTCAAAGCGAAATGTCACATCAACATGTTATGTAAATTTAGCTATTTTGAGCACAAGTGAAGATGTCAAAAACATTCTAATCCCAGTTGTAATATTTTCATAATGGAAAAACAAGCTTTCATTACATTCTGGTTATTGGAACCTGCGGGTTTCCTTTTTGAGCCCCTCTCTCGCTAATAGGTAGATTTATTCAGACCTTGCAAACATTTCAAGTTTTATTAAGATTTTCTATCCCGCCCAACGGTATATACCATCTGGGCGGCTTACAGCTTATTACTAATGCTAGGTCTGTTTGCCAAAAGTGTTTAAAGGAAAAAAGAAAAATCACAGTTTAGCTTAAATCAGAAGTGACTGACTGACACTTGAAACAGCTTTAGATCATATGAATAAAAGTGTACTTAAGCTGCTGTCAGGTTATCTGGCCTGATGCACAACAAGAGGGTTGGTTACTATGACATAGCAAGATGCTGGTATTTCTTAATTGCAGTTCATATTATATCAAGTCAGGGTTGATGCTAGAATTTATTTATAAGTTTTCTAGAGCTTGTTATTCAAATGCACTTGTACAGTTAACAACCGTTGCTAGACTTATGTCTAGTCCCCATCAGTTTTTTACCAGCACTGTCTGGATAGTGCCAACAAGAATCGCTCTAACTCAGGGGTGGGGGCAACCTGTGGGCCCACCACTGAATTTTATACTTTCCCCGAGACCACGGAAAGTATACACAGAAAACGTCAATAACCAGAGTTTTGGTGATTTAAAATACCGTATTTTACAAATATTTTCAGAATAGCAGTTTATTTCTTCCATTTTTTAGTTAAATTTTTATCACAGGCAGTTTAAAGAGGTCTGTGCATTTCCGGTTCCGACATCACGTAATGTTGCAGTCCTCTAGGGGTAGTTTTGAGTGTAAAAGTTGCCCACCCCTGCAGCACTATTCCAGTAGTGCTGGGGCAACGTGAGGGCAGAACAATAACCTATACAGAGAGAGGCAATATTCAGCTGCAATCTGTATAGCTAAGTGGATTCATTTAGGCTGGAAAGAAAACTGCAAGAAATTCTTTTCTCTTCCCGGGTACCAGGGGCGTAGCCAGACACCCAATTTTGGGTGGGCCTGGGCCCAAGATGGGTGGGCAGAACTCGGCCCTATCCCACAAATGATTTGATCTCTACCTCTCTCGCCTGCATGCCATATGGTCTTTCAAACATCCCCCTCCCCCGCATACCTTTTAAATAGCAGATTTTCACTGGCAGCAAGCAGCAAATTATACACACTGCTCATGCTGGCCCCACAGCCTTCCCTCTGATGCAACTTCTTGTTTCTGCATAGGTGGGAATACGTCAGAGGGAAGGCTGTGGGGCCGGTATGAATAGTATGTATCAATCACTGCTCACTGCAGGCGACGATCTGCTATTTACAAGGTATGCAGGAGAGACAGTTGTTGTGAGATTTTGGCTGGTGGGGCTTGGGGAGCCCTGCCAGCCATATCATAGGTGTGCTGCTACTGGATGGGCCTGAGCCCAAAGTGGGTGGGCCTGGGCCCACCCAGGCCCACCCTTGGCTAGGCCACTGCCGGGTACATTCAAACTTCACGGAATTAGCTGTAGAACCCTGTCCTCTAGTGGATCATTTGGCATTTAGAAGAAGTGGTGCTAGTCGCACTAAAAAAAGTTTTGAATAGTTTTGGACTGTTTTTAAAGAAAATTTAACAAAAAGTTAACTAAAAGCTAAAATGATGGATCAATGAAGATTTGAACATCATTGCATTTGAATGTTTGGATAGCGACGTTGATGCTGCGTACTCTGATGATCCTTATTTTAGCAATATGAAAATGTTTGAAAATACCTTGAAAAATTAATGAAAGTAATTGCAAATGTTATTGATAGTGCTATTGCATTGTGTTTAAGGAAATAGTTGCCGAGACAATTACCACTGTAGTTTATATGTCCCTGCACGGTGAATAATTTTGTCCTATTCATTGGATCTTTAAAAGAACAGCACTTAGCAAGATGCAAGCGCAAATCCAAATTGTTGCCAATTAATGCCAATAATTGGCTTAGCACCCAATTATTGACACCAATTAGCTCGTTAGCGTGCAATTTAGCATGCGGAAATTTGAACGTCATCTAAAGAATCCTGGGTCAGTCTTTTCTCCATCTCTGCAGCTGGGCACCCTCTTGTCTCCTTCATCCATCAGGCACCCTGTATCCTCCTCTCATTCTCCATCCATCAGGAATGCCTCCTGCAGTTCATCAATTACCATTTTCTCCCTTATCTTGTCAGGCACCCCTTCCCCCTCTCCCCCCTCCTACACTCATTTCCAGGGCTGCCCAGAGGGTATCTGACTCCCTAGGAGAACCTTCAGCTGTATGCTCCTCCCTTCTCCCCAGGGATAATTAAAGGCAAAAACCTTTTGGTAGGGAGGTGACCATGACACATAAAGATGAGATGGAATGATGGCTAAATTCTATCGCAATTTTCCAAATGTTCATTGCACATGTTTATCCAACTACAAAAAGACAGTAAATCTTTGTTGTTACCTGACCATAGCAAAAATAGATCTTCAATGAATCATCTCCGTAGTTATACATGGTTTGAAAAAGAACATAAGTGTAGCCATACTGGGTCAGACCAATGGTCCATCTAGCCCAGTATCCTATATTCTGAACAGTGGCCAAGCCAGGTCACAAGTAGCTGGCAGAAACCCAGGAGAACGATATAACCATTATTTTCAAAAACAGCCGTGTACAAATTGGCAACTGATAGAGCAAATCAGAAATCCATTAAATATATGGAGGAGTGGCCTGGTGGTTAGAGCACAGGTCTTGCAATCCAGAGGTGGCCGGTTCAAATCCCACTGCTGCTCCTTGTGATCTTGGGCAAGTCACTTAACCCTCCATTGCCTCAGGTACAAACTTAGATTGTGAGCCCTCCTGGGCAAGAGAAATATCCAGTGTACCTGAATGTAACTCACCTTGAGCTACTACTGAAAAAGGTGTGAGCAAAATCTAAATAAATAAATATGTGAGAATCTACATGGAATGTTGCTAGTGGAGGAGTAGCCTAGTGGTTAGTGCAGTGGAACATGGAATGTTGCTACTATTTGAGATTCTACATGGAATGTTGCTATTTGACTAGCAACATTCCATGTAGAAGCTTGCCCTTGCAGATCAGCAATGCGGCCACGCAGGCGTCTGTTTCTGTGAGTCTGACGTCCTGCACGTACGTGCAGGATGTCAGACTCACAGAAACAGAAGCCTGCGTGGCCACGTTGCTGATCTGCAAGGGCAAGCTTCTACATGGAATGTTGCTAGTGAAGGAGTGGCCTAGTGGTTAGAGCACCAGTCTTGCAATCCAGAGGTGGCTTTTTCAAATCCCACCACTGCTCCTTGTGATCTTGGGCAAGTCACTTAACCCTCCATTGCCTCAGATACAAGCTTAGATTGTGAGCCCTCCTGGGACAGAGAAATATCCAGTGTACCTGAATGTAACTCACCTTGAGCTACTGCTGAAAAAGGTGTGAGCAAAATCTAAATAAATATTGTCCATTAAAGAAGAAAAAATTTAGAAGGCATTGTATGTGGCCTAGGATGAAGTTCTAAAAATCACATCAATAGCACCATCCTTCTCAAATGAATTGATCCTTTTAAATCTACCATCTAGACAGCTCTCTGAAGCTGAATCTTTTCAATTTTTTTGTAAAGAAGTTTATCTTTTGTACTCACTAAAAGAAATTTGGTTCTTTTCAAAAAAGTGCTGTTCTTAAAAGGTTTAACAGATCTTTAAACATTAAATTGTGTCTGTCTTTTTTGGGGGGGTGAACATTCATCTTCAAGTTGTTTAGGTTTAATTGAAGATCTATATCCAGGTGGTTTCTACCAGGCAGTCTTGATTTGACAGTAACTAGTTTTAAGAACCTTGTATTTCAAGATTAGGAGAAGACTGAGAATAAAGTTAAATATCTTCACTACAATCTTTCTAAAAGATCAGTATGAAGCCTTAAAACATTTTATCATTTGACACAACTTTTGTGATATCAAATCAAATCAATTCTTGTATACCACTAATATCCCCTTTCCAGGTTTCAGTGCAGTTTACATTCCAGGTGAGAGAAAAAACGATTATGTTAGTGTGAGGTATGAGAACAATTAGTAATGTAAAGGTAGATAAAAGCAGCACAGTAGTTCTATTGAATGTAGAGAATGTATTTTTTTTTAGGGTCAATTTAACCCTACCTAGGAAGAAATAAATCACCCAAGGCTGCAGCAGTTTGATCTTTATTAGATACCTTGTACGCCACATAGAGTCCGCCTTGGTGGGAATATGTGGGATATAAATGTTCACAATAAATAAATAAATAAATAAAATTTGTATTATTAGCAGATCTGTGATATCTCACTGGGAGTACAGAACATTGCTACACTAGAATTACTTCTATATCTGAGACTCCAAAGAATATACAAGCAATGAAATGCTTTTATTTATTATTCTCCAAATATATGTATAAGAGATTCAAGACTACTTATGAGAAAGCAATAGGATTACTTGCCAATGCAGATACAATTGATTGGTTTCTCATGAGAGTGCAGCCCTGCTTGCACAATGGTGCTGGCTGTGATTGTCTCACTCCAAAGAAATAAGAAATACGCTCATTTTTTTATATGCCCATTTAGGATACAGACAAAATGACAGTAACACACCTTATTGGATATAATATATTGTAGTCACCACCTTAGTGACCATATATGGTACCATTTACCATACATGCTTAGCTTTTTTTTTAGCATTGCTGAAAAAAGCTTGGTCATCTTCTTGCGAGACCACTCAATTCTACATTTTTGACCATATTTTCCTGGGTGTAACTGACTATGCCCTGTTGGTAAACTGCACCATCCTGTTTATGAGGTTTTTGCACCCTAGCCCTTCCTTATTTTGCTGCATGGTGTGTCCCAACAGCTCAGGAGCCTTACTGGAACTTCAGAATTCAGATTACAGTTAAAGGCCTATAAGCTTTTCTCATTTTTAGATCCTGAACCAAAGTCAGGCTTTGAACCAAGGCTCTCAGTTATGATGATAATATTCAAGAATGATTTGGTGGAAGGAAATTGACAATTACGGGGTCTTTTTGCTAAGCTGCGGTAAAAAGTAGACTTAGCATGTGTTTACACATATCATTCCCGCACAGTATTTTTACCATAAGGGTAAAATGGCTGATTTTTCCATTTTCAGCATTAATGGCCACTCTTTACTTTTCCCATTAGACATGGTCATTAGCGCTTCAACACTTACCTACACCTATTTTGTAGGCGGTAAGGGCTCACGTGCTAACCATATATTAAGGGGGGGATTCTTTATATGGTGCCTAAATAATCCGTGCGGAAAACATGCTCACCTAGGCATATTCTATAAGCATGCCTGGATTTGGGCACAGTATATAGAGTACGCTTAGTTGATATCCCAGCACCTACAACTAAGGGGGGGGGGATTCTTTATAGAGCACCTAAATAATCCATGCAGAAAACATTTTCGCCTAGGCAGTGGTGTGTTGGAGCCGGCTGGAATTATTAATTTTTGTAGCATTTTGCGAGCCGGCTGTTCGGGCAGGGCGAGCTGCTTTGCCTCTCCTCCCCCCGAGCCGCAGGGAAACAGCACAAACCTGAAGGCAGCTGCCCTGGTGGTCTAGTGGATTCTTCTGGGCAGGAAAGATCCCCAGTCTTTCCTGCCCGCTGTTGGCGCTGACCCTCCCGCTGCCGCATTGCTCTTTAAAAATGGATGCCGAGACTTCCAGCAGTAGCCTCATGAGATTTCCGCTGGAGTCTTGCGAGGCCGCACTTGTAAGTCTTGGCAGTCATTTCAAAGATGATGTGGCAGCGGGCAAGGAAGACTGGGGATCTTTCCTGCCCAGAAGAATCCACTAGACCGCCATGGCAGCTGCCTTCAGGTATGTGATGGGACCCTGTAGCTCGGGGGACTGGGGGAGCGGGAAGGAGGTCTGGAATAGGTGGGGTGTATACTGTAAAAAAAGTTGCATTTTCAAACATGCTGGTTTATGAATACGGATGTACACAGATGAAGTATATAATAAGGGAATAACTTTTCATAGGTAGAGTAGTAATTTGTTTTAAATCATAATCAGTATGTCATTTGGAGGGGCTGGTTATAGGGACACCCTAACCCTGTTATATTGGTGCAGAGATTTTTTTTCCCTCCTGGTAAAGGGCTTCTAAAACAGACATCATGCTATAAGAATCAGGTGCAAGCAAAAAAATGAGCACAAAGGGCCTTTAAAAACAGAAGGGACACAGTTTTATCATTAAAAAATTTCCTTTAATAATAATGAACTTGATTGAAGAAAGACCTGACATGGGCTGTGTTTCGGTGCTGCCGCACCTGCATCAGGGGTCAATGACGCGAAGGCTGCTACAAACAAATTTCAAACAACTGGTGATTTCCAAAGTTGTCTATAATATATTCATCCCGATGTCAAACAGTATAGAGCTCACGCACACCATCAGAATTAGATTGAAACCTGGGAGCATTTAAAATCTTTTTTTTATTTCCTGGAGAGAGTAATGCATTGCCCCCCCCCCCCCATGCTCTCTCCCTGGGTATAGCCAGCTCTGCAATATTTTTTTTGGGGGGGGCACAGAGGTGGACTGGGGGCCTGGGCCCCCAGTTTACCTCTGTGCCTCTCCACCTCTGCGCCCCCCCCCCCCCCAAATTGCAGGGCTGGCTATACCCAGAGAACCTGTTGTTAAAAATTTACCAGCACACCACTTGGCCTAGGCATATCTTATAAGCGGTGCCTGGATTTAGGCGCAGTATAAAGAATACGCTTAGTTAATATCCCAGCGCTTAAAGCTACACGCATCCATTTACACCAACGAAAACATGGTGTAAATCCTGGCATGTAGATTTAGGTGCAGAAGACCATATTCTATAACTACGCATGTAAATTTCAGGTCACCCATGAAACACCCATTTCCCCTCCTATAACTAAGTCCACTTTTGTCTGCACGTATTAGAAGGTAGGTGCAGTGCGTTACAGAATATGCTCAGTGAGTTGTGTGTGTAAATTCTAATTACTGCCAATTAGTGTTCATTATTGCTTGTAAATGCTGTTATCAACGCTAATTAGTTTGTTAAGCCAATTAAATTACTTGGATTGATACAGAATTCGCCTGGATTTCAGCGTGGATCTCTAGGTGCAATATATAGAATCCAGGGTTAAGAGCAATATAGCTGCGCTAACCGATAAGCGCAAAACACGCCTACTCTCTGCCCCAACCCACCCCCAGTGCTAAAAAATACCCATGTATAAATTGCTGCGGGATGCCTCAGCACACCTCGTGATAAGCACTTTTTGTGCTTTCAGCATGCGTTAGCACTTACCACTACTACTATTACTACTACTTAACATTTCTAGAGCGCTACTAGGGTTACGCAGCACTGTACAGTTTAACAAAGAAGGACAGTCCCTGCTCAAAGGAGCTTACAATATAAAGGACGAAATGTGAAGTTGGGGCAGTCTAGATTTCCTGAATAGAGGTATAATGGTTAGGTGCTGAAGGCAACCTTGAAGAGGTGGGCTTTGAGCAAGGATTTGAAGATGGGCAGGGAGGGGGCCTGGCGTATGGGCTCAGGGAGTTTATTCCAAGCATGGGGTGAGGCGAGGCAGAAAGGGCGGAGCCTGGAGTTGGCGGTGGTGGAGAAGGGTACTGAAAGTAGCTTAGTAAAAGGGAATACTTACAAGAGACTGTCATTGAATCCCAACGAATCAGTTAAACAATTGATGGTGGGTTTACATAAAGAATTTATGCCTTTCTCTCCCTCTTCCTGATTTCTTGACTACTTTTTCTCCCTGGTCTCCGGATTATTTCTTCCCTTTACTTGTATCTTTGTGCTTATGCATTGTTAACCACTTCATGCCTTTTTATAGGTCATAGCTGTATATCAAATACTGTAAGGGGTCTGGGAAAGGTTCGACTGAAAGAGTGCCGAGGCAGGGGCTTGAGGAGGAGGTATTCTTAAGGAAGAGAAAGGTTCACTCTCAGGTTCCTACCGTGTTTCCCCGAATATAAGACACTGTCTTATATTAATTTTTGCTCCCAAAACGGCGCTAGGTCTTATTTTCAGGGGCTGTCTTATTTCGGGGAAACACGGTTGGCCCGCCCACCCTCCCTCCATCACTTCTGCAACTAACCCCCCACCCGAGATGGCCCCCCACCCGAAGTCGCCGGGCCACCCCTCCGTCGCTCAGAAACTAACCTGAAGCCTCCTTTCACTTGCCTTCCAGTTCGCATCGCAGCAAGCAGCAGGGCAGGCCTCTCCTTCCTTCCGTGCCCCGCCCTCGCCTGACGTTACGTTACGTCAGGCGAGGGCGGGACACGGAAGGAAGGTGTGGCCTGCCCTGCTGCTTGCTGCGATGCGAACTGGAAGGCAAGTGAAAGGTTACTTTCGGAGCGACGGAGGGGTGGCCCGGCGACTTCAGGTGGGGGGGCCATCTCGGGTGGGGGGTTAGTTGCAGAAGTGATGGAGGGAGGGTGGGCGGGCCAACCGTTACTTTCGAAGCAACGGAGGGGGGGCGGCGATCTCGGGTGGGGGGTTAGTTGCAGGAGCGACGGAGGGAGGGTGGGCGGACCAACCGTGTTTCCCCGAAATAAGACATCCCCTGAAAATAAGACTTTACTAGGCCTTACTTTCAGGGAAGGCCTTATATTTACTAAGGGCACCAAAACCTGGGTAGGTCTTATTTTCGGGGGATGTCCTATTTTCGGGGAAACACGGTAGTACACATGAGATTCGCCCCCTAGTGGCCAAGAGACTGGTCAGAATATTGAGTAGGGGAAGGAGGGGAAGGAACTACCATTCCCAGGATTCATCACACCCTAGGCAAGACTTGCAGGAGTTGGAGGGCGGGGAGGATGATTGGGAAATGGTCTCTGATCAGGGTGATGAGGAGCAGCTGGGGAAACCCTGTGAGGAGGAGGCTATGGAGTATGATAAGATGGAGGCAGCTGAGGGGCTGGAGGAGGAGTGTATGGAGATTTCAGCTCTAGCACGAACCCAAGGGGGTAAAGTAAAAGGTTTCCTGTCTGCTACAATACCAAAACTGTTTAGGACTGGAGAAAGAAGGCTGATGCAGTGGGGAAGAAGCCTATGGAGGATGTTAGCCTGATGTATTACCTATGAGGAAAAGGAGCATTATGAAAAAAGAGAATGCGGGGAGAAATGAAATTAAAACTGTCTTGTTGAATGATTGGAGACTGTGAGAGGGGATGCACGGAGGGTGCAAATCTGGTCGAACTGACAAACTGCTGAGGAGTTAAGCAGCGTCAGAAGTAGCTGGACACTTGTTAAAGACTTACTAAGGAACTGCGCTGGATTATGTTAGGAAAAGGGAATCAATAAGGGTTGTGCCCTGTGTGATTAAGGATTAAACATAATAAACCCCTAAATTATAAGAAGCCTTGCAGTTGCTGTGCATTTTTGTTGGAGCTTGCCGTAAAATACTGAAGGGTGACAGCCTTACAGAAAGGGTGCCAGGACCAGCGAGTACAGAGCAAGGACAGGACGGTGGTTGGAGCTTTCTAGCCAACGGTGAAGCCAGAAAAGCTAAGCAGGATTAGCCCTGGCCGGTTGTATATACTGAAATAAATAAATAAAAATGTGATTTATTGAATTGTTCTTTTCCTCAGACTCCCGTTCTGTATTTGTTACCTTGAGTACTTCGGAATTGGAGGTAACGTTCTCAATTGGTTCAAGGGATTCCTAACCACACGATCATACCAAGTGACATCTACCTTGACTACTTCAGCCACATGGATACCCGAGTGCGGAGTCCCACAGGGATCCCCCCTCTCGCCGACTCTATTCAACTTAATGATGATACCCTTGGCCAAACTATTATCAAACCAAAACCTCAACCCATACACATACACATACGCAGACAACGTAACGATTTACATCCCATTTAAACAATATCTAAAGGAAATCAACCAAAGTCTCCATATCATGCATTCATGGGTGGATGCATTCCAGCTGAAACTTAATGCAGAAAAAACCCAATGCTTAATACTTACCTCTCAACATAACACGAACAAATTCACCACCATTAACAAACCAAATCTGAACCTTCCAATTTCGGATACCCTAAAAATTCTTGGAGTTACCATCGATCGACACCTAACACTTGAGAGCCACGTGAAAAACACAGCCAAGAAAATGTTCCACTCAATGTGGAAATGAAAAAGAGTAAGACCTTTCTTCCCAAGGACTATTTTCCGGAACCTGGTACAATCAATGGTGGTTAGCCATCTAGACTACTGCAACGCACTCTACGCCGGTTGCAAAGACCAAATAATCAAAAAACTTCAGACAGCCCAGAACACTGCAGCCAGACTCATATTCGGCAAAACAAAATATGAAAGTGCTAAATCCTTACGAGAAAAGCTACACTGGCTCCCACTTAAAGAACGCATCACGTTCAAAATTTGCTCCCTAGTTCACAAAATCATTCACGGAGAAGCACCAGCCTACATGTCAGACCTGATAGACTTACCACCCAGGAATGCTAAAAGATCATCCCGCACATTCCTTAATCTGCACTTCCCAAACTGCAAAGGCCTAAAATACAAATTAATGCATGCGTCGAATTTCACCTACTTGAATACACAGCTATGGAACGCACTGCCGCGCAACCTAAAAATGAGCTACGAACTAACCAACTTCCGAAAACTACTGAAGACCCATCTCTTTAATAAAGCATACCACAAAGATCAACAAATGTAAACATACACTACTCCTTCACAGATATTCAGAACCGCCTTATAATATCTGCTTGTTATACTACTATCCTGTTATATCATTATCATGTTACCATGATTCTTCTGTAAACTAAATGTCTATTTTTCTATTATATCTTCACCATTTATGATGTATTGTAAGCCACATTGAGCCTGCAAAAAGGTGGGAAAATGTGGGATACAAATGCAATAAATAAATAAATAAAAGATGATCTTACATACAACGCTTGGAAACAAATACAAAGAAAATACAAATACGTAATAAGACAGACCAGAAGATTATACTATAAAACCAAAATAGGGACTGATCACAAAGATACGAAAATCTATACCAACTTGTGAATAAACTCCTAGATACCAACTTGGTCACACAATAAATACAGACATCCCACCTGCAGATAAACTTGCCAAATATTTTAATGAAAAAATCATAAACCTACGCAACACGCTACCTCAAGTCAATACTGACATCGAAAACTTCCTTAACAAGCTGGACCCAACCTCTGGTGAATACCCGGCTGACCAAACCTGGTCGAACTTTGCTCTTTTGACCACCAAAACAGTTATCCAGGCGATCAGGAAGTTCTCCAACTCACACTGAAAACTAGATACCTGTCCCAGCTACCTACTGAAATCCGCCCCGGATCGCTTCATAACAGACCTCACATCCCACCTACAACAAGGTCTCTTCCCCAAGGAAAACGGCAATATTCTACTCACCCCAATACCAAAAGATTCCAAGAAAAAAACAGATGATATCACCAACTACTGACCAATTTACAGATTATATAAGCAAATTCTCAATATTACACGAATCACAGTCAGGATTTCACCCCCTCCATAGCACCGAAACAGTACTACTCACTCTCTTAGCCAAATTCAAACAAGAAATAGCAATAGGCAAAAGCATCCTCCTCCAATTCGACATGTCAAGCGCTTTCGACATGGTAAAACACAATATATTAATAAGACTACTAGACAAGTTCGGGATTAGTGGAAACATACTCAGCTGGACCAAGGGTTTCCTAAGCACAAGAATATATCAAGTAAAGTCAAACTCAAACATATCATCATCGTGGAAATCAGACTGTGGAGTACCACAAGGATCACCACTATCACCGACCCTCTTCAACCTAATGATGACCCCACAAGCCAAGTCCCTATCCAACCAAGGCCTCAACCCTTTCATCTACGCAGACAATGTCATAATATACAGTCCTTACAAAACCAAACTGACAGAAATCACCAACGAAATCAAGCTAAGCTTCAACATCATGTACTCATGGGCTAATGCATTTCAACTAAAACTCAATAAAGAAAAAACACATTGTCTTATCCTCTCATCCCAGCACAGCACGGACAACCCCACAAGCATCGACACTCCAGATCACACCCTCCCTATCTCAGACAGCTTGAAAATCCTCGGCGTTATAATGGACCGTAACCTAACACTGGAGAGCCAAGTAAAATCTACAAAGAAAATGTTCCACTCAATGTGGAAACTCAAACGCATGAAAATTCTTCCCGAGGGAAACATTTCGCAACCTGATACAATCAATGGTAATAAGCCACCTAGATAACTGCAATGGAATCTATGTAGGATGCAAAGAACAAACCTTAAAGAAACTTCAGACCGCTCAAAACATGGCTAGGCTTATATTTGAAAAAACACGATTTGAAAGTGCAAAACCCCTCGGCGAAAAACTACACTGGCTCCCAATCAAAGAACGTATTGCCTTTAAAATCTGCACCATGGTTCACAAAATTATCTACGGCGAAGCGCCTGGATACATGACAGACTTAATCGACGTACCAACCAGAAACGCATCTGATTTAACACGAACATATCTAAATCTACACTACCCAAGCTGCAAAGGCCTCAAATACAAATCAACTTACGCATCCAGCTTTTCCTACATAAGCACACAACTGTGGAACGCGCTACCAAAAGCCTTGAAAACGACGTACGACCACCTAAACCTCCGTAAAATACTAAAAACCGCCCTGTTTAAAAAGGCATACCCTCCCGATCCAACCTAAATGCCTGTCCTTGGCTACACAAGAAAACGAAAGCACGTAACGAACATAACTCTACTCCTCCGCTCTACGATTCTTTTTGTGGCTCTGCCATATAAACTTCATCTCACCACAACATCACATTGTATCTGTTCACACCGGAATCTGCAAATGCCTTTCCGGAACTATGTAAGCCACATTGAGCCTGCAAATAGGTGGGAAAATGTGGGATACAAATGTAACAAATAAATAAATAAAATAGAGGAATTCAAAAGAGGATCAGACAAGTTCCTGGAGGAAAAGTTCATAAAAATGTATTAGCTAGGTAGACTTAGGGGAGTCATTGTTTATCCCTCCTCTCAGTACCCTTCTCCACCACCACCAACTCCAGGCTCCGCCCATTCTGCCTCGCCTCACCCTATGTTTGGAATCAACTTCCTGAGCCCTTACGCCAAGCCCCCTCCCTACCTATCTTCAAATCCTTGCTTAAAGCCCACCTCTTCAATGTTGCTTTCGGCACCTAACCTTTATACCTTTCAGGAAATCTAGACTGCCGCAATTTGACTGACTGTACATTTGTCCTTTAGATTGAAAGCTCTTTGAGCAGGGACTGTCCTATGTTAAATTGGACAGCGCTGCGTAACCCTAGTAGCGCTTTAGAAATGTTAAATAGTAGTAGTAGTAGTAGAAATAGATCTACTTTTTGGGATCTGCCGGGACCGGGTACTTGCGACCTGGATTGGTCTCTGTCGACCACAGGATGCTGGGCTCAATCAACTCTGGTCTGACTCAGTATCTCTTTTCTTAGGTTCTTAAACACATGTGAAAGGGAACAGTAGTGTTCAGAGTAGGCCTGGTAATGCCTGAGAGCAGTGCCTGCAGTGTTTACAATGGCCATATGGAGGAGCTGATGTGACTTTAAAACAAAAAACTGAGATAAAGATGTTTATTTTTTGAGTGCCCACACCAGACACCTTGATTTGTTCTGGATAATAAGCCTCTATAAACCATTTAGTCTTTTAAGGTAGAGAAGCTCTAACTTATCCAAAGTGTTGAGATTTCATTATACCACAAAGACCAACAAATGTGAACTCCTACACATATATCCAGAACTGCCTTACGATAATTGCTTATTTTACACTATCATGTTTTATCTTTGTCATGTAACCCAAGGTTCTTATGCATTACCAATTATCTATTCTCTTATGTATTTCCACTATTCATGATGTAATGTAAGCCACATTGAGCCTGCAAAGAGGTGGGAAAATGTGGGATACAAATGCAATAAAATAAATAAATAAATAAATTATAGACCTTGGCTGTCCTTTGCATACACTGTTTTGTGGTACAGGTGTTCTCTGTGCAAAGGTGCTTCAAAATTATAGCCTACCTGTTCTCAGAAATAATTGGACATGGACTCCCTGACCTTCCAGTTTCACACAATATAGTGGAGCAAGGTCTCTCTTAGCAGATTTATATCCACATATACTGGCTTCCTTTTCCCATGCTGAATTGTAAAGAACCGTTTTGATGGGGGGGGGGGGGGGTTGTTGTGTTATTGGCCTCTGCTCACATAGGAAGACATTTCCTTTTATACTAACTGTGAAATATCCCCTCTACAATAGAACCAGGAATGGGAAAAGAAAATGAACAAAGCATTTGGGGGGAACTATTTATTTATTTATTTGTGACATTTATATCCCAAAGAAGTCTCAGTTCAATGTGGCTTACAATAAACAGTATAGGATACATAACAAAGAATAATGCATAAGAAAGTCGTTTGTTGTAAGAATCCAATTTTACAATACGGTATTATAAATGTACTGGGATAACTATGGATGTTGAACATTTAGAAAATCTATTATGAATGAGAAATTGTACATGAAGCAAAGAGAAAGTTAATGGTAAATAGAGTAATAACCAATTCAGATAATAATTAATTGTTTGAGATATGGTTCATCTTTGTGAGGGTTTGTTTGAATAGGAATGATTTAAGGATTTTGCGGAATTGACTATATTCCTGTATATTTCTTATTTTGGGTGGTAAGGAGTTCCATCGTTTGGTTCCTAGGTAAGTGAAGTCTGCAGAGTGGACAGTTTTATAGATCACTTTTTTTGCAATTTGGGAGGTGTAGTCTGAGATAGTTTCTTGCCTCATATTTAGTGTTTCTTTGAGGTAAGTTTATTAATTGTACCATATAGTCTGGAGCTGTGCAATTTAGTATTTGAAAGATAAAGGTTCGTAAATTGAAGGTGATTCTCGCTTTGATGGGAAGCCAGTGTAATTTGATTAATAAAGGGGGGGCACTTTCAAAACAAGAGATTTTATGTATGAACCTGGCTGCAGTGATTTGAGCTGTTTGGAGTTTTTTCAACAGGTACTCCTTACAACCAGCATATCTGGCATTACAATAATTGAACTGGGATAATGTTAATGATTGCACCAATAGCCTGAATGTTTCTGATGAGAACTAGGGTCTGATCCTTTTTAGTTTCCAGTCCTGAAAGATTTTGTGATTACTGAGGAAACCTGAGTATCAAATGTTAAATGTTTGTCTATAATTATACCTAGAATTTTCAGATTATTGTCAATGGGGAATGAAGTGTTGCCAATTGTGAAACTGTTGTAGTCGTTTTGGTCAAATAGGTTGGCAATGACCATGAATTTAGTACACGTGAAGGGGCATAATCGAACGGAAACGTCTATCTCCATGGGCGTTTATCTCCGAGAACGGGTCCGTGAAGGGGCGGACCGAAGCGTATTTTCGAAAAACATGGACGTTTATCTTTTTTGAGCTGGGCGTTTTTGTTTTTCAGCGATAATGGAAACCGAAAGCGCCCAGCTCAAAAACGAATAACTCCAAGACATTTATTCGTGGGAGGGGCCAGGATTCGTAGTGCACTGGTCCCCCTCACATGCCAGGACACCAACCGGGCACCCTAGGGGGCACTTTTACAAAAAAAAAAAAACAAGGTAAGACAGCTCCCAGGTGCATAGCACCCTTCCCTTGGGTGTTGAGCCCCCCCAAATCCCCCTTAAAACCCACTGCCCACAAGTCTACACCATTACTATAGCCCTAAGGGGTGAAGGGGGGCACCTACATGTGGGTACAGTGGGTTTGGGGGGGGCGGTTTGGAGGGCTCCCATTTACCAGCACAAGTGTAACAGATGGGGGGGGATGGGCCTGGGTCCACCTGCCTGAAGTCCACTGCACCCCCTAATAACTGCTCCAGTGACCTGCATACTGCTGCCAGGGAGGTGGGTATGACATTTGAGGGTGAAAATAAAAAGTTGTGAAACGGCATATTTTGTGGTGGGAGGGGGTTTGTGACCACTGGGGGAGTCAGGGGAGGTCATCCCCGATTCCCTCCAGTGGTCATCTGGTCATTTAGGGCACTTTTTGGGGCCATATTCGTGGAAAAACAGGGTCCAGGAAAAGTGCCCTAAATTCTCGCTAAAAACGCACATTTTTTTCCATTATCGGCGAAAGGCGCCCATCTCTGATCGGCCGATAACCACGCCCCAGTTCCGCCTTCACCACGCCTTCGACACGCCCCCATCAACTTTGTCCGCATCCGCGACGGAGTGCAGTTGAAAACGTCCAAATTCAGCTTTCGATTATACCGCTTTATTCGTTTTTGTGAGATAAACGTCTATCTCCCGATTTGGGTCACAATATAGGCGTTTTTCTATTTCGATTATAAGCAGGATACAGAGCTAGGGGGTTGCATCTTTCTATCACTGTAAATTAATTTTGAATTGTAGTGAGTGAAAATTTGTTGCAAATTAATTTCAAGTGGCCGGTGGTGTTTCTATTTCTCTGGTGCCACTGTTTTCTCCTTCCCGTTCATCCTGCTGCTTCTCCTGTATGACCACCTCCCTCCCACTGCTACTGCCCTACCCCAAAAGTTTATTAACGGTACCATATAGTCTGGAGCTGTGTCATTTAGTATTTGAAAGATAAAGGTACATAACTTGAAGGTGATTCTCGCTTTGATGGGAAGCCAGTGTAATTTGATTAATGAAAGGGAGGCATAAATGGCGCCCAAAGTTAGGTGCCAGAAAGATCTGCGCCCTTTATAGACTACAGTAGAATCTCGGTTTTCGTTGACTTCGGTTATCGTCGGTTTCGGTTTTCGTCGATTTTTTTTCCGTGAAAACTTTGTCTCAGAGTTCGTCGGTTGCCTCGGATTTCGTCGACGTGCCCACGTGACCTTGCTGCTAATTTTGCGAAAACAAAGGGCGACCCACGCGTTCTCCTGCTCAGTGTGGTGTTGTTTCTCATTGTGTGAGCATCACCCCGCACGTCTAGCCAAATAGTTCCCTATGGAAATAATTGCCTCGGTTTTCGTTGGTTTCGCATTTCACTGATTGTTTTCGGACGGATCTCATGCCTACCTTGGGTGCGGCACTTACAGCTGCTGAAGCCTGGTGTAAGTGCTAGCGCACAACTTACGTCAGTCGGGCGTATAAATGACCCTATTCCATAACATTACACCTAATTTCTGGAAAGGCCCCTGACCCACCCATGTGACTCCCATGGCCACACCCCTTTTGAGTTGTGCACCATAGGTGTGTATTTTATAGACTAGGGCAGATCTGCTCTGCATGAAAATCCAAATGAGTGCCAATTAACACAAATTATAGATTAACAGCTCATTAACTAGTTTGTGTGCAGATCTGGGATCCGTGCATATATTTGGATGCCTGAATTGATTTTATATAGTTTATTTTCAGCACTTGATATACTGCAAGTGATCCCTGAGGTGACTATGCAGTTTACAATTTCTATTACAGATACTTTGCACTGTCCCTAATGGGCTGATAACCTGTTATATATTGTACCTGAGGTAATGGAGGGCTAAGTGACTTGCCCAGGGTCGCACGGAGCTGCTGAGAGAATTGATGCTGCTTCCCCAGGATCTCAGCCCCAGTGTTGATTGCCAGGCAGCAGCAGGAATTGAACCTGGTTCCCCAGGTCTGCAGCCTGCTGCACTAACCATTAGGCCACTCCTCCACTCCTATATTGAGTCTGGGGGGGTTGAGGGTAATTCTATAAAGTACGCGCTAATATTTACACACCAGTTACACATGTAAACGTTTAAAATGCTAGCATACACATGCATATGTGGAGTGGAGGAGTAGCCTAATGGTTGGTGTAGTGAGCTGCAATCTGGGGAAGTGACTGTAGCTCCGTGTGACCCAGGTATAAAAAAATGACTTAGATTGTGAGCTCATTAGGGACAGAGACAGTACCCGTATATATCTAACTATATAAATGAGAGGTGACCGACTCACCCGCAAATGCGCAGTAGAGACTTCCCTCTCTGTCTCGCCCCCGCGTCAAGACGTGATGACTTGAGAGGACGGAACAGAGTGGGAAAGGAACGCTGCGCTGGAGGCGAGCTGATGAGAGGACTCACAGGAGGGAAAGGAACGCTGCACTGGAGGTGAGCTGACGAGAGGACTCACAGGAGGTAACGAAAGCAGGGGAGAGTTGATGGACACAGGGGCAGGGGAGAGGAGGGTTGCTGGACATGGGTAGATGGAGGAGAGGGCAGGGGAGAGAGGAGGGTTGCTGGACATGGGGGGAGGGTAGGGGAGAGAGGAGGGTTTGTGGACATGGGTGGATGGAGGGGAGGGGAGGCCAGGGGAGAGAAAAGAGGGTTGCTGGATATGGATGGATGGAGGGGAGGGGAGGTCAGGGGAGAGAAGAGGGTTGCTGGACATGGATGGATGGAGGGGAGGGGAGGTCAGGGGAGAGAAGAGGGTTGCTGCACATGGATGGATGGAGGGGAGGGCAGGGAGAGAGGAGAATTGTTGAATATGGATGGAGGGGAGGGAAGAGAAGACAGGAAGGAGATGCACATGGATGGATGGGAAGGGAGAGAGAAGAAATGCTGGACATCCAACTCTCATTTTTCTTCTTCCGCTGTTCCACTACATTGTTAAAAACAAAAATCTTGCCCGTTTTAACGGGCTTAACGGCTAGTCCTCTAATTCTATAAAGGATGCTTTGAGATGCAGGGATCTTAACTGAATAATTAAGCTGGCTTAGTGGACTGCTGTCATCATATGATTATGTTGCTGGTGCCCGTGTTTGTGGATTTTACATTTGTAACGGTTTTCATATTGGTAGACTGCATTAAGGCGTTCACGAATGGCACCCCACTCCCTCCCCTTGGTGGAGGCCCAGAGCCTCTGTCCCCTGGGGGCAAACAAGTTGGAATGCCTTTCTGAGATCTCCCTCACTAGCAGGTCCATCTCTGCATCTGAGACGTTGCTTTTCCTGTTATATGCTGCTTTTTGGGGGGGGGGAGCCATTGTAAAAACAGCAATGAATCTCGATGTTGTAGATCTGAAGGAGTTACCTACCTGGTTATTTAGATTTCTGGTAATAAACAAACCAAATCTTTCATGGAGAGGAGGGGATTTAAACAAACTTCTGCGGAAATTCATTTTAAAATTGAACACTAGTTCACCTAACGGACTGAATTCAGAATCTGGCCAGTCAGTATTTCTTTAATCTGGTGATGATACCACTAGGTATTAGTAATACGCACACATTGGCCACTTAGTTTTAAATGTTGATGTTGCATGTGATATATTTATGTATTTTGGATTTATATGTTATCTATTAGTGTATTTATTTATATGCAATTGATAATTGTGACGTATGTACTATGTATTATAACTAAGTTTTAACTTTAATAGAAAGAGGTGGGCAACTTTGCCAAGGCATCGGATGATAGTGTAATATGTGAAGAAATCCAAGTATGTGGACTTTGGTCCTGGGGAACTGAGGAACTGAGTTAGATTCCCACTTCAGGCCCAGGCAGCTCCTTGTGACTCTGGGCAAGTCACTTAACCCTCCATTGCCCCATGTAAGCCGCATTGAGCCTGCCATGAGTGGGAAAGCGCAGGGTACAAAGATAACAAAAATAAAATAGATACTATTGGAGATTCTACATGGAATGTTGCTACTATTGAGATTCTGTTGCTACTATTGGAGGTTCTACATGGAATGTTGCTACTATTGGAGATTCTACATGGAATGTTGCTATTCCACTAGCAACATTCCATGTAGAAGGCTGTGCAGGCTTCTGTTTCTGTGAGTCTGACATCCTGCACGTACGTGCAGGACGTCAGACTCACAGAAGCAGAAGCAGAAGCCTGCGCGGCCACATTAACCCTCCATTGCCCCATGTAAGCCGCATTGAGCCTGCCATGAGTGGGAAAGCGCAGGGTACAAATGTAACAAAACTAAAATAGATACTATTGGAGATTCTACATGGAATGTTGCTATTCCACTAGCAACATTCCATGTAGAAGGCTGCGCAGGCTTCTGTTTCTGTGAGTCTGATGTCCTGCTCGTATGTGCAGGACGTCAGACTCACAGAAGCAGAAGCCTGCGCGGCCACATTGGTGATCTGCAATGGCCGGTGGTGGACTTTGGTCCTGAGGAACCGAGTTCGATTCCCACTTCAGGCACAGGCAGCTCCTTGTGACTCTGGGCAAGTCACTTAACCCTCCATTGCCCCATGTAAGCCGCATTGAGCCTGCCATGAGTGGGAAAGCGCAGGGTACAAAGATAACAAAAATAAAATAGATACTATTGGAGATTCTACATGGAATGTTGCTACTATTGAGATTCTGTTGCTACTATTGGAGGTTCTACATGGAATGTTGCTACTATTGGAGATTCTACATGGAATGTTGCTATTCCACTAGCAACATTCCATGTAGAAGGCTGTGCAGGCTTCTGTTTCTGTGAGTCTGACATCCTGCACGTACGTGCAGGACGTCAGACTCACAGAAGCAGAAGCAGAAGCCTGCGCGGCCACATTAACCCTCCATTGCCCCATGTAAGCCGCATTGAGCCTGCCATGAGTGGGAAAGCGCAGGGTACAAATGTAAAAAATAAAATAGATACTATTGGAGATTCTACATGGAATGTTGCTACTATTGGAGATTCTACGTGGAATGTTGCTACTATTGGAGATTCTACATGGAATGTTGCTATTCCACTAGCAACATTCCATGTAGAAGGCTGCGCAGGCTTCTGTTTCTGTGAGTCTGACGTCCTGCACGTATGTGCAGGACGTCAGACTCACAGAAGCAGAAGCCTGCGCGGCCACATTGGTGATCCGCAAGGGCCGACTTCTACATGTTAGGTGTACCTAACATAGGTTTAGACCTCTTCAACATGACTGTACAGGTGGAAGTAATAGTGATGGCAGACTAGAGAGAGAGAGAGACAGGGGACGGGGCTTGGTTTACAGCCTGTCTGGTTTACATATTATATACAGGTACTTATTTTGTACAAAATAGTGCCGATATTAAAAATAACAGCAAAATGTCTAGTGGCCATCCAAGGATGGCCCGACCAGAAAACACTCAGGAAAGAGAACTGATAAGGGATGTGCACTACCAGAACCTTCATCCACGCTCTTATCACCTCTCGCTTAGACTATTGCAACTTGCTTCTCACAGGTCTCCCTCTTAGCCATCTCTCTCCTCTTCAATCTGTTCAAAATTCTGCTGCACGACTAATATTCCGCCAGGGTCGTTATGCTCATATTATCCCTCTCCTCAAGTCACTTCACTGGCTTCCTATCCGTTTCCGCATACAGTTCAAACTCCTCTTATTGACTTATAAGTGCATTCACTCTGCAGCTCCTCAGTACCTCTCCACTCTCATCTCTCCCTACACTCCTCCCCGGGAACTCCGTTCACTGGGCAAATCTCTCTTATCTGCACCCTTCTCGTCCACTGCTAACTCCAGACTCCGTTCCTTTTATCTTGCTGCACCATATGCCTGGAATAGACTTCCTGAGCCGGTACGTCAAGCTCCATCTCTGACCGTCTTCAAATCTAAGCTAAAAGTCCACCTTTTTGATGCTGCTTTTAACTCCTAACCCTTATTCACTTGTTCAGAACCCTTATTTTATCATCCTCACTTTAATATTCCCTTATCTCTTGTTTGTCCTGTTTGTCTGTCCTAATTAGATTGTAAGCTCTGTCGAGCAGGGACTGTCTCTTCATGTTCAAGTGTACAGCGCTGCGTATGTCTAGTAGCGCTATAGAAATGATAAGTAGTAGTAGTAGTAGTACCTGGGATAATATAGGGGTTAAGTGACTTGCCTGGAGTCATAAGGAGCTGCAGTGGGAATTGAACTCAGCTCCCCATGCTCTTAGGCCACTGCAGTAGCCATTAGGCTAATCCTTTACTCCTCTAAGAGTGTTCTGGTAAGGTGGGCTGTTCATAAAGCATTACAGTTCCTTCCTGTGGCAGTACCTCACCAGCAAACAAGGGGGATTCATCACAAAAGGAGGTACTTAAGCACTAGGTTCTATCGTCTTATTGCTGTGGCTTTGTACTATTCAAGAGCTGAACTGTAAACACCAGGGCATACTTTCATTTTGGTATGTAACATAGAGGGGCATAATTGAAAGGGGGCGCCCAAGTTTTCTTGAGGACGTCCTCGCAGGATGTCCCGGCGAAGGGGCGGGGAAACCCGTATTATCGAAACAAAATGGGCGTCCAACCGGGCATCCTAGGGGGCACTGCAGTGGACTTCATAAATTGCTCCCAGGTGCATAGCTCCCTTACCTTGCTGGGCCCCCCAACCCCCCCCCCCTAAAACCCACTCCCCACAGCTGTACACCACTACCATAGCCCTAAGGGGTGAAGGGGCACCTAGATATGGGTACAGTGGGTTTCTGGTGGGTTTTGAAGGGCTCACATTTACCACAAGAGTAACAGGTAGGGACGGGATGGGCCTGGGTCCGCCTGTCTGAAGTGCAATGCACCCACTAAAACTGCTCCAGGGACCTGCATACTGCTGTCATGGAGCTGGGTATGACATTTGAGGCTGGCATAGAGGCTAGCAAAAAATATTTAAAAAGTTTTTTTTTTAGGGTGCAAGGGGGTTGGTGACCACTGGGAGAGTAAGGGGAGGTCATCCCCATTTCCCTCTGGTGGTCATCTAGTCAGTTTGGGCACCTTTTTGAGGCTTGGTCATAAAAAAAAATGGACAAAGCAAAGTCGACCAAGTGCTCGACAGGGACGCCCTTCTTTTTTCCATTATCGGTCGAGGACGCCCATGTGTTAGGCATGCCCCAGTCCCGCCTTTCGCTACGTTTCCGACACGCCCCCGTGAAGTTTGGTCGTCCCCGCTGATTTGGGCGACCCTGGGAGAAGGATGCCCATCTCCCGATTTGTGTCGAAAGATGGACACATAGCTGCTGAGAGGGGGGGGGGGGCAGGGGAGGACAAAATTCCCTGGGCCTGGGCTGTCCTTCTTTGCAATAAGCCCTAATGCTGGAGATGTAGCTTAATGGTTAGTACAGTGGGCTGAGACCTGGGGAACTGGTTTCAATTCCCACTGCAGCTCCTTGTGACCCTGGGCAACTCACTTAACCCTCCTTTGCCCCAGTACTTTCATATAGTTATAATAAATGTAAACTGCTTTGATTGGAGGAGTGGCCTAGTGGTTAGGGTGGTGGACTTTGGTCCTGGGGAACTGAGGAACTGAGTTCAATTCCCACTTCAGGCACAGGCAGCTCCTTGTGACTCTGGGCAAGTCACTTAACCCTCCATTGCCCCATGTAAGCCGCATTGAGCCCGCCATGAGTGGGAAAGCACAGGGTACAAATGTAACAAAAATAAAATAGATACTATTGGAGATTCTACATGGAATGTTGCTACTATTGGAGATTCTACATGGAATGTTGCTATTCCACTAGCAAAATTCCATGTAGAAGCCTGCGCGGCCACATTGGTGATCTGCAAGGGCTGGTGGTGGACTTTGGTTCTGGGGAACTGAGGAACTGAGTTCGATTCCCACTTCAGGCACAGGCAGCTCCTTGTGACGCTGGGCAAGTCACTTAACCCTCCATTGCCCCATGTAAGCCACATTGAGCCTGCCATGAGTGGGAAAGCGCGGGGTACAAATGTAACAAAAACCAAAGGCAGTATATGAAGTATGGAAGGGCCATTCTGTTTGAAAAGGGTTCATTCTGTTTAGTAATAAGTGTATTGAATTTTACAAAAGGTACAGGTATCCTTCTTTTCTGGTGAGATGCTTATGCTTCAGTCCTTATTTTGAAGTTATTGTGGAAGACACTATTAACTGGAACAGTACATGATAAAATGGGGATAAGCAGTATAAAATGTTTTGTACATATTTGGGATCTTGCCGGGTATTTGTGACCTGGATTGGCCACTGTTGGAAACAGGACGCTGGGCTCGATGGACCTTTGGTCTTTCCCAGTATGGCGATACTTTGCTTCGGTCTTCACCGAGGAGGATTTGGGGGGGACACCGGTGCCGGAAAGAATATTTGAAGCGGGGGAGTCGGAGAAACTAAACAAATTCTCTGTAACCTTGGAGGATGTAATGGGTCAGTTCAGCAAGCTGAAGAGTAGTAAATCACTGGGACCTGATGGTATTCATCCCAGAGTATTAATAGAACTAAAAAATGAACTTGCGGAGCTACTGTTAGAAATATGCAATCTGTCCCTAAAATCGAGTGTAGTACCGGAAGACTGGAGGGTAGCCAATGTTACTCCGATTTTTAAGAAGGGTTCCAGAGGAGATCCGGGAAATTATAGACCGGTGAGTCTGACGTCGGTGCCGGGCAAGATGGTGGAGGCTATTATTAAGAATAAAATTGCAGAGCATATACAAAAACATGGACTGATGAGACAAAGTCAGCACGGATTTAGTGAAGGGAAGTCTTGCCTCACCAATCTAATGCATTTTTTTTGAGGGGGTAAGCAAACATGTGGACAATGGGGAGCCGGTTGATATTGTATATCTGGATTTTCAGAAGACGTTTGACAAAGTGCCGCACGAAAGACTCCTGAAGAAATTGCAGAGTCATGGAATCGGAGGTAGGGTATTATTATGGATTAAGAACTGGTTGAAAGATAGGAAGCAGAGAGTAGGATTGCGTGGCCAGTATTCTCAGTGGAGGAGGGTAGTTAGTGGGGTCCCGCAGGGGTCTGTGCTGGGTCCGTTGCTTTTTAATGTATTTATAAATGACCTAGAGATGGGAATAACTAGTGAGGTAATTAAATTCGCCGATGACACAAAATTATTCAGGGTCGTCAAGTCGCAGGAGGAATGTGAACGATTACAGGAGGACCTTGCAAGACTGGGAGAATGGGCGTGCAAGTGGCAGATGAAGTTCAATGTTGACAAGTGCAAAGTGATGCATGTGGGTAAGAGGAACCCGAATTATAGCTACGTCTTGCAAGGTTCCGCGTTAGGAGTTACGGATCAAGAAAGGGATCTGGGTGTCGTCGTCGATGATACGCTGAAACCTTCTGCTCAGTGTGCTGCTGCGGCTAGGAAAGCGAATAGAATGTTGGGTGTTATTAGGAAGGGTATGGAGTCCAGGTGTGCGGATGTTATAATGCCGTTGTATCGCTCCATGGTGCGACCGCACCTGGAGTATTGTGTTCAGTACTGGTCTCCGTATCTCAAAAAAGATATAGTAGAATTGGAAAAGGTACAGCGAAGGGCGACGAAAATGATAGTGGGAATGGGACGACTTTCCTATGAAGAGAGGCTGAGAAGGCTAGGGCTTTTCAGCTTGGAGAAGAGACGGCTGAGGGGAGATATGATAGAAGTGTATAAAATAATGAGTGGAATGGATCGGGTGGATGTGAAGCGACTGTTCACGCTATCCAAAAATACTAGGACTAGAGGGCATGAGTTGAAGCTACAGTGTGGTAAATTTAAAACGAATCGGAGAAAATTTTTCTTCACCCAACGTGTAATTAGACTCTGGAATTCGTTGCCGGAGAACGTGGTACGGGCGGTTAGCTTGACGGAGTTTAAAAAGGGGTTAGATAGATTCCTAAAGGACAAGTCCATAGACCGCTATTAAATGGACTTGGAAAAATTCCGCATTTTTAGGTATAACTTGTCTGGAATGTTTTTACGTTTGGGGAGCGTGCCAGGTGCCCTTGACCTGGATTGGCCACTGTCGGTAACAGGATGCTGGGCTAGATGGACCTTTGGTCTTTCCCAGTATGGCACTACTTATGTACTTATGAAGCTATGGTTTACTTCTATCTTCATTGTGATGGGGGAGATCAAGAGGAAAGGGGAATAGGGGTACCGGCAGCAGGACTAGGCTATGGGATTTAATCAGGAAAGAGTTTTTTCCCAGTGGTCCAGAATTATCCTTTTTTGATTCCAGCCTGTAATACCTTTTTTTTTTTCTGCATTGGTCTTTATGTACTTGTGTTTTCCTTTAGGAGCTGCTTTGCTTTCTTAGGGGGAGGGGCTGAACGGAGGAAAGGAAAGAATGAGGTCTAGGAACTGGTGGTGCAATTTTGAGCAATTTCATTCCTTCCAAAATAGAAAGATACATTTCCAGTGATGGTGGCAATGAAAGCATGCGATAATCTTTCTAACATCCACTTTGTTGAAAAGCAGACTGAGTGCTGCCATTTTAATGCTGTGTTTGTTCATTCTGCCAGTGTACGCTCCACTATTTTGGATCTGCTTCTTTTTTCTTTTCACTCTCTTTTGGTGTTTACCCTTGTCATTCCAAGGACAAATATGCTTAAGACATAAAATTCACTGGGCTTGTAATGGCTAAGCTACCGGCCAGTCTGGGCATTTTGCAGATGGTCTAAATTTCCCTGCCTATTGTTTGCGAAGAAAGGCCAGTAGGAAGCTGCAGTGAAAAGTGAAAACCCATTATACAAGGAAAACTTTAGTATAGTAGAAAAATAGAATTACTTGTGTAAGATATTGTGGTAACATGAACCAGGGCGGACCATGGAGCCAAGTAAGACAAGCCACACACACTCAGCAAATTACAGTGAAAGCAAATAATATTTACAGTGGCATTCCTTGGTTGGTACCCCAGGGACAGTTTGCCATTACACACTCCCCCCCTCCACCGGGTGCAGTGTCGTCCAACCCCCCCCCCCCCGGGTGCAGCACAACACCCCCCTCAGTGCAGCATCCCCCCCCCCCAGGTGCAGCATCCCACCCGGCGCATCACTGTCCACCCTGGCGCATCACCTCCAAGCCACGCCCCCCCCCCCCCAGTGCATACTTCTTACCTGCTGGGGTGCTGGGAGCAGCCACGCCGCTGTCGGCTCTGCCGGTTCCCTGCTCCCTCTGCTCCGGAACAGGAAGTAACAGCAAAGAGGGAGCAGGAAACTGGCGGAGCCGACAGCCGCACGGCTGCTCCCCGCACCCCTCCTGCAGCATGCACCCGAGACAGACCGCCCTCACCGCCCTGCCCTCGGTGCGCCACTGAATATTTATTAAAGGTGTCTTGTAAGGGCTCCCGTTCACTTCACAGGGTGGGAGGAAGCAATCCTCAAAACTAATTCTGTAAACTTAACAGTCCTTGGGTGGCCTGCTCCTGCAGGGTCCAAAGTATTCATGAATGTCTCCCAGCTCAGCAGCAACTCTTATTGGTCTCTGGCCTGGTCCCTAGATCTAGAGTTACCAGCATAGTCACTAGCAAGTACACAAAGCTGGTCTGCATCTGACCAGGTCAAAACACAAACTCTTGAAGGTTCCAAGTTCACTTGGTCTACCTGAACGAACAGGTTATAGTTTCTCAGCTTCAGCCATCTGTGGTGGGCATCGCTACTTCCCTCTGGGCCTCTTTAACCTAGCTCTGGCCCAGCCTTTTATACTTCTTGGACTGTGCCCAACTGGCTCCACCCCTCCCGTGTCACTTCCAACTTGGGCAGAATTATGGGTTTTAAAGTGGCTCTGACACTGTGAGGGAGATTCCTTGAGGGGAAGTGGCAGTGTCATAAAAAGGGGCATAATCGAACGCGAACGCCCATCTCCATGGGCAGCTATGTCCGAGAACGGGTACGTGAAGAGATGGGACAGAACGTATTTTTAAAAAAAATGGGCGTCCATCTTCCGCTTCGAAAATACGGTATGTACGGACCAAAATGCCATGGATTTAGTCGTTTCCGAGCTGGGCGTTTGTTTTTTTTAGCGATAATGGAAACTAAAAACGCCCAGCTCAAAAATGTCCCAATCCAAGCCATTTGGTCGTGGGAGGGGCCAGGATTCGTAGTACACTCGCCCCCCTGACATGCCAGGACACCAACTGGACACCCTAGAGGTCAGTGTGGTGGATTTCAGACAACGCTCCCACATGCATAGGTCCCTTTCCACGGGTGCTGAGCCCCCAACCCCCCTCCCCTAAAACCCACTACCCATAAATGTACAACACTACCATAGCTCTTAGGTTTGAAGGGGGCAACTACATGTGGGTACAGTGGGTTTTGGAGGCCTCCCATTTACCAGCACAAGTGTTACAGGTAGGGGGGATGGGCCTGGGTCCACCTGCCTGAAGTGCACTGCGGTACCCACTAAAAGTGCTCCAGGGACCTGCATACACGCAGGCCTCTAGGACTTGCTGCTGTATAATCTTGGCACACCAGTTGATACCTGAAGACTAATGTCTCCGAAAACGTCCTTTATTGGAATAAGCACGTTTACTCACAGTTAACTGCAGATCAGAGGTTGTGCCCCACTGGCAAAGAGTATCCCTGGTACTGAGATGAGCAGTAGGTCAGAGCTGGCAGAATGCTGTACAATGCCCTCTTTCAGCAACATTCAAGGTAAGAACTAAGTTCTGTAACGTGGCTAACACATGAAAGTGATCTAAAACTGTCTTACAAAAATGGCCACTACCTCATGGACTACCGGAAACAAAACAGGGCACACTCTGACCCAGTAAGCAGAGGGAAAAGCACCATGGGAGTAGAGCCTACTAACTACCAATATCGTGAGCATGTAATACAAGCTAGTGGAATCACGGAGCCCAATACCCTACACCCACCACAATGCATTGCTGATGTGACTCTGCAGTGCCCTTAACAGAAAAGGTGTCACACTTACCCGAGACCCGCATCAGAACCAGGGAAAGGCTGTCAGAGGATAGAACACATTCTGCTGTCATGGAGGTGGGTACGGCATTTGAGGTTGGCATACAGGCTGGGAAAAAAGTTTGTAAAGTGGGTTTTTTTTGGTGGGAGGGGGTTAGTGACCACTGGGGGAGTCAGGGGAGATGATCCCCGATTCCCTCCGGTGGTCATCTGGTCAGTTGGGGTGCTTTTTTGGGACTTGGACCTGAAACAAAAGGGTCCAAATAAAGCGGACCAAATTCTCGTTAAAAATGCCCTTCTTGTTTCGATTATCAGCTAAAGATGCCCATCTCTCCTCGGCCGATAACCATGCCTCAGTCCCGTCTTCGCCATGCCTCCGAACGCCCCCATCAACTTTGTTCATTCCTGCGACGGAGTGCAGTTGAAGACGACCAAAATCGGCTTTCGATTACACCGATTTGTTCGCCCATGGGAGAAAGATTTGGGTCGAAATATGGGCATCTTTCTCTTTCGAAAATAAGCGGAATAGACTTCCACACATACCCTCCCCTCAGCTTAACCAATCATGGTTAAGAAGGGAAAGGGAAATGGGACTTGATATACCACCTTTCTGAGGTTTTTGCAACTACATTCAAAGCGGTTTACATACATTCAGGTATTTATTTTGTACCAGGGGCAATGGAGGGTTAAGTGACTTGGCCAGAGTCACAAGGAGCTGCAGTGGGAATCGAACTCAGTTCCCCAGGATCAAAGTCCACTGCACTAACCACTAGGCTACTCCTCCAATAGCCATAGTGGGTCAGACCAATTGTCCATCTAGCCCAGTATCTTGCTTTAAGCAGTGGCCAAACCAGATCACACGTACCTGGCAGAAACCCAAATAGTAGCACCATTCCATGCTACTAATCCCAGGCAAGCAGTGGCATCCCCCATGTCCATCTCAATAACAGACTATGGATTTTTCCTCCAGGAACTTCTCCAAACCTTTTTTTAAACCCTGGGGTCTGATACCTGGAATGATTGATTGGCTGAAACATCAGTTTGTTTCCTTGTTCCAGAAAGTAGTAAGAGGGCGTGGGAGCAAGCTCCATTCAACCGTTTACCAGTTGTGATTGAATGTGGGAGCAGGCTCCGCCCCCTACTTGCTGGCGCACGTCACTGCAGGTATTTTCATTCAGGCAGCTAGTGGCATGCCATTGCTTGGCGCGCAGCATAAGTGCGCACCTTTGCGCAGTGGCTTTGGGCAGGTTTTTTTGTAGCCTTATAAGGAGGAACTTGGAATCAAGAACTACAAGTACATTAGTTTATTTTTGTTTTATTATGATGTTTTCTGGGTGCAGACGTTTAGTCAAAATGCATTGGTTTTATATGCTTTTGATTTTATGCTTGGGCTTGGGCAGTTTAGAGGGATCAGTGAAAGAGAAGATTAGCTATGATCATGCAGTTTCTACTCCTATAATTGCCAATTGGTCATGGCGACCTAAGTTATCTAGTTTACAATTTCAAAATTCGGGAATCTTAAGTGATTGCTTGCTTACATGTTTTAGAACTATTCCAGTATGTACCGGAGTTAGAAGAAAGCAACCTAGGCAGTTTCCAGATCGATCAAAATACAAAACTCTAGTTAAGGATGCCCTGTAAGAATTTTGAAAATGCTTCTATAAACTATGATGTGACAGAATGTCTTTGTTTCAATGCCAGATCGGTTTGTGGAAAGGCTCATATAAGTGTCCTTTTATTAAGCCGCGTAAGCGTCTACACATGCCCAAATGGAGTTACCGCCCGACTACCGCATGGTTCTTGCAGTAATTTCATTTTGGGCACATGTCTGACATGCACATCTGAAAAATATTTTTTTCTTTACAGACGCGCGTAGCGGACGCGCGCCAAGTGGCATTTGACACATGAAGGTCATTAGCGCCCGGATTCTTTACCACTAGGTCAATGGCTGGCGGTAAGGTATCAGATCCAAAATGGACGCACGGCAATTTTGATTTTGCCGCACGTCCATTTCGGCTAAAAAAACCCCAACAACCTTTTTTTATAGGCACGCTGAAAAATGGACCGGCGGGCATCCAAAACCCACGCCTACACTACCGCAAGTCATTTTTCAGCGCGCCTTTCTGAAAGGACCCGGGGGGGGGGTGTCATGCTGCACATGGGGGGGAACGCTGCACAGAGGGGGATGTTGTGCTGTACCCGGGGGGGGGTCAGACGACAATGCACCCAGTGGAGGGGGGGAGTGCGCAACGGCAAACTGCCCTGGGTGGTAGCCGACCAAGGAACGCCGCTGTAAATATTATTTGCTTTCACTGTAATTTGCTGAGTGTCTGTGGCTTGTCTTACTTGGCTCCATGGTCCGCCCTGGTTCATGTTACCACAATATCTTATACAAGTAATTTTTTTTTTCTACTTTGGATTTTACTGAGAATTGAGCACCTGGTGCAGTTTTTAACACAGAGACATGGATCCAAGATTTTAATTCACCTTACATTATGTCTATCTGTCCAGTTAGTTAAAAAGCTATAAACTGTCCGAAGCAAGATAAAAGGAGAAGGGGGCTTGATATTGGTTTATTAGGGATTTCTTTGCTATAAAATTTGTTGGAATTATAATTTGTCAGTTTTTGAATGTGTGTAATAAGGACACGTTAGGATTAATGCCCGATCTACAGATTGCCCAAGAATTGGCAATGTTCTCTACATAAGTTATTTAAAAGAATTACCTGTTTTTCCACAAAAGTTACTGAGCTGATATTGTTAGGTGGTTTTAAATTTGCATTTAGAGGACCTTTCCAATCTAGAGACATTGAATTTCTTAAAATTTCTAGATTCATTACATTTACTTCTGGATCCTCTTTTGCCTACGGACCAGAAGGGCCACAAATTGGATTGTGTGGTCCACTCTATGTTTGCTGGTTCTATAGTATTAGGATCACTAAGGGGCCCTTTTACAAAGTGGCAGTAAGCCCAACATGGGCTTACCACTCGCTAAAAAGGAAAGGAAGTACCGCCGGGCTACCGCAGCACAGTGGTGTAGCTACGTGGGGCCTGGGGAGCCTGGGCCCCCGTAGATTTGGCCCTGGACCCTCCTGCTGATGACCCACCCGACCCCCCCCTCCCGCCACCAACCCGCCGTCACCTGCCTTCGCTGGCGGGGGACCCCAACCCCCACCAGCCAAGGTCCTCCTCTTCTCGCAAAAGGCTTCCTTCTGTTTCTGACGTCCTGCACGTACAACGTGCAAAACGTCAGACTCACAGAACGAAGCCTTGCAGATCAGCTGATCTGCAAGGTGGACGTCAGAAACAGAACAAAGCCTTTTGCAAGAAGAAGATGACCTCGGCTGGCGGGGGTTGGGTCCCCCACCAGCAAAGGTAGGCGACGGCGGGTTGGTGGCAGGAGGGGGGTCGAGAGGGTCGGTGGCAGGGGGGGGTGCAAAGTTAGCAATGGCGAGGGGGGGGCTAAAATGTGCCCTCTCATCTTGGGCTCTGGACCTCCCTCCCGCCGAAGTCTGGCTACGCCCCTGCCGCAGCAGCCCGGCGGTAGTTCCCACCCCCAGCGCGCCATCCGGTGCTACAAAAATATTTTTATTTTTGTAGTGACGGTGTGTACCCAGTGGTAATCGGACAGTGCTACGCATTGTCCTGTTACTGCCAGGTTAGTGCGGGTCCCCTTACCACCACCTCAGTGGGTGGCGGTAAGGGCTTCCCCCCTCCCAAAATGGCAGCGCGGCAAGTGCTTGGCCATTTCCTCAAGAAAAGGAAGACTTACCGTTTACCCACTGTGGTAAAAGGGAGCCTCAGCGCTTCAAAAACACGTTCCAACGCCAGCGCCGGCCCCCTTTTGCCGCAGCTTGGTAGAAGAGGCCCTTAAATTGGGATCCATTGATATGGTCTGACCATTTTTATCCTTCTTTTTATTTGACGTTTTTAAAATCATTTTCAAGTTTTATTAGTGAAGATACAATAAAATACAGTCAGGGCAGATGTTCTGGGGAAGAAGTTTTATCTAAGTTGTCTGAAAATCCTCAGACCTATGATCTAGGATTATGGGATAATGTGATCAGTCAGATGTTGAATAATTTAGCACCTGTGAGAGAAAAGAAAGTTAGAAAAGAAAAATGTATGGTTTAATGAGGAACTTGCAACTTCTTTATCAATGCTCTGCATCTGGTTTGACAGTGCTTATATGTTGCTTCTTATTTTCTTCATTCAGATCCTTTTTCCATTTTTTGAAGGATGTTCTTTTGGCTCCACTGTCCCCTTTTACCTCACCTTTTAACCATGCTGGCCGTCGTTTGCTCTTTTTTCCACCTTTGTTAATAAGTACATAAGTACCGCCATACTGGGAAAAGACCAAGGGTCCATCAAGCCCAGCATCCTGTCTCTGACAGCGGCCAATCCAGGCTTCAAGAACCCGGCAACCCCCCCCCCCCTCCCTCCCCCCCCCCAAAATTAATAATGTTCAATGGACTTTTCCCTCAGGAATCTGTCCAAACCCCCTTTAAATTCCGTAAGGCCAGCTGCTATTTGGAATAGATCTAGTCTGGGCTTCCACGATGGTATTTTTAAACAACGTCCACACCTGATTTAAAGTCCCATAATTTTGTCACAGTCACCCTTTCAAAAATTAAAAGCTGCTACAGTAGATTTCCTTACTCATTTCACTCCAGGTATCAGCTCGAATTTGATCATGCTATGATCACTGTTTCCCAGCAGATCCAACACCTTTACCTCTCATATTATGCCCTGCTGCATTCCACTACGGATTAGATCCAAAATAGTTCCCCCTCTTGATGCCTAGACCAGTTGCTCGAAGAAGCAGTCATTTATTACACCTAGAAATTTTAACTCCCTAGTGCTCCTTGATGCAACATTTATCCAGTCAAAATTAGGATAATTGAAATCACCCATTATTATAATGTTGCACGATTTGCCACCTTTCCTAATTTCTGTAAACATATTTTCATCTGTCTGTTCTGTCCTGACAGATGGTAGTACAGCCCTATCACTACTACTACTACTACTTATCATTTCTAAAGTGCTGTACACTTGAACATGAAGAGACAGTCCCTGCTCGACAGAGCTTACAATCTAATTAGGACAGACAAACAGGACAAATAAGGAATAAGAGTAGGAAGATTCTGTGTGGAATCCTAAAGAGTAACAAGATTTCAGAATCCCCAAGACTACTACTACTTATCATTTCTATAGCGCTACTAGACGTACGCAGCGCTGTACACTTGAACATGAAGAGACAGTCCCTGCTCCACAGAGCTTACAATCTAATTTGGACAGACAAACAGTGTATTCCTTCCCTTCACAACTGGAATTTCTATCCATAAAGATTCCATGCTGTTCTGTTTCACATAGAATGTTTATTTGGTTTGACTCAATTCCCTCTTTAACATATAGCGCAACCCCCCTCCAATTTCATCCACTCTACCATTGCGATATAATGTGTACCTTGCTAACACAGTGCCCCATTGATTGTCCTCCTTCCACCAGGTCTCTGAAATGCCTATTATATCTACCTCTTCATTTGTCGTTTATTGTTTATTTACTATACCGTCAGAACGGATTACATCTTTAAAGTACAAATAACATACAATAATATTCTAAAAGAAATCCATTTTATGATAGGACAGCACTAACAAAATCTTCCATACCAAAGAAGACAAAACAATTAATTGTATCAATCATACACATCACAACAGTCAATTCTATTTCCTTTGGTAATATATATTCCCTGTTCAATAGTTATATTTTCTTTCCTTCCTGAGTAGTTCTCTAGATAGGCAGCGCTAAATTTCAAAAGCTTTTTCAAAGAAATAAGTTTTCAAAGCCTTACGAAAGAGCGTAAATGATTCTTCCACCCTGATAAATTTTGGGATGGAGTTCCACAGTGATAGTGATAGAAAGAAAAAGGCTGCGGCTCGGGTTGCTTCCCACCTTGCTCTCGAGGTAGGTGGAATTACCAGCCTATTGTCAGTAAGTGAACGTAAAGTTTGCGATGGTGTGTATGGAATAGTTAAGTTTGCAAGATAGGATGGTGTAGCTGAGTAACGCATTTTATATGCAAGGAAAAGAACCTTAAATGAAATTCTCAGATAGATCAGGATCCAATGAAGTTGACGTAGTAAAGGCTATATACTCCAATATATTTAGTGCTATATACTCCAATTCTTCTATCTTATTTTTAAGACTTCTAACATTTGTACATTGGCAATTCAAATTATCTTTTTTCTTTGCATCTACAAGCTGCTTTGAAGTTAATAGGGATAATTTGCACCCTTTAATCCCATTGAACACTCCTGGCTTTCTTTCACTATTATTCAAACCTCTCTATAGAGATTCCTGTTTCATTAGTATCCTTCAAGGGTACTTCACAACAAACCATGCGCTCCTGGGTGACTGTCAGGGGTAGATGCATCAAGCAAACGTAAAAAAATCAAAATTGTTAAAGGCCCTAACGATTTTTAAAAAACGAAGAATGCACCAAAAAAAAAAGTCACACATGCTCAGATCGGTATAGAAACGTACAATGTATCAAAGAATCACAATACACATCGTTAATCGGCCCCCAAATCATGCGCAGAGCAGCCAAGCGTTATGTTAGCTGCTCTGCGCATGCCACAAACAGTCAAAACACAGTCAAATCACAAGCACATGGCTCCCAAATCAAAACAAAAATAAAAAAAAAGGGTCGGGAGGGGGCAAGGGCGCTCATCAGGAGCGTCCTGTAAGGACGGCCTTGCCCCCCCCCGCTGCTCCCCACTTTCCGCCGCTCCCCCCACCCCGAAAAAGCAAAATTCAAGCAGCCCCTGCCCCCCTCCCTTCCTCACTACTCTCTCACCTCAGCTCCGCCTCCCGACATCCTCCGTCCTGTGCCCCGCCCCCTTTTGGGGTCGTCGCCGCCATTCCCCTCCTCCATCGGGCCCCCCTCCCTCTTACCGGGCCCGTGCAGCGCCTCTCTCCTCTGTCCGAAGGCGCTGCACGGGCAGGAAGACAGCTGATGCCTGCCTTCACCCAGCTTCGATGGCGCGTCTTTCTCCTGCTGGGCCCGCCCCTGTCTGACGTCGGTAACCCAAGTAGGAGGAGGGGAATGGCGGCGACGACCCCAAAAGGGGGCGGGGCACAGGACGGAGGATGTCGGGAGGCGGAGCTGAGGTGAGAGAGTAGTGAGGAAGGGAGGGGGGCAGGGGCTGCTTGAATTTTGCTTTTTCGGGGTGGGGGCAGCGGCGGAAAGTGGGGAGCAGCGGGGGGGGGGGGCAAAGGCCGTCCGTACAGGACGCTCCTGATGAGCGCCCTTGCCCCCTCCCGACCCTTTTTTTTATGTGTTTTCTGACGTCCTTTGGACCAATCACAGCGCTTTTAGCGCTGCTAATGCGCTGGGATTGGCTCAAAGTTTGTTTATTTTTTCACTTAATGATTTTTCCTGGCACAGAGCTGTCCTAACGAGTGGTCCAGACCTCTTGTTAGATTTCCTGCCTTTTTCCTGCGTAAAGGCAATCGGAAAAGGTTAGTGCATGTCGTTTCAATGGGGTTTTCACACTAATTGCTCATCTCCATTCCGTTTTCGTTAGCTGCTGGCTTCCTCGGTAAAAGCCCTTTGATGCATGCAACGGATCAAATTTTCCTCGTTGGAGAGTCATTAAAGGCTCATTTAGCTTTAGTGCATCTGCCCCTCAGTGACTGAAACTATCCCAGAGAAACCCAGAAGTCTGCCTCAGACAAGCAATGCTCCAAATCATGAGAATATAGGTGAGGCAATCAACTCATAGAAGCTATTGGGCCCTGACACACCAACGGCCTCAGCATCCACCAAGATCTCTGGCACAGGCATCAGTCACAATGTAGGCAGCTACACATTAACATAGTAAATGATGGCAGATAAAAACCTGTACTGTCCATCCAGTCTGCCCAACACGATAAACTCATTTTACAGGGTATGCGATACTTTATATGTATACCCAAGTTTGACTTGTCCTTGCCATTCTCAGGGCACAGACTGTAGAAGTCTGCCCAGCACTGTTCTTGTACTAAAAGTTCTGAAGCTAACGTTGAAGCCCCTTAAAATTTACACTCTAGCCCATCTATATCTATTCAGTCACGATCTGGGCATAGACTGTAGAAGTCTGCCCAGCACTGGTTTTGCTTCCCAATTACTAGTTTTGCCACCCAATCTCTGCTGAGATTCCGTGGATCCATTCCTTCAAACAGGATTCCTTTGTGTTTATCCCACGCATGGTTGAATTCCATTATCGTTTTAATCTCCACCACCTCCTGCGGGAGGGCATTACATGTATCCACCACCCTCTCTGTGAAAAAATAATCCCTGACATTACTCCTGAGCCTGCCCCCCTTCAACCTCAATTCATGTCCTCTAGTTCTACCACCTTCCCGTCTCCGGAAAAAGGTTTGTTTGCGGATTAATTTCTTTCAAATATTTGAACGTCTATATCATGTCACCCCTGTTTCTCCTTTCCTCCAAGGTATACATGCTAAGGTCGGCAAGTCTCTCTTCATACGGTTTGCAACGCAAATCCTGTAACATTTTTGTAGCTTTTCTTTGCAATGCTTCAAGTTTTTTTTTACATCTTTAGCAAGATATGGCATCCAAAACTGAACACAATACTGCAAGTAGGGCCTCACCAATGACTTGTAGAGGGGCATCAATACCTCCTTTCTTCTGCTGGTAATACCCCTTTCTATGCAGCCTAGCATCCTTCTGGCCATGGCCGTCACATTGTCACAGAGGTATGCAGTCTATGAGTCACCAGATGCTATGTAACCAAACATAGACTGCATACTCTGGAGGGGCAATTGTATACATCTGTGTGGTAAAAGAAAAAACAGAACTTAAGTTTACTTTGAGAGCTGTCTGAGCTAAGCTGGGCATCTTCAGACTTGGTTTATTGTAAACTGATGTTACCTGTGTCCTGCTTTTAATAAAGTTAAGCAGTCTCCGCATCTGATAGGTGGCAAAATCCTCCGTCAGCATCCGGGACAGATGACTCCTCCTCTTCTTCAGCCTCTTCACTGTCTTCTTTATTTACACTGTATTCAACATCCAGCCCATCGGCCTCTGGGTCAAAATCAAGGATGTCCTGGTTGTCCACATCGAGTCCAACATCAAGGGAATCCTCTTCTTCCACTTTGGTCCCTTGTCCTGGGGTTAAATGCACAAACCTGACAAGGTCCACGGGTATCGGGAGCTTAGCTTCAGGGACTTGCTTCATTATGGTCTGTGTTTGGCTTACTCATTTCTACTTGCCAGGAAGCTTAAAAAAACCCAACCTGGGTTTGTAATTCAATGGGGACGGGCTTTGGTTGACAGGTTAACAAAACTGATGCTCCTGGTATGTAATGACTCCAACTGGGCTGTTGTGGTTCCAGTCCAACCTACTGGTTGATGGGGTTGTAATCGAGAGGAAATCTTCAGCAAATAGAAATAATTGGTCTGGGTGAATGGCTAACTGCTTATCACAACCCTGGGGTCTCACGAACTCCCTGCTTCCCAGGATGCCTCAGCCAATTGATTCCAGCTGTGTGCTGGTGACAAGCAGGTTGCCTAGGTTTCCTGGCAGTGACAGTGCCTTCACTTCCCACTCTGTGGTTTGTGTCTCCATGCTGCAACTCTGTAGTACCTCCAAGATAAGGGTGACCCCAGCAGATACTGGATCCTCTCTAAAGGAGCTTCCAGCAAGCACCAAAATTGATCTGCTCCCCAGGTTTGATGCCACATAGGACTTGTCTTACTAAATAATTCACTGGGACATCCCCCTGTGGCTTGCCAGGCCCCTCCTCACTAAGGTTCCTGTTCCCACAGGTGACTACCTGGAAGCAAGCAGATAATTATACACACTACCATCGCACATCCTCATGTGGTTTGGGACCTCAATTTATATGTTTTACTGGTTCAGGGGTTCTCCCAAAAACAGTAACTTAGTAGTAAGTTTTTAAAATCATAATGTGTATATGCTCAGAAAGAAAATATTTATTTATTTATTTATTGCATTTGTATCCCACATTATCCCACCTTTTTGCAGGCTCAATGTGGCTTACAATATATCATGAATAATGGAGATATGTAAGAAATAAGCATTTAGTATTATAGAAGGATCTTGGGTAACATGATAGTGTTAAAGCATGATATTAATATAACAAGCAGATAGTAAAGGTATTTCCGGGTATGTGTAAGGAGTTCATATTTGTTGGTCTTTGTGGTATGTCTTGTTAAAGAGATGGGTCTTCAATAGTTTGAGGAAGTTGGTTAGTTCGTGGATCGATTTTAAGTTCCGCGGTAGTGCATTCCAGAAATGTGTGCTCAAGTAGGAAAAGGTTGACGCGTGCGTTAGTTTGTATTTTAGTCCTTTGCAGTTGGGGAAATGAAGGTTAAGGAATGTGCGGGACGATGTCTTAGCGTTCCTCATTGGTAAGTCTATCAGGCCTGACACGTAGGCTGGGGCATCTCCATGAATGATTTTGTGGATTAAGGTACATATTTTGAATGTGATGCGTTCTTTAAGAGGGAGCCAATGCAGTTTTTCTCGTAGGGGTTTAGCACTCTCATATTTTGTTTTCCCGAATATGATTTTTTGCCCAATATATATAGTGCATAGACAAACACTATGTGGATGGATACTAATTATCGCTCAATCATTGCACATAGGATAAAACATGAGGTCAGTATAATGGATAAACAATACCTATCTCAAATGGCAATCCACTGCCTCTCATAGCACAGAGTCATTTCAATACTTCATCCTGCCACATAGGAAAGAGTATAGAATCTTTTTAACCATGGTTCCTGGATAGAGTGAGCCGAAGAGGTGGAGGAGTGGCGTTGTATGTGAGAAACAATATCAGAATGGCTGGAATATGGGGAACCTGGGGAAAGGAAGAAGCTTTATGGATCGTCCTGGAAAGAGAAGATGGAACCTATATCCACACAAGTGTTATCTACAGACCTCTGGCACAAATGGAGGAGATAGACCAGGACCTGATAGAAGATATTCAAAAGCTTGGTATGAAAGGGGAGGTGTTACTGTTGGGAGATCTCAGCTTGCCTGATGTGGATTAGAACATCCCATCGACACAATCAGAAACAAGTAGGGAGATCGTGGACGCCTGTCAAAGTGCCTTGATCAGACAAATGGTGATGGAACCCACTAGGGAAGGGTCAACGCTGGATCTGGTGCTCACAAATGGAGGAAGTGTTTACAATATCTGGTTGGGTGCCCACTTATGTAATAGTGATCTTCACACAATATGGTTTGATATATGGGCAAAGGCGGAGTGTGGACACACAAAACTCAAAGTACTGGATTTCAGAAGTACTGATTTTGGTAAAATGTGGGACTACCAGAAGAAGGAACTGATGGCATGGGTAGGCATAGGTGAAGTGGAAAATCAGTGGTCCAAGCTGAAAGCTGCTATTCATATGGCAACTGATCTTTACGCAAGGAAAGTAAACAAAAGAAAGAGGAAGCCTATATGATTCTCCAAACAAGTGGCTGAAGGGCAAAAGAGACTGTTCAAGAAATACAGAAGAATACAAAGAGAGGATCATGGAAATGATTACCAGTTTAAACTCAAAGAAGTGAAGAGGGAAATACAGCTAGCAAAAGCACAGGCAGAAGAAAAAATGGCTAAAGATGTTAAGAGAGAGTCCTTTTTCAGATATATTGGGGAAAGGAGAAAAAATAGGAATGGAATTGCAAGACTGAAAGATACTGAGAATGGCTATGTGGAGAGTGGTAAGGAGAAAGCGAATATGCTAAACAATTACTTCACTTCAGTGTTCACAGAAGAAAATCTTGTGCATGTGGATGAGGAAAAGGAAGATTGCACTGAGCCAGGAGTTGGGACTGGGAGGTTGCCACCAATCGCCAGCCGCTACACACATGTGCCTGTAGATCAGGTGACCTGATGGGGCTAGCTTGTGTATGTATGGCTGTGCTGATCAGAGGAGGCGGCCGTGGCACAAGGAGTCCTGGGACTTAGAAGGATTAAAGTAGGTTGTCCTGGAGTGCACCCATGGGAACCCTGCAAGAACTGCATCAATCCCTGTGGGATTACCGTGGATTTGGAGAAGATTCCTATGGGGGGTCCTGTGGACATGGATTCCCACTGACCCCGTTAACTGCACTCTGTTCCAAATGAATTTTGGCTGTTATTGTTGTAGAAAGAGCTTCACCAAGTATTGCTTCAAGGAATGTAAGACTTATGCTCTCAAAACTGTTCATTTTTAATTATATTTTTCAGTGTTTCTATAATTGTTCTTTCACATTGAGAGAGTAGAATATGCTGTATAGATCAGTGAAACAAAGTACTGCTTCAGTGCTTTTGAATAGACAGCAGAATGAGAAAACTGTATAAGGGTGTGAAGACTTTTACCAGGCACTCTAACCAAAGTGATTGTTCAAAAGATTTTTCCAGATGCAGAGAAAATAAGATAAACATTTGAAAATTGCACCTAAAATGACATCTAATAACCACTAACAAGCACTTTGCTGCCACTACTCCTGAAATTCAGATGAGATCTTTTTCTAATAGACTACAATTTAAGTAATATCCCTGCGTATTATAATGTTGCTCCTCCCAACCCCATCTTCTGTTTATAGCTATTGCCCCGTTCACCTAAGAACATAAGAGTAACCATATTGGATCAGACCAATGGTCTATCTAGCATAGTATCCTGCTTTCCAAACAGTGGCCAAGCCAGGTCACAAGTAGCTGGCAGAAAACCAAATTGTGGCCACTCTCCATACTACAAATCCCAGGGCAAGCAGTTGCTTCCCATGTCTGCCTCAATAGCAGGCTATGGACTTTTCCTCCAGGAATTTGTCCAAACCTTTTTTAAACCCAGATACACTAATTGCATTTACCACATCCTCCAGCAAAGAGTTCCAGAGCTTAATTATTTGTTGAGCGAAAAAATATTTCCTCCTATTTGCTTTAAAAGTATTTCCATGTAACTTCCTCGAGTATCCCCTAGTCTTTGTACTTTTGGAACGAGTAAAAAATCAATTTGCTTCTACTCGTTCTACTCCACTCAAGATTTTGTAGACCTCAATCATATCTCCCCTCATCCATCTCTTTTCCAAGCTGAAGAGCCTTAACCTCTTTAGCCTTTCCTCATAAGAGAGAGGTCCATCCCCTTTATCATTTTGGCCACTTTTCTTTGAACCTTTTCCAATTCTGCTATATCTTTTTTGAGATATAGCAACCAGAACTGAACACAATACTCAAGATGCGGACGCACCATGGAGCGATAAAAAGGCATTATAGTATTTTCAATCTTATTCACCACTCCTTTCCTAATAATTCCTAGCATCCCGTTTGCTTTTTTGGCCACCGCCGCACACTGAGCAGAAGATTTCAGCGTATTATCTACAACAATACCCAGATCTTTTTCTTAAGTGCTGACCCCCAAGATAAACCCTAGCATCAGGTAACTATGATTCGGATTATTTGTTCCAATGTGCATGACCTTGCATTTGTGCACATTAAATTTCATCTGCCATTTGAATGCTCAGTCTTCCAATATCCTAAAGTCTTCCTGCAATATCAGAGTCCACATGTGTTTTAAGAATCTTGAATAGTTTTGTATCATCTTCAAATCTGATCACCTCACTCGTCATTCCAATTTCCATATCATTTATAAATATGTTAAATAGCACCAGTCCCAGTACAGATCTCTGCGGCACTCCACCTTCCTCCACTGAGAGAAATGGCCTTTTAACCCTACCCCTCTGTTTTCTGTCCAATAACCAATTCCTAATCCACATCATAACCTTGCCTCCTATCCCATGACTCTAATTTTCTCAGGAGTCTCTCATGAGGAACTTTATCAAATGCTTTCTGAAAATCTAGACACACTACATCAACCGGCTCACCTTCAAAGAAATGAAGCAGATTGGTGAGGCAAGATTTCCCTTAGCTGAAACCATGTTGACTCTGTTCCATTAAACCATGTTTATCTACGTGTTCCGTAATTTTATTCTTTATAATAGTTTCCACTGTTTTGCCCGGCACTGATGTCAGGCTTACCAGTCTATAATTTCCCAGATCACCTCTAGAACCCTTTTAATAAATCAGCTTCACATTGGCCAATCCTCAGGTGCTACGGATAATTTTAACAACAGGTTACATATTACTAACAGCAGATCAACAGCAGAACAGCCCAGAACACAGCAGCCAGACTAATATTCGGCAAATCAAAATATGAATGCGCGACACCCCTACGTGAAAAGCTGCACTGGCTCCCACTTAAAGAACGCATCACGTTCAAACTTTGTACCCTAGTCCACAAGATCATCCATGGAGATGCCCCAGCTTACATGTCAGACCTAATAGAACCACCACCCAGGAGCGCAATAAAATCTTCTCGCACATTCCTCAATCTTCATCCTCCCAATTGTAAGGGTCTGAAATACAAATTGTTGCATGCTTCTACCTTTTCCTATATGAGCGCACAGCTATGGAACGCACTACCACGCAACTTGAAAACGGTCCATGAACTGGCCAGTTTCCGCAAACTACTGAAAACGTATCTCTTCGACAAGATTTATCACAAAGATCAACACATGTAACTGTACAATCTTTAATATATATAGGAATGTCTTATAACGTCTTTTGCTGTAATACAACCATGTACTTCGCCACCATGTAACCCTCACCCTCCATAAACCAAATGTATATTCTTTTCTACTTCCAAAATCTATGACGAATTGTAAGCCACATTGAGCCTGCAAAGAGGTGGGATAATGTGGGATACAAATGCAATAAATAAATAAATAAATAAAATAAATAAAATGTCATGCTTGAGTTCATGCTTGTATGCCATCCGGTCCAAGTGAATTACTACTGTTTAATTTGTCAGTTTGGCTCAGTACCTCTTCCAGGTTCACTGAGATTTATTTCAGTTCCTCCGCATCATCACCCTTGAAAACTATTTCCAGTAAAGGCAGATCTCTTACATCTTCTTCCGTAAAGATAGAAGCAAAGAATTCATTCAGTTTCTTCGCTATGGCCTTGTCCTCCTTGAGCGCCCCTTTTGCTCTTTCGTGATCTAACGGTCCCATGGATTCCCTCACAGGCTTTCTGCTTCTGATGTACATGAAAATTTGTTACTGTTAGTCTTAGCCTCTGCGACACGTTTCTCTTCATATTCTCTTTTAGCCTTCTTTATTAATGCTTTGCATCTGACTTGCCAGTGCTTATGTTGCTTCTTGTTTTCTTCATTTGGGTCCCTTTTTCCATTCGTTGAAGGACAACCTTTTGGCTGTAATGGCCTCTTTTACTTCACCTTTTAACCATGCTGGATGACATTTTCTCTTTATCCTTCAAGGCGCCTTGAGTTCAAAGAGAGAGCATTTTTCGCCAGTTGTTGCTTTTTAGCAACTTTAGAAATTGCTGCGACTGCTGGTGAACAACCCCAGACACAAGTCTTTGTTTGACCGAAACGCCATTGTTTCAAGTGGGCATCAGGTGAATTATCCCTACTTGCTAGCATAGCGTGCAGGTGGCATAACTAAAGATAAGTGGTCGCTGCTTTTGGTATTTTTGATACTAAATGTTTTTTGCATCTTGCATTTACTAAAAAATAGAAATGTAATAAAAAGTAGAAAAATGAATTAGAGAGACATTTTGGCAAACGATTGATGCTGTAACATAAGCTGTGCCCCGAATTAGGTGAGTGCTATAAGAGATCTTTTAGCTTGTTTTCATTTATGTCTGATGCCAGCGTGCCTTCTACGTTTTTAAGTTATATATTATAAATTTGTTGTAAAAAAATTTTTTTGAGGATCTGTTGCACTTTTTTTTAATTTCTCCCTATTTTCATTGCTGGTATCTGTAATATAGGCATGATTTCTGCCATTGACACCACACCATCCAGACTGTTATGTTTGTCACAACAATGCTTATTTCAGAATCTAAGTTGAATCAGACTGGTCTCTACCGTTTTTTGCATCTTTGGATATATGGGTACAAATCTTTATAATGAGATCCCCATTGATTTGAAATCTTATTATTATTATTACATCACACTTCTATACTGCTACAACCACATGTTCTAAGCAGTTTACAAAATGAACAAACCAACTACTACTACTACTTAACATTTCTACAGCGCTACTAGGGTTACGCAGCGCTGTACAGTTTAACAAAGAAGGACAGTCCTTGCTCGAAGGAGCTTACAATCTAATGGGCAAAATGTCAAGTGTCAAGTGGGGGTAGTCTAGCTTTCCTGAATAGAGGTATGGTGGTTAGGTGCCGAAGGAGGAGGAAAGGAGAAACAGGGGTGATATGATACAGACGTTCAAATATTTGAAAGGTATTAATCCGCAAACGAACCTTTTCCGGAGATACGAAGGCGGTAGAACGAGAGGACATGAAATGAGATTGAAGGGGGGGAGAATCAAGAAAAATGTCAGGAAGTATTTCTTCACGGAGAGAGTGGTGGATGCTTGGAATGCCCTCCCGCGGAAGGTGGTGGAGAGGAAAATGGTAACGGAATTCAAACATGCATGGGATAAACATAAAGGAATCCTGTTCAGAAGGAAAGGATCCTCAGGAGCTTAACCGAGGTTGGATAGCAGAGCCGGTAGTGGGAGGCGGGGCTGGAGGTTGGGAGGCGGGGATAGTGCGGGGCAGACTTATACGGTCTGTGCCAGAGCCAGTGGTGGGAGGCGGGACTGGAGGTTGGGAGGCGGGGCTAGTGCTGGGCAGACTTATACGGTCTATGCCAGAGCCGGTGGTTGGGAGGCGGGGCTAGTGCTGGGCAGACTTATACGGTCTGTGCCCTGAAGAGCACAGGTACAAATCAAAGTAGGGTATACACAAAAGTAGCACACATGAGTTGTCTTGTTGGGCAGACTGGATGGACCTTGCAGGTCTTTTTCTGCCGTCATCTACTATGTTACTATGTAAGGCGACATTGAAGAGGTGGGCTTAGAGCAAGGCTTTGAAGATGGGCAGGGAGGGTGCCTGGCGTATGGGCTCAGGGAGTTTATTCCAGGCATGGGGTGAGGTGAGGCGAGGCAGAAAGGGCGGAGCCTGAAGTTGGCGGTAGTGGAGAAGGGTACTGAGAGGAAGGATTTTGAGAGCGGAGGTTACGGGTAGGAGCGTAAGGGGAGATGAGGGTAGAGAGGTAAGGAGGGGCTGCAGATCGAGTGCATTTGTAGGTTAATTGGAGAAGCTTGAACTGTATGCGGTACCTGATCGGAAGCCAGTGAAGTGATTTGAGGAGAGGGGTGATATGAGTATATCGGTCCAGGCGGAAGATAAGACGCGCAGCCGAGTTCTGAACGGACTGAAGTGGGGATAGATGGCAAAGTGGGAGGCCAGTGAGGAGTCTTTAGGTATAGTCTTTAGGAATTACCCAGCTTACAGAATAGCGAGCAATTCATTACTCTCAATAAAATTACACAAATTTTCTAAAAAGTGCAGTCTTAAGTTGTTTCCTAAAACACAAGCAGTCTATCGTCATATCCATACCTGTCAGCATTGGAGCCGACTCTGTGGGTGCTGTGGGTGCTTGAGCACCCCCGATATTGAGAAAATTCCTTGTATGTGTCCAGGGAAGGGTTATTTCCATTGGGCTCAGCACCCCCAATAATTTTGAAAAGTTGGCTCCTATGCCTGTCAGTACAGCTTTCCAAACTTCAGGGGCATAGAAAGCCAACGATCTTGAATCTTTTCACTCTCCTTGGCAATGGTAATGAAAATGGTTGATAGTTATGTAACCTTCTGTGTCTACCAAGAATAGTAAACACCAAATGGGCCAAGAGATATCCTGGACATTCTCTATTCAAAATCTTATATAGTACACAGGAAAATTTAACGAACATCCTGGCCTCAATGGGCACCAGTGAAGCTCTTTATAATATTTTTAAATGCAATCAAATTTAAGTAAAGAGAAAATTAACCTTACCACAGCATTCTGGACAGATTGCAGTTTTCGAAAGGTTTGTTTGGAAGCTCTTAACAGTAGAAGATTACTATAATCTAATTTGGATGAGTAGTGATTGTACCAAAAGTCTGAATTGTGCAGTTTCTTCTAAGATTCCTCAGTAAGAAAAAAAGAGCTCTTAATCAGTGCATTAATATAAGCATCCAAACATAAAAATAACAATTGATATGTTTGATATCAATTGTTATTCCACTTAAAAAAAAATATTTGAAAGCATTGTGCTCTCAAACATGTTTCGTTGTTCATGATGGTTATGAGATTTGAATTGTGAAATGGGGGAGGAATTATTTAAGTATGAATCATTCACTGTAGATAGATTTTAGTTTTTATTGTGTTTTGTTATGTATTGATTTGAATTCTGTTATTGTACTTTTTGTATTCTTATTTTGTTATTTTTCTCAGGCTTTTCAGTGAATCTTGCAATAATATCGAATGAAAAGGTGTCTTTATACATTAGTTCATAAGAAGGTGCCTGGTTGTCCTCTTAAACTAGGTACCCTGTTACAAAATTAACCTCATAATGGATTATCCATCCAGAACTGTGTGTATAATAGTCAAAATTATTTAAAAAAAACATGTAAATATTTGTTACTGGTGCCAAGTGCTTCTGTATATCAACTTCTTTGTGTTTTCTTCATATGAAGTATTTACTTATTTTAGAGGCACCCCTACAGGTAAATAGCAGCATGCAAACATGTGGATGAGCCAGATGTGGAAATAACAATTTTAGAAAAACTGCTATTCACATGTGAATATTTCAAGGTGGCATAGAGGGGCATAATCGAACGTCACCGGCCAAATAGATCGCCGGCGATCTATGTTGGTGGCGGTGCTTCAGCTGGCTGGAACCGTATTATCGAAAAAGATGCCCGGCCATCTTTTTTTTCCGATAATACGGTTTAGCCCGGCCAAATGCCTTGGAGTTCGCCGGGTTTGAGATGGCCGGGTTTGTTTTTCAGCGATAATGGAAAGTTATGTCGACCATCTCAAACCCCGGCCAAATTCAAGGCATTTGGCATGGGAGGACCCAGCATTTTTAGTGCACTGGCCCCCCTGACATGCCAGGACACCAACCAGCCACCCTAGGGGTCACTGCGGTGGACTTCAGAAAAGCTCCCACATGCATAGCTCCCTTACTTTGGGAGCTGAGCCCCCCAACCCCCCCCCCCCCCAAACCCACTACCCACAAATGTACTGCACCCACTAAAATTGCTCCAGGGACCTGCATACAACCTCTAGGACTTATTGCTGCTGTATAACTTTGGCACACCAGTTCACACCTGAAGACTAATCTTTCTGAAAAAGTCCTTTCTTGAAATAAGCACGTTTACTCACAGTTAACTGCAGATCAGAGGTTGTGCCCCACTGGCAAGAGTCCCCTGGTACTAAGATTAGCAGTAGGTCAGAGCTGGCACAATGGTGTACAATGCCCTCTTTCAGCACCATTCAAGGTAAGAACTACGTTCTCTAAGGTGGGTAACACAGGAAAGGGAACTAAAATTGGCTTACAAAAATGGCCACTACCGCATGGACTACAACAGGAAACAAAACAGGGCACACTCTGACCCAGTTAGCAGGGGGGAAAAGCACCATGGGAGTAGAGCCCAGTACCCTACACCTACCACAATGCATTGCTAATGTGACTCTGCAGGGCACCTAACAGAAAAGATGTCACACTCACCCGAGAGCCACATCGCAACCAGGGAAAGGCTGTTGGAGGCTACAACACATTCTGCTGTCATGGAGGTAGGTACGGCATTTGAGGCTGGCATACAAGCTGGCAAAAAAGGTTTTTAGTTTTATTTTTTTAGTATGGAAGGGGGTTGGTGACCACTGGGGGAGTATGGGGAGGTCATCCCCCATTCCCTCCAGTGGTCATCTGGTCAGTTGGGGCACCTTTTTGAGGCTTGGTCGTGAAAATAAAAGGACCAAGTAAACCCAGCGAAATACTGCTTAACGCAGCTTTTTTTTTCCATTATCGGCGAAAGCCGGCCATCTGGTAGCCACGCCCATGCCCGCCCATGTCCCGCCTTCACTAATCTACCGACACGCCCCCTTGAACTTTCGCCGGCGAAGCGACGGGGAAAGCGGCGATGCTGTCTGAAATGCCGCTTTCGATTATACCGATTTCGCCGCTTTTAAGAAATTGCCGGCCATCTCCCAATTTGTGTTGGAAGATAGCCGGCGAGCACTTTCGATTATAAGCTGGATGGTTTGCCTGGGCCCAAAATATAGAGGTATGTTTCCCATTTTACATAGGAAATACATATATGTACCGAAGATTTTCTATACTGGTTTTTATACCTGCCTTGTAGTGCATGCAAAAGGTGATGGAACCTCCTCCCCCAGGACCTCCTCCCTGACATTATGAATACCTTACACCTGGAGTCCCCCCCCCCCCCAGCTCTTACTAGAGTCTCTCCCTGGTGGTCTCGTGGGGAACATGAGTGATCCTCACTTGTTAATGCTTCATCAGGTTTCTGGGTTCAAAATGGCACCTTCATCCCTAGCGGTAGTTTCATGGTACTACCACTAGAGGTCAAGCTGTCAAGGGCATTTCAAAGTAGACTTAGCAGGTGATTTCATAAGAGGGGGCCTATGTAAATTTTCACAAAAAAACCATCAATTTTATCCCTATTTTTAAAAGGCAAAATAAGTCACTGTGTGCTATTGTGAAGCTCTTAAAGCACAATCCACCCTCCCACGGCCATGGATAATGCAATTCTACTAGAGTTTAAGAACTTACAAGACAAGCTGCAGACAAACTTAGACAGCACTGAAGCATCAATGAAAGCTGGATTTACACCCATAACACTAGAGTTGTCCTCATTTCAGACACGGTTAACCACTATAGAGATGCTTCTCAAGGCTGCAGAGAAGGGTGTGCTAGAAATTAAGAAGAAGCTAAAGAAATTAGATAGTATGCAACAAGATGTTGAAGACTTATCTAGTCACACTCAGTGCAGCAATATTAGAATTCTGGACTTACTTGAGGAGTTGGGGGGGGGGGGGGGCTGAAATGATGTAATATTTGGAAGAGAGCATACCTCAATGGCTGGGCCTATGAAAAGCTGTTTGAGTTGGGGCACACACACTGAGTATCATTGCACTCTACCCAAATACATATGAGTTGAGCACTGTCATTGCTAAGATGCCCTGCTATCTGTAAACATTACAAATTCTGTTTATTGCAAATCTCAAAGCACCCCTGCAAGTAGCTGGTCAGAAGATCCACATTGTACCTGATTTAACCAAGACCATGGTGTGGTGAGGAAGCAATTCCTAGACACATAACCATGAAACAAGACCCTTGGAGCAAAATAGGGTTTGTTATAACCCTGCAAGAGTTGATCAATCTATGGATCTTCAGCAATATTTTGGGGAAGTCAGCACCGCTGATGACATGTCATAGTCCCCTTATAGCTATAAACTCTTCATATTGGCACCAGACTTGGTTTTCAACTTTGTCGTCTTCTACTTTATTCAATGGCAGTTTCCTTGAGTGGTATTGTTCTTTAAGTGGACGTTAGTTCTTATTATATTACTTTTCTCTTCTCTGGTCTGGTCATTGATCTCATGGGAATCCCCTAGGCCTTGGAATGATGAGGACCTAGCTGAGTTTGACTATAGCTTTCTTTTGGGGAACTATTATTTGTTCACTGTATGGAGAAATGTTACATAAAGCTGAATCATCCTTTCTCTGGCTTTAATGTTTGTGCTGTACCCTTATTTGCTGGTTTGAAGGTTTTCTTTGTTGATAATGGCTTCTTATTCTAAATTGCATGTAGCTTCCCTAAATGTGAAGGAAATGAATCATCCAATTAAGCGTACGAAAATCCCCTTCTTTTTAAAGCATATCAAAGCTGACATGTCAACTTCAAGACCTTCAATTGTTGGTTAATGAATCACAGAAATTACAAAAGAAATGGGTGAATTAATAGCAACCAAGACCCTCTTAATTGTTGGCAGAAATTTTAATCTGGTACTTGATCCAAAACTAGATCATCAATTGAGTTTAACCCCCCCCCCCCCCTTCCACCCCTCATATTCGAGTGGGGCCAGCACTCAGTCTATTAAGCCTGAAGTAGAATTGGTAGACCCTTGGAAAGTCCAGCATCCAGCACATAAGATCGTCACCTTCTTTCTTCTCCAAATCATTCTTAGAAAACAATTATTTACTCAGGGGGTCATCTACTAAGGCGCGCTCACGTTTTTAGCGTGTGCTAAAAATAGGTGCGCACTAAACTTTAGAGACGCCAATGCATTCCTATTGGCGTCTCTAACATTTAACGCGCCCCAATTTTAGCGTGAGCGCGCCTTAGTAAAAGGAGGTCTCATTTTGAGGCCCTATTGCATTTGATACTGGACTCTAAGATATTGGACTCTAAGATCTACAGTATGACTGTTTCAGATTATGCAGGTATCTCAGTTTGGCTGCAATGAACAGAGCATGCTTCTTGAATCACACTCTAGTGGCTGAATCTGAGGATGCTGGAATATCCAAATTTCACCTCACACATGAAAGCTACAGTAGAGGAATACTTTCATACTAACAAATCAGGCAACATGTCCTCTGGCACTGTATGTGCTGCTTTCAGAGCTTTGATAAAAAGGGCGAGTATCTGTTACGCAGCTAAGAAATACAGGGAATGTATTGTGGAGCAGCTCAAGTTGGAAAAGATAATATCCCAGCTGGAGCTTAATTATATTAATCATCCCTCTCCTGAAAGTTAATTAAAGCTTCAGTTTACATTTCAGTATAACAAGCTATTGAGCCAAAGAGCAGCAACTTTTAATATTTCACGCAAAAGTGTGCTATTATGCACATAATAATAGGATAGGACACCTTTTGGCTGAATACCTTAAAGGCTGGAAAGCCCAGAATAGTATTTCTTCCCTTAAGGGGGCAGTAGACGCCATGCTACTCTCCGATGAAGGCATTTTAGTTCCGCTCTTAATACTTTTATATCTCACTATATTCCTTTGAAGTGAATACCCCCAAACCAGATTTTGATGCTTTCTTTGGCTTTCTAGCCCTCCCAAATGTTACTGAGGCTGACTCCAGTTGTTTTCAGGAGCCCATGCAAGTTGAGGAAGTTGTCCGAGCAATTAAGGCTCTCCATTTAGACAAGTCCTCTGACCCAGATCGACTTCCATTATTTATATAAAATATTTTCAGATACCAAACAACTGATTAACATCATTCAGTGAGATAGACATAATAAAATCCAAATATTTTACTTCAAAAGAACAATCAGAAAACAGGGGGCACTAGAGGACCTCAGGAGTGATGGACAGATGAACAAGGATCTCCCTCCCAGGCACGAGAATTAATTTACTTTTCCAGTGTCTCTTGGTATAATTTTTTATCTAGAAACCTCTAGCAATAATACTAATGATGTCCTCGAGCAAAAACAGAATCCTTCATTCTCCGGGACCAAAAGGTCGAAATGTGATCCACATTCCCCTGAAAAAATGGTGCCAAACAGATCGGGAGAGGTGACAATTGGAGGCCCTAATGGAGGAGCTCAAGGCACTCCATGAACTTACAGCTAAACATTTTAAAACTACCTGCGGTTTTAAAAATGACCTGGCAACACTTTCATCCTCCATGGCAGACTTTCAGATTTTTCTAGAAGCAGATGAGCAAAAATTGGAAGTGGTAGCCCACGAACCTAATCAACATGTGGAGTCAGCACAAGATAAGTTCCAATTCTTGGAGCAACAAATCGAAGATTTAACAAACAGAAGCAGGAGAAACAACATTAGAGTCTTAGGAATGCTCAAAACAGTGGAGGGTTCAGACATCATCAAATTCCTCATCTCCTGGATGATCTCCATTCTGAAACTACCTACGGACATCATTTTAGAATTCAAGTGTGCTCATCGCTCCCTGGGAAAAATGAGAACCAAGCCTAGAGGCCTGTGACCGATTATAGTGAAGTTGCTCCATTGCCCTCAAGCTCTAATGCTACTCACGGCAGCTAAAGCTATTCCATCTTATTTGAAGGCAGAAGAACTCATATTGTCCCGGACCTCTCTAAGACAACGGCTCTCAAGAGAACAAAATTCCTGCAAATGCGTCCAAAACTCAAAGATATCGGAGCCAGATACAGACTCCAATAACCAGCCCAGATGACAATTACCCTCAGTAATTCTACCCATGTCTTTGATTCCCCAGATGCACTTCAGTCCTTCTTGGATACCAGGGCATCGGATGGTATGGCTGGACAATTGTATTGGTAATATCCACATTTGAGTTTTACCTCTGCTTTGCATGCCTATGCTTTACAAACTGTTGTACTGCTGTTTCATATGTGCACGTTTGCAATTATCTATTCTATTATCCTATTCTAACACCATTTTCTCTAACTCCTCATCCATCTTCTGCTTACTTTTGATTGAATCCAATATCCTGTCATGACTCTGTCATAACAACACTCTGTAAGCCACATTGAGCCTGCAAATAGGTAGGAAAATGTGGGGTACAAATGTAACAATAATAATAATAATTATTATTATTATTATCACTGTTCTCCTGGCATGAGTCATTACATTTATTTATTTGTTTTGTATCCCACATTTTCACACCTATTTGTAGGCTCAATGTGGCTTACATAGTACCGGAGAGGCGTTTGCTGACTCCGGTGAGAACAAATACAAAGTGATGTGGTAAGATAAAGTTTGTGTGGCACAGCCACAGTTAGGGAATCGTACAACGGAAGAGTTGAGTTATGTCCATTACGTACTTTAGTTTTGTTCTGTCGCAGAGATCAGGCATTTAGGGTGGATCGGTAGGGTATGCCTTCTTAAACAGGTTAGTTTTTAGTGATTTCCGGAAGTTTAGGTGGTCGTGCGTCGTTTTCAAGGCTTTTGGTAATGTGTTCCACAGTTGTGTGCTTATGTAGGAAAAGCTGGATGCGTAAGTTGATTTGTGTTTGAGCCCTTTGCAGCTTGGGTAGTGGAGGTTTAGATATGTTCCTGTAGTTTCTGATGTGTTCTAGTTGGTAAGTCGATCAAGCCTCTGATGTATCCCGGGCTTCACTGTAGATAATTTTGTGAACCAGGGTGCAGATTTTGAAGGCAATGCGTTCTTTAATTGGGAGCCAGTGTAGTTTTTCACGGAAGGGTTTTGTGCTTTCAAATCGCGTTTTTCCAAATATAAGTCTAGCTGCCGTGTTTCGAGCAGTCTGAAGTTTCTTTAAGGTCTGTTCTTTGCATACCACATAAATTCCATTGCAGTAGTCTATGTGGCTTAGTACCATTGATTGTACCAGGTTACGAAATGTTTTCCTTGGGAAGAATTGTTTCAAGCATTTGAGTTTCCATAAGAGACTTGCTGACCTGAACATGTATACCCTGGAGGAAAGGAGAAACAGGGGTGATATGATACTGACGTTCAAATATTTGAAAGGTATTAATCCGCAAATGAACCTTTTCCGGAGATGGGAAGGCGGTAGAACTAGAGGACATGAAATGAGATTGAAGGGGGGCAGACTCAAGAAAAATGTCAGGAAGTATTTTTTCACGGAGAGAGTGGTGGATACTTGGAATGCCCTCCCACGGGAGGTGGTGGAGATGAAGGGGTGAACAAACATGTGGATCAGAGCCGGTTGATATTGTGTATCTGGATTTTCATAAGGCGTTTGACAAAGTGCCTCATGAAAGACTCCGGAGGAAATTGGAGAGTCATGGGATAGGAGGTAGTGTTCTATTGTGGATTAAAAACTGGTTAAAAGATAGAAAACAGAGAGTAGGGTTAAATGGTCAGTATACTCAATGGAGAAGGGTAGTTAGTGGGGTTCCCCAGGGCTCTGTGCTGGGACCGCTGCTTTTTAACATATGTATAAATGACCTAGAGATGGGAGTAACTAGTGAAGTAATTAAATTTGCTGATGACACAAAGTTATTCAAAATCATTAAATCGCAAGAGGATTGTGAAAAATTACAAGAGGACTGGGAGACTGGGCGTCTAAACGGCAGATGACGTTTAATGTGAGCAAGTGCAAAGTGATGCATGTGGGAAACAGGAACCTGAATTATAGCTACGTCATGCAAGGTTCCACATTAGGAGTCACAGACCAAGAAAGGGATCTAGGTATCGTCGTCGATGATACGTTGAAACCTTCTGCTTAGTGTGCTTCGGTTAAGAAAGCAAATAGAATGTTATGTATTATTAGGAAAGGAATGGAAAACAAAAATGAGGACGTTATAATGCCTTTGTATCACTCCATGGTGCGACCGCACCTCGAATATTGTGTTTAATTCTGGTTGCTGTATCTCAAAAAAGATCTAGTGGAATTAGAAAAGGTACAGAGAAGGGCGACGAAAATGACAACGGGGATGGGACAACTTCCCTATGAGGAAAGGCTAAAGCGGCTAGGACTCTTCAGCTTGGAGAAAAGGCGGCTGAGGGGAGATATGATAGAGGTCTATAAAATAATGAGTGGAGTTGAACGGGTAGATGTGAAGCGTCTGTTCATGCTTTCCAAAAATACTAGGACTAGGGGGCATGCAATGAAGCTACAATGTAGTACATTTAAAACGAATCAGAGAAATAAATCTTTCTTCACTCAACGTGTAATTAAACTCTGGAATTTGTTGCCAGAGAATGTGGTAAAGGCAGTTACCTTAGCAGAGTTTTAAAAAGGTTTGGATGACTTCCTAAAGGAAAAGTCCATTGACCATTATTAAATGGACTTCAGGAAAATCCACTATTTCTGGGATAAGCAGTATAAAATGTTTTGTACTTTTTTGGGATCTTGCCAGGTATATTGTGACCTGGATTGGCCACTGTTGGAAACAGGATGCTGGGCTTGATAGACCTTTGGTCTGTCCCAGTATGGCAATACTTATGTACTTAAGTTCGGGTTGCCGTATCTCAAAAAAGCTATAGCAGAATTAGAAAAGGTTCAAAGAAGAGCGACCAAAATGATAACAAGAGTATGGAACTCCTCTCTTATGAAGAAAGACTAAAGAGGTTAGGGCTCTTCATCTTGGAAAAGAGATGTTTGAGGGGAGATATAATTGAGGTCTGCAAAATCCTGAGTGGCGTAGAACAAGTAGAAGTGAAACGATGTTTTACTCTTTCAACTAGTACAAAGACTAGGGGACGCTCAGTGAAGTTACATGGTAACGCTTTTAAAAGAAATAGAAGGAGATATTTTTTTCACTGAACAAATAGTTAAGCTCTGGAACCCTTTGCCGGAGGATGTAGTAACAGCAGTTGTATCTGGGTGTAAAAAAAGGTTTGGACAAGTTCCTGGAGGAAAAGTCCATAGTCTGCTATTGAGACAGAAACGGGGAAGCCTGGGGATCTTGCCAGGTATTTGTGACCTGGATTAGCCACTGTTGGAAACAGGACACTGGGCTAGATGGACCATTGGCCTGACCCAGAATGACTATTATTACGTCCATACGTACTCTTTATCTGACCTGAACGGTAAAAGGCAAATTTTTTATTGAATTAAACAGATACATATACATCTCGAAACTGGTGTTGACCACATTCTTGTCTCAAATTTCCCATTTTACACAGTGCCACCATCAATGTTTTAAGATATTTTCTCCCCTCCCCCCTTTCCCTCCCTCCAAACCTCCCCTCCCTCAACTATTAGACTTCAAACATGTCTTATATATCAACAGTCCAAACCCCTCCCCCCCAAACCTCCTACCACCTCAGTATTTCATTAATAAAAGTGACCACAATTACCTACTTCTCTTCCTACCCATCCTAGTCGTCTCCTCTCCCCCCACCCTCCCACTATCTTACCCCACTGCAACGCTCAAATTGCCTAACAATCGCAATTACCTTTGCCGAGGGAGTCTGTTCAGGATTTGGCTGCATGCTCGTGGCAAGATTATGTTCAGATACGCCCCCCCACACTGCCAGGAACCTCCGCTGCCTTCCCGGTGACAAACCCGCACCTCTAGCCTCCCAGATCATTAGCTCATGCAGTTTGGTCCTCTAATGCCAAAAGGAGGGAGGGTGATCTTCCACGAAAGTGGCTGCAGCCAGGAAGGCGTTTGTTCCAGTGTGTGCCAAGCTCTTTGAGCAGAAAGGCGCAGGATTATAACCTCTTCTTTGCTATCATACAGATACCAACATTTTCTAAATCTAGTAGTGCATAAGGAGAATATGTTAACGGTGCATATTTGAACTGTTTGTTCAGTGCCGTTTCAATTTTGTTCAACATGTTGAACAGCTCTAATGAGATGTCAGGAGTAATAGCCATAAATATTTATTAAGATGTATATAAACATAAGCAGCACTGTTGTGAAATAGAGATGAATTGTGTGGGTTTGTTTTCTTTCTCATTAAATTATATCTAACAAAATCGGGTTTGTTAACATTGTAAGTACAGAGTTATACCGGTAGCAATGTAGCCCAAAGCGCGTACATAATTTTCCCTCTTTGTCATGTATAGTTAATTACAACAAAGAAAGATGCAGGTAATATAAAATGAAAATACCCTGTGAATTTCTTCTGTTTACATATTTTATTGTATGGGTGGGAGGGAGGATATATGGGTAGCCGTTTACTTCAACAAGACTATTATGGGCTGGTGAATAATGGTGCAACACTAAAGGTTTTCTATTTTCGTTAAAGAAAGTTAGGGATAATGTGGAGTGGAGGAGTGGCCTAGTGGTTAGGGTGGTGGACTTTGGTCCTGAGGAACTGAGTTTGATTCCCGGCACAGGCAGCTTCTTGTGACTCTGGGCAAGTCACTTAACCCTCCATTGCCTGCCGCATTGAGCCTGCCATGAGTGGGAAAGCCCAGGGTACAAATGTAACAAAAATAGGACATTCTACATGGAATGTTGCTATTCCACTAGCAACATTCCATATAGAAGGCTGTGCGGGCTTCTGTTTCTGTGAGTCTGACGTCCTGCACATACGTGCAGGACGTCAGACTCACAGAAGCAGAAGCCTGCGCGGCCACATTGGTGATCTGCAAGGGCCGACTTCTACATGGAATGTTGCTAGTGGAATAGCAACATTCCATGTAGAATCTCAAATAGTAGCAACAGTGGAGGAGAGGCCTAGTGGTTAGGGTGGTGGACTTTGGTCCTGGGGAACTGAGTTCGATTCCCACTTCAGGTACAGGCAGCTCCTTGTGACTCAGCATTTTTGCAATTTGCCGATAACTCTTAGGAGAGGAGTATTTAGATGCGCGTTTTTAAAAAAAATATATATATCTCATATATATTATTTTTGAAGAGAGGAGACCAGAGAGATTTGTTTCCTGTTATTTCCCTTGGAACAAACATTCTAAACTACATCATTCAAGGTTATAAAGACCCCTGAAGCAGGCCATTGTGCCGAAACACGGCCGTGTCGGGTCGCTGTTATGCACATGTAATTTTTTAAGTGAATTTTTTAAGTGAATAAATATAAAACAGTTGGTATCCTCATCCATTCTCCTCACTTTTTTGTTTCATCTTCACGGTGATCAGTGTTCTGCAGACCGCCACTGGCTTTATTTCCAGGTATCCAATGCTGAGCCATGTCCAGGCTCCGGCACTGAATATTCTGGTTTATGTGGCTGGCTAAAACGTAGCCAGTTAAGCACAAGATTCAGCACTTAGGGGTCCTTTTACCAAGCCGTGGTAAAAAGGGCACTGCGCTAGCGGCAGGGGCCATTTTCGCTGCACGCTGAGGCCCTTTTTACCACAGCAGGTAAAAAAAAGGCTGGAAATAGCCATGGGCACGAGGTAAGATGGCTCTTAACATGTAGCCATGCGAGGGGGAGCACTTACCATAAGAATTGCCATACTGGGACAGACCGAAGGTTCATCAAGCCCAGTATCCTGTTTCCAACGGTGGCCAATCCAGGTCACAAGTACCTGGCAAGATCCCCAAAAAAGTACAATACATTTTATGCATGCTTATGCTAGAAATAAGCGGTGGATTTTCCCCAAGTCCATTTTAATAATGGTCTATGGAGTTTTCCTTTAGGAAGCCATCCAAACCTTTTTTTAAACCCCGCTAAGCTAACCGCTTTTACTACATTCACTGGCAACGAGTTTTAAATTTACTACTTTGTAGCTTCATCGTGTACCTCCTAGTCCTAGCATTTCTGGAAAGAGTAAACAAGCGATTCACATCTACCCGTTCCACTCCCCTCATTATTTTATAATATCTTCCCTCGGCCATCTTTTCTCCAAGCTGAAGAGCCCTAGCCACTTTAGCCTTTCTTCATAGGGAAGTCGTCCCATCCCCTTTATCATTTTCATCGCCTTTCTCTGTACCTTTTGAAGTGGTGGTAAGGGCTCCCGTGCTAACCCGGCGGCACTGCCTGATTATCATCAGGTTAAAGCCACGCTAAAAAATATGGGCCGATTTTCCCTAGCATGGGAAATGGTGTGCGCTGGGGTTGGAACTACCACCGGTGCCCATGTTGGGCCAGCAATATCTCCAGATCAGCGTGTGGTAAGCCCGCATTGGGTGAATATTGTGTAGACGAGACCCAGGATTATGAAACTATTTCACTTTGTTCTTATGGACTATTTGCACAATTGTTTTCCTTTCCTTTCTTTTGTATATTATTACTATTTCTTACATTTGTATCCCACATTTTCCCACCTATTTGTAGGCTCAATGTGGCTTACATAGTACCGGAGAGGCGTTACAGACTCCGGTGTAAACAAATACAAAATGATGTTGTGGTAAGATAAAGTTCATGCGGCACAGCCACACTAGGGAATCGTACAGCGGAAGAGTTGTGTTATGTCCATTACGTTCTTTAGTTTTGTTGTGTTGCAGAGATCAGGCATTTATGTTGGATCGGTAGGGTATGCCTTTTTAAACAGGTTAGTTTTTAGTGTTTTCCGGAAGTTTAGGTGGTCGTTCGTAGTTTTCAAGGCATTTGGTAATGCGTTCTATAGTTGTGCGCTTATGTAGGAAAAACTGGACTCGTAAGTTGATTTGTATTTGATTCCTTTGCTGCTTGGGTAGTGCAGTTTTAGGTATGTTCGTGTTGATTCGGATATATATAGTTGTACATTTTTGGAAAGCTCAATAAATGGGGAATTTTAATATAATTCAGAACAACCTCTCTGCTACATTTTTCCCCTGTGATCTTCCTATGCCTAATATTACCTTTTACTATTAAAGCTTGTCATTAGGAGACCCTTTGGTCGTCTGTATGCACTGTGAGAGGAGTTTTGCAAGAGTTATACAGATTTGGCCACATTCCCTTCTGAAATTGTTTTGCCTCAGTCCCTTGGGTATCCCTCAGCCTCCTGATCCGAGACTCCGCTACACATAAATGGCCATTCCTCCCACATTTACAATCACGATTTTTGCAGTGCCCATTCATACACCCCACCCCCTCTCACCCTCTCAGTCAAAGAAATATGCTTTTGTGCAGTGCTTAGAGATTCCATTTTATTACTCAAGAGATTATATTTTTGTCCATATAAAAATCTCATTTGAAAGAAGAAGGTTGGGGTACTGTATTTAGGGCAGTGGTGTAGCTACGTGGGGCCACGGGGGCCTGGACCCCCGTAGATTTGGCCCTGGACCCCCCTGCCGACAACCCTCTCAACCCCCCTCCTGCCGCCATACGTGCAGGACATCAGACTCACAGAAACAGAACGAAGCCTTGCGCCGGAAGAAGAGGACCTCGGCTGGTGGGGGTTGGGGTCCCCCGCCAGCAAAGGTAGGCGTCGGCGGGGGAGGGGGGTCGAGAGGGTCGTCGGCGGGGGGGCAAAGTTGTTGGTGGTGGTGGCGGCGGCGGGGGTCGGCAATGGTGGGGGGGTCGGTGGTGCCGTGGGGGGCTAAAATGTGCCCCCTCACCTCAGGCTCTGGATCCCCCTCCCGCCAAAGCATTTTACCAAGCCACGTAGGTGCCTACATGTGCCCAATATGCGCCAAATTGGAGTTACCACCCGGTTACCGCATGGCCCTTGTGGTAATTTCAATTTTGGCGCACATCTGCTACGCACGTCTGAAAAATATTTTTTATTTTCTGATGTGCAACAGCAGCTACGCGCATCAAGTGGCATTTGACACGCATAGACCATTATCGCCCAGCTACCGCATGAGACCTTACTGCTAGGTCAATGTCTTGTGATAACTTCTCAGACCCAAAATGGATGCGCGGCAATTTTCATTTTGCCGCACGTCCATTTTTGGCAAAAAAAATTTTAAAGGCATTTTTTTGTACAGTAGGTGCGCTGAAAAATAATTCTGCGCGCGCCCAAAACACGTGTCTACACTACTGCAGGACATTTTTCAGCGCACCTTAATAAAAGGACCCCTTAATCTCACACACTTTCTGATAGTGATATAGCAGCTAACTTACTCTTGCATTAATTTCTGGCTTCCCACCTCTCAGCTCTGTACAATTTCTCTTCCCCCTCTCAGTACGGCAGGAAAAATCAAGAATCCCAGTTTAGACGACCTCACTTAACATTTGCTCGCCTGTGTGATTTTTACGTTTTGCTTCCACAAATTTCCAAAGGTACACGGAAGGAAATTGGTGACTTTCAAAAAAAGTTATTTTCTTGGGGGTTCAGTCACTATTGTGACCATAGGAGAATATTTCCAAACAGGGAATAATAGAATGGACTGCAGCCTGCTTGTATTTTTTGTATAGGAGAAAAGTTTTTAGTTTATTTGTTTTCCTCTCTTGCTGTTTGGTATTTTCCATGTTCATGTCACATCTCTAGCTTTCAATTTGATGTCTGATTTCAATTCAACATGTTTTATGGTGTGTAACCATTCTTACAGCTGCAGAGGGAAAAAGAAACCATTCTCCCATATGCCTCCACTTATCAATCGCAAACTGCTAGTCATTGCAATAATTGTCAGCTGGAACGTAAACAAGTCTTTCTATTTTTTTTTATATTAAGATGCCGTGTTTTTCATCTACAGCATAGGATCTTTGGTCCCTTTCACATATTTTACATTGCAGCAGTGGTGTGCTGGTAAATTTTTAACAACAGGCTCTCTCCCCGGTCCACCTGGGCACCCCCCTCCCCCCCCCGTCCACCTGGGCGCCCCCCTAAAATTGCAGAGCTGGCTATAGCCGGGGGGGGGGGGGGGGGGGCAATGCATTACTCTCTCCAGGAAAAAAAAATTAAATGATCCCAGGTTCCAATCTAATTCATGTTTAATATGGGATAAAATGCCATAAATAAGTAAATAAATATAAACTTTTAAGGTTCAGCACCTCATTCTCAAAGTGGACATATTCCAAACACTATAATGAAAATAAAATTATTTTTTTCTACCTTTGTTGTCTGGTGACTTTGTTTCTCTGATCATGCTGGCCCAGTATCTGATTCTGCTGCTCTCTACCTGTTCCCTTGACTCCGTTTCCAGGGCTTCCTTTCCATTTATTTCTTCATTTCTGGTCCTCCGCAGACTTGACTGTACAGTGGATCCAGCTTCTGCCTATTTTCTCCATCCATGTGCAGTTTCTCTCCTCACTTCCTTTTCCCTCATTTAATCTCCTTCCTCTATCTTCCTTCCATGTCCAGCATTTCTTCTCTCTCCCTTCCCTCCCCTCCATCCATGTCCAGAATTTCTGTTGCCCTGCCCTCCATCCATGTCCTGAAACTCCCCTCTCTCCCCTGCCCCTCTCTATCCATCCATACCCAGCAATTCTCTTCTCTCCCCTGCCCCCCTCTACCCATCCATGCCCAGCAATTCTCTTCCCTGCCCCCCTCTACCCATCCATACCTAGCGATTCTCCTCCCTCCCCTGCCCTCCTGCTCCCATCCACGTCCAGCGATTCTCCGTCGCCCCCACCCTCCCCTCCCGCTCCCATCCATCTTTTTGTATTACCTCCGTCGAAGTGCCGCTTTATTTAAAGCCCTGCTGCCCGTCTCCAGCTTGTTTTGTGATGATGTTCGTTCCCTCAGTCCCGCCACAGAAAAAGGAAATGACGTCAGAATGACATCAGAAGGCGGGACTAAGGGCACGAACTCATCAGACGCAAGCAGGGGAAGGCTGGAGACGGGCAGCAGGGCCTTAAATAATACAGCGCTTCGACGGAAGTAATACAAAAAGAGACGGGTGGGAGCGGGAGGGGAGGATGGGGGCGAAGGACATCGTTGGACATGTTTGGGAGCGGGAGGGGAGGTAAGCATGGCCTGTGATGGCGTCCTCCTGCCATGCTTACCTCCCGTAATGGAGCCGGCTCGCCCCCAAGAACAACCGGCTTGCAAGAGCTGTCAAAATTTAACAAGCGGCTCTTGCGAGCCGGCTCCAGCACACCACTGCATTGCAGGGACCTTCATTGGTCATTGTGGCAATACATTGCTATTGTTAGGAGAGGGTCATAGCGAACAGCAGGAGACCACCTCTACGAATATCCAAAAGCAACAAATAAAAGCAGAGAAGACACAGAAGTATCAGCTCTGGGAGTATATGTAAGAAGAATCCACACAGGTGATTGTCCTGGAAAAGAAACCTTTATTGGCACCAAAATGGACCCGACACGGGACCGTGTTTCGGCAGGTTAACCCGCCTGCCTCAGGGGTCGTAGAAACACTTGTAGGTACAGGATGTGGTATGCTGTCTGAGAGCCACCACTCCATACTGAGCCGGGCCACAGGGAGCCACGTGAGTCTGCGCTGGTAATCCTGAGATATTGGAGACCATCGTTGAAGTAGGGAACACTGCAGAGGTCTCAGGTGCGCTCTTGCCCGGGCAGGGGAGAGAGAAGCATCGAAGCCATCGATGGAGATGGATGGGAAGGCAGGGCCCAGGAAGAGAGGAGAAATTGCTGGAGGGAAGGGGAGGGCAGGACAGGGCAGGGCGGCCAGCTGCTGGATATGGCTCCTAACCACTACTCAATTCCCCTATCCTTGTTCCTTCTCACCCAGTACTTTCCTCGCCCTTAATTGTCTTGTCTGTCTGTATTTTTAGACTGTAAGCTCTATCAAGCAGGGACTGTCTCTCTGTGTCAGGTGTTCAGCGCTGCGTGCGTCTGGTAGCGCTATACAAATGTTAATCATAATAATAATAAAAGCATATAATCCTGGAGTGAAAGACAAGTATGAATGTGGGCAAGTGTAGCTCGCAAAATAGAACAGACAACGGCAAGGCTTAGAAAAGCCATAGTAAACAACCACTCTGCAGGAAATTGCAGTGAAAACCTTCCCTTGTTTACTACAGCTTTTCTAAGTCTTGCCATTGTGGTTGTATATGTGCCAATAAAGGTTTTCTTCCTGGACAATCACCTGTGTGGGATCATCTTATATATACTCCCAGAGCTGATACTTCTGATGTCTTCTCTACGTTATAGGAAAGGGTTATCACAGACTTCTGGTTTCGGCTTTACCGAGATGGCAGAGTGCGTAACGTGCTCCCGCCAAGTTTTTCTAGTTTTATTTGCTTATCTCAATCTAAATTATTCTTTATATGTCCTGAAACGTACCATATATTCATCTCACCATATTACCCTCTTGCCGAGATGAGAAAAGCTAAATCAGACGCTTCTTTCAAGCTTTCCAAATGGCTCAAATCCAATCCGCCATCACCCGACAAAAGTGACGCAGTAGAATCAGGTCTTACAGCTGAAGACCCTATACTGCTAGAACTCTGTAATATAAAAGAGCTAATGCAAAAATCACATGGCCATATCTCTTGATATGAGGCAGGAATTGGAATCTATCCATTCACAACCAACATCATCGCAATATAATATTGAACGACTCTCCTCACGTATGGTGAATCTGGAAGCCTCTTTACCACAAATTCAAACAAATACATCTGCCATTACTACATTAAGGGATGGACTTGAGGATCTAGTGAATCACAGCAGAAGAAGTAATATAAGAATACTTGGTTTACCGGAAGGAACGGAGAGCTCTGATATCATTTCGTTCCTGGTAAGTTGGCTGCCTAAATTTCTGGGTCTCAAGTTTTCTCTGGATTTGGAACTAAAAAGAGCTCACCGTACACCCTCCCGTTTACAACTGGAAGCAAAACATCCTCGCCCCGTTATCGTCAAGATTCTTCGTTATCCTCAAGCTCTACAAATTCTAATGGCTGTCAAAAGTAAAGCGTCACTTCTCAATCAAGGGCGCAAGATTATTATTGTTCTGGAGCTAGCAGCCCCAACGGCTGTGAAACGCAAATATTTTCTTTTCATGAAGCAAGATCTTAAAGATCTCAAGTGCCAAATATTGCCTTTTCTACCCAGCCAAAATGAAGGTAACTTTTCATAACAACACTATTTCATATATTGACCCAGAGCTACTCCCTTCATGAATCCAAGGCACCAAAATGAGCTGAATGGAATAATTACTCATTTCTCCATCACTGTGGTGGACTTCCTGTTTGTAAGCATTTTGCTTGACTTTCCTTTCTATTTCAAAGCTTATGTGAATGCTTTAATGCAGTTTCAATATTATATTGATTTTCTTCCAATACTAATGTATCATTCATAGTTTATTTGTATTAAGACCTACGATTACGTAATATTATACTCATCACTACTCCTTAGGGATTTTTTCTTATATATACTGTACATACTCAGCTTTTTGTAAGGTAAGATAAACATATTTAGTCACCAAAAAGGGCGGGAATCACTTCCCTATTAGCTGCCACGAGTGTACGTCCCCGAGAAGTTCCTATAGCATTATCTTATTGTCTTTGTCCAAACAGGACCCGCATAAGCTCTGGCAGTCACTACTTCCATAATTAGCCCCAGATGGTCAGTGCTGATGCCTGCACATGGCCCGGCACTAAATACCCTGGGCTAATATAGCCAGCGACGGTCAGTGTTTAAGAAAACGCAGGTAGCAGGCAGCTGGATGTCGGACGGATTGTCTGTATGTTATTTATTTATTGCATTTGTACCCCACATTTTCCCACCTATTTGCAGGCTCAATGTGGCTTACAGAGTGTTGTTATGACAAAGTCATGACAGGATAATGGATACAATCGATGGTAAGCTGAAGATGGATGAGGAATTTAAATTTAACATGACTGAAAATCTTCTCCAAACCCTTCATGCGACTCTACCAAGTGCTATTCTGCACTATACCTCTTCACTACTGGAGCCTTGGTTATCGATGGTTGATCCTAAAAAGCAGAAACTGTCTATGACTTCAATGTCTTCACCAAGCTCATTTTTTTCTCCTGTTGTCTTCTTTAGATTCAGTTTTAATCCCAATTTTTTTTTCACCACGTGTCTTAACTTTATCAGTAAAGACCTCTACATCTTCTTCACTTTCAGCTATTACTGTAGTGTTATCAGCATATCGGAGGTTGTTAATATTCTTTCCTCCAATTTTGAAGCCGCTTTCATCATTTCTAATCCTGCTTCTCTCATTATGTGTTCTGCATATAAATTGAACAACTAGGGAGATTGAATGCAGCCCTGTTGTGCACCTTCTTTCACCATGTTCTGCCTTCATTGTAGCTTCTTGTCCTATGTACTGTGAGGGAGTGGTTAGAATAAAGAAGAGCACTCCCTCACAGACGATGCAGTTTAGCCTCCTTGCAGCAGGGGGCACTGATCTGCCAAGGCGGAGGCTCAGGCAGTTGCTGAGTCAGAATGGAGCTAAAAGCCCTGAAACTGAATAGGTCAGAGAGGCCCTAGGAGGAGAGAAACTGCCCTGTAGTGTTAGGGTGCACCTGCTGATAAAAGCCACTTTTGCTATGTGACTGAGACTTGCAAGTTGTGTTTTGAGGTCTGGCTGGTGCTTGGAGAAGAACTTGTAGGCTGAGTTTGGGGTGTGGCAGCCCCACTAGGGTTACCATTCATCCGGATTTCCCCGGACATGTCCTCTTTTTGAGGGCATGTCCGGGGCGTCTGGCGGATTTTGCCCGCACGCACGTTTGTCCGGATTTCTGGACAAACTTGGGCGCGGGGGGGGGGGGCGTGCGTGCATGCATGCGGGTGGGCGATCGGCGCCGTGGGTCTGGATAGGTCTCCCCTCCCCTTCCCTACCATGTTCCCTGGTGGTCTAGTGACGTCTTCGGGGCAGGAAAGAGTCCCCTCTTTCCTGCCCGGAGCGCTGCCTCCCTTGTCCATCATCTTTCTCAGTCGGCTGGGGATTCAAAATGGCCGCCGAGAGTTGAAGTCTCGTGAGGCCGCTTCAACTCTCGGCGGCCATTTTGAATCCCCAGCCGAGACCAAGGAGGATTCAGGCAAGGGCAGGCAGCGCTCCGGGCAGGAAAAAGGGGGCTCATTCCTGCCCCGAAGATGTCACTAGACCACCAGGGCTAGATAGTGAGGGGGGTATGTGATGGGGCGCACGGGGGGCGGGAGAGGGGAATAAGGGGCGGAACGAGGACCCGAAAGGGGCGGGGTATGTGTTTGATGGGGGCGGGGCAGGGGGCGTGACATGTGTCCTCTTTTTCAGAGGACACAAAATGGTAACCCTAGAGCCCCACCAGCCACAGACTATGTTTGGGCCTGTTGGCTAGAGGCCTGCTTGAGATTGTGTTTATTGAATGGAGGAAGGTTTTCCAACTTATGTTCCTGGCCCTGTGAAGTAACAGTCCTCAGGACTCCGATAAATAAATACTTATTTTTTCTTATATCCTGTTGTCCGGCTGAGTTCTTCCACCTGCCCACCTTCAACCTTCGCTCAGGGTATTACATGTGGTGACAGGTTGTGGATTTTTTGTGTCTCTGCAGAAGAGACAGCCCACATATCTCTAGTGCTGGGGGCCTCAGTACACTTTAGGGGGAGAGTTTACATAAAAGGATAAGGAGAGTAACTCTAGGTTTTGGAAAAGTGTGCAGTGCTGTAGTACAGCAAGTAAACTCTGGCCTGGAGTGCACAGGAAAACTGGCCAAAAGGGGCCAGAGAATTGCAGTAGAGTGTGTTTAGGTTTGTGAAACAAGCCACACCTAGCTAGGAGAGTTGACAAGGTAGAAGAAAAGAGGGGAAAAAAAGGTTTTAAAAGCGGGAAAGCAAGTACATTGAAAGTTGTTCCCTGTTGAAAGCACAGAGCGAGAGAAAGTGTGTAGTGTGGCTTCAGACTGAGCTACAGACAGCAGAGTGCTGGAAGCAGTGGCGTTCCTAGGTGGGGGCGGTCCGCCCCGGGTGCACGCCGCTGGGGGGGTGCCGCGCGCGCCTGTCCGTCGTTCGTTCCATGCTCCCTCTGCCCTGGAACAGGTTACTTCCTGTTCCGGGGCTGAGGAAGGATGGAACGAACGACGGACAGGCGCGCACGGCACCCCCCCCCAGCGGCGTGCACCCGGGCGGGGGGGGGGTCCTTTTGCCGGGGGGGGGGGGGGTCGCTACACCGAGGGGGGCGGGGCGCATCGGCGATCAGCCCAGGGTGTCAGCCCCCCTAGGAACGCCACTGGCTGGAAGTTTGATGGAGCTGCAGTCTGCACCTGAGAGTAATCGGAAGCTGGTCAGAAGCAGAGTAAGCTTCCAGGCAAAAGTAAAAGTGGAGTTGCTGCTGACACTAGAGCAGCTGGGGAAACTGGTCCAGACTCCAGGAGTGGATTTGGAACTGGCACTGCTATTGAGAAGCTGGCTCCAGGAAACTGCAGAGCAAAGAAGTATAAGGTTATGAGCTGTGCACATAGAAAAGTATTAAAAGCTGAACTGCTGGCAAAGGACTTGCAGCTGGAGCAGTTCAGGAACTTGATTTGGGGTGGAATTTAGAGTCAGAGCTGGAACTAACAGGCTTATTTTCGAAAGAGAAGGGCGCCCATCTTTCGACACAAATCGGAAGATGGGCGTCCTTCTCTCAGGGTCGCCCAAATCGGCATAATTGAAAGCCGATTTTGGGCGTCCCCAACTGCTTCCTGTCACGGGGACAACCAAAGTTCCCAGGGGTGTGTCGGAGGCCTAGCGAAGGCGGGACTGGGGCGTGCCTAACAGATGGGCGTCCTCAAGCGAGAATGGAAAAAAGAAGGGCGTCCCTGACGAACACTTGGCCGACTTTACTTGGTCCTTTTTTTTTACGACCAAGCCACAAAAATGTGCCCTAAATGACCAGATGACCACCGGAGGGAATTGGGGATGACCTCCCCTGACTCCCCCAGTGGCCACTAACCACCTCCCACCCCAATAAAAAACTTTAAAAACTTTTGTCTTTTTTTTTTTTTAGAGTATGGGTGAAGGATGTCCTTTGCTATGCCTCCGGAAGTTGAGGATGTCCTTCCTACACCTCCGTCCCTGTGACGGCAGTTGAGGACCTCCAAAACGTGGATGTTTCTGTGAGAAGGACATCCATACCTCTGCTATGCCTCCAACACCCCCTTTATTTATTTGGATTGCAAATGGCAGCAGTGGGATTTGAACCAGCCATCTCTGGATTGCGAGACCAGTACTCTAACCACTAAGCCATTCCTGCACTCCACTCCCTCGAAATTTGGCCATCCCTGTGAGGGGGGCAGTATGCAGGTCCCTGGGGGGGGGAGGTATGTGTGTGTCAGCGGAGGAATAACTAAGGCGTGGACATCCTTCTTTCAAACATTTTGGATGTCCTCAACTGCCCCCCCCCCAGGGACGGCCACATTTTTAGAGACCCTCAGAAAATCCTCCCACCTTCTGTATGTAGCAGAGGCACTTTTCAGGGAGTCACACTGGCTTTTTGATAGGTCGTTTTGGTTCGGAAAGAAAAACAGGGTGTCTCAGGTACCTGAAGCTGATGCATGCTAATACAAGACTTGCCAGAAACAACTGACACTCTGACAGTGCAGTTGGAAAGCAACATGATGTCCCTATGCAAATAAAGATTGAAACCTCAGCCGTGCTGAACACCATTGGGGGGTGATTGCTGCACTCACAGCCAGCTGCTGCTTATCCTGTTGACTGGTCACAGAATATGACACTCCTGGCAGATCTCTGGATAGGAATAAAAAGGGACAAAGGAAGGAACCGTTTGCTTTGCATGCACTGAGCTGAAGTCCCAAAAGCTGACACATATGTATTTGAGATTACGGTTAATGGTTTTTATGGGGAGCATAAAATGTAGAAAACCGTAGCTCAGGATTGTCCTGTAACTGTTCAGCTGAACTAGAGCAACAGAGAGAAAAGTCCAAATTTAAACAATAGGGCTCACTCATGCTGCAAGGACGTTTTGTTAAACAGAAAAAAAACTGAGGTGTTAAGGAGGATGAGATATGTTAGTTTTAAAATATAAAGCCATTCTGATATACACCGCGTTTCAAAAACACTATACAAAGCTGGTTTTCTGCACAAGGCTGTCAACAGTTGGCTAGTTTCAATATAACAAATTTGAAATAAACCTACACTCACACCGGCCACCTTACCTAAACTATATTGCCACCACCTAGTACAGCAGAGTACCAAGGGCAGGGCGGTTGGGGTGGTCCACCCCGGGTGCACGCTGCAAGGAGGTGCAGGGAGTAGCCGAGTGGCTGTTGGCTCCATGGGTTCCCTGCTCCCTCTGATGTTACTTCCTGTTCCGAGGCAGAGGGAGCAGGGAACCGGCGGAGCCAACAGCCGCACGGCTGCTCTCAGCACCCCAGGAGGTAAGGGACCCTGACCACCACCCGCATGACCCTTCAGTGGTAAACCTGTTCTCTCAGCTCCTCTCGTGGGATAGCCACCTTTTCCCTTCTTCTACCAGGCTCTCCTCCCAAGCAGCCCTCTGCTGTTTCACCTCCTTTCCTTCCAGTTTAGTCAGAGCAGCAATCTCCATCGGCCCCTCTTGCTCTAGTTCTTCCTCCTTTTCTTCCCCTTGCCAGTCCATAGGTTCCTCCCCACACCAATTGCTCAGCTGCTCTCCATTTGCTTGCTTGGGCAGGTTCAGAACTCCTTCCCTCATCCTGGCTCTCTGGGACATGTTTTTCTAACTACCTTCTCTTGCCCTTCTCCTGACCTCCTCTGGGGGCTGTTGGGGATTGAAGTCCCTGTTTCTACCATGGGACCTACTCAGGGGCTGCTGGGAATTGTAGTTTTTTCCTTTTCTCCAATCCTCCAGGGGAAAAGACTCCTTCTTTTCTCTACCCAGTCTCCCTCCCTCTCGAGCCTCCTCATTCCTCCATGTGCCTTCATTCTCCCGCTCACCCTCATATTGCTCACAGTACTTGCTGATTCCACTCCCTGAGCTCAGGAGTAAGGGAAGAAATGTCCATATCTTTGCAGATGAAAAGTAATTATCCTTCCTTTCAGGTGTAAAGTTATTACTACTACTACTACTTATCATTTCTAAAGCGCTACTAGACGTACGCAGCGCTGTACACTTGAACATGAAGAGACAGTCCCTGCTCAACAGAGCTTACAATCTAATTAGGACAGACAGAACAAACAAGAGATAAGGGAATATTAAAGTGAGGATGATAAAATAAGGGTTCTGAACAAAGTGAATAAGGGTTCGGAATTAAAAGCAGCATAAAAAAGGTGGGCTTTTAGCTTAGATTTGAAGACGGCCAGAGATGGAGCTTGACGTACCGGCTCAGGAAGTCTATTCCAAGCATATGGTGCAGCAAGATAAAAGGAACGGAGTCTGGTTTTAGCAGTGGAAGAGAAGGGTGCAGATAAGAGAGATTTACCCAGTGAACGAAGTTCCCTGGGAGGAATGTAGGGAGAGATGAGAGTGGAGAGGTACTGAGAAGCTGCAGAGTGAATGCACTTATAGGTCAATAAGAGGAGTTTGAACTGTATGCGGAAACGGATAGGAAGCCAGTGAAGTGACTTGAGGAGAGGGCTAATATGAGCATAACGACACTGGCGGAATATTAGTTATCATGTTCCATAGAATTATGGTTTACTGTTGTACCAGTGGTTTGTTTTTAGAAGTCCATGTGCATTCAGAGTCCTGAAATAAAGAGTTTTAAGTTGAAAAACATACTCCTTTTTACCTTAAACCAACATGGTGTGCAGTAATGTGCCAGTCTAGAGCCATCGTCATTTGGTGTAAAATTAGAGTCAGTAAATTGGCTTATACTGCCCAGGGTGCCTGCATTTTTGTAATATCCGAAATACCTTGGTGTTTTCAGCCTTGATTTATCAAAGGTGTTGACTTTGTGTAAACTTTGAGCCAATGGAGGGTACATCATCATTAGATAGCTTGCAGGAAGTTCCAGCTAATCACATTTGGGACAGGTTTACTCCAATTACCTTAAATGTCTTACGGTTAGAACCTTCCTATTCATTATTCAAGAAAGAGTTGGCATTCTTATTTCAGGATGTTTTTAATTTAGATCCTGATAAAATAATGGTGAGGGACAATAAATCATGATGAGAAGAAACCTGAGTCACACAGTTAAGCTCTTTTATTTTCTCTCCCCTGTGATTTAAATGTAACTTGTTTTTCTTTCTATACCGGACTCTTCTTATATTTTATTAAGTGTTATGTGAACTGCCGTGCTGGCTAAACCTAACAGCAGTATATCAGACTCTAAATTAACTGTAAACACCTAATTCTATAAAGTTGGGTGCCCAAATTTATGCTTATCCCCAGATACTATAATAACACGTGGGATGACCCTTGGGGTTACAAATGCATCAAGCTCTTGCTAAATTGGAGTTACATGAGAAGGATTAGCTGTTTGAAATGATAGAGATTAAGATCAAGCGGATACAGAACTTGACTCAAGTGGTGCACCACGGTTTGGGGAGCATGTTCTATGGTCAATGGGTGGAGAGGGTAGCTAGTGATGATTTGTATTAGTAAGTTTTCTCAATGTGTATGAAATTGTATGCGTGTAGGGTGATTATTAAGTGATATGTTGAAAAATTAATAGGAAAACATTTTTGTATTACGGAATAAACGATTATGAAGCATAACTGATTGAGTTTTGCAGATTCTATATATGGCGCTCAAAATTGCATGCGGAAATTTGGCCGTGTGCCCACATTCTGTGCACAGTTTAATTGAATAAGGAACCAATTAGTGTTGATAATTGGGTGCTAATTGGCAATTAGAATTCAGGCACGCATCTTGCTAGGCATATTCCATAAAGATGCGTGCGTAAATTCTAGTGCACACATGAAAATGGGGCATGGTCATGGGAGGGGCATGGATAGGTCATGGGCATTCCAAGAATTTCCACGCACTGTTACCTAATACGCCCGATTCATGTCTAATTTAGGCACATGGATTTGCACAAGGTTTCAGCTGGCGTAAATCCTCACGCCTAAAAGTTTGCCTAGGCGTTATTCTATAAATGGCGGCCAACTCAGAGCACCACTTAGAGAATAGCGCTTTGCGCTCATTTTTTTTTGGCATTGACTTTTCAGCACCATATATAGAATTTTGTCCTTAGTGTGTAAAGTTCTACGCACAGTTTATAGAATAAGATCAGTTGTACATGCAATTTAATTCAATACAGTGAAACCTCGGTTTTCATTGACTTCGGATTTCATCGTTTTCGTCGAATTTATTAGCAAAAAATTTGTCTCAGTTTTCGTTGGTTGCTTCGGATTTCATCGGCGTGCCCACGCTGCTAATTTTGCGTTCTCCTGTGGTGTTCTTCTGGGGTCTTGTTGTTTCTCGTTGTATGATCACTGCCAGCTCCCAGACAACAGATTGCAAAATTTCTTATTGCCTCGGTTTTCGCCGATTATTTTCGGACGGATTATCGATGAAAACCGAGGTTTCACTGTAATTGGGTGTTAAATGCAGTTAGCAGCCTATTACTGGTTATAATTGATTTAATTGTCACTAATTGGCATGAATTAACAGTTATGCAGGTAACTGCCCTTAGTTGATATTCTATAAGTTTTGCACTTACATTCCAGAACATTCTTCAAGGGGGACATGGGCGGGCCAGGGGCGTGTCAGCCAGTTAGGCTTACAGGTTATAGAATAGTGATATTTGGGGCTGATGCAAGTGATCATGCCTAACGTTAGACATGTAGATGCAAACTTACGCTAGTATTCTGTAACAGCGGTTCCATGCGGAACCTTCCATCATAGAATTCATGCTCAGTGTAAATACATAGGGGTCCTTTTACTAAGGTGCACTGAAAATTGGCCTGCGCTTGTGTAGGCGTGTGTTTTGGACATGCGCAGATTTATTTATTTATTACATTTGCACCCCGCACTTTCCCGCTCATCGCAGGCTCAATGCGGCTTACATAGTAACAAGAGAATACAATCTGTAGTATCTGAATCAACAAAGGAGGAATGTGGTAGGACAAATGAACAAGGGGTAAATGGGATAAAAGTGGTATGAGAGAAAGGATAGGGATAGGTAAGGAAGTGGAGCGATGAAGAAGAGGTAGGGGAAGAGCATGGAGGATAAAAAGGAGTCATTGTTGTTAATGATTAGATGAACCGGTAAATGGATGGGTTGCTTATGTTTGGTTATGGTAGGTCAAGTATTTCGGGTAAATCTGTAAAAATGCCTTTTAAAAATTTTGAGCGAAAATGGACGTGCGGCAAAATGAAAATTGACGAGCGTCCATTTGGGGGTCTGAGACCTTACCGCCACCCATTGACTTACAGGTAAGGTCTCACGCGTTAACTGGGCGGTAATGGTCTATGCGCATCAAATTCCTTTTACCGCCCGGTAGCACCGTGCGCCACAAAATAAAAATTATTTTCTGGTGTGCGTAGGGGACGCAAGTCAAAAATGAAATTACCGCCTGGGCCACATGGTAGCCGGGTGGTAACTCAGAATTGGCGCATGTTGAGCACACGTAGGCGCTTCTGCGGCTTAGTAAAAGTGCCCCATTGTAATATAGTAAGTGATGGCAAATTAAAGACCTGAACAGTCCATCCAGTTTGCCCAACAGTCACACTCATGATTAAATCAATGACTGTGACATTATGCAGATTCGACTGTAAAGCTTTGACCATTGGACAAAGATATTGATGATGGGACCAATTTCGGAACCACAGGACCTTGGTTTTTTTGCGTATTCAGTCAGGGTCCAGGTGCTAACAGCAGTCATACCATTCGCTACAGACTGAGTTGGATCTTTGTTTGATGTTGTTACTGGTAAGAGAAGCAGGATGTCATCCGCGTAGGATAATAGTAGTTTATGTTTAAACTGTTTTATTGACGATTATCACAATACAGATTAACTTAGAACATTCATATAACATTGCTTGATATACAAAACAGCATTCTTACAGCTTATTCAACATCGCCAAACACTTTTCTTCCCCATTTTTCTCCCCCCTCCCCTCTGAACAATTACTTGTCAAGTGCTAATATTAGATGTTAAATGGCTTCTATTCCTAATATCATACACTTTAAGTACCTCGTTAGGTGCAATAGTGCTTATCACAAAATATCAGAAAACTAAACATCCAAGCTCTAGAGCACTGCCAAGCTTTAGCCATATACATCTCACTCAACCCCTTCAACCCCCCACCCAATACCTCCCCCCCTTGCAAGCAGGATTCCCCTCTGAACTAAATTTACCACTCCAGGCTACCCATACTCTCCATTATTCCACTATTTATCAGACATTAACAAGCAGACTACGTCCCCTTGGACTGAGAATTTGCAGGTATGGTGTCCAGATCTGTAGAAAGCGTACTCTGCGCTTAGGCGATTGTTTTGAGTCCCTAGCCTCCCAAGAGGCCAGGAGATGCACCTGATTGCGCCAATGCCAATAAGCTGGCCCTTCCGATGAGACCCAGTACTGCATAATGCATTTCCGAGCTACCAAGCTCAGCTTCCTACATAACATTATAGCTGGGGCACCTAATGGAGCAAACGCTCTTGGTTGGTCCAACAGAAGCTGCCTCTCCGTTCCTTGAATTCTATTCCCCAATCGAATCAAAAACCCTCTTACCCTCTGCCAGAACATACGCACCTTGGGGCATTGCCATAATGCATGATATAATGAGCTGGGACCCCCTCCACATTTAGAGCACCCCGAGTTGTCCGGCCCCAACATATGAGCCAGTTGTGCTTTAGACATATACCCCCGAAGGACCACTCTATAACCACACTCCCTCAGCCTCTCATCTGTCACCAATGCCCGGATGCCTTTCAAGGTAGCTGACACATCCCATGTTGCCAGTGAGGTCCCAAGATCTTGTTCCCATTTACGCTTAAGATCTACATATTGCCTTTGGGACCTACGCCTAACCAGTGCCCCATACAATGCTGATACAGATTGCTTCTCCATCTGCAACTCCTCAAAGAAGACCCTTAGCAGTTCCCCCATCCGCCCCCTCAGGGGTACCTGGCTCAAAGATTTCATATAGTGTCGGACCTGTGCATAAGCAAATCTATTGCCCCAAGCCGAACCCACTTTGTCTTGAAGCGCGTCAAATGTTATCATTTCCCCATTTTCCAATAACAGGTGTTCCAATCTTGTGATGCCCAGCCCTTGCCATCTGCCAAATGTCGGGTTGTCTATCCCTGCTTCAAAAACAGGGTTACCTACGATTGGGATTTGATCTGTAACGTGTGGTTGGCCCCCCATTTGCCGCATCCACCACTGCCACGCCTCCCGAAGGGGCTGTAGTATTATACTTTTTTTAAATTTAGAAGGGAGCCGACTGCGAGGTAAATGGAGCAATGCTAATATATCATATGGAGCAAAAAAGGCTTCCTCCAAGTCCATAGGTGTATAATACTGCGTGGTGTTCACCAGATCTCCTAGGTGACGCAACAAACACGCCTGATTATATAGGAACACATCCGGGACACCCATTCCGCCCTGTCTCCAGCTCCCTATTAACATATTTTGGCTAACTTTGGGCTTTTTGCCTGCCCAGCAAAATCGACTAAAAAGACGCATCATCCGTTTCAAATCAGTCCGTGTTAGGCGTATGGGTAAGGTTTGAAGGACGTACAACCAGCGCGGAAACAGCACCATTTGGACTAAATGTATCCGTCCCATTAGTGACAGTGGAAGACTCATCCAAGAGTCCAATTTAGCTTTAGTATGTTCCAGTAAGATTTTAACATTCAACTGATATAAGTCTGAAGTATTCATTGTGAGTCGGATTCCTAGATATTTAAAAGACTCTCTAGCCCATCTCAATGGAAATTCAGGATCCCAGTCCCTCTGGTTCACCTCTGGCGAAGCCATAGCTTCTGACTTATCTAGATTGATTCGAAAACCTGAGTAGTCTCCATATTCACGAAAGGTTTCCAATAACGTGTCTAAGGATTCCCTTGGGTTTGTGAGATGTACTAAAATGTCATCCGCAAATGCTGCGATCTTAAACATGTGGGTCCCTAAACCGACACCCCGGATCAAAGGGTTTGCCATGATATCTCTGATAAGGGGATCTAAAACTAAAACAAAGAGGAGAGGGGACAAGGGGCACCCCTGCCTTGTGCCTCTTCTGATACAGAAGCTTTCCGATTCTATCCCGTTCACTCTCAAGGTGGCACATGGGTTGGCATATAAAGCGTGAATTGCCTCAACAAATCTCCCTGAAAATCCAAATTGTTCCAGCGTATCAAAAAGGAACTTCCAGTGAACCTTATCAAAGGCCTTTTCCGCATCGAAGCTGATCAACAACGATGCTACCTTCGCCTGCGAGCTGTGCTCTAGTGATGTCAATATTGCTCTCAAGTTTTTACTCACTGCTCTACCTCCCACAAAGCCCACCTGACTTTCGTGAATCAACCGAGGGAGCAACCTCGCCAATCTATTAGCCAAGATTTTTGCCAACAGCTTGGTATCATAATTTAATAGGGAAATAGGCCGGTACGATGTCGGCTCCAGAGGGTCCCTCCCCGGCTTCAACAAGACTATTATTTGAGCCCTATTCAAATCAGGGGGTAACCTCTGTCTCTCTATCAGCTGGTTCAAGAATCTAGTAATTGCGGGTATAACTCCTCCTTCCATCAATTTATAAAATTCTCCTCTTAAACCATCAGGTCCCGGGGCTTTCAATCGCGGGCTGCGGGCTATAACCATACTAACTTCGTCCTCAGTGATTAATTGGTTAAGACTGTCCAACTCTTGTATTGTAAGCTTTTGTAAAACTAAATTTTCTAAGTACATCTGATTTAATAGGCCATCTTCCTCTGGGGAAGCGTACAGCCCTTGATAAAAGGTCCGAAAAGTCTCACAGATTGCTTTGTCTGATGTGTGGAGCCCTCCCCCCCTTTGCCTCAGTGCCAGAATGTTCTTAGTCCCTCCCCGGGGGGTAATTATTTTTGACATCAATTTGCCTGTTTTATTACCATGTTTATAAAGCATATATCGATAGTAAAGCTGTGACTTATGTGCCCTCTCTTGCAAAAGTTCATTTAAGGCGGTTTGAAGCTCTAACACTTGTTGTTTATCACCTATCGCATGTGTCTCCCCATATCTCTTCCGTGCCTTACAAAGTTGGTTACTTAAACGCAAGATCTTTCTGTCTCGCGCCTTCCTCACAAAGTGTGTGTGACTTATAACTTCGCCTCTAAGAACCGCCTTAGCCGCTTCCCAAAACAAAACTGGATCCTCTATATGCTCTTGATTATGAGTGCTGTACTCCGCCCAGCTAGCTTGTAATCGGCCTTTAAGCACTGGATCTGAGCTAAACTCCAGGGGAAATTGCCATTTATGTTCCTGTTGGGTCGTACCGCTTGGTATCCATTCTATCTTAACCCAGGCATGGTCCGACACCATATACGGTCCTATCTCCGCTATTGTCACTTCCCCAAACATCTGGCGCGATGTCAGAATATAGTCAATTCTCGACTGAGTTGAGTGGGCCCGTGACAGATGTGTGTAGTCTTTCTCACCTGGGTGCAGCACCCGCCACACATCAACCAGGCCCAACATCTGGCTCAATTGCCTCTATTATTATAACATGAAGAGGCCGTCTCCGGAGCTGATCTGTCCAGAGAGGGGTCCCAAGCTGCATTAAAATCGCCCCCCATCACTATAGCTGCATGTGGTTGCCTGAGCAGAAAATTAATCAAAGTTTGGTAAAACTTCCGATCATATCTATTTGGAGCATAAACATTACAGATTAGCAGCTTCCGTCGCCCAACTACCACTTCCAATATAACATAGCGGCCTTCAGTATCAATCAGAAGTGGATTAATTATAGAGGCTATGCCTTTTCTAATTAGTATCGCTACTCCTCCCTTTTTGCCTTGTGCATTTGCTGCTATACAATCCCCAACCCACCAGGTGCTGAGCTTGGCATGTTCAATCTGGTTCAGATGCGTCTCCTGTAAAAGTGCTATGTCTGCTTTTTGCCTGTTTAATTGTTGTAAAATCTTAGAGCGTTTTATTGGCGAATTAACTCCGCCTACATTCCATGTTATTATTCTTACTATTCTTGGATTTGAAAGTGTATGACTATATCTGTAGATGTCCACTTTTGTAATCGAGGGGGACATCCCAGCCTCTGCCCCCCCCTAACTTGCATCTCCCCTTTATCAGCATCACTATTATGTTCTGCCCACGCTTCCATCAGAGCCCGTTTTCTATTTAGTGCTTGTACCCTGCTTGCATCCCTCCTCCCTCCCCCCACCCCCTCCTCCCGCCCCTCCCCCGCCCCCCAAATCCTGTTCCCCTTATTCTCAGGTCCACCAATTAGGACCATGACTTCCTTACGTCTCTCCCTCCCCCCTCCGCATTAAACAGTGTTACATTAAACATAACATTCATTGTCAAACTGGTCAGACACTTACAGGGTCTCACCCCTCTTACCAGGGGTTCGAACCATTTCACCCATTGGCCATGTCTTCTATACAGTGTCTTATTCAACAGCAAGAAAATTCAAAGGGAAAGTCTAACTCACAAACCATAAAACCTTAACCTTCCAACTGCAGCCATCTTGCCAAGCCTTTCTGCAACGGTAATTGGTCCATCTTTGTACTTGGCTGGGAGTTTGCTGTATTGTCATATATTGACCAGTCAGGTTTCCTCTGACCCCTCCTTATAACAGTACTCACTGCTCTCAGAGTGTTCGCTTCTTTATTCTATTCAGCTTGCATCTGAAGATGTTGTTCCCATCTGCTGTAAAAATTCTTTAGCCGCCCCTGCCGTCTCATATGTCTTGGTGATGCCATTATGCGTAATCCGCAGTTTGGCAGGATATTGTAGTGCAAATCTTATTTTCTTTTGGAATAGCGTTGAGCAAACCTCCGAAAACTGTCGCCTTCGTGCTGCTACCCCTGCTGAATAATCTTGGAAGCATCTTACTGGGACTCCATCATATTCCAATGCTTTTCCGGTTCTAAGCAGCTGCATCACCTCTTGTTTTTGCGCATAGTTCAAAAATCGCAGAATTACCACTCTTGGTTTATTAGTACCAGTCATTTTCATCCCTATGCGGTGAGCCCGTTCTATCTGTATTGGCCCCGAGGCTTCTGGGAATTGTAGTTCATTAGTAAACCAGCATGCCAAAAAAACCTCCAAGCCCCGTTCGGGTATCGTTTCTGGCAGGCCCACCACACGGATATTATTTCTCCTGGACCTGTTTTCCAGGTCTTCAATCTTTTCCTCCATCGCCTGCAGCTTTTTTTGAGTTATCTCCTGTACTGTCTCCACCTCCGTTACTCTGTCCTCAATTTCACTCACACGTGCTTGAAAGCCTGCACAGTCTCGAGAGAGATCCGTGAGCTGTTCTTTTACCTTTTCCAGGTTAGTATTTATGGGGGAGAGCCGGCGATCCAACATATCCTCTAACACTGAGGACATTTCTGACGTTATTTCGGCGATCCAGGCCGATGATACTGTCGGGCCCGGGGGGCTTGCGGGCGGCGCCATCTTGTCTTCTGCTCCTCTACCACGGAGCTTATCTTTATGCTGATTTTTAGCCGCCATCGCACCGCCAGTACTTTTAAAATGTTCACTGCCGGCCGCTCCAGCGTTTCAGGCTGCGGCGAAATTCTATTTTAAGTCGCGGTTTGTGAGCTGATCGTGCGGAGGGGGGATTGAAGCCGGAGAGATCTTTTTTTTTCAACCCCTCGCGGTCATGACGTCACCGGAAGTCCGGATAATAGTAGTTTATTAAGTCCCAGTTGTATTGAGGCAAAGGATGACATAAAGAGGTTGAACAGGATTGGTGAGAGGGGAGATCCCTGTGGGACCCCGCAGTTATTAGACCAGTAGTTGGAAAGTTGGTTCTTTTGCTTGACAGAATAGCATCGATTTGAAAGGAATTCGCTGAACCATTTGAGCACAGTCCCTGTTGTTCCTATCTGATCCAGGTGTTCAAGTAGCAATGTGTGGTCAACCGCATTGAACACCGCCGATATATCGAATTGGAGAAGAATTACTTGGTCGCCCTTGCATAGGTGTTGTTTGACTTATGTAGTTGGAACTAGCAGTAATGTTTCCATGCTATGTGACAATCTGAAGCCAAATTATGACCATTGTAAAATAGAAACATTTTCCAGATCAAAAGAGAGTTGTTTACTAATATAGTTTTCTAATGCTTTAGTAAAAAGAGGTATGCTTGCCACTGGACAGTAGTTTGCAGGTGATGTTATGTCTAGCCAAAATCCCTTCAGTAATTTTGCCCATATCAGGAGGAAGAGAGCCAGTTTTTAACAGCTCATTGAGATCATCGAGTAGCCAGTTTACTACTTCCATAGGGAGCAGTTGGCTCGGGAGCATTTCAACAATACTGATCTTACATCCTCAGCTGTTAGTGGTTGAAAAGATTCCCAGTTTTGAGTCCTTGGGTTGTAGGATCTCCGGCAATTAAGGCTGAACTATGGGTTGGGCTATTTTCCTCTGTTGGAGTAGCCTTAGATAGTTTGGACCTACTTTGGAGGACCTTATTAGCGGAATGATCGGCGAGATCTTGGGCAGTGGGACATGTTTTCTGTGATTGTTCATCCTTATCAGTGGAAGCTAGTGTTTTAACTAAGGAGAAAACTTTTTGTTGTCAAGATCATCTTGACCTATTAGACTGCTGTAGTATTGGCGTTTTGAGTCAGCTTGGAAGGCTGACTTCCATTTGGATAGTTCCTCTGTAATCCATGGTGAATTTCTGGATGTCTTGACCTTTTTAGTGGTAAATGGAGCAATTTTGTCTAGTATGGCTTTCACCTTGGTGTCCCGGCGGGATCTGATTGCACCATGTGTAGGAGATGCAGTAGTGAAGGAATCTGTTAGCATATCAGGGGCATGTTAGGGTGGTATTTGGGCGTTCCCAACCCTTGGACATTTTTCTGTCATAATGGAACAAAGCAAAAATGTCTAAAAGTTAGAAGTTTTGGTCTAGACCTGTTTCAAATCACGACTAAGTCACAAAAAGGTGCCCTAAATGAGCAAATGACCACTGGAGGGATTAAGGCATGAGCCCCTTACTTTCCCAGTGGTCACTGACACCCTCCTACCTCCCCAAAATGTGAAAGAAACAGTACATACCAGCCTCTATGACAGCTTCAGATGTTATGGCCAATCCTATTACAGCAGCAAACAGGTCCATGGAGTAGCCTAGTGGCCAGTGCAGTGCACTGTGTAGAGAAGGGGTCCCAAGCCCATATCCCATTCTAACTATGATATTTGTGGTGGAAAGTGTGAGCCCTCCAAAACCTACTGTACCCACATATACATACATACATAGTAGATGAAGGCAGAAAAAGACCTGCACGGTCCATCCAGTCTGCCCATCAAGACAACTCATGTGTACTACTTTTATGTATACCCTACTTTCATTTGTACCTGTGCTCTTCAGGGCACAGATCGTATAAGTCTGCCCAGCACTAGCCCCGCCTCCCAACCACCGGCTCTGGCACAGACCATATAAGTCTGCCCAGCACTATCCCTGCCTCCCAACCTCCAGTCCCGCCTCCCACCGGCTCTGGCACAGACCGTATAAGTCTGCCCAGCGCTATCCCCGCCTCCCAACCTCGAGCCCCGCCTCCCACTACCGGCTCTGCAGGCATAAGGGATACTGTAGTGGTGTACAGTTGGGTACACTAGGTTTTTGGTGCGGGTTGGATGGCTCACCATACTACTACTACTACTTATCATTTCTAAAGCGCTACTAGACGTACACAGCGCTGTACATTTGAACACGAAGAGACAGTCCCTGCTCAACAGAGCTTACAATCTATACCATATAAGGGGGTAGTAGTGAGATGTGTACTTAGGAACTTTTATGTCGAGTCCACTGCAGTGCCCCACTGCTCTGCTGAGATGTCTGTGTGGCCAGTCTACTAAGAATGCTGTCCCCCACCTTCCACCCCCAAACGTTCAAATGGCTTGATTTTGTGTGTTTTTCACTTGGACATGCCTAGCAAATGGCCATTTTCAAAACAAAAAGATAGATGTTTTTTTCCGGTTCGAAAATCGCTATGTTCACCACTTGAATTTTGGATGTTTTCAGAAAAACGTCTAAAGTCGGATGTAGACATCATATCGAAAATGCCCCTTTGTGTGTACTCCAAATCTCTAATATGGTTCCAGCATCTGCTGTGGCAGCAGTTCAGTGTAATTACTACTACTAACTAGCATTTCTAAAGCGCCACTAGGGTTACGCAGCGCTGTACAATTTAAACATAGAAAGACAGTCCCTGCTCAAAGAGCTTACAATCTAAAAGACAAGAGAACAATCAAGAGGGCGAGTGAACAGTTAGTCTGATAGGGTGGATAGATTGGGGCATTCTATATTTCTCAAGCGGTTAGGCGCCGAAGGCAGCATTGAAGAGGTGGGTTTTAAGCAGAGATTTGAAGATGGGTAGGGAGGGGGCATGGCGTATGGGTAAAGGAAGATTGTTCCAGGCATAGGGTGAGGCAAGGCAGAATGAGCGGAGCCTGGAGTTGGCAGTGGTGGAGAAGGGTACTGAGAGAAGGGCTTTGTCCTGTGAGCGGAGGTTACGGGCGGGAACATAGGGGGAGATGAGGGTGGAGAGGTAGTGAGGAGCCGCAGACTGAGTGCATTTGTAGGTAAGGAGGAGGAGCTTGAATTGTATGCGATATCTGATCGGAAGCCAATGAAGTGATTTGAGGAGAGGGGTGATATGAGTATATCGGTTCTGGCGGAATATAAGACGTGCGGCAGCGTTCTGAACGGATTGAAGGGGGGATAGATAGCCAAGTGGGAGGCCGGTGAGGAGTAAGTTGCAGTAATCAAGGCGAGAGGTAATGAGAGCGTGGACGAGAGTTCTGGTGGTGTGCTCAGAGAGGAAAGGGCGAATTTTGCTGATGTTGAAGAGGAAGAAGCGACAGGTCTTGGCAGTCTGTTGGATACGCGCAGAGAAGGAGAGGGAGGAGTCGAAGATGACTCCGAGGTTGCGGGCAGATGGGACGGGGAGGATGAGGGTGTTGTCAACTGAGATAGAGAGTGGAGGAAGAGGAGAAGTGGGTTTAGGAGGAAAGACGAGGAGCTCGGTCTTGGCCATGTTCAGCTTCAGGTGGCGGTTGGACATCCATGCCGCAATGTCGGATAAACAGGCCGATACCTTGGCCTGGGTCTCTGCGGTGATGTCAGGTATGGAGAGGTATAGCTGGGTGTCATCAGCATAAAGATGATACTGAAAACCATGTAATTGTATCTGTTTCCCCTCACCCCCTTTTACAGACTACAGTAAGTGCCTGCTCATTTTCTACCTGTGCAATAGAGAACTGTTAGAATTTAGACAAGGTGTCTTCACTGGAGATTGGTACCTGGTTTAGCTGAATGAGATCATTGACGGCTGGCATTTAGGTGTGCATCCATATAGACATGTAAAGGACTGCAATTTCATAAAAGATCTTTTCAATATATAAAATCAGCTTTATGCATGGAAAACCCATTACGAAATTACCTGCTTGGTGCACTGGGCATAGTCTTGCTACATCTGTGTCTCCTGCCACTTAAAGCAAATGGCATTATGAATAAATTGAATATCAACTGTTAATGGGTAATAACACTTGCACAGTCTGCTTGTAGACTGCATTGGATAAAATTGCTATTCATAATTATATTATCAGGCTGCCATTATAAATAACATTAGAATACAGTTTTAGTAAATTGCCCATCGCAAATGAGCTGCAGGAAATTTACCTTCGGGATTAAGTTTGCCGTCGCACTATTATTTATCAACTGTTAGACATGCAATTTGACAGGGGACAAAAATGCTGTAAATGATTAGCGAGTTGATGAGCAAAGTAATATTTTGAGTAGCGGACGGGAATATTAGCTTTATTTCCTGGCACTAAAGGCTGTTTAATACATTTTGTACACAGATAGTTTCTCTGCAAGAGAGGTAATTGGTTCCCCCAAACATTTTCAGGACTGGTTGATTTTTGTGAGTTGAGGTTAAGTGGCACTTCATCTGACATGTGAAGGAGATTTCCAGCTCTGGAGTGTCAGTGTAGAGACCTGCCTGCTTAGACGGCAGAGACCTCTAGTGGCTGTACTAAAGTAGTGCATTGTGACCTATCTGTAGCCTTGCATTTTCCAGAACAAGGCAAGACAGTGAGGTAATGGTGGAAGGAGACTCCTTTTGGAAGAAAACTGGGACTACTATTAATAACAAGGTCAAACTGATGCCTATCTTTGGCTCCCTGGCCATTGTACCATACAGCACAGCACAGCAGAAAGGGTCTTTGGCCGGCCGAGCCATTGAACCACAATGCCTGGGTAAATTCAGTGCACAAGACGGATACAGAGGAGAGAAGGAGAAAGCAACCATCTCCGGAGTAGAAGAGAGTAGCAAGGAAGGCCAGGCAGCCAGAAAGAACTACATCAGTGACCACATCTGAGTTCAGTGCAGCTCTGCAAGGCATTTTTGGAAAAAAGGAGAGAGTGGGACAGGATTTTTAACCTAAGTGAGAATCCAAAAAAAGGGACATCAACTGCTTGATATTTTTCTACTCTGCCACTATTGAATTTTGTTCTTCACACATTAAGACTTTCAGTAAGCCCTTGGATCAGAGCAATATCTGGCCTGGACTGTTTCATTTGGGAAAGGGGGTGTGAGGGGAGTGTGGATGGCCCCCCAGTTGTTACTGATCCTGACCTGGAACCTTAAATGGAGGAGTGGCCTAGTGGTTAGGGTGGTGGACTTTGGTCCTGGGGAACTGAGGAACTGAGTTCGATTCCCATTTCAGGCACAGGCAGCTCCTTGTGACTCTGGGCAAGTCACTTAACCCTCCATTGCCCATGTAAGCCGCATTGAGCCTGCCATGAGTGGGAAAGCGCAGGGTACAAATGTAACAAAAATAAAATAGATACTATTGCAGATTCTACATGGAATGTTGCTACTATTGGAGATTCTACATGGAATGTTGCTATTCCACTAGCAACATTCCATATAGAAGGCTGCGCAGGCTTCTGTTTCTGTGAGTCTGACGTCCTGCACGTATGTGCAGGACGTCAGACTCACAGAAGCAGAAGCCTGCGCGGCCACATTGGTGATCTGCAAGGGCCGACTTCTACATGGAATGTTGGAATAGCAACATTCCATGTAGAATCTCAAATAGTAGCAACAGTGGAGGAGTGGCCTAGTGGTGGACTTTGGTCCTGGGGAACTGAGTTCGATACCCACTTCAGGCACAGGCAGCTCCTTGTGACTCTGGGCAAGTCACTTAACCCTCCATTGCCCCAGGTACAAATAAGTACCTGTATGTAATATATAAACCCCACAGAAAGGCAGCATACCAGTTCCCTTTCCCTATTTCAGATTCTACATGGAATGTTGCTACTATTGGAGATTCTACATGGAATGTTAATGTTGCTATTCCACTAGCAACATTCCATGTAGAAGCCTGCCCTTGCAGCCGCGCTGGCTTCTGTTTCTGTGAGTCTGATGTCCTGCAGGACGTCAGACTCACAGAAACAGAAGCCTGCGCAGCTGCAAGGGCAGGCTTCCACATGGAATGTTGCTAGTGGAGGAGTGGCCTAGTGGTTAGAGTGGTGGACTTTGGTCCTGGGGAACTGGGTTCAATTCCCACTGCAGGCACAGGCAGCTCCTTGTGACTCTGGGCAAGTCACTTAACCCTCCACTGCTCCAGGTACAAATAAGTACCTGTATGTAATATGTAAGCCGCATTGAACCTGCTATGAGTGGGAAAGTGCGGGGTACAAATGTAAAAAAAAAATAAATCCCCAGAATGTTCAATTTTCAGCATCCAGTGTTACCTCCCTAAGAGGCATATTTTCAAAGCACTTAGCCTTCCAAAGTTCCATAGAAACCTATGGAACTTTGGAAGGCTAAGTGCTTTGAAAATGAGCCCCTAAGTCATGCACCCAGTGTACCACACAGCAAACAAATAACAGCCTGGCATGGGGCACATCTGATTGCCAAAAATGAAAAGAAACGGGGCCTGAATTATCCCTGTGCATTCCCCTCCCCCCCTTCTTCATTTTCATGCATTACTTTATACTTAGCATGCAAAATTGTGCTTATAAATTACAGAATATCTACAATTAACATATGAAATGTAATTTTTTTTTTTTTTTAATTACATTTTGTACCCCGCGCTTTCCCACTCATGGCAGGCTCAATGCGGCGGGCAATGGAGGGTTAAGTGACTTGCCCAGAGTCACAAGGAGCTGCCTGTGCCGGGAATCGAACTCAGTTACTCAGTTCCCCAGGACCAAAGTCCACCACTCTAACCACTAGGCCACTCCTCCACTGTTGCTACTATTGGAGATTCTACATGGAATGTTGCTACTCTTGGAGATTCTACATGGAATGTTACTATTCCACTAGCAACATTCCATGTAGAAGTCAGCCCTTGCAGATCACCAATGTGGCCGCGCAGGCTTCTGCTTCTGTGAGTCTGACGTCCTGCACGTACGTGCAGGATGTCAGACTCACAGAAACAGAAGCCTGCGCAGCCTTCTACATGGAATGTTGCTAGTGGAATAGCAACATTCCATGCAGAACCTCCAATAGTAGCAACATTCCATGTAGAATCTCCAATAGTAGCAACATTCCATGTAGAATCTCCAATAGTATCTATTTTATTTTTGTTACATTTGTACCCCACGCTTTCCCACTCGTAGCAGGCTCAATGCGGCTTACATGGGGCAATGGAGGGTTAAGTGACTTGCCCAGAGTCACAAGGAGCTGCCTGTGCCGGGAATCGAACTCAGTTCCTCAGGACCAAAGTCCACCACCCTAACCACTAGGCCACTCCTCCACTAATTGACAAATTAGCTAATTGGCACAAACAACCAATTATTGGTGAGAATTGGAATTGGTAGTATGGCGGTTATGCACGGGAATTGCACCTAACTTTAGGCCCGGCCATTTACACCAACTAAAGCGTGGTGCAAATGTACACACCTCATCTCCCCGTATTCTATAACAATGCACGTAAATGCTAGGAATACCCCCATTCCGCCCTTGACCTTCCCATTTCTGCACCCCCCTTTTTTTGACTTGTGCATAAAATTTAGGCGCAGATCCCTGCCTAAATTTACACATATAAAATTACAATTAAATCTAATTAATGCCAATAATTGCTTGATAAAAAGCCAATTATTGGCACTAATTAGCTCATTTAATTAAATTGCACGTCCAAATTGGGTACACGCTCAAATTTATGCACATAATTTTGGCAACTTTTATAGAATTAGGGGTTTAATCCATACTCTAACTTTAGTGTGTAAATTCTATAGCGTGTAACTGGCAAAGGGAGTTGGGATGTGGGTCTAGGTCATGCCACGCACTTAAGTGCTAAGCTTATGGAGTAAGTGGAGGAGAAGCTTAATGGTTAGTGCAGTGGGCTTTGATCCTGGTGACCCGGGTTCAATTCCCACTGCAGCTCCACGTGACCCTGGGCAAGTCACTTAGGGGCCCTTTTACTAAGCCGGTAACTAGTGAGGTAATTAAATTTGCTGCAGACACAAAGTTATTCACAGTTGTTAAATCGCAAAAGGATTGTGAAAAATTACAAGAGGACCTTATGAGATTGGGAGACTTGGCATTCAAATGTCAGATGACATTTAATGTGAGCAAGTGCAAAGTGATGCATGTGGGAAAGAGGAACCCAAATTATAGTTATGTAATGCAAAGTTCCACATTAGGAATCACTGACCAGGAAAGGGATCTAGGTGTCATCATTGATGATACATTGAAACCCTCTGCTCAGTGTGCGACGGCGGCTAACAAAGCAAATAGAATGTTAGGTATTATTAGGAAAGGAATGGAAAAAAAAGTGAGGATGTTATAATGTCTTTCTATCACTCCATCATGCAACCGCACCTCGAATACTGTGTGCAATTCTGTTTACCGCATCTCAAAAAAGATATAGTGGAATTAGAAAAGGTACAGAGAAGGGCGACAAAATGATAAAGGGAATGGGACAACTTCCCTATGAGGAAAGGCTAAAGCGTCTAGGGCTCTTCAGCTTGGAGAAAAGATGGCTGAGGGGAGATATGAGAGATCTACAAAATAATGAATGGACAGGGTAGACATGAATCACTTGTTTATTTTTTTACAAAAATACTAGGACTAGGGGGCATGAAATTAAGCTACGAAGTTGTAAATTATTAAAAAAAATTGGAGAAAATATTTCTTTATTCAAATGTGTAATTAAACTCTGGAATTCAATTGTCAAAGAATGTGGTAAAAGCAGTTAGCTTAGTGGGGATTAAAAAGGGTTTGGATAACTTTCTAAAATAAAAGTTTATACGTCGTTAAGATGGACTTGGGGAAAACCCACTAGGATAAGCAGCATAAAATGTATTGTACTGTTTTGGAATGTTGCCAGGTACTTGTAACCTGGATTGGCCACTGTTGGAAACAGGATGCTGGGCTTGGTGCACCTTCGGTCTGTCCCAGTATGGCAATGCTTATGTTCTTATGTTATGTTCTTATGCACGTGACTGAGTAGCTCTACTCTACCCCTACACTGTGAACCCTGGTTCTTTTTCAGTTTTCCCTCTTTCCTCCCAAACCCCTGTGATAGGAGGAAAGATGCACTCTTCCTGGTTTTTCATTCACTGCTTGCCCACGCTTGCATTCAATTGTTTTTTGCTTCCAAAAGGCTTAGCATTCAGAGATACTGCCTCTCTTGTTCACCCATAGCCACAACCCTGCTTAGTATATGCAGAAGGGGCATAAGCTATTGTCAGATGTCAAGGAGAATGTACTTGAAGTGCTGTACCAGTGAGCACAGACAATGTAATGGGACCTTAGGGAGTGATCCCATTATAATATAAAAGCCCAAGGTAATGCTGACTCTACGACTCGCAGCTCAGTCTATTCAACTTGTTTGTAGTGACAACAGTGTGAATAAGGAAGAAGCAGCTATCTGTACTGCAGACCTGTCAAACCAGTGGCGTAGCTACGTGGGGCCTGAGGGGGCCTGGGCCCCCGTAGATTTCGTCCTGGACCCCCCTCCCGACCCCCCCTGCGAACCCTCCCCCGCTGCCTCTCTGAGTCTGACGTCCTGCACGTACAACGTACAACGTACAACGTGCAGGACGTCAGCATGCAACAGAATGAAGACATTTTTGCACTGACTGCAGGACGAAGAAGACGTCGGCTGGCGGGGATTGGGGTCCCCCCGCCAGCATAAGCGAAGGTAAGCGGCGGCGGGGGAAGGGTTCGCGGCGGGAGGGGGAGGATCGAGAGGGCGGGAGGTCGTGAAAGGTGGTGGCAGGTTGGCAATGGGGGGGGGGTCAGCGGTGCCGGGGGGGGGGGGGGTAAATGTGCCCCCTCACCTCGGGCTCTGGAACCCCCTCCCACCGAAGTCTGGCTACACCCCTGTGTCAAACTTAAGTAGAAGGGCAAAGTAACAAATGGATCAATATTAAAAAGAACTTAAACGTTTACCTCCCAATATTCAAAACTATTTAACCGGCCAAACCAAAGCACCAAACCACAGATATTCAGTGGGAGATAACCAGTTATCTCCCGCTGAATATCCCAGTTATTGGCTAGCTGCTAATGGACTATATCGTACGACATAACTGTTTAGGCACAGGTATTCAGCGCCAAACCTGCCATGTTCAGTGGTCAAAATAGGCCACTTAAATAGCAGGCCTATATTTGACCACTAAAAAGTTAAACGGTTAGTGCTGAATACTGGCATAGCCGGTTAACTTTTTAGTGGCCAAAATAAACCCAGATATTCAATGCCATAAGAACATAAGTATTGCCATACTGGGACAGACAGAAAGCCCAGCATCCTGTTTCCAACAGTGGCCAATCCAGGTCACAAGTACCTGGCAAGATCCCAAAAAAGTACAATACATTTTATGCTGCTTATTCTAGAAATAAGCAGTGGATTTTCCCCAAGTCCATTTTAATAATGGTCTATGGACTTTTCCTTTAGGAAGCCATCCAAACCTTTTTAAAACCCCGCTAAGCTAACTGGTTTTATTATATTCTCTGGCAACGAATTCCGGAGTTTAATTACATGTTGAGTGAAGAAATATTTTCTCCGATTTGTTCTAAATTTACTACTTTGTAGGTTCATTGCGTGCCTAGTCCTAGTATTTTTGGAAGAGTAAACAAGAAATTCATGTCTACCCGTTCCACTCCACTCATTATTTTTTAGACCTATCATATCTCCCCTTGGCCGTCTTTTCTCCAAGCTGAAGAACCCTAGCTGCTTTAGCCTTTCCTTATAGGAAAGTTGTCCCATCCCCTTTATCATTTTCATTGCCCCTCTCTGTACCTTTTCTAATTCCACTATATCTTTTTTAAGATGTGGTGACCAGAATTGAACACAATATTCAAGATGCAGTTACTCCCTGAAGCTATACAAAGGCATTATAATGCCCTCATTTTTGTTTTACATTCCTTTCCTAATAATACCTGACATTCTATTTGCTTTCTTTGCTGCTACTGCACACTGAGCAGAGGGTTTCAACATATCATCAACAACGCCAGATCCCTTTGGTCGATGACTCCTAATGTAGAACCTTGAATTACGTAACTATAATTCGGGTTCCTCTTTCCCACATGCATCACTTTGCACTTGCTCACATTAAACATCATCTGCCATTTAGATGCCCAGTCTCGTAAGCATAGGCGGTCGGTGGTCCAACTGTTTGGGGAGGCTAAAGGGGGCGGGGTTAGGGGGTGGGGCCAGGGGTGGGGCTTAAATCCATAATTGTCTGATCACACACAGAAAAAAATAAATAAATGTCACAATTAATACCTTTTATTAAATTTAGATATTAGCTATGTATCACATGTCAAAGAATAAAGTGGTTGCTCAAAGCATACACTAACCACAATCGCTCAACTGCAAAACACTATGCACAACTTTGTGCAAAAACACACTCTGAACCTTACTGTACCATAAATATTACACTGGGCAGAACCTAATACACCAATATACCACCCATACGGAAAATGCAGACCGTCAACAATATGAAACAAGGGATCATATCATCACAATTCTCATGTTGAGCCACAAAACACCCTAATTCATGTTTAATGTGGGATAAAATGTCATAAATAAGTAAATCAACTTTTAATGTTGAACACCTAATTCTCAAAGTGGACATATTCCAAACACTATAATGAAAATAAAATCATCTTTTCTACCCTTGTTGTCTGGTGACTTTGTTTTTCTGATTGTGCTGACCCAGTATCCGATTCTGCTGCTATCTGTCCTCTTAACTCCGTTTCCAGGGCTTCCTTTCCATTTATTTGTTTACTTTCCGCCTTTCTTCTTCATTTCTTGTCCTACATCCATAAGTAAAAGCTGGGTCCTCCGCAAACTTGACAGTCCAGTGGATCCAGCTTTTGCCTATTTTCTTCATCCATGTGCAGTTTTTCTACTCTCTTCCTTTTCTGTTATCTCATCTCCTTCCTCACTCCTCCCTCCCCCTCCATGTCCAGCAACCCTCCTCTCCCCTTCCCTCCATCCAGCAACTCTCCTCTCCCCTGCCCTCTCCTCTCCCCTTCTTCCACCATGTCCAGCAACCCTCCTCTCCCCTTTCCTCAATCCAGCAACCCTCCTCTCCCCTTCTTCCACCATGTCCAGCATCCCTCCTCTCCCCTTCCCTCCATCCAGCAACCCTCCTCTCCCCTTCTTCCACCATGTCCAGCAACCCTCCTCTCCCCTTCCCTTCATCCAGCAACCCTCCTCTCCCCTGCCCTCTCCTCTCCCCTTCTTCCACCATGTCCAGCAACCCTCCTCTCCCCTTCCCTCCATCCAGCAACCCTCCTCTCCCCTTCTTCCACCATGTCCAGCAACCCTCCTCTCCCCTTCCCTTCATCCAGCAACCCTCCTCTCCCCTGCCCTCTCCTCTCCCCTTCTTCCACCATGTCCAGCAACCCTCCTCCCCTTCCCTCCATCCAGCAATCCTCCTCTCCCCTTCTTCCACCATGTCCAGCAACCCTCCTCTCCCCTTCCCTCCATCCAGCAACCCTCCTCTTCCCTTCTTCCACCATGTCCAGCAACCCTCCTCTCCCCTTCCCTCCATCCAGCAACCCTCCTCTCCCCTGCCCTCTCCTCTCCCCTTCTTCCACCATGTCCAGCAACCCTCCTCTCCCCTTCCCTCCATCCAGCAATCCTCCTCTCCCCTTCTTCCACCATGTCCAGCAACCCTCCTCTCCCCTTCTTCCACCATGTCCAGCAACCCTCCTCTCCCCTTCCCTCCATCCAGCAACCCTCCTCTCCCCTTCTTCCACCATGTCCAGCAACCCTCCTCTCCCCTTCCCTCCATCCAGCAACCCTCCTCTCCCCTGCCCTCTCCTCTCCCCTTCTTCCACCATGTGCAGCAACCCTCCTCTCCTCTCCCGTCTGCCCTGTTTCCTTCCTGCCCCCCCTCCCCCCCGGCGTACCTTTAAATATTATAGTTTTGCTGGAGTTGCGGGCAGCCGGCATTGAAGACATCGGCAGGCTTACGCTGGTTCCAGCAGCCTTCCCTTCCCTCGTTGCAAGTCGGATGATGGCTCCGCCCTCGTAGAAACAGGAAATACGTCAGAAGAGGGCGGAGCCATCATCCGATTTGCAACGAGGGAAGGGAAGGCTGTTGGAACCGGCGTAAGCCTGCCAATGTCTTCAATGCCGGCTGCTCACGACTCCAGCAAAACTATAATATTTAAAGGTACGGCGGCGGCGGGGGGGGGGGGGGCAGTGGCGGGCCTCCCCAAGCCTCTTATACAGGGCGCCTATGCTCGTAAGCTCCTCTTGTAATTTTTCACAATCCTTTCGTGATTTAACAAATTTGGATAACTTGCTTGATATGGCCCAGCATTGACTATCTGGGTTTAAGGCCGGTGGCAGACAGCAAACAAGCTGCCTGCCACCAGCTGAATATCACGACCTTAGCAACCACCACTAAATATACGTGTCAGGTCTCAAAGCAGCAACTAAGTTTGTGAGCCCTTGGGCCACTACCAAGGAGCGGCAGTGGCAGGCAAAACCACCCCAACCAGCACTGGGCTAACACACACACAAAGCAGGGACTGCAGACAGGGATAAGCAAAGCAGGAACACACTGGACAAGAACACTTGGACTGGAACACAGGACTGGAGCAAGGCTTCACCTGCACTTGACCACCCTTCCCCAGGAGTTGAGCCCCTGGGTACAGGCGGCCGGCAGGACTTACCGGACTGGGAAGGAACTGGATACCAACAGGAAACACACAGCAGAGTCAAGACTACAAGCTGCCAGGCAGCCACTAAGACAGAAACACAGACAAGAGGGAGTCAGGACTAAAAGCTGCCAAGCAGCCACTAATAAGGAACACAGACACAAGACAAGGAAATGCAGACCAGAAACAAGACTAGGAACTAAACAATAAAACCAAAGCTAACTACACACAAACAAACAAGAACCAGGCAAGCACTCAGAATAAAACTGGACTAGGCAGAAGTGCACAGAGCACACCCACATACCAGGGACCTTAGACGATGCAAAGGCAAACACAGAAGTTTCTAGGTGATTAATAAAGCCCATCAGCACCTGAGGCTCAGCTACAACAATCTCAAGGCAACTACGGGTGCTGTTCAGGCACAAACAAGAAAGACAAGTCTGGCAGCCTGGAAGATCCGGACCGGACTGGGCTGAAGCCTGGAACAGGTAGGGACAGCAAGACAGTCTATGGCAGCCACTGGTTCTGGCCACCAGAGGGCGAGGGGAGCACAAACCAAGAAGCAGGCAGAAAGCATACTGAAGCACAGTGGCTCAACATACACAGGTGCAGCAAAGTGGAGAAATCAGAGCCATGCTGGAAGCAGCCAGCACACAGAGACAAAGACAAAGCTAACTCAGGAAAAACAGACAAAAGCCAGCTTAGAAGCTGACCACCAGAAATAAGGTAAGCCTGAGAGGGGTCATGACCACAGGCGTGACAATACGTTTCCTAGCCACAGCTTTTCATCAACAGTAGCCAGACAATGCGACGGTGGAGTTTGGGCAAATCGAGGGTAGAACAACTAGTTATACGTATAGGCCTACATTCAGCGAATGGTACCCAAATTTGGGTGCTAAAAAAATGCACGTTGAGCTCCGAGTTGGGCGCTATTTGTAGAATAGCTCGTAGTGCCAGCACTTTGGTCACGAGGATTTACACCAACTGAAAGCTGGTGTAATCCTTGTGCCGATCCCCTGAAATCTATAATACTGTGTGCATCTTTAGTGAATGCCCATGACCAGCTCATGCCCCTCTCATGGCCACACCCTCTTTTTCAGCTGCACACTAAAAAGATTTGTATCCATGTCTTTATAGAATAGTGCTTAGCAAGAGGTGTACGGAAATCCTAATCGGAGCCAATAAACTGCAATAATTGGCTGTTACCACCCAATTATTGCTAGTTATTGGCTCATTACTCAAATTGTGTGCAAACTTTGGGCCGCCATCTCTAGAATCAATGGACTAGAGCTAAATATAGACACCTACCCCCCCTCCCTAATATTCAGCCAGTGGCGGTCAGCGTTTTTCTAAACACTGATCATCTCCGGCTAAATTATCCCCCGATATTCAGTTCCGGGCCATGTCCGGGCACGGCACTGAATATCGGGGCCAATTTGGGGCTGCCAGGCTGCTGCAAATGGTGCAACTCCCCCCCATGGAGTATGCAGGGTCCATTTTGCATAGGGGCAGGAGTGAAGGGGCTCTGCTCCTGCCCCCAACGACCACCACTAGACCACCAGGGATTAAGGTAGGCCCGGAGGGGGGGGCCCTGTATGGACTCCGGGGGGAGGGGGGGATTTGTGGGGAGTGGCTTGTGGACGGGTTGGGGGGGTAGAAGGAAGGGATGCGACGCATCAAGGGCTCGGGGCGATATACATTTTTTTAAAAAAGCTGAGGCCCTGGACCGTTATTCAGTCGGGGCATGCATAAGCTTAAGCGGGTGAATTTAAGACAACTTTTGAACTGTCCTAAATTCACCTCCTTAAGTTTATGCGGTCCTTGGCTGAATATCGCCGTTACCCGCATAAGCCCCAGCTCCTCCTAAATGTCCCCTGGCTGGCCCCTAACTGGAGAAAATATTTCTTCACTCAAAGTGTAATTAAACTCTGGAATTCGTTGCCTGAGAATGTAGTAAAAGCCGTTAGCTTAGCGGGGATTTAAAAAAAGGTTTGGATTGCTTCCTAAAAGAAAAGTCCATAGACCATTATTAAAATGGACTTGGGGGAAATCCACTGCTTATTTCTAGAATAAGCAGCATAAAATGTATTGTACTTTTTTGGGATCTTGCCAGGTACTTGTGACCTGGATTGGCCACTGTTGGAAACAGGATGCTGGGCTTGATGGACTTTCAGTCTGTCCCAGTATGGCAATATGTATTTATGTACTTGCCATTTTCAGAGCACAGACTATAGAAGTCTGCCCAGGACTGGCTTTATTTCCCAATTACTGGTGTTGCCATCTGATCACCGCCAATGGATTAGCCACAGGTGGGCCTGGGCCCACCTACTTAGGGCTCAGGCCCACCCAACAGTAGCACACGTTTAGCGGTAGCTAGTGAGGATCCCATGCTCCGCCAGCTGAAGACTTCCCCCTGATGGTAATGAAAACGCTACTCTCCACGATACCAGCACCTGAACATGCTACAGACTGCCAAGGTGGAAAGAAGCATTTTCCCACCAGCTGAGATATTTTCTTAGTGGTGGTGGTGGTAGGGGGAGAACACTTGGTGCCCACCCACTTCTTGCCTAGGCCCACCCAAAATCTGTTGTCTGGCTACGCCCATGGTCACCGCTAAGCTTGTTTGGTCTCATGCCATCTATACAGGATTCCTTTGTGTTTATCCCATGCATTTTTGAATTCTGTTACCATTTTCACCTTCACGACTTCCTGCGGGAGGGCATTCCAGGTATCTACCATCCTCTCTGTGAAAAAAAAAAAATACGTCCTGATATTATTCCTGAGTCGGCCTCCCCTTCAACCTCAATTCATGTCCTCCAGTTCAACCACCTTCCCGTCTCTAGAAAAGGTCTGTTTGTAAATTAATACCTTTCAATAACATGACTCCTCCTAGACCCCCCACACCAGGCGAATTGTGAACGTGGTCTGTGCAGTATCCACAGTCTCAGGAAGACCCATTCAGGTATTAAAATATGGTCCTCTTGCATGGCAACGAATAGCGCTGGCACTCAGCCAGCCCTTCCCTTTGAAAAGAGTATGTAGCCCACAGAAATGTAGATGAGAGGCTCTGCAGTCTGTAAAAATAACGACATTCTTTCTTTCTTGTAACCTTTCAGTTGACCTCCTTGCCTGCTGCTTAGGTCTTCTTGCTCACCTTCTACCATTTCACTCCCATCACTTCTACCATCTGCTCCTGCTCTTCACCAGTAACAAGATAAGGTTCAATGGGACAGACCTGGTTTCCCTGGCCAGATGGCCCTCAGCCTGTTTTGACAAGGAAGGAATACTGAAGATAAGCAGAACAGTCAGACCTGACAAAGCACTAGGTAAAAAAAAACAGTCTACACTGTCCAATATACTTGAATTCTGATTTTTGCTTTGGAGACTTCCCCCCCCTATTCTTTTTGTAATTTGCTTAATTATGCATCTGTCAGTGCTTCGGTTGCTTTCATTGTTCATACTCACGTTGTACGGAACACCTTATAATGTAATTTGCTTTTCTGTCTTAGCTGTATATTAGGATCCCACTGGCATATGTGAAGAGGGATGGAAATAATAAGTACCTGACTCCTAACTGGATGAATTTCCATTGAAGGATTGCGGTTTGTTTTTCTCTTTCCAGGCTGAACTATTGGGGGAATGGGCAAGGTGCCTTGTAAGCAATTTAAATAGAGCAGAGTGTTAGACAGATATCAACCAACTTGAAGGGTTCCTCCTGAAGAGAAAGAAATGGTGATCTTTTGCTTTTTTTTTTTTTGCCCAGCGGTTTTCTTCCTATGTCTTTGGGCATCCAGCTCAGTTGGAACCAGCCTTCAGCTGCCATTCACTTTATAACTTCCCCTCCCCCACATCTAATTGAGTTAATGCAGCAACAACCCTTTGGTTGGGGACCACAGAGGTTTCAGCTCCTTCTGGAAACGCTCATGCATTCATCATGAATCTGGCCACAAAGGACGTGATCATATAAAGAAGGTGCTAATGTTTAAACGCACCAAATCTGTGTTTAACTACTACTACTACTATAAATCACTTCTATAGCGCTACCAGTCGTACGCAGCGCTTTACAATTGAACATGAAGAAAGACAGTCCCTGCTCAAAAGAGCTTACAATCTAAATCAGGACAAACAGACAGGATCAATAAGGATAAGGGAAGGACAGACAGAAGGACACAAGGATAAGATAAAAGTGACAAGTCAGGAGTCGAAAGCAGGACAAACAGACAGGATCAATAAGGATAAGGGAAGGACAGACAGAAGGACACAAGGATAAGATAAAAGTGACAAGTCAGGAGTCGAAAGTAGGACAAACAGACAGGATCAATAAGGATAAGGGAAGGACAGACAGAAGGACACAAGGATAAGATAAGAGTGACAAGTCAGGTGTCGAAAGCAGCATCAAACAGGTAGGCCTTTAGCCCGGATTTGAAGGCAGCCAGGGATGGAGCTAGACGTAATGGCTCAGGAAGCCTATTCCAGGTATAAGGTGCGGCGAGATAGAAGGAGCGGAGTCTGGAGTTAGCGATGGAGGAGAAGGGTGCAACTAGGAGAGATTTGCCTAGTGAACGGAGTTCTAGGGAAGGAGTGTAGGGAGAGATGATGGTAGAGAGGTCTTACCTGGTATTAGCTCCAGACCCAGATTCATAAACATACACTTTATCATTCAGATCTTTCTTACCACACTCAAGTTTCTCGTCAAGTCAAGCTGGGAGTGGGTTTTCATAGTGATCCGGGTCTTGGGAGGATTTAACACTGCCAACAGTCTCTCGGCGATCAGCAGTCTTTGCAGCCCTTCACTCAAAGAGCACACAGCAGTTCACAACTTGTACAAAACAAACTTGAATGCTTTAACGCTTGTAACCAGCAACTCCAGTCAATTCAATAACAAAAATAGTCCTGCAGCAGACAATGCATCAAATCCTTCCTTCTCTCTTCTGGTGTTCCTTAGGGGGAACCCTGTCCCCTTAAGTTCCAGATTTATATAGAGGGAAAGTAGGGGAATATAAAAATTGTGTACAGACCCCATGCCAAGATTATGCCGAGCAAGTGCGGATTTAACTAGTTGTTCTCTTTTCCATATAGAACACCTTCAACAGGCTCAGACCCTCCTGGTCCAGCCCTTCTCCTGGAGTGATCCCCCTCCTGGACAGGGCTGGCGGAACACGGTAAGCAGGATATGCATGGCCGGGGAGGGTGCCAACATTGAAGGGAAGCCAGAAACTGCCATGCTTACCCTGCGCAACGCTACACTGGCCACCGCACACTACAGCTGTCGCAAGAAGACCTACCTTGATCCTTGAAGGCCACCCTGGTGATGTAGTGGCCTCTGCAGCTGCGGGGGCAGGAAAGAATCCCACTCTTTCCTGCCCTCTGCCGCTACTCCGTCTCCGCTTTGCTCTTCTGTGTCACGGGCAGTGCTGCCGTATTTTAAAAATGACCGTCAAGGCTTCCGGTGGCAGTCTTGGCAGCCATTTTGAAAACCCGGCAGTGCCGCCTGCAGCACAGAAGAGCAAAGCAGAGACGGAGTAGCGGCAGTGGGCAGGAAAGAGTGGGATTCCATCCTGCCCCCACAGCCGAAGAGGCCACTACACCACCAGGGCAGCCTTCAAGGATCAAGGTAAGTCTTCTTGGGAGGGTTGTAGTATGCAGGAGGGGGATGACGGCATTACTGTGGTGGCGGCGGGGGAGGGGGGGCAGATTTTGGCACAGTATAAGTCACCACAAGGACAAAATAGAAGAAAACCAATGGACTGCATTAGGGGCTTATAGCCCATTTAGTTATGTTTAAGCAAATGAGAGATCTGCATGAAAGAAAATATTTCTTTTTATTATTTTGACTTCTGATAACCACTTGTCCCTGAAACATGTTCAAAACAGAATAATCCATTTGTAAAAAAAAAAAACAACAACAGAATAATCCATTTGTACAAAAGAGATGAGGTGAAGATGTGATTCCATATGCTTCCAATCTTTTTAACACCAGGCTTCCCAAGGCAGATTACAACAGTTACGATGAAGCCTTCAGGACACAGGATATCCTCACGAAATTTGGCCATGTATTTACTGTATTGTATAGAACAGTGTAGAAAAAGGAGCACAAAATACAGCCTTTATTAGTGCTGTTTCCACCAGTTACAATAATGTTTAAGCAGATTTAGTGATATTCAATTTTATTTTATATTTATGTTTGCATAAGGAAGTTTTCAAATAAATTAAAAAGCTGTAGAGTAAAAAAGAAAAATACACTTTTGTTCTTCACCTTTTAAGGCACTGGGCTGAAAAATGATATCTTTCTGACGTTTGCGGTCTCCAGAATTGTACACAATATTCTAAATGAGGTCTCACCAGAGTCTTAAACAGGGGCATCATCACCTCCTTTTCCCTACTGGCCATTCCTCTCCCTTTGCACCCCAAGCATCCTTGCGTTCCAAGACGTATGAAGAGAGACTTGCTGACCTGAACATGTATACCCTGGAGGAAAGGAGGAACAGGGGTGATATGATACAGACGTTCAAATACTTGAAAGGTATTAATCCGCAAAAAAAATCTTTTCCGGAGATGGGAAGGCGGTAGAACGAGAGGACATGAAATGAGATTGAAGGGGGGCAGACTCAGGAAAGATGTCAGGAAGTATTTTTTCACGGAGAGGGTGGTGGACGCTTGGAATGCCCTCCCGCGGGAGGTGGTGGAGATGAAAACGGTAACGGAGTTCAAACATGCGTGGGATATGCATAGAGGAATCCTGTGCATAAGGAATGGATCCTCAGAAGTTTAGCTGAAATTGGGTGGCGGAGCAGGTGAGGGGAAGAGGGGGTGGTGGTTGGGAGGCGAGGATAGGGGAGGGCAGACTTATACGGTCTGTACCAGAGCCGGTGATGGGAGGAGGGACTGGTGGTTGGGAGGCGGGAAATACTGCTGGGCAGACTTATACGGTCTGTGCCCTGAAAAGGACAGGTACAAATTCAAGGTAAGGTATACACATATAAGTTTGTCTTGGGCAGACTGGATGGACCATGCCGTCATCTACTATGTTACTATGTATGTTCTAGCTTCGGTCATTGCCTTTTCTACCTGTTTGGCCACCTTAAGATCATCACATAGGATCACACCCAAGTCCCCCTCCTCTTTCGTGCACAGGCTTAGAATAGGTGGGATAAACAGTGCTTCTAGTGGGTGACCTGTTATAGAATTACTCTGATATTGCCAGGCTATCTGTGGGATCGTTACAAAATGGATTCTTGCAATAAAAAAAAAAAAAAAAAAAAAAAAGAATTTTTGCACTTTTTCACTAAACCACCAAAACCGGAATTGTTTTAAAAAATTTTGCAAAGGAAAAAAAAGGTGAGTAAATTGCCGGACAATCGGCTTGAGAATAGAGGAAGACATAGTTTATAGAATACGCTCACACACCATTCTTGCGCCCAAGACACACCCATTTCGGTCACCTAAAACCAGGCCTAAATACCTGCGCCGGATCGGGGGTATTCTATAATAGCGTGCATAGTTTTTTGAAACACCCCCAACCCACCCCAGTGGCGTAGCTACGTGGGGCCATGGGGGAACTGGGCCCCCGTAGATTTGGCCCTGGACCCCCCTGCCGACGACCCTCTCGACTCCCCCTCCTTCCACCAACCTTCCTCCGTCATCGCCGTGTGCTACCTTTGCTGGCGGGGGAATCCAATCCCCGCCAGCCGAGGAGGTCCTCTTCTTCCCGCGAAGGCTTCGTTCTGTTTCTGATGTCCTGCACGTGTACGTGCAGGACGTCAGACTCAGAGAAACAGAACGAAACCTTGCAGATCAGCCAGGCTTCGTTCTGTTTCTGTGAGTCTGACGTCCTGCACGTCAGAAACAGAACGAAGCCTTCGCGGGAAGAAGATGACCTCGGCTGGCAGGGATTGGGGTCCCCCGCCAGCAAAGGTAGGCGACGGCGGAGGAAGGTTGGCGGCGGGAGGGGGGTCGAGAGGGTCGTCGGCAGGGGTCATCAAAGTTGGTGGTGGTGGTGGTGGAGGGTCGGTGGCACCAGGGGGGGGCTAAAATGTGCCCCCTCATCTCGTGCTCTGGACCCCCCTCCCGCCGGTCTGGCTGCGCCCCTGACCCACCCATTCCACGCTCATGGCCATGCCCCCTTTTTGACTGTGCGCATTAGAATTTACGCACCCTGCGTTATAGAATATGCCTAGAAATTTGTGCAAGTAAATTCTAATTAAAGGCAACTAGTGCTGTAAACTGGTTAAGTACCAATTATCGGCGCTGATTGGCTTGCTAATCAATTACGTTGTGCGTACAGTTTCGCCGTCCGGCCAAACCAGTGCCTTCACAAGACTACGTGAAGCGTGGGGAGGAAATGGGGGCAAAGAACTAAGAAATGGAACTGATTAATTTGCTTCTGTTGTTTATAAAACGGTACAGAGAAACGCAGCTGCCTGGTTGAATGAAACAGACCACAGGACATATAGTAAAATCCGTCTCGTTTCAATCTAAATTTGACTTCACCCTGCACCCCGGTTGATTGCAACCAGTAATGGAACTGTGCAGTTGTTAAAAGCAGCTGTCAGTCAAAACCACCAAAGTTCCACTGCTGCAGCTCTTATCTGAGATAATCAACTTTGGGACGGAAAAACACATCTAGCCAACTCCGTTTTCCCATTATTTCACGTGCTCTTCTAAGTATTTTCTCTCCTTTTCACAGTCTGTGTCCTCTAGATGCTAATGCCATAACAGCCTGCCTAGCTTAAGAGCACACATAGGGACCGATATTCAGACTGCGGGACTTAGCAGGACTGATTCCTGAAGTCCGCACTGAGCCTAGATTTTATTTATTTACTAGTAAAAAAAGCCCGTTTCTTAACGCAATGAAACGGGCGCTTGCAATGTAATGAGTTCCTGGCGTTAATGTTTCCACGGTTGTATTCTGAATATAATCGTTGTTTACATGTGTAAGATTTCTTTATATACAATATTTTTTGTGTAAACTGTGTTACAATGTGGTAAACGTTTTCCTTGTTCAGGCCCTTCAATCAGTTTAACAATCACATCAGAAGAGCTCCTTACTCGTGAGAATGCAACATACAGTTGCCCATGTGAGAGACTGAGAGTGACAGTGTATTTTACAGACAGTGTAAGAGAGAGATACACAGAGTGATTGAGAGTGTGTGTGTGTGTGTGTGTGTGTGTGAGTGACAAAGTGATTAAATGTTTGTCTTCCCTTCCGTTCTGTGCACTTGCCTCCACTGATGTTCGTACCTCCCTGTATATGATTGTTTGTTAGAGATTCAATCCACTCCACTTCCCTCCTCCAAGTTCCGTTCTGTCTGATTGGTTCTTCGTTCCTGTGACGTCACGTTTATTTGCTTGGCAACTATGCAGCATTCCGTTTCCTCGACGTGAGGGCGGGGACAGAGCCAATGAAACGCTGAACTACAGACTTACGAACCCTACACTGCCACAGTGCCACAGAGTCAGCTTCAGAATGTTGGAGGTGCTTTTTATTATATAGGATTTGTTACATTTGTATCCAACAAAAAGCACCAAGGCCCTCCAAAGAAAAGGGATCAAGTCTTTAATGGTATACGTTGATGAAACAATACTTAAATGGACCCGACACGGTCCGTGTTTCGGCACCCAGCGCCTGCGTCAGGGGTCGCAAGAAATACCTGACCACATGCGGCAGTATTATGAAGAACGATATAATGTTAAAAAGCAATATACTGCAACCTCGTATGGTCCCCTTAACACAAAATTGATAGATATTTTGATTGAGCAAACGCAATCCTTCAGTCTAGAACTCAATCAGGTAAACCAGACTTGATCCCTTTTCTTTGGAGGCCCTTGGTGCTTTTTGTTGCGTTTATTGGCTTTTGCTGTGCTTTGCTCCCTCTCTCTGTTATATTACATTTGTATCCCACATTTTCTCACCTATTTGCAGGCTCAATGTGGATTACATAGCGCCGGAGAGGTGTTTACAAGCTCCGGGGTAAACAAATACAAAGTGATGTTGTGGTAGAATAAAGATAAAGTTCATGTGGCACAGCCACATTAGGGAATCGTTCAACGGAAGAATTGTGTTATGTCCATTACGTTCTTTATTGACGTTGTGTCACGGGGAATCTGTTGGTTATGTTGGGTCTGTAGGATATGCTTTTTTAAATGAGTTTTTAAATTTTTTCTGAATTGTAGGTGGTCGTAAGTAGTTTTCAGGGCTTTTGGCAGTGCGTTCCATAGTTGTGCGCTGATGTAAGAGAAACTGGATGCGTAGGTTCATTTATATTTGAGTCCGTTGCATCGCGGGTAGTGTAGATTTAAGTACGAACGTGTTGATTCGGATGTATTTCTGGATGGAAGGTCAATTAGTTCTGTCATGTATCCCGGTGCTTCACCGTAGATAATTTTGTGAATCAAAGTGCATATTTTGAAGGCAATGCGTTCTTTGATTGGAAGCCAGTGAAGTTTTTCGCAGAGGGGTTTTGTGCTTTCGAATTGTGTCTTTCCGAAGATGAGTCTTGCTGCCGTGTTTTGAGCGGTCTGAAGTTTCCGGTGACTGCCACTGAATATTTGGTTTACTTTTGGCTAGTATCAACTTAACCGCCTAAGCAGAGGTGGACTGACCATTCGGGCAACTGGGCTCTGCCCGAGAGCCCAAAGGCTGCCCAGATGCCCACCACACACTACAGCCCTCCCAGGTCCTACCTTTAAAGGTGCTGGTGATCTAGTGGCCTCTGCGAGGGGGGGGACATGTTCTTTTCTGCCCATTGTGCTGCTGCTGCTATTCCCCCTGCCTGGCACCCCTGTACCTTTAAAAATGGCAGCTGAAACCGTCGAGACCCATAAGACTACCATGGGAAGTCTCGGCCGGAACATGCCTCCCCCCCCTGCAAAGACCATTAGACCACCAGCGCCCTTCAGGTAAGACTGGGGCAGAAGGGGCTTCGTCTGCGGTGGTACAGGGGGGGGGGGAAGCGCGGTGGTAGGGGGTGTGGCCCTGGGGCCAGACCACTCTCAGTCCGCCCCTACGGCCAAAGATAGGCCTGCTATTTTTGCGGCCCAATTTGGCTGCTAAACTTAGCCGGTGATACGCCGGCTATATTGTGCGACTTAGCCAGTTATTCATTATTTATTTATTTAGATTTTGCTCACACCTTTTTCAGCAGTAGCTCAAGGTGAGTTACATTCAGATACTCTGGATATTTCTCTGTTCCAGAAGGGCTCACAATCTAAGTTTGTACTCAAGTCAATGGAGGGTTAATGGAGGGTTAAGTGACTTGCCCAAGATCGCAAGGAGCAGAAGTGGGATTTGAACCAGCCACCTCTGGATTGCAAGACCGGTGCTCTAACCACTAGGCCACTCCTCCACTGACGGTGACTATTTAGTGGGAGATAACCAGGTATCTCCCACGGCATATTTGTGAATAGCCGGTTATGTGCTATTTAACCGGCCAGGAGCCATTTCTGGCCAGTTAAATAGTGCTGAATATTGGGCAGATAGGCACTAATTTAGGTGCTATTTTAGAGAGACACATAAGGTGCCAATGTGTCTTCATAAAATACTAGGAGTGGGCATTTACTGCACTATTAATGCAACTAATTTTTTAAAAATTTTAACTACAATTTTTTTAATCCTGGTCAAAATTTTTAACTCCTGTCAGCTGTCCAGCTTTCTCTCCCCTGCCTATCCTATTTCACCTTGGCGTAACATAGCAGAGGGAAGGCATCGGCGTCAGTTGCAAGTAGCGTTAACATCACTTAACAAGCAATAATGAACACGAATGGGCAATAATTAGAATTTATGCGCACAAGTTGCCAAGTGTATTCTGTAATGAACTGCGCCTAATTTCTAAAGCACACAGTTCAAAAGGGGCGGGGAAAAGAGCATTCTGTGGGAGTTCCCAAATTTACACACGTGGTTACAGAATATGGCCCAGTGCATGTAAATGTACGTGCAGAGATTGAGGCCACGTTTTCACTGGTGTAAATGGACACGTATAGTTTTTGGCACTGGGATATCAACTAAGTGTATTCTATATATTTATTTATTTAAGACATTTATACCCCACTTAGTTGCAGGCTCAATATGGCTTACGTAATACCGTAGAGGCAGGCTTCTGGTTCGGTAAAATACAAATACACAAAACAGTAGTAAACCTATAAATAACATGAGTATAAGGCAACAAAGATATGATAAAAAGTCCAATACGGTCCATAGTTTTGCTGTATCACAGGAAGTAGAAAATTAAGTGGGGTCTGAGAGGTAGGCCTTCTTAAACAAGGTGGTTTTCAGTGACTTCCTGAAGTTAAGATGGTTATGAATTGATTTCATGGTTCTAGGCAGTGCGTTCCACAGTTGTGTACTTATGTAAGAGAAGCTGGATGCATAAGTTGATTTGTATCTAAGACCACTGCAGTCTGGATAATGTAAATTTAAGTAAGTTCGGAATAAACTGGTACTGTTTCTGGGTGGCAGATTTATTAGGTTCAACATGTATCCAGGAACTACGCCGTAAATAATCCTGTGGACCAGAGTGCAAACCTTGAAGGCAATGTGTTCTTTGATGGGAAGCCAATGCAATTTTTCAAAGAAGGGGTTTGGCACTTTCAAATTTTGATTTTATATACTGCATGTAAATCTAGTTGTCGCTCATACAATACACTTAGGCGGAAATGTTTACCGTGCGGAACTTGTAGGTGCCGTATATAGAATCTGGCCCCTGGCTCCTGGGGTAATTTTTTTCAGATGATTTTACACATGTAAAAAGGCCTTTATGCATATTTTGCTACTTATACACACAGGTGGCACCAGTTTGATGTATAAGTGGCAGATTTTGTAAACCTGCTTGTCTGTAGGGAGCAAATGTAAGATCCATTGTTCGAAAGTCACACTTTTTGGAAAGGGAGATGGTTTTGAATGCTGGGGAGGTGAACACTGTTACAAAGAATAAAGCTCTAATGGCAAAATACGTGCTTACAAAAAATGAAGAAAAAGCCCTCAGAAACCGTGGGTAAAATACCCAGGGTTTAGTGCGCGGTTATGTTATTCTTATAACACACGCCACGGTTCTATCATTGGGCAAAAAACTTCATTTCGGATAAATTTACAATTTGATAGCCTCTAATACGGCTTATAAAGTATATCTTTTTATAAATGTATTTTTCCTTTTTTTCAATCCAACGTTAACTGTTGCACTTAGCTTTTAAGCTGGGCACTCTTCAATATCTATTCGTTCAACGGGAACCCGTTTCGCCCAAAACCTGGCTTCATCGGGAACGGAGTGCTTTAAATGTGCTGAAAACAAAATGAAATAAATGCAAAACGTTATTATCATGGAAAAGAATGTAACATTAGCACATTAAATCTCACCTCGCGATCAAACATACTTTAGTGAAAGCGTACAGCATTTCAAAAAATGGCGCCTCTTTTTTTGTAAGCACGTATTTTGCCATTAGAGCTTTATTCTTTGTATTAGGTTACTTTTTTGCTCTAAAGTTACTGCTTTCATTCTGTGGTTTGGTCTTATAAAGGTGAACACTGTTCCTTGCTCACGCACTGCTCCTTACCCCAGGTCCAAATGAGTTCGGGTTATGCATGACTTGAAGCAGGTATATTTAATTGGAGAACGGTAATTCCTACAGCATTGAACAGAGAAATCGAATGGCCAGTGGTTTGAGTGACATGACAGGCTTCAGCCTATCATTGATGAGAGAGTTCTTGCAATGCACATGCTCGGGCTCTTAGAGTTGTTAGACACCATTGAGCTTATTGCCTGGAGCTGCGTTCGCAAAATAGGATACGAGCTGATTAAGGTACAGAATTTTTAAGTATTAGTTAATAGTGATGAAGAATTATTGCACTTTTAGTAAAGAACACTCCTTGCATAGTTTTTTCTGCACTACCTGTTTGTTTTCTGTAGTCTGACCCCTGATGACGCCGTAGCGCAAAACACAGGACTGTGTTGGGTATCAGCAGGAGAACGCAACTGATTTGTGAAAGGTGAACAGGTTTATCTGTTACACTTGTGGTGGAAACTGTGAGTCCTCCAAAACTCACCGGAAACCCACGGTACCCACATGAAGTCCACAGCAGTACCCCCTAGGGCAGACTAGATGGACCGTGCAGGTCTTTTTCTGCCGTCATCTACTATGTTACTATGGTATGAAATATGGAAGTGGTTCCCAAACCTGGTCCTGGAGACACCCCAGTCAGTCAGGTTTTCAGAGAGATTTCCATGCAGTGGAGGTAGTGCATGCAGACATCTCTCATGAATATGTTGGAATGTAATTGTATTTTACATGCATTGCCTGTCACCTATTATTTCTCTGTGATTACTCTGTGACCTCTGATGTGAATTACTTAGAGAGGTCACACTGCTATGCAACTTCCTGTGGGGGTTAGATGCAGCAGATGCAGCACATGGAGCACATGGAGCTCATGATCTCTCCTAACCTGAGAGGATCTATGGTGGTGTGAGCATCCATTACCATCTAAGCACATGGAAGGAGCTGATAATACAAATGTATAGTAATATGTATATATAAGCCTGTCTGATTATAATCTAACTGCAAACTGTGAGTAAACAGATGTTTTGTTACTTCAACTTTAAAGTGACTCAGCAGTGAATTATTCAGGGGTGAATGAGAGAGAGATGAAGAAAGAAATTAACATTTCTAAAGCTGAAGCTGTGTGTACTAAAATCTGCTAATTATTTACTACAAATAATCCAACAAAAGGGTTATGGGCCCAGGGTCCAGGAATTGAAAAAGAAGAGAAATATTACCAGGCAGAAAAAAAAGGCCACATTTTTCTCTTAAGTTTTAAAGGAAAGATTCAGTCTGTCTCTCTCTCCCCCCACACAGCAGACAGAAGGCTAAGAAAATGGCTGAGGGAAGAAATTCACCATTTTTCTATTCTCTCAAGGTGCCTAGATTAACTGAGTTTAATTATCGGCAGTGGGAATTAAGATTCATATGTCTCCTTCGAGCAAAAAGATTAAATATATGCTTAGACCAAGACAGAACAGCTGAAAATATGGCTGAATGGGACAATGCAAACTATTATGTGAAGTGCATGCTTTTGGAAGCTCTCTCAGAGAAACAAGCCATATTAGTGGAGGGAAAAGATACACCAAAGGACATTTTATATAAACTGAGAACTATGTATGCAACTACATATGCAAAGCAGCAACCAATTTGGTTAGCAGAGTTGAATGAAACCAAATTAAGGGATAAAAGTAAATGTAATGATCACATTATGCATCTTATGTCTTCATTTCAAAAGCTAGAACTTTCTGGAATTCCCATGTGTGATGCATTGAAAAGAGCATTTCTTTTTACCTCACTATCAAAGAAGTTTGATGTTTTTAGGTCTGTAAATGAGGCCATTGAAGGGCAATCTTTTGAACAGACAACATCAAAACTAAGGCAGGAATGCATAATAAATGATTCTGAGGAGATGTGTTCTCAAAGCAAGTCAGAGAGAAATGAAACAAATTTCTTGGCAAAGAACAGAGGAAGGCGGAGCTATGGGAAAACTCCACCCAAGGGCAAGCTGATTTGCTACTCATGTGGAAAGGAGGGACATGTATCTAAATGGTGTAAGGAAACACAAAACACTCCCTCTAGCTCACCTAAGCCAATGGAACTAAAGAATTTTCAAACCAGGAAATGTATGAAGGACAAAGATAAACACAAGGGCTTTCTAATGGCAGAAAAATCTTTGACTATGGTAAATAATAATTCAAATGAAAGTACTTGGATTTTGGATTCAGGGAGCACATGCCATTTAACCAATTGTAAGGATTTCTTTCAGGAGATGTGTCCAGAGGAAGGTATTCTTAAAACTGCAAACGCAGGGACTGCTAAGATCCAAGCAAAAGGTATTGGATTCTTAAAATGCAAAGTGTCTAATGAAGTTAAAGAAATTCCTGTAAGTGATGTCTTGTATATTCCCCAAGCAGTTTGCAATATGCTTAGTGTATCTACATTAGATAAGAAGGGATTTGCGATTCATTTTGAAAACAGTAAGTGCACAATCTCTAAAAATGATGAAGTGTATGCTGAAGCTTTTATGCATAATGATGTTTATAAACTGAGCATTTCAGGTGAAGCCTCACATATGGTGCAAGTAAGGAAGAATGATGGTAAATGTAGTCTGGAAATCTGGCACCGCCGCCTGGGACATCGTGATTCTAAGGTGATCCAGGATCTTTACAGTAAGCAACTGGCCACCGGCATTCAGATAAGTGCAGATGCTGGTAAAATGGAGAAATGCATAGACTGTGTTACTCAAAAAGGTGTGAGACCCTCATTTCCTGCATACACAGGAAATAGGAGTAATAAAGTGCTGGACTTAATACACAGTGACTTATGTGGACCGTTTAATATCCCATCATTGGGAAATAACAGATTTGTGCTAATATTCTTGGATGATTTCTCTAGATACTGTGTGGCCTATTTGCTGAAAGAGAAAAGTCAAGTCACAGACATGCTGAAGAAATACGTAGCCATGGTGAGCAATAAATTTGAAAGAAAACCAAAGGTTCTTCAGACCGACAATGGTGGTGAGTTCACTTCACAAAGCATGCGCACATTTCTAGAACAAGAAGGCATTCAGCATATCACAACAGTAGCTTATACACCAGAACAAAATTCTGTTGCAGAGAGAAAATTTAGGTCACTTGTGGAAATGACCAGATGTATGCTGTCAGATAGCAATCTCCCTAAAAGACTATGGGGGGAAGCCATTCTCACAGCAGTGTACCTACAAAACAGAATGCCAACTAAAGGCGCTGAGCGCACACCACATGAGACATGGCATGGTAGGAAGCCAAACCTGTCACACATAAGAACATTTGGAAGTACAGCATATGCTCATGTACCAAAGCAAAGAAGGCATAAGCTGGATTCCACAACAGAAAGGGGCATTTTAGTTGGCTATGCTCCAGGACACAAAGGATATAGAATTTTGAATCTGAAAACTGGCATTGTTGGCATAAGACATGTTACATATTTTGATGAAAACAAAAGGGTTGATAAAGGCTGGATTATCCCAGATGAGCCTTATCATCCAGAATATGAAACTAGAACCATAATAGACATGCCAGTGTATATAAATGCCATACCAAGGCAGATGTCTGAAAGCAACTCATCTGTATCTAACGAGGAACAGGCAGAGGAAACAGACACAGAAAGGATCATTGAAGAAGACAGTACAGTTGGAGAAGGGGAATCAATTGGAGAAGAACTCTCAGATTTAGAGGATGCGGAAAGGTCAGACCAACCTGTTGTCAGACGCTCATCCAGGGAAAACAAAGGTGTTCCACCCCCAAGACTGTCTTACCTAACAAAGTCAGCAGAAGCTCAAGAGCCCTTAACATGGGATGAGATTGAGAAAATGCCAGCAGAAGAAGCTGCTGAATGGCGTAAAGCTGCACAAGAAGAAATTGATGCATTGGATAAAAATAATACTTGGATTCTTACAAAATTACCTCCTGGCAAGAAAGCTATAGGATGCAAATGGGTATTCAAGTTAAAAAGGAATGCACAAGGAAAAGTGGAAAGGTATAAAGCCAGATTAGTCGCAAAGGGATATCTTCAAAAATATGGAGAAGATTTTGATGAAGTGTTTGCACCTGTAGTGAAACACACGACAATCAGAACACTTCTGAGCATTGCAGTCTCAAAAGGCATGCAAGTCAACCACATTGATGTGAAAACAGCGTTTCTTCACGGAGATATAACTGAAGACTTGTACATGGAACAGCCAACAGGTTTCATAAATACAAAACAAAGACAGCTAGTGTGTAAATTAAACAAAGGTCTTTATGGATTAAAGCAAAGTGCAAAATGTTGGAATGACAAATTGCATGAAATATTGACAAGTTTAGGATTTAAGCAAGGTGAAGCAGATAAATGCTTGTACACTAGGTGCACAAATGGACAATATGCATACATTTTAGCTTTTGTTGATGATCTGCTCATTGCAAGCAAAAGTGAGCAAGAGTACAAGGACATTGTAAAGTGTTTAAACCTCAATGTTGAGATAAAAGAACTGGGTAATGTGTCATACTATCTTGGTATAGAAATTGAGAAACAAAATGATGGTTCTTATCTTCTAAGCCAGAAGCAGAAAATAAATGAGCTTATTGAAAGTTTAGGTATGCAAGATGCCCAAGTTGTAAGCACTCCCATGATCACTGATTTTCTGAAGGATGAAACAGTAAGAGAACCTTTACCAGATAACATCCAATATAGATCAGCCATAGGTAAGCTTTTATATCTAGCTACCACATACAGGGCTGATATAGCAAATGCAGTAGGAATTTTGAGCAGAAGGGTCAGCTCACCTACCAAATCAGATTGGACTGCAGTTAAAAGGATGGTAAGGTATTTAAAAGGTACCATTGATTGTAAATTAAAGATTTCAGCCAATAGTAATCCAAAACTAATATGTTACTGTGATTCAGATTGGGCAGGGGATCATTCTGATTATAAATCCACAAGTGGATATGTGTTTATGTATGGAAATGTACAAATTTCATGGGCCAGTCATAAACAAAGTATTGTGAGTTTGTCTTCTACAGAAGCTGAATATGTGGCTGTATCGGAAGCGTGCAGAGAACTGATGTGGATTGAAAAACTTTTGCTGGATTTCGGAATAGCTGAAAAGAGACCAATCCAGATAATGGAAGATAATCAGAGCTGCATCCGACTGTCACAGAATGACAAGGTTCAGTCACGCACCAAGCACATCGCAACGAAATACCACAACGTGCGAGAGTTGGCAAAAGAAGGGGTCATCAGTCTACACTATTGTCACACCAGTGAGATGACAGCTGACATCATGACCAAACCGTTACCCAGAGAACATTTTGTGAATCTGCGTATAAAGCTTGGACTTTGTATGAATAAATAATTGCATGACAGTTATGCATGAGAAGGGGTTTGTTGGAATGTAATTGTATTTTACATGCATTGCCTGTCACCTATTATTTCTCTGTGATTACTCTGTGACCTCTGATGTGAATTACTTAGAGAGGTCACACTGCTATGCAACTTCCTGTGGGGGTTAGATGCAGCAGATGCAGCACATGGAGCACATGGAGCTCATGATCTCTCCTAACCTGAGAGGATCTATGGTGGTGTGAGCATCCATTACCATCTAAGCACATGGAAGGAGCTGATAATACAAATGTATAGTAATATGTATATATAAGCCTGTCTGATTATAATCTAACTGCAAACTGTGAGTAAACAGATGTTTTGTTACTTCAACTTTAAAGTGACTCAGCAGTGAATTATTCAGGGGTGAATGAGAGAGAGATGAAGAAAGAAATTAACATTTCTAAAGCTGAAGCTGTGTGTACTAAAATCTGCTAATTATTTACTACAAATAATCCAACAGAATATTCATTGCTTACTACCGTAACTGTAGATGTACTATGAACAAACCATCAAAATCCTTTATTAATCAAATATATGTTTAATAGAATTAGAAGGGCATTTTCTATAGTGCATCTAAGTTGGGTATATTTTAGCACAAAACATCCAAAGCCCATTTAAAAAAAAAAAGAAAACGCCTATCTTTTTTTTTTGAAAATACCGTTTTGAACCAGGTTTTTATGCTGTGTGCGTTTATCTTTTTAGGCCATTTTTTGAAAAAAAAAAAAAAAAAAAAAAAAACAAGTTAAAAACCCACAAAATCAAGCCATTGGGATGTAGGAGAGGCCAGCATTTTTAGCAGACTGGTCTCCCAGACATCCCGGCAGAGCAATGTGGCACCCTAGGGGGTACTGCTGTGGACTTCATGTGGGTACCGTGGGTTTCCGGTGAGTTTTGGAGGACTCACAGTTTCCACCACGGGTAACAGATAAACCTGTTCACCTTTCACAAATCAATTGCGTTCTCCTGCTGATACCCAACACAGTCCTGTGTTTTGCGCTACGGCGTCATCAGGGGTCAGACTACAGAAAACAAACAATGAAGAAAAAACTATGTGAGGAGTGTTCTTCACTAAAACTACAATAATTCTTCATCACTATTAATTAATACTTAAAATTCTGTACCTTAATCAGCTCGTATCCTATTTTGCGAACGCAGCTCCAGGCAATAAGCTCAATGGTGTCTAACAACTCTAAGAGCCCGAGCATGTGCATTGCAAGAACTCTCTCATCAATGATAGGCTGAAGCCTGTCATGTCACTCAAACCACTGGCCATTCGATTTCTCTGTTCAATTCTGTAGGAATTACTGTTCTCCAATTAAATATAAACCTCTGTTCTCTTTGCTGTAACATTGCGGAGATATTCTCTGCTATTCAATCTGTTCAGAACTCTGCGGCACGTCTTATATTCCGCCTGAACCGATATACTCATATCACCCCTCTTCTCAGGTCACTTCACTGGCTTCCAATCAGATACCACATACAGTTCAAGCTTCTCCTTCTTACCTACAAATGCACTCAGTCTGCAGCCCCTCATTACCTCTCTACCCTCATTTCCCCTTACGTTCCCGCCCGTAACCTCCGCTCACAGGACAAATCCCTCCTCTCAGTACCCTTCTCCACCACCGCCAACTCCAGGCTCCGCCCATTCTGCCTTGCCTCACCCTATGCCTGGAATAAACTTCCTGAGCCCTTACGCCAAGCCCCCTCCCTACCCATCTTCAAATCTTTGCTCAAAGCCCACCTCTTCAATGTTGCTTTCGGCACCTAACCTTTATACCTTTCAGGAAATCTAGACTGCCCCTATTTGACTGACTGTACATTTGTCCTTTAGATTGTAAGCTCCTTTGAGCAGGGACTGTCCTTCTATGTTAAATTGTACAGCGCTGTGTAACCCTAGTAGCGCTTTAGAAATGTCAAGTAGTAGTAGTATGCTAGTGTTTACTTTAACCAGAACCACAAACCTAAAATCTTCTAATACATGTGGAACTTGCTCCAAATGTTCCATGAGAGGGGCATCAATCTGTTTTAATCTGATATTGCTTAAATGCTGAGCCATACGATGCTTAACCTTCCTAACAGTCTGTCCTATATACCATAAACCTCAAGGGCATGTTATTCCATAAATCATATGGAATAACATGCGGTTAGGAAAGCGAATAGAATGCTGGGTATTATTAGGAAAGGTAGGGAAAACAGGTGTGAGGATGTTATAATGCCGTTATATTGCTCCATGGTGCGACCGCACCTTGAGTATTGTGTTCAATTCTGGTCGCCGCATCTCAAGAAAGATCAAACCTATAAATGGCAAGTGACCGACTCACCTGCAAATGCGCAGTAGAGACTTCCCTCTCTGTCCCGCCCCCGCGTCAAGACGTGATGACGGGGGGAGGGGGGCGGGACAGAGAGGGAAACTGCGCGGAAGGGGAGGGAGGGAACCGCTGACGTCGCTACCGCTCCCCCCCCGGAGTCGCCACCCCCCCCTTCACCCGACCCGGGCCCTCTCTTCGTTATTCAACTTACAGCAGCACCGAAACAGCAGCAAGCAGCTCAGCTTCAGCTCCCGTCGGCCTTCCTTCCCTGCCTGTGCCCCGCCCTCGCCGACGTGACGTCACACGAGGGCGAGGCACAGGCAGTGAAGGAAGGCCAACGGGAGCTGCTGCTTGCTGCTGTTTTGGCGCTGCTGTAAGTTGAATAACGAAGAGAGGGCCCGGGCCGGGTGAAGGGGGGTGGGGGCGACTCCGGGGTGGGGGGGCGGTAGCGGCTACCTTGGGGGGGGAGGGGACATGGGAGGTCTCAGAAGGAGGGGGGGCCTTGGAGCTGGGAGGGCTGGACTGAAGGGGGCCTTCCAGCTGGCTGGGAAGAAGGCACGGGGGGGCAGGTGGCCTTGGAACTGGGAGGGAGGGCAGGGGGGCCATTACAGTTGTGAGGGAATGGGGCCCCTTACAATTGTGAGGGAGAGCAGGGGGCCTTGGAACTGGGAGGGAGGGAAGGGGGCCTTGGGAGCTGGGGGGGAGGGCCTGGGGCCTTGGAACTGGGAGGGAGGGAGGGCGGGCAGGGGGCCTTGCAGCTGGGAAGGGGGGAGGACTGGAGCCTTGGAGCTGGGAGGGAAGGAGGATGGCAGGGGGCCTTGCAGCTGCAATGGGAGGGGGGCCTTGGGAAAAAAAACATTCCAATACGCGCCCGTTTTAACGGGCTTAACGGCTAGTATAGTAGAATTGGAAAAGGTGCAGCGATGGGCGACTAAAATGATAGCGGGGATGGGACGACTTCCCTATGAAGAAAGACTAAGGAGGCTAGGGCTATTCAGCTTGGAGAAGAGACGGCTGAGGGGAGACATGATAGAGGTATATAAAATAATGAGTGGAGTGGAACAGGTGGATGTGAAGCGTCTGTTCACGTTTTGCAAAAATACTAGGACTAGGGGGCATGCGATTAAACTAGTGTAGTAAATTTAAAACAAATCGGAGAAACTTTTTCTTCACCCAACGTGTAATTAAACTCTGGAATTCATTGCTGGAAAATGTGGTGAAGGCGGTTAGCTTAGCAGAGTTTAAAAAGGGGTTGGACGGTTTCCTAAAGGACAAGTCCATAAACCGCTACTAAACGGACTTGGAAAAATCCAAAATCCCAGGAATAACGTATAGAATGTTTGTACGTTTGGGAAGCTTGCCAGGTGCCCTTGGCCTGGATTGGCCGCTGTCGTGGACAAGATGCTGGGCTCGATGGACCCTTGGTCTTTTCCCAGTATGGCATTACTTATGTACTTATGTACTTATATAAAGTGAAAAATCCACAGATCAGATTCACTGTAAAAAAAAAATGTGAAAACCACAAAAGGATACATGTACGAGCTCCTGTCCCGCCTCCTTTCTCAGATGATATACAGTAGGAACCAAGCCGAGGACAAAAAGAAACATGAGAATATTAGTCTGCTGCACGACTAATATTCTGCCAGTGTCGTTATGCTCATATTAGCCCTTTCTTCAAGTCACTTCACTGGCTTCCTATCCGTTTCTGCATACAGTTCAAACTCCTCTTATTGACCTATAAGTGCATTCACTCTGCAGCTCCTCAGTACCTCTCCACTCTCATCTCTCCCTACATTCCTCCCTGGGAACTCCATTCACTGGGTAAGTCTCTCTTATCTGCACCCTTCTCTTCCACTGCTAAAACCAGACTCCGTTCCTTTTATCTTGCTGCACCATATGCCTGGAATAGACTTCCTGAGCCGGTACGTCAAGCTCCATCGCTGGCCGTCTTCAAATCTAAGCTAAAAGCCCACCTTTTTGATGCTGCTTTTAACTCCTAACCCTTGTTCACTTGTTCAGAACCCTTATTATATCATCCTCACTTTAATATTCCCTTATCTCGTTTGACCTGTTTGTCCTAATTAGATTGTAAGCTCTGTCGAGCAGGGACTGTCTCTTCCTGTTCAAGTGTACAGCGCTGCGTACGTCTAGTAGCGCTATAGAAATGATAAGTAGTAGTAGATACTGCGAATCAAAACAGTACCACACTCATTCATTAAACAAAGAGGAAAAAAATCTCATACTACTGTGGCCAACAACGAACCGGACCGCAAAATCTGCTATTCAAAGTGTACACTGTTAAAAAAGTAATCATTGGTAAAAAAAAAAAAAACCTCCTGTGAAGTACAATATTCAATTTTGAAGACAAAAAGGCTCATGGAGTGGAGGAGTGGCCTAGTGCTTAGGGTGGTGGACTTTGGTCCTGAGGAAGAGTTCGATTCCCATTTCAGGCACAGGCAGCTCCTTGTGACTCTGGGCAAGTCACTTAACCCTCCAATGCCCCATGTAAGCCGCATTGAGCCTGCCATGAGTGGGAAAGCGCGGGGTACAAATGTAACAAAAATAAAATAGATACTATTGGAGATTCTACATGGAATGTTGCTACTATTGGAGATTCTAGATGGAATGTTGCTACTATTGGAGATTCTACATGGAATGTTGCTACTATTGGTGATTCTACATGGAATGTTGCTACTATTGGAGATTCTACATGGAATGTTGCTATTCCACTAGCAGAAAACGAATAAACAATATCAATGTCTCTGGTAACATTCAACTTCTTGTAAACACAAACCAGGACTCTAAAGCCACCTGCTTCGAGTAAGTGCTATCACAAACAGTTGTTTCACCTGTGTAATGTAGTAATATTTTTGTGTGTAGAGTACCCTCAGATAAAACCACCGTAACTGCAGTCAATGATGCTGCTAAAACGTGGTATAGCACTTCTTTCATTAGGTAACTCTAATTATGTTTTGGGGGGAGAGCAACCTCTGCTCACATTTTTTTATGCATCCCAAATACCACAGTGCTATAAAATCACTTATTCTTTTTTAAAAATACATACACTAAGTGAAAAAACTGTGCACTTATCTCGTAAGTTCTTGCCTCCCTGGCAGAACTGTGTTGCCTTGCTGAAACATTTAGCAATAGCCTTCCCCTGGAACCGCCCGACTCCGCGGGGTTTCAATCACTTTCCTCAGGGACAAAGGGTTAAGGCTGCATAAATCGCTTCTTCCTCTCTTTTTTTTTTTCTCTCCGCGGAGTCGGGCGGTTCCAGGGGAAGGCTATTGCTAAATGTTTCAGCAAGGCAACACAGTTCTGCCAGGGAGGCAAGAACTTACGAGATAAGTGCACAGTTTTTTCACTTAGTGTATGTATTTTTAAAAAAGAATAAGTGATTTTATAGCACTGTGGTATTTGGGATGCATAAAAAAATGTGAGCAGAGGTTGCTCTCCCCCAAAAACATAATTAGAGTTACCTAATGAAAGAAGTGCTATACCACGTTTTAGCAGCATCATTGACTGCAGTTACGGTGGTTTTATCTGAGGGTACTCTACACACAAAAATATTACTACATTACACAGGTGAAACAACTGTTTGTGATAGCACTTACTCGAAGCAGGTGCTATTCCACTAGCAACATTCCATGTAGAAGGCTGCGCAGGCTTCTGTTTCTGTGAGCACTTATCTTAAATATTGCGGTATGTCTGTTCTCAATTGCTCAGTCCTGGCAGGATAAATGAAGAACAGTGAGGTCCCGACAGACCCGTTTCACTCCAGCTTCCTCTGGAGACCATTGAAGGGGAGCAGACTCAGGAAAGATGTCAGGAAGTATTTTTTTCACAGAGAGGGTGGTGGATGCTTGGAATGCCCTCCCGCGGGAGGTGGTGGAGATGAAAACGGTAACGGAATTCAAACATGCGTGGGATGTGCATAAAGGAATCCTGAGCAGTAGGAATGGATCCTCAGAAGCTTAGCCGAAATTGGGTGGCGGAGCAGGTGGGGGAAGAGAGGTTGGTGGTTGGGAGGCGAGGATAGTGGAGGGCAGACTTATACGGTCTGTGCCCTGAATAAGGCAGGTACAAATCAAGGTAAGGTATACACATATGAGTTTATCTTGTTGGGCAGACTGGATGGACCGTGCAGGTCTTTTTCTGCCGTCATCTACTATGTTACTATGTATGTTCACTGTGCCCCAGTTTGACGGGGGAAGTCTACATGACGACGCAGCCAGCGAATAAATGAGTGTGCTATTGTTTTGATTCACAGTATCCTTTCGTGGATTCCATAAATCACACCTTGTGAATTACAGTCTGTTCTATTCTGTAAGAAAAAAAAAAAGTATACAGAGATCGCGACTGAACAAGTTTCTATTATGTGTGGGCAATAACAAGATCCTCCACATTTAAAATGTCCCACGTTTTGTTCCTTTATTTCTGTTATTTGATCATTTATCTCCTAGATTATGACCTCTCATGTAAACAAAACAGGGCATTTGTGCAAATTGAGGGTGGAAGGATAAAATGGGCCAGTATTTACAAATTCATTTCTTTAATTTGTAAATACTGGCCCATTTTAACTTCTAAAATTGACTGTGCGTATGGTAAGACACAGGTCATTCTGCCCTCTTGTTCTTCCCTTGGTTGTTGGAATAACCAGGTTCTATGTTTGTTATAAGCGTGTTTTAAAAGCTTTACATACCACTTTAGAGATTCTTTTTGCATGAAGTTAAGAAATTAAGGCCCACGTTTTATAAAGCTACAGTAAGCCCAACACGGGCTTATCACTCGTTAAAAAGGAAGTACCGCCGGGCTACTGCAGCAGCCCGGTGGTACTTCCCACCCCCAGTGCGCTGTCATAGCCAGCGCTGTAAAAATATATTTATTCTTGAAGCGCCGGTGTGTACCCAGCAGTAATCGGGCAGTGCTGCGCGATGCCCGGTTACCGCCGGGTTAGTGCGGGAGCCCTTACCGCCACCTCAATGGGTGGCGGTAAGGGCTCCCTCCCCCCCCCAAAAAAATGGTCATGCAGCAAGTAAAGTGCTTTACTTGTCACACAGTCATTTCCTGCAGAAAAGCAAGACCTACCTTCTACCCGTTGCGGTAAAAGGGGGCCTTGGCGTGCGTCACACATGCATGCACAGGCCCCCTTTTGCCGCAGCGCATGAAGGTCCCAGGAGCAGTTTTAGTGGGTACTGTAGTGCACTTCAGACAGGCGGACCCAGGTGCATCCCCCCCTACCTGTTACATTTGTGGAGGAAACAGCGAGCTCTCCAAAACCCACCACAAACCCACTTTACCCACATATAGGTGCCCCCCTTCACCCGCAAGGGCTATGGTAGTGGTGTACAGTTGGGGGTAGTGGGTTTGGGGGGGGGGGTTGGGGGGCTGAGCACACGAGGTTAAGGGAACTATGTTCCTGGGAGCATTTTATGAAGTCCACTGCAGTGCTCCCTAGGGTGCCCGGTTGGTGTCCTGGCATGTTGGGGGGATCAGTGCACTAGAAATGCTGGCTCCTCCCATGTCCAAATGGCTTGCATTAGGACGTTTTTGACATGGACATCTTTGGTTTTGAAAATCGCCGAAAGTCAGAGAAGTCCACATCCAAGGACATCCAAATGTAGGGACGTCCAAATTCAAGGATTTGGACATCTCTGACGGTATTTTCGAAACGAAAGATGGATGTCCATCTTTTCTCAAAAATACGGTTTTCCCCGCCCCTGGATTTCAACGTTTTGCAAAGACGTCCAAATCGTAACTTGGACGTTTCTTTCGAAAATACCCCTCCGAGTTACTTTTACTTGTTCTACTCCACTCATGATTTTGCAGACCTCAATCATAGCCCCCCCCCCCCCCCCCCCCCCCCACCAGCCATCTCTTTTCCAAGCTGAACAGGCCTAACCTCTTTAGCCTTTCCTCATATTGGAGAAGTTCCATCCCCTTTATCATTTTGGTTGCTCTTCTTTGAACGTTTTCTAATTCCGCTATATCTGTTTTTGAGATACAGCGACCAGAATTGAATGCAATGCTCAAGGTGAAGTTGCACCACGGAGTGATACAGAGGCATTATATCATCACTGGTTTAATTTTGCATCCCTTTCCTAACAATTCCTAGCATCCTGTTTGCTTTTTTGGCCACCACCACACATTGGGCAGAAGATTTCAGCGTAGAATGGCATTTTAGAAAAGCCATCCAAGTCCAAATTTGAACATCCAAGTGTAGCAAACAATGTTGAGTTTGTCCAGAATGAATGGCCATTTTACAAACTTTTCATCCATTTGGATACAGAAAGTGAAAGTGCCTTGGTGCTTTGCAGCTTTTACTATATGAGACGTGGGGTAAGGAATAATATACTGTAGAGGAATATATTCGAGTTATTCCCCAAGTTTTCCACGTCATCACTGTGACCCCTGACGCAGGTGCTAGTCACCGAAACACGGCCCGTGTCGGGTCTTTTTGTCAAGGCTCATTCATTAAAGAACTGTGTTCCATTTTTAAAGGCCCGTGGTGCTGTTTTTTTTGTTTGCATTTTACAAACTGGATCATCAGAACTATGGATGTAGCTAAACCGGAACTTGGACAGCAACATGAGCAATCACGTTCGAAAATTTCAACAAAAATGTTCATATGCTGCAACATGAATATTCATATCAGCCATTTTACTATGATGAACGTCCATCGTTGCTGGAGCTGAAAACTTTGCTCTATGTTTCTGCTAGTTTTATTTTCTGGGAGGATGGGCAATCATGTGGGGCTTATGAGGGTGAACTCTCCCCTCCCCCATGTCCTCCAGTGAAGTGCTGCTCAATCCATGCACCTTACTGTGACCTGGATGTTCCGGGAGGAGGTCTACGTAGCAACATCCATGTTTATAGACATGGAGGGAATGGCTGGGGAATGAATGTCCAAGTGTCAGCCACTCCCTAGTTCTACCCCAAAACATGCGCAGAACATGTCCTCATGCCATATGGATGTTTTGCAGGTTTGGACAGCCATAGCCCAGCATTGCAAAATCGGTATTTGGATGTCCATGCCGCATTGAACCTGCTATGAGTGGGAAAGCGCGGGGTACAAATGTAAGAAAAAATAAATAAATGCTGGTTTAGGGACATCTAAAACCAGGGCTTTTTTTGAGGGGGTAACTTGGGGGTACTGAGTACCGGCACCTTTTCCATTGGCTGCTAAAATTGACCCATGGTCCCCAAGTTTTAATGAAAGAGCTCAGGCTCTATACACCAATTCTGCCTTGTTGTAGGTTCTGTGACTGGTTGCAGGGGGCCTGGCTATTGTGGGGAGGGTCCCTCAGTGATTACCCCCACCCCTGAAGGGTGGCCTAGCATTTGAGTACCGGCACCTTTTTCACTAGAAAAAGTGCACTGGCTAAAACACAAATAGTGCTTCTAAAATAACCACCATAGAGTATCTGGATTTCAAGAAATCTCTATATATAAAAGGCACCACCAACGTTCTAAATGAAGCCTCCAGCCGGAAGTGTGAAGGGGGAGAGATATCCGGTTTCCCCATGAGTGTCTGCCCCGCCCTCGCTCTCTCTGTAACACAAACAGTGAAGGAAAACACAGCAAAGCAGGAAATCAAATCGCTCTCTCTGTAACAGTGAAGGACTCAGAGGGGGGAGGGGAGAGAGGGCAGAAGCTCTCACTATCTCTGTAACACAAACACAGCAGAGCAGGAAACTTAGCACTGAAGGACTCGACTCCAAGGGGGGAGGGGACAGGGAGCAGAGGGGAAGGGAGAGAGGGCAGAGGGCAGGGACACACACACGCCCACATGCACACAGAAGAAAACCTTGCTAGCCCCCGTTTCATTTGCATCAGAAACGGGGCTTTTTTACTAGTTGCTTGATAAAGTCCCTAATGAGACTCTTGAGGAAATTAAAAGTCATAGGATAGGAAGCAATCTCTTATTGTTAATTGCTAACTGATTAAAAGATAGAAAACAGAGTAGGCTTAAATGGTCAAGTCTTTCCATTGAGAGAGAGATGAATAAAGCAGCACCCCAGGGATCTATACTGGGACTGGCAGTATTTAACATATTTACTAATGATCTGGAAAAAGAAATAAGAAGTGAGGTATTCAGATTTGTAGAGAACACAAACCAGATCAAAACTTGTTTGGATTGTGAAGAATTCAAGGAAAACGGTATCAGATTGAGAACTGGGTATCTTAATAGCAGATGAAATTTAATATGGATAAGTGGAAGGTGATCAGGGGTGTGCTGGTAAATTTTTAACAATGGGCTCTCTCTCCGGGCAAAGCCGGCCCTGAAATATATTTTTTTTTTTGGGGGGGGGGGGGGGGGATACATGCCTCTCTCTCCCCTCCCTTGTGCGGGCACGCTATGCATACCTTTGCCGAGCCCCAACAGCCAATAAATGGACTGCCACCATTCTCTGCTGCTTGTTTCTGGCTCTGCATGAAAAGTCCCAGCCTGATGCTCAGAGTCAGAAACATGGAGCAGGGAGCAGCAGCAGTCTATTTACTTGGCTGGTGGGGCCAGCATCACTGCCAGCAAAGTAAAAGAGAATTCAGGAGGGGGCCCAAGCCCACAATTTGGGAGTCAGTTGTTAAAGTAGCCACCGGGAGGCCTACTTTAACAACCGGCTCCCAAAATTCTTAAAAACTTAACAAACGGCTCTCGCGAGCCCGTGAGAGCCCACTCCAGAACACCACTGAAGGTGATGCACATAAGGGATTATGTATATATTTTTTGTAAGCTACTCAGATTTGGAGATAGTGAAGGGTACAAGATTTTATACATAAATAAAACTATAGGTACAAGACGTTGAGTTTCATATTGAGAGCTGCCACCCAGGGAAGGGGTTGTGGTAATATGAGCAAGGGTGGGTCTGAAGTCATGACAAACTGGAGCCACACAACAGATGCAGGTAAAGGAAATACTATTGGGTAGGGGTCCTATTCCATTGACAGATGGGGAGAGAAAATAAACACAAAAATGTTCCTTAGACATAACAAGATTTTCCAGTGGCCTGCTCTTGCAAGGTCATGGCGTACCTTAGAGTCTTCCAGCATGGCAGTACACTTGTCTCTGGCCTGGTTCCCCAGAGTTACCAATGTAGAATCTAGTAGTTACTTGGGTCAAAAATCCAAAGTTGTAAGGTTCCATGTTGAATTTTGCCTACTTGACTGTGTTCTGTCCTCCAACAGCCTCGCAATAGTTTATAACATGATCCTAAGATGTGTGTAATGCCTTTACTGTTATTCTCAGTTCTAAGGACTATCATTGCTGCAGTTTCTCACTGCAAAGATACATGAGCAATGCACTTTGGGTAATGTAGTTCACAGGCAGTGCAACCACACTTGCTTGGCTGTGTAAGAACTGTTCCACTGGATGTGAGGCTGCCCAGACCCTCTCTCTCTCTGCCAAGCTTGGCTCTTTTGTCTTCCTGCTATCATTTCCTAGTCATTCTCACTATCTCTGTCCTGGGAGGTATGACCTTTCCCTCCAATCGAGGGACCACCCCTTGCTACATGATGCCAGGCTCTATCCCCATTGGTCTCTATCTGCTCCTCGCTGAGCCTGTGCGATGCTTCAACACCTCTTTGTCCTTTCAGCCATGAGGCATTCCAACACCATCTAGCCAGGAACATTGAGCAAACACCATCTTATTCCAGCCAGCTCTATCCTGCTGAAACTCCCTGTAACGCACCTGATTTTTTACCTTGAAAATATCTCTTCCCTAATGGGATATTGCATATTCCAGTCACCCAGCTTTGGACCATTCCCACCTGTTCAACTATCCTTCCCCCCTGCAATATAGCTACCTTTCCTCAGATCTCCATCTATAACAGCTCTCAGATTAAGGAGTCTCTGTGTCCTGGAGCAACACCTCAGAACATCTGTCTGTGAGTAAATTATCTGTGATTTATTCAATAAAAGAGACTTCATAAAATAATAGAGACTTTGGGTGATTGGTATGCCAAGGTTATACTCGAAGACATTGAAGCTTCGAGTTAACAAGCTTCAAGGGTCAAAACAGACTGTACATAAGAACATAAGAGTAGCCATACTGGGTGAGACCATCTAGCCCAGTATCCTGTTTCCAACAGTGGCCAAGCCAGGTCACAAGTACCTGGCAGAAACCCAAATGGTGGCACTATTCCATGCTACCAATTCCAGGGCAAGCAGTAGCTTCTCAATATCTGTCTCAATCAGGGCTGCTGAGAGACTGGGCCGGGCCCGGGACAAGGCCGCCCCCGGGCCCCGCCCCCCCTGAGGGGAGCCCGGCACCGGACCGGGCCTCTTCCACCCAAACCCCCGCCAGCAGAAGTGCTGTCTTCTGACTCCGGCGTGCGCGGCCCACAGATGTGCTCCTCTCAGCTGATCTTCGCTGTACTCTGCAGGGCTTCTGTGCATCTGACGTCCTGCATGCAGGGGTTCGGCTGGAAGGGGCCCGGTGGCGGGTGGGACTGCGGCGCCGGGCCCCCCTTGGAGGCCCGGGCCCTGGGAATTTTGTCCCCCCTGTCCCCCCCTCTCGGCGGCCCTGGTCTCAATAGCAGACTATAGACTTTTTCCTCCAGGAACTTGTCCAAACCTTTTTTAAAGCTAGATACACTAACCACTGTTACTACATCCTCCGGCGCAGAGTTCCAAAGCTTTATTCGTTGAGTGAAAAAATATTTCCTCCTATTTGTTTTAAAAGTATTTTCATGTAACTTCCTTGAGTGTCCTCTAGTCTTTGCATTTTTGGAATGAGTAAAAAATCAGTTCACTTCTACTCATTATACACTACTCGGGATTTTGTAGACCTCAATCATATCTCCCTTACCCGTCTCTTTTCCAAGCTGAAGAGCCCTAAACTCTTTAGCCTTTTCCTTATATGAGTTTCATCCCTTTTATCATTTTGGTCGTTCTTCTTTGAACCTGTGGATGATGGAGGCAAATGCAGTTGGGCGTCGCTGCTTCCCTCTGGGCTCCTTAACCTAGCTGTGCCCTGGGCTTTTATACTTCCAGGACCATGCCCTCCTGGTTCCACCCCTCTGTGTCACTTCCTCCTTGGGTGGGACCATGGGATTTAAGATGGCTCTGACACTGTGAGGGAATATCCTTAAGGGAACGTGACAGCATTGTGCAGACTCCTTCACAGGGATGTTGGCATCATTTAGACAATACAGTGATACCTCGGTTTTCGTCGATAATCCGTCCGAAAACAATCTGCGAAATCCGAAACCGACGAAAACCGAGGCAATTATTTCCATATGAATAAAAAAAGCGCAAAAACACTGGAAAGCAATGGAATTGTTTGGCTAGACGTACGGGGTGATGCTCACACAACGAGAAACAACGCCACACTGAGCAGAACGCGTTTTCGCAAAATTAGCAGCGAAGTCATGTGGGCACGCCGACGAAATCTGAGACAACTTTCTCGTGGAAAAAATCAACGAAAACCGAAACAGACGATAACCGAAGTCAACGAAAACCGAGGTATTACTGTACATTGAAATCCTTGACTCAGTGTGCTGTGGCTGTCAAAAAAGCAAATAGATTGCTAGTTATTATTAGGAGATGACATGAAAGTAAAAACAAAGTATCATAATGCCTTTGGATCAACCTGTCATCTTTCTCGTTGCCTCATCTCAAAAAAGATGTGCAGGCGCACTTCAAAAGGAAGCAGAAACTGGAATTTACACATCTATGTCAGCATGTGTACAATTCTGCCAATATTTTACATCGGGATCTGCCAACTTTGAGAGCCTGTTCTAAAACAGAAGCAGCTACTATTGAAAAAGGAGTGAGCAAAATCCAAATAAATATTACCTCACGCTAATCCCAGGATTCTATATATTGCGCTGAGATTTCCGCATGGAAATCAAAGCATATGCCATAACAATGCACATAACTTAATTAGTTAACAAGCTAATCAGCGCTATTTGCATTTTAAGAACTGATTATCAGCACTAATTGGCATTAATTAGAATTTACACGCAGTACCGCCTAAGCGTGTTCTGTAACGTAGTGTACCTAAATTCTAAGTTGCATAGTTGAAAAGTGGGCATGGTTATAGGCGGATCATGGGCATTTCTAAAATCTATGCCTGTTGTAAAGGCGGTGAGCTTAGCGGAGTTTAAAAAAGGTTTAGACGGCTTCCTAAAGGAAAAGTCCATAGACCGTTATTAAATGGACTTGGGGAAAATCCACTATTTCTGGGATAAGCAGTATAAAATGTTTTGTACATTTTTGGGATCTTGCCGGGTATTTGTGACCTGGATTGGCCACTGTTGGAAACAGGATGCTGGGCTTGATGGACCTTCGGTCTTTCCCAGTATGGCAATACTTATGTTATAGAATACACCCGCTCTGCACCTAATTTAGGTATCGGGATTTATTTACCAGATTTTATTTGGCTTAATTGACCATGACTACATTTAGTCACGTGGACCGGCGCTCAGCATATTCTATATATCACATGGAAATTTAAGCCTATTCTATAAAATTTAGGCGTACCTTAGGCGTATTTTTCCCAAGTGGAATTTTCAGGCGCCATATATTTATTTATTTGTAACATTTGTATCCCGCATTTTCCCACATATTAGTAGGCTCAATGTGGCTTACAAAATACCGTAATGGTGAACGCCAAGTACGGTAGGTATTAAACAAATACAATTAGAAAAAGGGTCAGGTAAGGTAGTGGTAAATGGGTACAATAAGAGACAAGGAAATAAGAAATAAAAATGTCCATTGCAATGTATGTATAGATGTATTGTAGAGTTGAGGCATTTAAGTAGAATCAATAGGGTAGGCCTTGCAAAACAGGTTTTTAAACTTCGTTTAAAGATTTGATGGTCGTGCACACTCTTTGGTAATGCATTCCACATTTGCGTACTTAAGTAAGAAAAATTGGATGCATAGGTTGATTTGTATCTGAGTCCAATGCAGCTTGGATAGTGAAGGTTCAGATAAGTACGTGATGAACTGATTCTTGTTCTGGCTGGAAGATCTATTAAGTCAATCATATATCCTGGGGCATCACCGTAAATTATCTCGTGGACCAGAGAGCAAATTTTGAAAGTAATGCGGTCCTTGATAGGGAGCCAGTGTAGTTTCAATCGAAGAGGTTTAGCGCTATCAAATCTTTTTTTGTTGAATGCCAGTCTGGCAGCTGTGTTTTGGGCTGTCTGGAGTTTTTTCATAAGCTGTACTTTACAACCTGCATATATTCCATTGCAATAATCTGTGTGGCTCAATACCATTGATTGTGTCAAGTTACGGAATATATCTCTCGGAAAGTAAGAATATTTAGAATCTAATCTTAAATGGTTAGCATAGGAATAGTATGTGAGCCCTTACCACGTAAGCAGTGTCAGCCCATGGCGAAATGCCGCCCGAAGCAGAGCTAAGATGCCACCCCCCCAGGCCGAGATGCCATTCCCCACCCCATGCCGAGATCCCTCCCCCTCCTGGGCCGATTTGCTGCCCCCCCTTCCTACCTCCAGCCTGTTTGCGGCATTTACCTGTTTCACCACATTCCAAACCCAGCAGCGGCGCAGTGATTCCCATATACTGCCCGGCCGCCGGCACCTGCCTCTTCCCTTTCCTGTGGATGCCTGAGCCTCTGACAAAACAGGAAGTTGCATCAGAGAGGCGGCCGCAGTAAAGGGAAGAGGCGGGTGCTGGCGGCCGGGCAGCGTATGGGAATTGCTGCTGGGTTTGGAATGTGACAAAACAGGTGAACGGGGTGGAGGAACGAAGGGGGAGACGCCGCTCCCTGAAGAGTGCCACCTGAGGCGGGGGCCTAATGGTCGGGCTGCCCCTGGCGGTAAGTACTCACACACTAATTTTTTACAGCTGTGGTATAAATGGCCTTAGCGCACAGGGAAAAAACTACGCAAGGGCGTGCTAAGGAAACATACATAGTAACATAGTAGATGACGGCAGAAAAAGACCTGCACGGTCCATCCAGTCTGCCCAACCACCGGCTCTGGCACAGACCATATAAGTCTGCCCAGCACTATCCCCACCTCCCAACCACCAGCCCCGCCTCCCAACCACCGGCTCTGGCACAGACCGTATAAGTCTGCCCAGCACTATCCCCACCTCCCAACCACCAGCCCCGCCTGCCAACCAGTGTTGCCAGGTGGGCGGTTTTACCACCCAATTGGGCGGTTTTCCGCGACCCGCCGCGGGAAATTTTTGCCCGCAGCGGGTCGCGGTTTTTTGGGCTTCTTTTTTTTTCTTTTCGGCGGTTTTCAGGTGGTTTTTTCGGCCGCGGGGGGGCGGGGTTAGTGATGTTTTGGGCGGGGTTAGTGATGTTCTGGGCGGGGCCGATGATGGGGGAGGCGGGGCCAATGACTGGGGAGGCGGGGTCAGTGACGGCGGGGGTGATGACGCGGGGGTGGGGGTGTCAGGGGCGGGGTTTGAGTTTGGGCAGGTTTTGGGCTGTTTTTAGGCTGGATTGAGTGGGAAAAAAATTTTCCACCTGGCAACCCTGCTGCCAACCACCGGCTCTGGCACAGACCGTATGTCTGCCCAGCACTATCCCCGCCTCCCAACCACCGGCTCTGGCACAGACCGTACTTTTTACAGCAGCTTAATAAAAGGAAACCCTAAGGTAGCTGGATTAAAAAAGTTCTTTTAGGAAATGTAAGGACCCCATAAGTAGCCTGGTAATCTTTGGAAAGCCACTGCTTAACCTATGAGTTGTAAGATCTTGTCTGATACTTTTCACCTGGATTGGCTACGGTTGGATTTGATAAAACTTTGGTTCAATTCTTATGCTATTGCCAAACATCAGTTCTAAGGCGCTTTATCCCCAAAAGAAAGAGAAACAAAACAGTCCCAAAAAAAATTTTTTTTTTCTACAAAAAAACCCCCAACATATTTTCAGGGACTTTCCTTTTTTTTTTTCCTCAGTCATTTACGAAATCCTTAGCAATCGCCGCCCTTAACTCAGCCTGCACTTAGTTACAGACGTTTACATGCAGCACCATTTAGAAAAGCAAGCTCCAAATCCTCAACCCTAATCTCGCTACTTCAGCAAACGAGGCTGTGCCATCATTATTTCCAGCCAGCCGGAATGAAAGCAAAACCTTTTCATCGATACCTGTCATCGACAGTTTTCGTAAACCAGCCTGGCTCCAAATAATCGCTAATTCAGCTCCGACTCCCGAGACGTCTCCCCCGAAAGCATGTCCGGATAAACCCCAGCGCCTCAGCAGCAGAGCGCAGGGTCTCCCTCCCTGCCCCTGCCAGAGGACCAATGAAAATCGAGAGGTGCATGTGGTGCAGTCACCAATTTCTCTCTGTAGCTGCAGGGGCGAGAAGAAGAAGGATCCTTCGGGGAAGTTAGCTGGCGTTTAGGCAGGAGAAACGTTCTTTCCACGGTTTCCCACCTCCTTTAAGGCGCAGCTCTAGGTGAAGTGGAGCTGCTGTGCTAAATCTTTCACGTCCAGGAGAGATGCTGCCGCCTGAAAGGCAACCTGCTATTTCTGATGAAAAATCAGAGTGAGGTAAGCGGCTTTGCTTTTTCTTAAAGATTCTCTATGCCGATCGCCGCCAACTCGTCTTCCCTGAGGCCCGGGCAGCTTAGTCCTGGCTCTTCGTCTTAGTCTTCGCTTAAGATAACAGTTGAACTAGTGCAGCGAGCTTTTTCCATTTGTCTCTGGGAATAAGGTGATGTTGGGCTGGCTGCGTTGCACCGGGAGCAGCACCAAAACATGAGATCATGGTGCCCATTCGTTCAGACTTTTTTTTTCCTTCGCCCCCACCCCAGCATCATCGTGAACTGCTTTTGATAAATAGCCCAGCGACTGAAGTTTATGTCGGTCCGATTGATTTGAAACAGAATTTGCAAATCAGTTTTGGGCTGACGCTTCTAGTGGTCTTTACAGATCAGTATGTGAGGTTGGTTTATTTTTTTTTAATGGAATCCGAAGAGCTTTAAGATATAAAGATGCAAGTATTGGTCATCTTATTTCAGGTTCTAGTAAATATGAGTTGATGTGGTTCGTTCTTTCTCTGGAACTTGTAAACTTTCGGCTTTGTACTATGGAGATTAAACATGTCAAGCCCATATGTTACTGAATGTTAGACAGAGAAAATAATGGTTATACACGTGTATAAAGTACCTGTACAATCAATGTTGTGAAAATCCAAAATATAGAACAGGAAAAGTTCTCTACGATGACGAATCACAGAAGGCAAAAGTAGAGACTAATAGACGATTCACCACTGGAGACGTGAGTCCAACAGTCTTTATTATATCAGAGATAGCGACCCGACACAGGCCGTGTTTCGACGCTAAAAAGCGTCTGCATCAGGGGTCAATAAATACACCAAGTAATGAATGCAAAACGAAGAGTCCTACTTGTATATGTGTTGTCAACTCACTGTGTTGTATATGTGTTGTCAACTCATTTATCAGTGAGTTGACAACACATATACAAGTAAGACTCTTCGTTTTGCATTCATTACTTGGTGTATTTATTGACCCCTGATGCAGACGCTTTTTAGCGTCGAAACACGGCCTGTGTCGGGTCGCTATCTCTGATATAATAAAGACTGTTGGACTCACGTCTCCAGTGGTGAATCGTCTATTAGTCTCTACTTTTGCCTTCTGTCAATCAATGATGTGAACAGATTCATCATGTAAGTGTATGTAATGAAAGGTGTGTAGTGGCTTTGTTCATATATATCATACCAATCCACATTCAAGTTTAAGGCATAAAACTTTGTATGACCTTATTTAAATTAAGGATGATTGATATACGTTTGGAAAATGGGGATATAATATTCTTGCATGTAATTATATATATATATACACACACACACACAAGGAAATTCATACTTAATACAACAAGAAATGAGGTTTTATGTGATGCATTTTCAAACTAAAAGCATGCTTTAATACTGTAGCTTTTATGGCATGAAATTCCATGCCCCTAGCAAATGCTAAGGGGTAGGTCTGCCTTTTCAAAGCCCGCCAGGTAACTTCAGGTAATGCTACGATTTAGATGACACTCAAGTGTGCTGCATGGGCTTTTCACAGGACACCGGGCTGTGCAAATGCCGGGAGTCATGAACCAGGAAGGCTACTGAATTTTTAATGCAAGTGGGATTTAAGTGTGGCACACGTTACCTGCACATGGTAATTATACACCCCGGTTGAATGTACAGCGAAACGTATTGTTTTGACGTTGGCTTTGTTATGAATTACGGCTTCTTGACAGTGAATGCATTGCGGAGTGTAGGAGTGTTATTGCACAAGATAAATGAGTAAATTTAAATGCTTTTGCTGTCAATAGTCTTCCCCTTTCCTGCGCTGCCTGCAGTAGCTTAGCAGAAGTTATACCGCCATAACATTTATCACAGGGATAATGTATTATTAACAGTTGACAGAAAAGTATCACATTAAAAATTGCAGGTTGACTTGGAAATCAATAACTCTAGAATTATGGGTGAGCTAGGAATAGTACACCAATGTTACAACCCTTTAGGTTTTCAGTGACGCTTGCACGCGGTTCTCTGAAACACCTGCAACTCATTTTTATCATTTGGAGTTGCACTTTCTGCTTCCAAGGTTTGATAAAAGTAAAACGTTAGGGAGCAATATTCGAAAGGGTGGAGAGGCAAGTCTATAAGCGGGTGCCTCTCTTTAGGCTTTCACCGCACAGCGCTGGGGTGCTTATTCAATAATTGGCACCAGCATTTGCACAAGTTCATATTGCTTAAAACTAGACAGCTCTGTCTAAAATTACCCCCAAAGTACCTACATTTAAGTGCCTTAAAAGGGGGTGGGGCCAGAGCATATAACCGAAGTTAGGCACTTACCACCTACCTATTCTATTACAGGTTGCCCAAATTTAAGTGTTGTTTGAATGCTTAATTTTATAGAATACATACACCTGCACATGTAAATGGCAGTAGTGCGCCTAATTGTAAGAGGGGCGTTCACAGGGGAAGGGCATGGGTGGGGCATAGGCTGGGTGGTATTTATGCTTGCAGTTTGCTAGAATACTGTAATTTCAGCACATGGTTGTTGCATTTAGACAAGCTATAGACCTGGTGTAAATATGGCTGCCTAATTTTACACATGCCAATGCTAACTTATGCTAGTATTCTATAAGGACATTTACGTATAGAATGGCTCACTGTCCCTGTTATTTAAGTACTTGAATCCTGTAGGAGCACCCAGTTATAGATTTGCTTCCTTAGTACAGATATCCAGTATTAGGCAGCTTAGGTCAGGCACATCTAATGTTAGGGATCTCAATTTAAGGCACCGTCCCCCGGATTCTAAAAATGGTGGCCAAATTGGGACGCTCAAAATTGAACGTGATCCTGAGATCTGCACGCAAATAAATTAGCCAATGTGCCGTTAATGATCAATTACTGATGTTAATAATTGGCTCTAATTTGGATTTGCGTGCGCAATTCTATAACGATTGGCACGCAGATCCTCTAACGTCAACCTAAAGGGAGTGGCGTGGTGAGACAGGGACGTTTCAAAGGATTATGCGCAGCATTATAGAATTTTGGGGGCTGCATGCTCAAGTTCCGTGCCACATTTACTCAGCCTGGAGCGCCCTTTATAGAATACCACTGAGAACGAATTATTCCTGGTGCCTACTTTTCCACCCTAAGGCCTGCCGCAGGGGTCTTGCTCAATCTCAGGTGTTGCAGGGTAATATAATACACCGGTGAGAATTTGTGCCCAATTATTGGATAAATCAAAAAACTTCTTTAATCTCTTCTCCTTGGAAAATGGCATGTTGTCAATTAGGGCTGTAAGTAACACTAGCTATCACCCATTAAAAGTTCCCAAACATCTTTCTTCTCCCCCCCCCCCAAGCTTTAACCCTTTGCTCTTCCCATTCTTGGCTGCACCAAGCACTTTTGTCCTTCCCTCCCACCCACCAGATGAGGACGAAAGCTGTCCATACTAGAGAATGACACGGGGATGGGGAAACGCAGTAACCGTGGGGACGGGGTGGGAATAGGGACAGTGCCCACAGGGCTGTCATTTTCTAGTTGGAAGGGTAGAGGGTGGTGGTGGTGGGAAGGAGGGTTATTATAGCTGCTCATTGTTATTATTGTTTTCTATTTGTAATTTATACACAACAGTTGCACAGCATATTGTTCCTTTTTATACTTTAATAAAAAGATTTAAATATAAAATCATAAGTGTTCAAGGCTTCTGTAGATGAGGACAGAGCCCACGGGGATGGGACGGAGACAGAACCTGCGGGGATGGGGTGGGGGTGGAGACAGAACCCATGGGGACGGGGTGGTGACGGGGACAAACTTTGTCCCCATGTTATTCTCTAGTCCATACCCTTCCGGCATGACCTGATGACTCTCAGTGTCCACTTCAGCTCCTTCCTCATTCTTGTCTTGGGCAATTATGGGGACAATGTTCAATAAGCCTAAGCAAGGAGGGGAAAGTGAAATGGGAATGTTTATATGTGGAGAAACAATGATACTTTCTATATAGACTAGCCGTTGAGCCCGTGAAAACGGGCTACTTTTGGAATGGGGGGGTCCCGAGGCCCCCCCCCCGAGGTCAGCCCCGCCCCCCCCCCGGAGTCGCCGCCGCCGCCCCTCCACCCGGCCTGAGCAGCACTGTAAACTTACATCAGCACGCAGCAGCAGGCACATCAGCAAAGCTGCCGTCAGGGCGGACTTCCTTCTCTGCCTGTGTCCCGCCCTCGTGTGACGTAACGTCGGCGAGGGCGGGACAAAGGCAGAGAAGGGAGCCCGACGGCAGCTTTGCTGATGTGCCTGCTGCTGCGTGGTGATGTAAGTTCACAGTGCTCGGGCCAGATGGAGGGGCGGCGGCGACTCCGGGGGAGGGGGAGCGGTTCCGACGTCTGCAGCATGCCAGTAGAGACTTCCCTCTCTGTCCCGCCCCCGTCATCACGTATTGACGCGGGGCGGGGCAGAGAGGGAAGTCTCTACTGCGCATTTGCGAGTGAGTACGGTCACTCACCGTTTATATATTTGATAACATGCTTAGGTCCCAGAAATGGTGTCTGTCAGGAACATGGGGTGAAATGCAGTGCACATAGCACATGCTTGCATCTGATCTTTGCAGAACTAGGGTTGCCAGCTGGATCCAGGTCTGGATTTACCCCATTGCATGCAGGAACTTGTATTTCTGATTTTTTTCCCCATTGCATTTCCTGTCTGGTGAATCTGGATCCAGTTGGGCAACCTTATGCGGAACACAGAGCTGCACAGTGAGAGGAAGGCAGCGTGCTTTCTTTCACCACAGCATGTAGGAAAAGAAATGCAGTGGCCCCCCATGGCAGGAAGGAAGAAATGTGAAGGACAGGAAAAGCCAGTGGGCCAGGTGGGTGGACTATAGAGTGCTCAGTCCAGCCAAGTGTGGGAAGAGTGATGTGGTCAGACTCAGGGGAAGAATAGTTGCCAGAATTTTCCATGGGTGTATCATTTTAATTTAGAAATTGGACATACTGCCGCCTCTATTTATTTATTTATTTATTAAACAAAAAAAACAAAAAGGCACACAACTGCTTACAAAACAGTAGATAAAAAACAACAAAGCAGTGGAATCAAATGCATTTATTGGAACAATACCCGACGTGGCCACGTTTCGCCCTCAGGCTGCGTCAGGGGTATAAACTATCAAAAGTGTATGTAAATATATCATACACACTAGTAGTTCCAAAAATCTAGTTCCATTTATCTGCTACTTCCAACTGAACTGGAACTAGATTTTTGGAACTACTAGTGTGTATGATATATTTACATACACTTTTGATAGTTTATACCCCTGACGCAGCCTGAGGGCGAAACGTGGCCACGTCGGGTATTGTTCCAATAAATGCATTTGATTCCACTGCTTTGTTGTTTTTTATTTATTTACTAGTAAAAAAGGCCCGTTTCTGACACAAATGAAACGGGCGCTAGCAAGGTTTTCCTCGGAGTGTGTATGTTTGTGAGAGTGACTGTTTGAGAGTCGGAGTGAAAGTGTGATTGTGTGAGAGAGAGCGTGAGTCTGGGTGTGAGTGTGTTTGTGAGAGAGTGTGTGTGTGAGAATGAGAGTGTGTGCAAGTGTGTATGTGAGACACAGTGTGAGTGAGAGTGTGTGTGTGTGGGCGAGAGAGAGAGTGTGTGTGAGACACAGATTCTCTGTTTGAGTGAGTGTATGAGACCAAGCGAGTGTGTGAGTGACTGTGTGGCACATAGAGAGTGAATGTGATACAGTGTGAGACAGAGTGTGTGAGAGTGAGAAAGACATTGTATATGAGAGAGAGAGTGTGAGCCGTGCCCTCCCAATCCATGGCCATCTGTCCCCTGCCCCCTCCATTCATCCTTTTCCAGCAATTCCCCTCTGTCCGTGAGCCCTGCTCTCCCAATCCATGGCCATCCATGTTTGTCTGTCACCTGCCCCCTCCATTCATCCCTATCCAGCATTTCCCCTCTCTGCTTGAGGCCTGCCCTGCAATCCATATCCATCCATGCCCATCTGTCCCCTCCATTCATCCCTATGCAGCAATTCCCCTCTCCCTGAGTCCTGCCCTTCCAATCCATGCCCATCCATGCTCCTCTGTCACCTGGCCCCTCCATTTTTCCCTATCCAGCATTTCCCCTCTCTGCCTGAGGCCTGCCCTGCAATCCATATCCATCCATGCCCATCTGTCCCCTCCATTCATCCCTATCCAGCAATTCCCCTCCCTGAGTCCTGCCCTTCCAATCCATGCCCATCCATGCTCCTCTGTCACCTGGCCCCTCCATTTTTCCCTATCCAGCATTTCCCCTCTCTGCCTGAGGCCTGCTCTGTAATCCATGCTCCTCTGTCCCCTGCCGCCTCCATTCATCCTTTTCCAGCAAGTCCCCTCTCGCCCTTCCATGACCCCCCCCTCGCATCCATGCTACGCTCTCTCCCATGTCCCAGCCTGGCCCGCCCTCTTCTTCCCCCCCCCCCTTCGCATCCATGCCCCCCCCTTCGCATCCATGCCCCCCCTCGCATCCATGCCCCCCCACCCCTTCGCATCCATGCCCCCCCTTCGCATCCATGCCTCGCATCCATGCCCCCTCCTTCGCATCCATGCCTCGCATCCATGCCCCCCCCTCGCATCCATGCCCCCCCACCCCTTCGCATCCATGCATCCCTTTTTTTTTTTTTAAATTCTTTTTAACTTTACCTCCGTGGCGGTTCGTGCAGCGAAGCGTCAGGGAAGGAGGCGGCGCTCCCGACGTCTAGCTTTCCCTTCGCTGTGTTCCGCCTTGTTTTGAAGGCGGAACACAGCGAAGGGAAGGCTAGACGTCGGGAGCGCCGCCTCCTTCCCTGACGTTTCGCTTCCGGATTTGTTTGTTTTGTCGCGAGGGCGGGGCAGAGACGGCTGGCTGGCTTGAAGGCTTCACACCACGAATCCCCGAACCCTTCAGCCTCAGCCTGGGAGTGACGTCAGATGGCTTCAAGGCTTCAGGCTTCAAGGCTTCAGACTTCCGGCTTCAAGCTTCCGGCTTCACAGAACGTTGTCCTGAGAACTTAGGCTTCCGGCTTCAAGCTTCCGGCTTCACAGAACGTTGTCTTCAGAACGTTCACGGTGCGTTTTATTATATTAGATTTACATCACTTACTAACCCGCACAATCCAAAAAAAGTACTTGGCATCTTACAAAGTTCACATACATAACTGAATCATACATAAGACTTTGACAAAACAAACACATTTAAAACTAATTTTCAAGCTTTTACCAAACCTTGCTCTATGCTATAGATATGTATTACATGGTTTTCAATCTCCACTAAAGACACAAGCATACACAGAGCTTTACACAACTTAACACACCAAGAACTCAAGTTCACACCTTATACTTGCTAAAAAAAAAAACAGCCTTAAATCTTTTCTTAAAAGCTGTAGTAAACAGTTCCACCAGGTCAGGCCTACAGCCCTAAAAGTCATTTTACCTTATTTCTCCTACAGGTGGAATCTCTAAAGGAACTTGGTACATGTACCATTCAGGGTGATTTACTTTATATAAAATCCATTTTTGAAACAATATAGAATAACCTAAAATCATCTGCTGTGTTTCTTCATGGCCTTTCACCTGTCTCCTTACCACTGTCCTCCATGTCCATCCCAAGGATGCATAAATTTACACTCCATCACTTCAACGTTGCCATTCTTCAGTTTTTATTCAATACCCAGGGCCCTCTTCTGTTTCTTATTCCCATGTTTTTAAAAATAATCCCTAGAGCCATCGAAACTGATGAGACTGTGGTCTAAAGTGTCTGGCCTACCCATGCTCATTGAAATTTGGGTTTAAACCATTATCGATCTACACAGGTTACCTTTCTGGAAGCCGGATGCACCCAGCTCACTGCTCTGTACAGATTGCACTTGAAGATGAGAACTAGTCTCTCACGTGCCTGAATCAACACTTCAGAACCCAAAACAGGGGATACCTCTATTACAGGGGCGTAGCCAGACCTCATGGTGGGAGGGGGCCAGAGCCCGAGGTTGGGGGCACATTTTGAGTGCCGCCCCCCCCCCACCACCCCGCCTCGCCTCCTTGCCGCTTCCCCTCACAAACAAATACCTTAGCTAGCGGGGGTCCCCAACCCCCGCCAGCCGAAACCTTCTTCAGTGCCGGTCTCCACTGCAGCCGCGTTTGCTGTCTGTCCCCTGCTCTTCTTCTTGCTCCTCCTGTGCACGCTGACGCTCAGTGTCAGCGTGCACAGGAGTAGTAAGGAGAAAGAAGAGCAGGGGGCAGGAGCAAATGCAGCTGCGTCAGCATGCACAGGAGGAACAAGAAGAAAAGAGCAGGGGGCAGGCAGCGAATATGTCAGCTGCACAGGAGAAACAAGAAGAAAGAAGAGCAGGGGGCAGGCAGCGAATGCAGCTGCGTCAGCATGCACAGAGGAACAAGAAGAAGAGCAGGGGGCAAGCAGTGAATGCAGCTGTGTCAGCATGCACAGAGGAACAAGAAGAAGAGCAGGGGCAGGCAGCGAATGCGTCAGCATGCACAGCAGGAACAAGAAGAACGAAGAGCAGGGGGCATGCAGTGAATGCGGCTGCGTCAGCATGCACAGGAGGAACAAGAAGAAAAGAGCAGGGGGCAGGCAGCGAATGTGTCAGCTGCACAGGAGGAACAAGAAGAAAGAAGAGCAGGGGGCAGGCAGCAAATGCGGCTGCGTCAGCATGCACAGGAGGAACAAGAAGAAGAGCAGGGGCAGGCAGTGAATGCAGCTGCGTCAGCATGCACAGAGGAACAAGAAGAAGAGCAGGGGCAGGCAGCGAATGCGTCAGCATGCACAGCAGGAACAAGAAGAACAAAGAGCAGGGGGCATGCAGTAAATGCGGCTGCGTCAGCATGCACAGGAGGAACAAGAAGAAAAGAGCAGGGGGCAGGCAGCGAATGTGTCAGCTGCACAGGAGGAACAAGAAGAAAGAAGAGCAGGGGGCAGGTAGCAAATGTGGCTGAGTCAGCATGCACAGGAGGAACAAGAAGAAGAGCAGGGGGCAGGCAGCGAATGCAGCTGTGTCAGCATGCACAGAGGAACAAGAAGAAGAGCAGGGGGCAGGCAGCGAATGCAGCTGCGTCAGCATGCACAGAGGAACAAGAAGAAGAGCAGGGGCAGGCAGCGAATGCGTCAGCATGCACAGCAGGAACAAGAAGAACGAAGAGCAGGGGGCATGCAGTGAATGCGGCTGCGTCAGCATGCACAGGAGGAACAAGAAGAAAAGAGCAGGGGGCAGGCAGCGAATGTGTCAGCTGCACAGGAGGAACAAGAAGAAAGAAGAGCAGGGGGCAGGCAGCAAATGCGGCTGCGTCAGCATGCACAGGAGGAACAAGAAGAAGAGCAGGGGCAGGCAGTGAATGCAGCTGCGTCAGCATGCACAGAGGAACAAGAAGAAGAGCAGGGGCAGGCAGCGAATGCGTCAGCATGCACAGCAGGAACAAGAAGAACAAAGAGCAGGGGGCATGCAGTAAATGCGGCTGCGTCAGCATGCACAGGAGGAACAAGAAGAAAAGAGCAGGGGGCAGGCAGCGAATGTGTCAGCTGCACAGGAGGAACAAGAAGAAAGAAGAGCAGGGGGCAGGTAGCAAATGTGGCTGAGTCAGCATGCACAGGAGGAACAAGAAGAAGAGCAGGGGGCAGGCAGCGAATGCAGCTGTGTCAGCATGCACAGAGGAACAAGAAGAAGAGCAGGGGGCAGGCAGCGAATGCAGCTGCGTCAGCATGCACAGAGGAACAAGAAGAAGAGCAGGGGCAGGCAGCGAATGCGTCAGCATGCACAGCAGGAACAAGAAGAACAAAGAGCAGGGGGCATGCAGTAAATGCGGCTGCGTCAGCATGCACAGGAGGAACAAGAAGAAAAGAGCAGGGGGCAGGCAGCGAATGTGTCAGCTGCACAGGAGGAACAAGAAGAAAGAAGAGCAGGGGGCAGGTAGCAAATGTGGCTGAGTCAGCATGCACAGGAGGAACAAGAAGAAGAGCAGGGGGCAGGCAGCGAATGCAGCTGTGTCAGCATGCACAGAGGAACAAGAAGAAGAGCAGGGGGCAGGCAGCGAATGCAGCTGCGTCAGCATGCACAGAGGAACAAGAAGAAGAGCAGGGGCAGGCAGCGAATGCGTCAGCATGCACAGCAGGAACAAGAAGAACGAAGAGCAGGGGGCATGCAGTGAATGCGGCTGCGTCAGCATGCACAGGAGGAACAAGAAGAAAAGAGCAGGGGGCAGGCAGCGAATGCGTCAGCATGCACAGCAGGAACAAGAAGAACGAAGAGCAGGGGGCATGCAGTGAATGCGGCTGCGTCAGCATGCACAGGAGGAACAAGAAGAAAGAAGAGCAGGGGCAGGTAGCAAATGCGGCTGAGTCAGCATGCACAGGAGGAACAAGAAGAAGAGCAGGGGGCAGGCAGCGAATGCAGCTGCGTCAGCATGCACAGAGGAACAAGAAGAAGAGCAGGAGGCAGGCAGCAAATGCGGCTGCATCAGCATGCACAGGAGGAACAAGAAGAAGAGCAGGGGCAGGCAGCGAATGCGTCAGCATGCACAGCAGGAACAAGAAGAACGAAGAGCAGGGGGCATGCAGTGAATGCGGCTGTGTCAGCATGCACAGGAGGAACAAGAAGAACGAAGAGCAGGGGGCAGGCAGCAAATGCGGCTGCATCAGCATGCACAGAGGAACAAGAAGAAGAGCAGGGGGCAGGCAGCGAATGCGTCAGCATGCACAAGAGGAACAAGAAGAACGAAGAGCAGGGGGCAGGCAGTGAATGCGGCTGCGTCAGCATGCACAGGAGGAACAAGAAGAATAGCAGGGGCAGGCAGCGAATGCGTCAGCATGCACAGGAGGAACAAGAAGAACGAAGAGCAGGGGGCAGGCAGCGAATGCGGCTGCATCAGCATGCACAGAGGAACAAGAAGAAGAGCAGGGGGCAGGCAGCGAATGTGTCAGCATGCACAGGAGGAACAAGAAGAACGAAGAGCAGGGGGCAGGCAGCGAATGCGGCTGCGCTGGAGACCGGCGCTGAAGAAGGCTTCAGCGCCCCGTAGCTACGCCCCTACTCTATGATACCTCTACACTTTACCCCCACTGTCATGTTTCCTATAGGCATTTATCCATACATCATAATTTGTCATTTTACATTAATAGTTTCTTCCGTGTTTGCATTCTTGGTTGGTCTTTGCATCAGCATTCCCAAATGTATTCCCTTTTTTCGGTGTATACTTCAGCATCCACTACATAGGCATGAAGTGGAGGAGTAGCCTAGTGGTTAGTGTAGTGGACTTTGATCCTGGGGAACTGAGTTTGACTCCCACTGCAGCTCCTTGTGATTCCGGGCAAGTCACTTAACCCTCCATTGCCCCTGGTACAAAATAAGTACCTGAATATATATAAACCGCTTTGAATGTAGTTGCAAAAACCTCAGAAAGGTGGTATATCAAGTCCCAGTTCCCTTTCCCTTCTTTACAACTCATTCTTTTTACTACTTACAACATCAGCATTTACCATATATTTGTTTTTGATGTACTTCTTTTATGGCTTTATGTCATACTTATCAAAGATTATTTTTAATTATTTGTTGGTATTTGGCCATTATTTGTTTAGTTGGTTTTATTGATATTATATGTATTTTAGATGTTTTATTTATTATTTTTTTATTCATAGAGTTAGTAATTTGACCCCTGATGTAGGCGTTGATACGAAACACGGACCATGTCGGGTCCCTTCTTATCTGCATCAATAAAAGATTGTTGGATAACATCTCCAGTGTTGGATTCGGCCTTGATCAGCCTCTACTTTTGTCTGCTGTTGAATCAACAGTCAAGCCTCATCCAACGTAGCTGTCTGGATTTTCTAGCTTCTAGCCCTTTAAAATCAGGAGAGAGGAGACATGATAGAAACGTTTAAATATCTCAAGGGCATTTATGTACAGGGAGAGCTCTGGAATGAGGGGAAATATGACAAAGTTAAGGGGGAATAGGCTTAGGAGTAACCTAAGGAAGTATTATTTCACAGAAAGGGTGGTGGAGGCGTGGAATGGCCTCCCGGTGGAGGTGGTGGAGTCGAGGACTGTTCCAGAATTTTAAAAGCATGGGATAAACAGTGGGATCGCTTAGGAACAGGAAGAATTATGGGTTACAGAGGATGGGCAGAGTGGATGGGTCATATGGCCTTTATCTGCCGTCGTGTTTCTATGTTTCTAGGTCTGAGCGTTCATGGACTTAAGCTGACTATAACTTCACAGGGGATGGTTGGGGTGCAGCAGGTGACAGATATTAGTGGCTAGAGAATTGTTTTCCCCTTGACACTTCTTCCTTAACTCCCTACCCTGCACCCAAAAGAATTTCATGCTCACTTTGCAGCAAAAATCTTTAACCTACTGACAGTGGCGTAGGAAGGGGGGGCGGGAGGGGCTGTCCGCCCCGGTTGCATGCGCTTGGGGGGGTGCCGGCCCCGCTGGTTCCTTGCTCTCGCTGCCCCGGAACAGGTTACTTCCTGTTCCGGGGCAGAGAGAGCAGGGAACCAGCGGGGCAGACGCAGCTCCGAGTGACGTGCACTCGGGCGGATTGGTCCTCCCGCAGGTATGAATGCACTCGGGGGGGGTGCGCCGCAGAGGGGGGGGGGGGGTCCCGCCGTGCTGCACCCGGGGGGGGGGGGGTGCACAGCGGCGACCCGCCCCAGGTGCCATTAGCCCTCGCTACGGCACTGCCTACTGACACTAGGTAAGAGCAGTATTCCCACTTTTGCCCTTTACTGCTTTCAGCATCAAACAATCTTTTCTGTTTTTATTTTCTTTACACTAATGAATCTTAACACTTGGAATTTAATGCCTCTCAGTGCTCCCTGAGTATAAATTGGAGAAAGATGAAAAGCTCTGATTTTATCAGGCCTCGCTCATTTTTCTGTTAAGCACTCCTTCATCACCAGGAGACAACACTTGTTGCCAAGTTTCTCAGCTTATGCCAGTCATACCTCAAGCACCAGAAAACTAAAAGCCTTTTAGAGGGATCCTGCTGTCCCCTGTGGGCACTGTTACGGTGATTGAAGAACCTGAACAGGATAAGAATTGTGTACATTCCATTTCTAAAAATAAAAATGCTCATATATGTGTTATCTTCACTCAGAATGTAAGCGGATTGCTTATTTGTCACGCGTACCCTTTCAAGGCCATGGATTCAGGTGGTTGTGTGCTTATTCCAAACCGGTCGCTAGCAATATTCTTTCTGGAATTTTATTAACCCTAAGTTTTGGAACAATCGTTGAGTGGAGTTGAACGGGTAGATGTGACGCATCTGTTCACGCTTTCCAAAAATACTAGGACTAGGGGGCATGCGATGAAGCTACAATGTAATAAATTTAAAACGAATCGGAGAAAGTTTTTCTTCACTCAACGTGTAATTAAACTCTGGAATTCATTGCCAGAGAATGTGGTAAAGGCGGTTAGCTTAGCGGAGTTTAAAAAAGATTTGGATGGCTTCCTAAAGGAAAAGTCCATAGACCGTTATTAAATGAACTTGGGGAAAATCCACTATTTCTGGGATAAGCAGTATAAAATGTTTTGTACATTTTTGGGATCTTGCCGGGTATTTGTGACCTGGATTGGCCACTGTTGGAAACAGGATGCTGGGCTCGATGGGCCTTTGGTCTTTCCCAGTATGGCAATACTAATATACTTATGTATACACTGCGTAGTTAATTGTATAGTTTGTGGACTGTGTAAAATTACTTTTTTTCTGCTCCACTAGGTGGCAATGTTATCATATTTTTTGCATGCTTTATTTTTGTATTTTAGTTTCCTTATTTTTCCAGATAAGTCCTAGTATTTTGATGCTGTCATTGGTGTGAATTGAAAGGGAGCTTTGACAGCACTGCTTATGAATAGTAATGCATAGCCACCATTGGAAGAAAAAAATAGTTCACAGGTCTCTCTGTGTGATGCTGATGTAGAGCAAGTGCCTGGGTGTGTATGTGGGAGAGGGGGACGCTCCAATGTTTTATATATATATATATATATATATATTAGTCATTAAGAGGAGGTAACAGATGTTACCAGACTAGTAAAAGTGGTGGGAAACCAGAGGTAGAGTGGGTAGGTGAAGAAAACGTGGAGGGAGCTAAGGCATTCTTCTAATAGCATGAAGAATTAAGACATTTAGGAAGCGGTTCCCATTAGGGAATAAATTCTAGAATGATCTGCTTAGTTTTAGATAGAAGGAAAGCATGTAAATGGTGATTTTTCTAGTTATTTACATGCATAAGTGGCCACATACATGCAGAAAAGTACATGCCGTGTTTTAATCGCATATATTCCGGGGGTGGAGTTCGGACGGAGTGCGCAAATATGCATGTAAATTATAGTATTCTAGAATTTTGTTCTAGTCTATATATATAAAAGGCAAGACCAACGTTCTATGAAGCCTCCAGCCGGAAGTGTGAAGCGCCAGAGATATCCGGTTTCCCCATGAGTGAAGGAAAACAGCACAGCACGAAATCCCTCTCTGTAACAGTGAAGGACTCAAGAGGGGGGAGGGGAGAGAGACGCCCTCACTCTCTCTGTAACACAAACACAGAACAGCAGGAAACTTAACACTCAAGGACTGGACTCGGAGGGGGGAGGGAGAGAGGGCAGAGGGCAGGGACACACACACTCCCACATGCACACAGAAGAAAACCTTGCTAGCCCCCGTTTCATTTGCATCAGAAACGGGGCTTTTTTACTAGTATTCTATAAAAGAAGCAGGTTCCTACCTTTCTTTATAGCATAGGCTTGACACACAGTAGCAGTCTGTTGTAGAATTATCATGGCAGGGGGAACGTCTGTAAAAATGCACCTCGAGGGGACCTACGTGGCACCTGTTCTACGAAGGGAAGTAGGCGCCTATTTATACGATGAAACGAACAATTGTGAACGTGGATAGTGTTCCTCAATAGCGGGGGGGGGGGGGGGGGGGGGGAGGGGGATGGTGTATATCAGAAATCTCCACAGAATCGCAGCGTTCTAACAAAATTTAAGTAACCTTTCAAATAATTGTGGTCCATTGATTATTCAAACCACAGTAAGAACCATCTGTAGCGACTCCTTTTCACATAGGCGAAGCACCTATGACTCACCTTTTTCTCGTTGTTTTTCTTAAGCTGACTGCAGCTATGTTAGTATAGAAATATTTATTTGTTCATTTTGCTTAAAATTTATAAGTGAGAAGGGAAGGCAGGCTGAAGCGCCGAGCCTGCTCGCCTTTCACAGCTGCCTCCGGACCCCGAGGTAAGAACTTTTAAATTCTGGGCGGCACGCAGGAAGGAGAGGAGCAGGCAAAGGACTGGGAGAAGAGGGTGGGCAGCCTTGGTTGAAAGGGGGAGGTTGGTAGCAAGAGAGATCATCTTGAACTTTTCCTGCTTGATCCACATGTTGAGTTCATGGCGATTGAGAGTGGGTCGAAGTCCCTTGGTCTTTTGGGGGATGAGGAAGAAGTTGGAGTGGAACCCCTGACCCCTCTACAGCTATGGAATCGCCTCCACTGCTTTGTTCTGAATGAGGAAGGTGAGGTCCACGGCTAGGACTGAAATATGCTGGTAAGGAGTTTTGGATCTCGCAGGAGGGTGGCGTGGCAGGCTGTGGGGCCGGGGGTGAAGTTAAGAGACGATGTCCAAGACCCGTTGCTCTGAGGTGATGCCTTGCCTAGCAGGAAGAAAAAAGCTGAGTCTCCCCCCGACAGGCAGTGTGTCAAAAGCTGGAAGTGGATTTTAGGGAGGGCAGCTGAGATGTGGTAGCTGGCTTCTGTTCCCTAGATCTCTGCTTTGTGGAATAGGGCTGTTGCTAGTGATGCTGTAGATTAGATCTTGTACAGGGAGTGAAGCATCTGCACGGGTAGTACTGTTGTAAACATTGCTGGTGATAGGAGCGACAGAAGCCGGTGGAGGAGGACTTCTGATATTGTTATGTCAGATCCAGCGGGTGAGCAGAGAGTTCAAATATGGTAGTGTAATCCTCCTTGAGTTGAGACACGGTATCCTTCACTGTCTCCCAAAAGAGGCTATCCCCGAGGCAGGGAGCGTCAGCCAAGTGGTCATTTCAACCACACTGTGTGGCTAGCAGCAATACCCACTGCCATTGTTCAGGAGATAATACCATACCATAATTGGTTTGCATCAAATGATAGGTGGATTCCTGAAGGGCAACCTGGAGTTGGTCAGTAGCCTCCAGGGAAGCCCTTTCTAGCTGCTGCAGGACAGAATGCTGGAAGTGGAGGATCTGCAGCTGATGAACAATGATTATTGAAGTCAGCATGGAGCCATGAACATAAGAATAGCCATACTGGGTCAGACCAATGGTCCATATAGCCCAGTATCCTGTTTCCAACCGTGGCCAAGCCATGTCATAAGTAACTGGCAGAAACCCAAATAGTGGCAACATTCCATGCTACCAATCCCAGGGCAAACAGTAGCTTCCCCATGTCTTTCCCAATAGTACACTATGGACTTTTCCTCCAGAAACTTGTCCAAACCTTTTTAAAACCCGGATATGCTAAAGGGGGTTTGGACAGATTCCTGAGGGAAAAGTCCATTGAACATTACTAGGAATTAAGTTTTTTTTTTTTTTTTGGGGGGGGGGGGGGTCCGGGTTCTTGAAGCCTGGATTGGCCACTGTCGGAGACAGGATGCTGGGCTTGATGGGCCCTTGGTTTTTTCCCCGGTATGGCGTTACTTATGTACATCCTCCAGCAAAGAGTTCCAGAGTTTAACTATTTGTTGGGTGAAAAAATATTTCCTCCTATTTGTTTTGAAAGTATTTCCATGTAACTTCCTCGAGTGTCCCCTAGTCTTTGTACCTTTTGGAACGAGTAAAAAATCGATTCAAATTTGACTCGTTCTACACCACTCAGGATTTTGTAGAACTCAGTCATATCCCCCCTCCCCCCCCCCCCCATCCGTCTCTTTTCCAAGCTGAAGAGCCCTAACCTCTTTAGCCTTTCCTCATACGAGAGGAGTTCCATCCTCTTTATCATTTTGGTCGCTCTTCTTTGAACCTTTTCTAATTCTGCTTGTTGTCTTTGTAAAACAAGCTTCACACAAATGCCAGTTCTGGACCTCCTCTCACAGTGGCATCGGGCCTATACATCAGTGTAAAATGGACTTGGCGTAAGTAAAGCTAGACAAAAATGTCAAAACACAGAAATGGGCAACAACTCACCGAATCTGCAATTGTTCAAACAAGGGCCCACAAGCTACAATATGAAACAATTGCAGAAAATATGTCTGCAGTATTACAGCCATCTTTATTTAAAAACTAGCAAAAGAGGCCCGTTTCAGAGCAAATGAAACGGGCGCTAGCAAGGTTTTCGTCGCCAACACCCCCTCCCTCCCTGGCCAACCCTTTCTTTGTTCTGCCATTGCTCCGCCCCCAACGTCATGACGTTTGATGTGAGGGCGGGGCCCAGAGCGATTCCCCCCGCCCCCCTGCCAACCCCTTCGTTGTTCTGCCAATGCTCCGCCCTCGAGGGCGGGGCCCGGAGCGATTTTGGTGGCTTCACCACCACGAACCTTCGAACCTTTTTGAAGGAAGTCAGGGCTTGGCTTCACTGACATCAGTGTCCTCAGAACGTTGAGGGTGAGTTTTATTCTAGTAGATGAAGTACGGTGTCTACCAGTGCTACTCCTATTAATCACTAGAAGATGTACACAGCATTGATTATATGCACATGAGGCAGGCCCTGCTTGACAGATCTTGCGATCTATTCAAGACAGAGAAACAGGACAAATAAGCGATCAGGGAGTATATTTCTGAGAAACCCAGTGGCGATCCTAGGTCGGTTGCCACCCGGGGCGGATCGCTACTGCGCCCCCCCCCCCCCCCCCGGGTGCAGCGGCGTCCGTTCCCCCAGGGTGCAGTACGACACCCCCCCTTCCCGGCGCATCAAGCCCCCCCCCCCCCCCCCCACCCCGGGTGCATTGTTGGCTGCTGGAGGGTGCAGAGAGCAGCCGCGCGCCTGTCAGCTCCACTGGCTCCCTGCTCCCTCTGCCCCGGAACAGGAAGTAGCCTGTTCCGGGGCAGAGGGAGCAGGGGACCAGCGGAGCCGACAGGCGCACGGCTGCTCTCTGCACCCTCCAGCAGCGTGCAGCCGGGACGGACCGCCCCCACCGCCCCGCCCTTGCTACGCCACTGGAGAAACCCACTCTTTTTTAAATAGGAAAGGAGGTACTGTACACTTCTCTGCCCTTCCCTGGAGAACCAGAAAGCAAAGCCCCCTGCTGCCCCGCACTTGCTCTCTAGGTTGATGACACATTCTGAGGCCCCTTTATACTTACGCCCCACCTTTGAAGCTGGGCAGGACCTCCATCCGTATTACCTCACAGTACAAGAATCCTCCCAGTTCTGGATAACTCCCAGTCGCTAGCAGATAGCCTTCAAAGAAATACCTTAGTGGATCCCTGCATGTGGGTAGCGGAGATGCCAGTTTACCCAGTTCCAGACTGAAGACTTCTTAGCCTGTCCTGATTTTGATAGCACCTGATGCTGCCCATTTGAATCAGTGCTGCAGGAGGCTGGGGTGGTAAGAAATCCAGGACTGCATTTTTCTTTCTCTCACCCTTTGAGAGGTGTAACTGACCTCTCCTTTCCCAGTGAGAACAGTTTCCCAAGTGCACAGATTCAGCGAACTAGCTGCAAGACTTCACAGTGAGAGGCTGATGGAACAAGGCCTAATACCACAGAATGCAGTAAATTGATTATAGGCACGCATCTGCACCTGTTCTTCCGCACCTAAATATGAGTCTTTCAAAAATTGTTTGCACTTATTTTTCAAAGGGCTCATATTTAAGCGTGTGCTGACTCTGGCTTTGCTTGGACATGTGCATGGACTTCCTTCTGCTTGCAAAACAAGTCAAACCTAGCACCTAAATGTGAAAGATTGACAAGATATCTTCTCTGCAAAACTTTCCAAGCTGTCCTGGACCTGGCGAACAAATTCTCGCATTGTACATGCGTCATAAGTGGGCAGTGTACCCTTGGCATTGCATGGGATCCAATAATTAGCTTGTTAGCATACAGTTTAATACTGTATGGATGTATGGGTGGATGTGAAGCGACTGTTCACGCTATCCAAAAATACTAGGACTAGAGGGCATGAGTTGAAGCTACAGTGTGGTAAATTTAAAACGAATCGGAGAAAATTTTTCTTCACCCAACGTGTAATTAGACTCTGGAATTCGTTGCCGGAGAACGTGGTACGGGCGGTTAGCTTGACGGAGTTTAAAAAGGGGTTAGATAGATTCCTAAAGGACAAGTCCATAGACCGCTATTAAATGGACTTGGAAAAATTCCGCATTTTTAGGTATAACTTGTCTGGAATGTTTTTACGTTTGGGGAGCGTGCCAGGTGCCCTTGACCTGGATTGGCCACTGTCGGTGACAGGATGCTGGGCTAGATGGACCTTTGGTCTTTCCCAGTATGGCACTACTTATGTACTTATGTACTTATCCTGCACTGTGTCTTCCCTCACAAGCTAACATACTTGATCAATTCCACTTTGCATCACTGGGCACGTGCAACCCGCATTTTACATGTGGTTATCCCGTGGCTAAGCCTGCTGTTGCTTTCTGCATCGGCCCTTTAGAGTTTCACATTTAGTGGTCTTTTTACTAAGGTGTGCTGAAAAATGGACTGTGCTAGGGTTGGCACGTGTTTTGGGCATGCGCAGATCCATTTTTCAGCGCGCCTGTGAAAAAGGCCTTTTTAAAAAACTTTTGCTGACAATGGATGTGCGGCAAAATAAAAATTGGCATGTGTCCATTTTGGGTCCGAGACCTTACCGCCACCCATTGACTTAAGGTCTCGTGGTAACTGTGCGGTAATCATCTATGCACTTAGAATGACGATTACCGCCCAGTTTCTGAGGTGGAAACAGCAAGCAGATGTTACTGGGGACTTTGATGCATCCCCCACTCAATTCTTAAGCAAGTCTTCTTTATTGTAGTACTCAGAATAAACAAAGAAAATCCAACTTACAGTTCAGTTGCTTAGACAGAATTGTTGCCTTCTGCACAGAGTCCGTATCTAGCCACCCCAGAGGCAAGGAGATGGCCAGAACCTCAGCCCAGCTGAGAGGAAAAGCTGTAACAATCAAAGCAAAATAAGGGGGAGAAACTCAGGGAAAATAAATGGTGAAAAATATTGATGGAATTACAGTAGGTTAAGGAGAGATCAGCCCTAGAACATCTGCTGATAACAAAGCATGCTAGCCAGACTGGGCTCTCTCACACAGCCCGTAGGGGCAGAGAGAGAAGGCTGGCCCTCGCTCAGAGCTAACAGCCAATACGAAAAGCTCACAAGGAGTCACTCACAGGATACTACAAACTATAGAAAAAGCAGTCCTAATGCACAGTGCTATCTATTACACAGACAATGCCCATATTAAATGTATATAACAATGCACCTTGCCTCCATGAATGTGGAAACAGGAGACTCTAGAATCGAGCTGAAGAGCTAGCATCTGAAACTGAGAATTGGAGAGGGTATGGTATTGGAAGCCTGAAAATTCAAGGAAACGTAACTCTTATTTCCACTAATGACCTGACAGCTGAGGGCGGAGGATAGCAGGGGCGTAGCCAGACAGACATTTTTGGATGGGCCTGAGTCCAAGGTGGGTGGGCATGGAATTCATGCCCCCTTCTGCTCTGCGTTGCTTCGCTCACTGCTCCATCTGCAAGTCCAAAATATGAAATACCTGAGCAGGAGGGGATCTACAAACCCCACCAGCTGAAGATTTCCTCTTGCTCAGGCAGTCAACGCGCTTCCATACAGCAGCCAGGAGTACTTTCCTCGAGCTGATGCCACAGCCAGCAGGCTGTGCATGCATGAAAACTAAGCATGCGCAGAGGGGCTGGTGTTGGTTTCAGATCGAGGCAAGTGCTGCCAGCTGCCATTTAGAAGAGCACTGGCCGCCTGAAGAGGAGGAAATCTTCAGCTGGCGGGTTTGAGGATCTCTGCCAGCCATAGCAAGAGTACCACAATTTTGGGTGGACCTGAGTCCAAATAGGGTGAGCCCTGGCCCACCCAGGCTCACCCATGGCTACGCCACTGGAGGATAGTGATAATTTATCAGAGTAAAACTGTCCTATGGGGAGGGGCTGTCAAAGGCTTTTAGGTTACCAGCCAATGAAGGAGGAGGGGGATCTGAGCCTTTCTAAAAGGGAACCGTGGACAGCCATCAACACTTAAAAGAACCATTATGGGTATTGTCATGGTAAAGGAATGTTAAGAGCAGGTGTATGCTGTGCTGGGAGCAAGGAAACAGGGATCTGCTACCTGGAAACTTCATTTGCATATTTGATCAAGGACTGGCTCAAAGCTATATTTATGGATTATTCTATTGGGACATGAGAAGCTTGGAGATTTCAAACTAAACCTAAAATTACCATTGTGCCAATATTGTTGAGTGGTGAATGTGCTGCTGCAAAGTTTTGAAACTTGTTCATCAGTTCACACTCAGTGACAAAGTAGGAGAAAGTAAGGACCTCTGCAAGTAGAAAGTTGTATTTCTGTGGATTCTTCTGCTTTGCTTAGTTCTCTTGGCTGCTGGTCTCATCCCTACCCTAGAGTTTACGCTCTTTAGACATTCACTGCTTGATAAGCTTACATATTAAGCATATCAAACAGGGCCCAAAGCGCTGAGCAGCAGAAGGACTTGAGCAACATTTTGCCGTAAAGTATACTTTTTATATTAAATTTTCTCTTTTAAAACATATGAAAACTACTCTGATGGTCTGAAACACTTCCTGACCAGAAAAACAAATATGCACCTCACCAGTATAATACAGTTACTTTTTTTTTTTTCAGGTTTTCTGTTTGCTCACAAAAAGCAAAGGTTTAACCTCTCCTGAAGCACCAGATAAAAGAATCCAAGAGGTGTTCGTAGGTGCAAACAAAATCTTAAGTCCTAAGATGATGTAAGTGCGGCAGAAAAGCAGAATGTTGTTAACAGTCCCTGTTACCCAGTGGCGTAGGAAGGGGGGGGGGGGCGGTGGGGCGGTCCGCCCCGGGTGCACGCGCTGGGGGGGTGTCGGCGCCGCTGGTTACCTGCTCACTTTGCCCAGGAACAGGTTACTTCCTGTTCCGGGGCAGAGAAAGCAGGGAACCAACGGAGCCGACGCAGCTCCCAGAGACGACGTGCACTCGGCGGGGCGGAGCGCCAGCGGTAAAGATGCACTCCAGGGGGGGGGGGTTGCGCGCGCCGAGGGGTGGTGCGCCGTGCTGCACCCGGGGGGGGGGGTGTGCGCAGCTGCGACCCGCCCCGGGTGTCAGCCGGCCTCGTTACGCCGCTGCTGTTACCTGCTGCTCTGGTTGCTCTGGTCTCTTGGCAGAATGTTGCCAGGGTCCTTCTGCTGCTTAGCCACCCACGTCTCTTCCCATGGAGAACCAGAGAAGAGAAGAAACCTGCTGCATAAAGAGTGCTTGAAATGACCTCACTTGGTTGCCATAGTTTCTGCAAATCTGATGGTACCTCCCTGTAAAATACTTAGTTCATTTAGGGAAAGGTAGGATCTTCCCTGTTTCTTGTCCCTCACATTTCCAGCACTGCTAAGCATCAGTAGATGGTTGATTTGGGGAGGAATTTAGGGATCTGTTCTGCCTTTTCACAGGGATGATCGGCATGCATTTTAAACCCAAGTAAGCAGAGAACATCACCAGAATAAACTCTCACCTCTTTATCCAGTTCTTTTAACACAGGCTTACAGTTTGGTAGCAGAGGCTACAATTCTTCTCAACCAGCAGTCCCTAGGCACGAGAGGCTGGGAAAGGGTTTGGCACATACTGAGTGGTAATGCAGTTTAACTACAATAATAAAACTCACCCTCAACGTTCTGAGGACACTGACGTCAGTGAAGCCAAGCCCTGACTTCCTTCAAAAAGGTTCGAAGGTTCGTGGTGGTGAAACCACCAAAACTGCTCCGGGCCCCTCCCTCGAGGGCGGAGCAATGGCAGAACAATGAACGAGTTGGCAGGGAGGGAGGCGGGGGTGGGTGGGAAATCGCTCCGGGCCCCGCCCTCGTGTCAAACATCATGACGATGTGGGCGGAGCAATGGCAGAACAACGAAGGGGTTGGCCAGGGAGGGGGGGGGGGTGTTGGCGACGAAAACCTTGCTAGCGCCCGTTTCATTTGCTCTGAAACGGGCCTCTTTTACTAGTACTTATATAAGAGGTACAGTGAAAAGCTTGATGGAATTACAGTGGTCTTCAAAGCGTGCACATCAAGATCAGTAAAGTACAACTTCTTTCAACCTTGAGGGAAGAGCAAGATCGGGGAGCAGGGCAGACTACTTGCCCAGCATGCACAGAGCTAAAGACACCCAATAAGAAAGCCCCATAAGACATAAGAAGCTGGAACATGTGCTCAAAAGGAGCCTATTACAGGGAACTACAGGGATTTGTCATCCAAGGGCACAGTGCCATCTAATAACAGATAATGCAATCTAGTACAAACAGTGCCTTATAATGTACACAAACACTATCACCAATTATGTCGGTTATCAAAGAGAGTTTTTAACTGCAAGCCACACGGATGGTTTTGGTGTGTGTACATTGCACAAATTTTCCAAATTAGCCATATTGTTCCTCTTTCAAAATGAACAAGGAAGAAGTCTCTTAGGGGCCGTTTTACTGGTAAAATCTGGGCTTAGCGTGTTCTAATGTGGGAATTTTCCTGTGCGCTAAGCCCAGATTTAAAACAGCAATTTGTAGAGCATGTAGGTATTCCTGGGGAGAAGTTTTGGTAGAGCAGGGCAAGGTTGCAATGTAACAGGCCAGCACATAAACCAGCTTCTTCAAAACAGGAATAGATTTGTGCAAGAGCATTTATCTGCCACTAGGGGCCACTGTAGGAGCAGTGCCAACCCAATCACAGAAAATAAACTGTTGTTAGGAAAGTGACCTTTTTTTATCCACATGGTGCTTAGATCAAATTGATAAAAATATTTACAATTTTTGAACTGTACAGCTGAGGCCTGCACCTGTATATCAACAGCACGGAGTTTGAATTGACCCCACAGTGCTGTTTTCTGGGCACCGGTCTGGATACAGGCTGGCACCTGTATATCTTCCGGCAGCCATGCAAGCCCAAGATATTCAATGCTGGTGCCCAGATTAGACCTGGCATTGAATATCCAGATAACAAGCATTGCCATACTGGTACAGACTGAAGGTCCATCAAGCCCAGTGTCCTGTTTTCAACAGTGGCCAATCCAGGTCACAAGTACCTGGCAAGTTCCCAAAACAGTAAAACAGATTTTATACTGCTTACCCTAGAAATAAGCAGTGGATTTTCCCAAGCCCATCTTAATAATGGCGTATGGACTTTTGTTTTAGGAAATTATGCAAACCTTTTTTAAACCCTGCTAAGCTAATTTTCTTTTACCACATGGCAATGAATTCCAGAGTTTAATTACACATTGAGTGAAGAAATATTTTCTCAGATTTGTTTTAAATTTGCCACTTAGTAGCTTCATTGTGTGCCCCCTAGTCCTATTATTTTTGGAAAGCACAAGCAATTCACGTCTACCTATTCCACTCCATTAAGTATTTTATAGACCTCTATCATATCTCCCTTCAGCCATCTCTTCTCCAAGTTGAATAGCCGTAGTCTCTTTAGCCTTTTCTCAATGGGATGCCATTCCACCCCTTTTATCATTTTTATCGCCTTTCTCTGTGCCTTTTCTGATTCCACTATGTTTTTTGAGATGCGGTGACCAAATTACACACAGTATTTGAGATGTGGTCTCACCATGGAGTGATACAAACAGGCTCATTTTCAAAGCACTTAGCCTCCCAAAGTTCCATAGAAACCTATGGAACTTAGCCTCCCAAAGTGCTTTGAAAATATGCCAGAAAGGCATTATAATTGTTTGTGCCTTTCGTGCTGCACCTCCAGAGTCTCTAATCACGGTCAGCACTACTTACACAATACAATCCTCTCAACCGATATCTTAAGAGCTGGACAGCGGATAAAACTTATTTATACTGAAACAAAGAAAAAAGGACCAGAGAAGCGCTTCTCGGGGTTAACACTGGTTTATTTAATTATCCAAAGATTAGGATAAAAAAATTAAGAAAAATAGTCATAGAAATAGTCTAGAATATGACAGAAGTAAGAACATATTATAGAAATAGAAATCACAATGGAAAGTTGGCCAGGGCAGTCTCCCAGTTCTCTGGCATGAGACCAGGAGCGCTGCACACTGACCAGCCTCCTATCTGGCAGAGAGATATTATATAGGATTTCTTTTCCCTTTCAATACCAGAGGAGCACAAGAAGGGGGAAGGGTTTCTTCTTACCCACTTAATTAGCATCTTACAGTCAGGCAGGATCTCCTGACAATAAAGAAATATATAGCATCTGTTTATATTTCCTTTTGAAGATGCATTTGGTCTGTTGTCCAAGTGTTTTGGACCTCTTCTATTCATCTTTACAGCCGTTCTCACAAAATTTCTCAGAACCTTTAATTAGTATTTCCCCTATTCTGAAAGAGGAGACAAATGTTAATTACTGCTTCCTTATAGAGTTGTTATAGAGGTGTTAGGTTTCTCTTGTCAATAGAACTATTGCTATTGACTCCAGGGATCAGGGAGATAGTGTTTGAATTGTTCTAGGCAGAGAAGGAAATAAGGTGTTACCTGGTCTTCCTCTCATGGTTGTAAAAAAAGGGTAATTCTCTCCTGGATAGTAGCCTTACTTCAAAGGGCATGGGAAAGAATTCTGTCTTCTGACCATATTCAATGGGAGAGATTCTCCCCCTTCTGCAATAATATTTTCTTATCCAGTCCTGACTACAGGATTTCTCTCTCTCTCTCCTCTGTCAGCCCCCCTGCCCCCTACACCTGGAACTTCCTTTGATCTGCATCCTAAAAGTCTCTCAAAGGCTAATAAACACACTCATGTGAACAGCAAATGGATTGTCTTTCACTTGCTTGGTCAGAGGAAGGTGGGGGGAAGAGGTGGGGGTACTTGCTCCACCTGGCCTGCATAATATCATTGTAATTTACAGAAAAAAAAGAGAAATTTCCACTTCTCATCGTCTGTACATTAATTCTTAGATATTAGATACTTAGCAGCACTGAAACTGCTTGGTTCAGGCCTTCATAAGTACAAAGTACACCTCCACCAACATAATATTCTCATTTTTGTTTTCCATTCCGTTCCTTATAATTCCTAACGTATTTGCTTTCTTATCCGCTGCTGAACAATGAACAGAGAGTTTCAACCAGTGGTGTGCTGGTAAATTTTTAAGAATGGGCTCCCTGTCCGGGCATAGCCAGTCTTGCAATTTTGTTGAGGGTCCCAGGGGTGGACTGGGGGGGGGGGCATTGAATTCCTCTCTTCCCCCCTCCCCCCCATGCAGGCGCGCTAGGCCTTTGGTGACAGGGTTGTCGAGCCCCACCAGCCAAATTAATGGACTGTCGCTGCTCCCCACTACTTGTTTCTGGCTGTGACCTGCATGCCAGGAGCATGCGCGAAAAGTCCCGGCATGCTGCTTAGAGCCTGAAACAGTGGCAATGTATTTATTTGGCTGACGGGGCTCAGCATCCCCATCGGCAAAGTAAAAGAGAGTTCAAGAGGGGGCCCAAGGAAATTTTAGGAGCCGGTTGTTCAAGTAGCCAGGGGGCGCCCGCTTTAACAACTGCTCCCAAAATTCTTAAAAACTTAACAGACGGCTCTCGTAGGCCAGTGCATGCCGGCTCCAGCACACCATTGGTTTCAACATATCACCAATGATGGTACCTAGATCCTTTTCCTGAGTGGGTTCCTCTTTCTCACATTCATCACTTTGCTCTTGTTCACCTTAGATTCTACATATTGCGCCAAAAAAAAATCATCATTGAAAAAACCCTCTTAAGCATTAGCCTATAAGCCGTGCCTACATGTGTAAATTTAGGGACCACCATTTGCACCGACAAGAACATAGTGCAAATGTTCGCGCCAAAATTTATGCGTGGGGCATTTTTATTCTGTAATTATGCACATAACAAAGCCACACCCTGTTCCACCCCAAAATGCCCATGACCATCCCCTTTCCGCTCCCCCCTTTTTTGGGCTGCACGTGAAGTTTGGGCGTGTACCCCGTGCCTAGCTTTACGCACATAACACCCAATTAAATCTAATGAGTGCCAATAATTGTTGAAAAGCCAATTGACACGAATTGATTCATTAGCCTATTAAATTGAGTGTCCAAATTGGGACCGTGCCTAACTTTGTGAGCACAACTTTTGGCAACCTTTATAGAATCAGGGGGTAAATGTCATCTGCCATTTGGATGCCAGTCTCCCAGTCTTGTAAAAGGCCTCTTTACAGTCATTTTACGATTTAACAACTTTAAATAACTTTGTGTCATCAGCAAATTTAATTACCTCAATAGTTACTCCCACCTCTAAATCATCAAGAAACTTCAGACCGCTCAAAACACGGCAGCCAGGCTCATATTTGGAAAAACGCAATTTGAAAGCACCAAACCCCTCCGAGAAAAACTGCACTGGCTCCCAATCAAAGAACGTATTGCTTTCAAAATCTGCGCCCTGGTTCATAAAATCATTTACAGCAAAGCCCCGGGATACATGACAGACCTCATAGACCTACCAACCAGAAACACAACAAGATCAGCACGGACATACCTAAATCTCCACTACCCAAACTGCAAAGGACTCAAATACAAATGAACTTATGCATCCAGCTTTTCCTGCATAAGTACACAACTATGGAACACATTACCAAAAGCCATGAAAACAACTTATGACCACCTGAACTTCTGGAAATCACTAAAAACTAACCTGTTCAAAAAGGCATACCCTACTGATCCAACCTAAATTTCCTGAACCCTGCAACACAATCGAAACCAAAGAGCGCAATGGACATAACACAACTCTTCCTCTCTACGATTCCCTATTGTGTCTATTATACATAAACCTTATTCTACCACTGCATCACTTTGTAATTGTTCATACCGGAATTGGCGATCGCCTTTACGGTACTATGTAAGTCACATTGAGCCTGCAAATAGGTGGGAAAATGTGGGATACAAATGTAACAAATAAATTTATAAATGTTGAAAAGCAGTGGTCCCAGCACAGACCCCTGTGGAACCCCACTTTCTACCCTTCTCCATTGAGAATGCTGACCATTTAACCCTACTCTCTGTTTTCTCTCTTTTAACCAGATCTCAATCCATAATCAAACACTACCTCCTATCCCATGACTTAATAATTTCCTCAGGAGTCTTTCATCAGGTAGTTTATCAAATGCTTGCACATAAGTGGATACACGCATATATACCTGGTTACACTAATATTCTATAACTCCCAAATTCTATAAAGGACACGTATGAGGAGAGACTTGCTGACCTGAACATGTATACCCTGGAGGAAAGGAGAAACAGGGATGATATGATACAGACATTCAAATATTTGAAAGGTATTAGTCCGCAAATGAACCTTTTCCAGAGATGGGAAGGCGGTAGAACTAGAGGACATGAAATGAGATTGAAGGGGGGCAGACTTAAGAAAAATGTCAGGAAGTATTTTTTCACAGAGAGAGTGGTGGATACTTGGAATGCCCTCCTGCGGGAGGTGGTAGAGATGAAAACGGTAACGGAATTCAAACATGCGAGGGATAAGCATAAAGGAATCCTGTTCAGAAGGAATGGATCCTCAGAAGCTTAGCCGAGATTGGGTGGTGGAGCCGATGGGGGGAGGCGGGGCTGGTGGTTGGGAGGCGGGGCTAATGCTGGGCAGACTTCTACGGTCTTTGCCCTGAAAATGACAGATACAAATCAAGGTAAGGTATACACAAAAAGTAGCGCATATGAGTTTATCTTGTTGGGCAGGTCTTTTTCTGGCGTCATCTACTATGTTACAATGTTACTATGACACCTTACGTTGTGTGCTAATTTGGCCATATGGCCAAATTGCAGGCACAACCTAATTGATTAACGAGCCAGTTGGCACTTAAGCATCCAATTAATGGTACTAATTGGCTTTAATGAGAATGCACGCACACAACGTTTTAGGTGCATTCTACAATGTGTTGTACGTAAATTCTAATGTGTGCAGTTGAAAACGGGGTGTGGCCATTGGTATGGAATGGGCGGGTGGTGTGTGTTTCAAAACACTATGCACACTGTTGTAGAATACACCTGATCTGCGCCTAAGTTAGGTGTAGGTAGACATGGTTTTAGGTGGCCTAAATGGAGTCACCTAATTTTTAAGTGCAAGAACAGCACGTGCGTATTTTATAAACTACACCTAACTTCAGGTGTAGATTATAGAATGTTTTTTTGGCGCTATATATAGAATTTACCACTAAGTGACCACTTTCCTTTATTGAGTTTACACCTTTATATAAGCACACAGTAATTGATTTACTCTTTAGAAGCCCATTTATCTGGAACTACACTACTACTACTATTTGACATTTCTAGAGCGCTACCAGGGTTACGCAGCGCTGTACAAAAAAAAAACCAAAGGACAGTCCCTACTCAAGGAGCTTACAGTCTGAAGGACAAAAAGGACAAGAGTGCAGTCAATCAAAAATTGGGACAGTCTAGATTTCTTGGGTAGAGGTACAATGGTTAGGTGCCGAAAGCGACATTGAAGAAACGCATTAGCTGTTAATATTTGAACTAGGTTGATTGAGATTATGCAGTTTAACATTTTCTGTAACATAAATAATTTAGGGCCCCTTTTTACCAAGCTGTGGCAAAAGGGAGCCTGCGCTGGCGAGGCCCCCTTTTACTGCAGCTGGTAAAAGGGATGTCTCATTTTTCTACAGGAAATGGCCGTTCGGCAAGTAAAGCACTTTCCGCATGGCCATTTTTGGGGGGAGCCCTTACCGCCACCCATTGAGGTAGCAGTAAGGGCTCCCGTGCTAACCCGGAGGTAACCAGGCAGCATGCGGCACTGCCCGATTACCACCAGTACACTCTGGTGCTACAAAAATAATTAAATTTTTGTAGCACCAGAAATGAGAGCGCACTAGGGGTGGGAAGAACCCAGAGACGTCCAAATCAGTATAATCGAAACCCTATTTTGGACGTCTCCAACTGCAGTCCGTTGCAAGGACATCCAAATTTCAAGGGGGTGTGTTGGAGACATAGCAAAGGCAGGACTTGTCGTGTCTAACACTTGGACGTCTTTGACCCATAATTGAAAAAAACAAGGATGCCCCTGACGAACACTTGGTTGTTTTCACCTGGACGTGTTTTTATTACGAATAAGGCACAAAAAGGTGCCCGAAATGACCAGATGACCACCGGAGGGAATGGGGGATGACCTCCCATTACTCCCCCAGTGGTCACTAACCCCCTCCTACCCTCAAAAGAGTCTTTAAAAATATTTCGTGCCAGCCTCAGATGTCATACTCAGGTCCATGACAGCGCATGAAGGTCCCAGGAGCGGTTTTAGTGGGTACTGCAGTGCACTTCAGACAGGCGGACCCAGGCCCATACCCCACCCCCTACTTGTTACATTTGTGGAGGAAACAGCAAGCTCTCCAAAACCCACCACAAACCCACTGTACCCATATATAGGTGCCCCCCTTCACCCATAAGGGCTATGGTAGTGGTGTACAGTTGTGGGTAGTGGGTTTTGGGGGGCTCAGCACACAAGGTAAGGGAGCTATGTTCCTGGGAGCAATTTATGAAGTCCACTTCAATGCCCCCTAGGATGCCCAGTTGGTGTCCTGGCATGTCAGGGGGACCAGTGCACTACAAATGCTGGCTCCTCCCACATCCAAATGGCTTGCATTTGGATGTTTTTGACATGGATGTCTTTGGTTTCGAAAATTTCCGAAAGTCAGAAATGTCCAAATCCAAGGACGTCCAAATTTAAGGATTTGGACGCCTGACGGTATTTTTGAAACGAAAGATGGACGTCCATCTTTTTTCGAAAATACGGGGGACCCTGGATTTCAACGTTTTGCAAAGACGTCCAAATTGCAGCTTGGACATTTTTTTTCGAAAATGTCCCTCTTTGTCACCTAAATGACAGTATTCTGATCATTTAAGTTCATTCTTTCACCTACATGTTGGCCACTTCTTAATCACCTCCCTAGTAGGTAAAACCAAAAGCATTTTTATGTCTTTAATGTTATGCTGTTTATTGGTTCCCTAGCAAAGTGGTCAACCCAAAGTGGCAGACACTCATGGAGTAGAATGCCCGTCTGAAAATAAATGAAGCTCCATTAATTCTGGCTGATTTGCACTGCACCTGAGTTCATGAATATTCTCCATCACAGTCGAAATTTCAGCTTGCTACTTCCCTGAAATGGTTTTTTTTTTTAATTTAATGTATTTTAATTGTGCTGTTGTGAAGCCATTTAGGGCTTGATTCCCTGCAGAATATTATTCCCATTTTGTGTCTGTGGGCAGAGCTTTTCAAAACAAATTAAAAAAAAATTCTATAAATATCATCTGAGGAAGAAATAGAGAAAGTCAGTAGAGCACCTTTTACAGTGGAGAGTGAGCTGCATGACAACTGCTGCATTTTGACTTACGACAGCTGAACCCAAACAGCTGAACTTGAGCATGAAAGCATAAATTAAGACCGTAGATTCCCTAGAGTACATATTGCTTTTTCAGCACAATAAGTGGGTTTTATTTTTCCATGCAAGAGTTGTGTGGTACTGGGGAAAGGCATGTAAGAAGTTTTGAGACAAGATTTTCACATGTGTGCATAGAATGTGCGCATCCATAAACTCTCGTGACTTGCCATATTCATATTTCAAAATTGCAGACATTAGAGCTGGCACTGAAAGATAATACCCCAAGCCAACATAGTTGTCAAGAATTATAGAGGTTGGGCCCTGTTTACCAAGCTATTCTAGAGGCGCGCTAACATTTTTATTGTACATTAAGCATTAGTGCCCACAAGCCGTGTAGCAGGGGCGTAGCCAGACTTCGGCGGGAGGGGGGGTCCAGAACCCGAGATGAGGGGGCACATTTTAGTCCCTCCCCCGGCAACCCCCCCCCCCACCATTGCCGACCCCCCACCGCTGCTGGCACCACCACCAACTTTGACCCCCCCGTCGACGACCCTCTTGACCCCCCCTCCCGCCGCCAACCCCCCCCTTCGCCGTCACCTACCTTTGCTGGCGGGGGACCCCAACCCCCGCCAGCCGAGGTCCTCTTCTTCCTTCGTTCTGTTTCTGAGTCTGCGTGCAGGACGTCAGACTCAGAAACAGAACGAAGGAAGAAGAGGACCTCGGCTGGCGGGGGTTGGGGTCCCCTGCCAGTAAAGGTAGGCGACGGGGGGGGGGGGTTGATGGCAGGAGGGGGGGGGTCGACAGGGTCGTCAGCAGGGGGGTCCAGGGCCAAATCCATGGGGGCCCAGGCCCCTGTGGCCCCACTTAGCTACGCCCCTGCCATGTAGATGCCCATAGTATTCCTAAGGGGCGTCTACACGTTTATTATTATTATTATTAGTCCCTGCTCAAAAGAGCTTACAATCTAAATAATACAGACAGACAAGCCAGTAATGGGTGAGAAGGAAGGAAGGGACAAGGTTAGCACATGCTAATTTTTAGCACACGCTAAAAACGCAAGCGCACCTTAATAAACAGGGCACTTAATTTATTCAGATAAAAGAAAAAACGTCGACACCTCTTGGGAATAGAATGAATGCTGTTTGCTTCATGGTACTGCATTTACAAGTACAAAGTTTCAACTAATTTGTATTGGAAAATGCACTGAGAAACGGTGAGTTTTTAGTTTCAGGGGCCCTTTTGCTAAGCCGCGTAGGCGCCTATGTGCTCCCAACACATGCCAATTCAGAACTAACACCTGGCTACCGCTTAGCACGAGTGGTAATTTCATTTTCTACGAGCGCCCACTACGTGCCTTGGAAATTTTATGGCGCACAGTTCTGACCGGGCGGTAATCGGCATTGTACATGTGCTGATGATTGCCGCCTTGTTAGCGCGTGAGACCTTACCGCTAAGTCAGTGGGTGGTGGTAAGGTCTCAAGCCCAAAATGGACGTGGTCCAGTTTTCATTTTGCCACACGTCCATCATCGCCCCCCCCCCCCCCCCCCCAAAAGAGGCCTTTTTTTGCAGATGCGCTTAAAAATGAACCTGTGCACGTCCCATACACACGTCTACACCACCGCAGGCCACTTTTCGGCACACCTTAGTAAAAGGACCCCCACAGTATTTTAGTACTAATAGCCTGGTTTTCTTGGGCATAATTTTGTGTAGAACCATATCACCAGAATGCTCTATCATATAAATGAAAGCAGTATATAATTGGAATTCTCCTGCCCCCATCTTACTGATGTGCCTCTACGCTCTTTGGAAAACAGTTGTGTAGATATCATTATTCAAACAGGTTTGTAACTGTTTTTTTCCCCCCTAGGAAAGCTGTAATTAGGTAATCTAGCTTATTTTCGAAAGGGAAGGACGCCCATCTTCCGACACAAATCGGGAGATGGGCGTCCTTCTCCCGAGGTCGCCCACATCGGCATAATCGGAAGCCGATTTTTTGTGTCCTCAACTGCTTTCCGTCGCGGGGACGACCAAAGTTCACGGGGGCGTGTCGGCCGTGTACCGAAGGCGGGAAAGAGGCGCGGTTAAGAGATGGGCGTCCTTGGCTGATAATGGAAAAAAGAAGGGCGTCCCTCATGAGCATTTGGCCGACTTGGTCCCTTTTTTTTCATGACTAAGCCTCGAAAAGGTGGCCGAACTGACCAGATGACCACCGGAGGGAATCGGGGATGACCTCCCCTTACTCCCCTAGTGGTCACCAATCAAATTCAAAAACATTTTTTGCCAGCCTCAAATGTCATACCCAGCTCCATGACAGCAGTATGAAGGTCCCTGGAGCAGTTTTTAGTGGGTGCAGTGCACTTCAGGCAGGCGGACCTAGGCCCATCCACCCCCCACCTGTTACACTTGTGGTGGTAAATTTGAGCCCTCCAAAACCCACCCGAAACCGACTGTACCCACATATAGGTGCCCCCTTCATCCCTAAGGGCTATGGTAGTGGTGTACAGTTGTGGGGAGTGGGGTTTGGGGGGGGTTTGGAGGGCTCAGCACCGAAGGTAAGGGAACTATGGACTTGGGAGCAATTTGTGACGTCCACTGCAGTGCCCCCTAGGGTGCCCGGTTGGTTTCCTGGCATGTGAGGAGGACCAGTGCACTACGATTGTTGGCTCCTCCCATGACCAAAGTGCTTGCATTTGGTCGTTTCTGAGATGGGCGTCCTTGGTTTCCATTATCGCCGAAAATTGGGGACGACCATCTCTAGGGACGACCATCTCTGAGGTCAACCTTAATGTTGAGATTTGGGCATCCCCGACAGTATTATTGAAACGAAAGATGGACGCCCATCTTGTTTTGATAATACGGGTGATGGGAGATTTGGCGACCCATTCGAAAATGCCCCTCAATGTCTGTCACTGAGTTACAATATCTTTTCCCATAAACTCTTTTTCGTTATCCAGTATGATTTTGTCGTCATTGTACCAACTTAGGGATCTCTTTTACTAAGGTGCGCTGAAAAGTGGCTTGCGGTAGTGTAGGCACGGGTTTTGGGTGCGCGCCGATCCATTTTTCAGCGTGCCTGTAAAAAAAAAAAAAGCCCTTTTTAAAATTTTTGCTGAAAATGGTCGTGCGGCAAAGTGAAAATTGCCGCATGCACGTTTTGAGTCTGAGACTTTACTGCCAGCCATTGACCTAGCAGTAAAGTCTCACGCGGTAACTAGGCGGTAATGACCTACGCGCGCCAAATGCCACTTGGTGCGCAGAGCTGACGTGCGCCAGAAAATAAAAAATATTTTTCAGGCGCGCGTAGTGGACGCGAGCCAAAAATGAAATTACCACAAGGGCAACCCAGAAGCCGTGCGGTAACTCCAGTTTGGCGTGCGTAGATGCTTATGTGGCTTAGTAAAAGGGCCCCTTAGGTCAGTAATGACTAAATTTGCAGTTTATTAAATTTGCAATACCGCTTGGCTCTCTACTACAGAGAGATCACAGCAGCGTACAAGGTAAGGTCAGCGTCTCTAAAAAAAAAAAAAAGTGGGGCATCATCTGTTCTTCCTGGCAAAAAAGCCAGTGTGTTCAAAGAAGGGGGTGTTGTTCGTAGCCTGGATGCACCGACGGTTTGAATGCTGAAAATCGCTTAGATTGTAATTATTTAGATTTTCTTTCTGTATTTTTTTTTATTTCCTAGCATCTTGTCTAAAATATTGTCTCCCAAAACATCTTAGACTGGAAGAGTCCTACATTCAGTTTCGAAAAATTTTGAAAACATTCTTATTCCAGGATATGTTTGAAGATAATCTGTGATAAAAGGCAATATTTGGTAGGTTGCATTAAATGTGCAGAACAATTATATGCTATTTATGTACTTGTTATGAATGGCTGTTCAGTAAGAATTGGTGTTTTCTTTATTTTTTAGGAATGGTGGTTGTAGTTTTACTTTCCTATCTATCGATGGAGTTATTTTTTGTTTCTTTTATTATGATTTTATATTAATATGTAAACCGTTTCTGTTTTGTAACTACAATTTGAAACGGTATAGTAAAATGAATAAACGATTAGTTTTGCTTTCCTTATTAAATTTAAAAGAGAAAGCGTCTCTAATTTTGTTTTCCATATTTCAATGCATTTATGTAATGTGAATGTAAAAATGAAACTTATAAATAACTTAATTTAAAAAAGCCAATGTGTTCTATAGACCCACGTCTGTACATTCTAGGGATGTATAGGCAAAAAAAAGTGTTTTATTTAGGAGCCCTTTTATCAAGCAATGGTAAAAGGTGGCATTGGTGCGTGGGACTGCCGCTCGCTGAGGCGTTCTTTCCCATTAAGGCAGTAAATGGCCGTGCACTACTTAAAAATTTGGCGCATGACAATTTTTATTGCCGGAGCCCTTACCGCCTCCTATTTAGGAGGTGGTGAGGGCTCTGGAAGTATCCTGGCTGCCCAATTGCCACCTGGCATGCCTACTCCCTGCCCACTGGCGCACGCAGCAGAACTGGAAGTACTGTCGGGCTCCTGGGAGAGCCCAGCAGTAAGGCATTTTCACACTGTTTGCTACCCTGGCGTTAGCCCTACTGCTGGTTAGTAAAAGGGCCCCTTAGTTTCTTGTGTAATGTACAGGCTTTAAAAAAAATGTTTATACATTTTTGTTTCATTTCATTTTTTTTTATACTTTTTTTTTTTTTTTTTAGCACACAACTGGGCAAGAACAACATTGAAACAACAGGATACAAGCCCAGAGACAGAGTAGAAATGTTCAAACTTGCCCTGAGTTGATTCCTGCTGGGACAATCAGGAAATAAGAAAATTGCCAGAAATACGGGACATAGTTAGGAATGGGCTGACTAGAATAGCGGAGTGGAGGAGTAGCCTAATGATTAGTGTAGTGGCCTGAGAACCAGGAGAGGCCAGCAATAAGGCCGATTCACCGTGTGCTACCCCGGCGTTAGCCCTACTGCTGGTTGGTAAAAGGGCCCCTTTGTTTCTTGTGTAATTTACAGGCTTTTTAATTTTTTTTATACAGTTTTTTTGTTTCATTTCATTTTTATACATTTTTTTTTTTTAGCACACAACTGGGCAAGAATAACATTGAAGCAAGAGGATACAAGCCCAGAGACAGAGCAGAAATGTTCAAACGTGCCCTGAGTTGGTTCCTGCTGGGTCAATCAGGAAATAAGAACTATAATTGCCAGAAATACAAGGCATAGCTAGGAATGGGCTGACTAGAGTAGCAGAGTGGAGGAGTATCCTAATGATTAGTGTAGTGGCCTGAGAACCAGGAGAGTTATGTTCAGTTCCCACTGTAGCTTCTTGTGTCTGTACTAAAAAGCATTCCCTTAGATTGAGAGCCTACTATAGACAGAGTATGTGTATATAAAATATAAACTTCTTTGATTATAACCACCAAAAGGCAGTATATCAGATCCCTTTCCCTTCCTCTTAGTAGCTCCTCCTGCAAAGCAGCTGTCTTTTAACCCAAGAGACATAGGTTCAAGACTGACTTACACCAGAAAGCTCTTAATACGGGTTTCCGGTTCCGCGCATAGACAGCATGGCAGCTTAAGCATGGAGCTCTCTCTTTTCTACCCAGGTTATCATTGCAGCAAATCACCTTGTCATCCCAGTTGGTGTTCTTTTTCAATATTTTATATAATGAAAGTCTACAAAATCTGAAAATCGATTTAATTTGGCCTCCGGTCTTCAGTGCCACAAATCCAGCTTACTTTCACCTGACAAACTAGGCAGGTCTAGAACTTTTGGGAACACTGAAGACGTGGTAATATCTGAACTTAAATCTATTAAAGACATTCTTGTCTTACATACTGAATTATCCCACGACATGGGAAAGCCAATCAAATATCCTGGGTTCAGCCATTATATTTCAATATAGTTACGCTGTAACTCAAAATCTAAACCATACAGTAACTATGACAAAATAATAATACAAATTTGTATACTCTTTATTCACATTGAGATTCATATAAATCACAAAGGGAGTCTTTTACTAAGGCATGCTAGCGTTTTTAGCGTGTGCTAATAATTCCTATGGGCATCTCTAGCGTGTTCTAATCATTAACGCACGCTAAAAACGCTACTGTGCCTTAGTAAAAGACCCCCTATTTCTCTTAAAATTTCTACTCGTATGGAATTATAACCCATATGCGTCCCATAACTGTATAAAACTATCCGCCATTCATACCAATCATACCCATACACTCTACAAATAATCTTCTATCTGAATTATATCATCAAACATTGGGTTGGCAGTAGCTCCAGATTGGCACACGGCAGTGGCGTAGCTACGTGGGGCCTGAGGGGGCCGTGGCCCCCGCAGATTCACCCCCGGACCCCCCTCCCGGCGAACCCGCTCCCGCCGCCGTCTACCTTTACTTTTGCTGGCGGGGGATCCCACTCCCTGCCAGCCGACGTCTTCTCAGTCCTTCCTGCTCTTCAATTTGTTTGCTGACGTATACTCTTGCCCAACATAACAAATATGAGCTCTCACCATATGGAAGAAATTCAAACATGTGACTCTCAATGCAAAAGACTGGATCACCCTAGTATTAATATTGGACCCATTCCCTGAGAGCTAGGAGCTCTTTGCACCAAGTACACATATATCCCTCTCACCATATGGGAAAGATTCAAACAGCCCCAGTATAAATATACATACAAACCTCTTCTTTAGCCATGTTGTGTTTCTATCTTCTTTCTACTTAGGCATCACCCTTTGTTTATCCCATGCATTTCTGAATTTCTCGCCATTTTTGATTCCACCTCCTCTCCTAGAAGAGCGTTCCAGGCATCCACTACCCTCTCTGTAAAAAAGTATATCTTGACGTTACTGCTAAGTCTACTACCCTGCATCATCAATTCATGTCCTCTAGTTCTATCACCCCTATGTTTCTGGAAGAGATTCTATATATGGCACCTAAAAAAAAAAATCGGCGCTGAGTTCAGTGCATGATATGATCACACTGATTATAGAATATGCTTAGTTGACATTTCAGTGCCTAAATCTATGCGCATCCATTTACACCAAGGAAAATGTAGCGTAAATTCCGGCAAGTAGATTTAGGCGCACTGGGCCATATTCCATAACTAGGTATGGAAATTTCAAAATGCCCACGAAATGCCCATTTCCCCCACTCATAAGCATTCCCCTTTTTGCCTGTGCAAGTTAGAAGTTCGGCGTACATCGTTATAGAATATGCTTAGCGAGTTGTGCGCCTAAATTATAATCAATGCCAATTAGTGCTCATTATTGCTTGTTAAGTGCTGTTATCAGCGCTCATTAGCTTGTTAAACTTGTTAAATTGTGCGCATTGTTACAGAATCTGTGCCGATATTGGTACACATCTTTAAGCACGCTATATAGAAGCCGGGAGAAAGAGCCCCAAAACATGCTTAAGGCATGATTACTTACAGCAGCCCTGGAGCTAATATAAATGAGCACATCTACATTTTACAAATATATATTGTAAGGAAGTTGGAGGGTCTAAGCAGCTCAGGAGGAGGTATGGGGCCAGACTACATTCCCCACAAGGCCCTGAGAGAAGGGATCGGGGTGGTAGGTCCCAAAACCCGGTATAGCCCCCACGTGGAAGGGATGGGGAAAAGGACTGGAGAGAGCAGCTGCGATGGCAGGCGAGGGCCAGAAGGGGGAGCAGGGATGACAAAGCTCAATACCCTTGGGTTAGATATCAGTACAAGATTCCTTCCACCTGGGAGGGGGAGGAGGTCTCCAACCAACAGCCTAGCAGAGAAGCAGAGTTAGTTAATGGAGTGTTTGGAGGAAGGAGAGTCTGGAGGGCCCAGCACACCAGGTTTGGAGGAACCGGTTGACATGGACTGTAATTGTACCTTGGGGCAGAGTTGCAGGGACTGAAGGCAGTGGGTGGTCACAGGAGTCAATTAGCTGTGTTGTGGGTGGTGTACTGCCATTCTGCAACCACCCAAGCGGAAAGACTTTTAAAACTGAAACCCAGGCTGTTGAACTGGGGGAGAACTTGGATTTAAAGGGAAGTTTTTTTCTTGTGGAAACTGAATGGGACTTTAACCCCTTGAACTGTGTTGTCTGGAAGGACTTTGTTTGTGGACTGCTAAAGGGAGCCTACCACCCCTGAAGGTTTGCTACCGGGATTACAGTTATTACAATATGTAAATTAAAGCATTTTATAACAAACACACATGCTTATTTACATAATTTATATTCCACCCTATCTGAAATTCTAGATATCATATCATATTCCACCTAAACTCTGCCCATGTGCATGCCCACAGTGAAAGTACATGCAACGCTAACAATGCACATACTTTTCCATTGGTCTGTATTTTATAAGAGGTCATTTACGCATATAAATGACTAAAATAATACCATTTACATGTGTTCTTGGTGCCTAAATCAAGGTGGCCAGTGTAAAATCGCTGCCAAAAGTGGGGGCACAGATGGTTCTTTTTATCTCCTGTTCAACCCATCCGCCTCGCCTTCTGTGTGTCTTCTAAAAGAGTTTCTCAGCATAGCTGCTTGATCCACACCCTCAGTGCCGATTGGTTCTCAGGAGTTAACTGAGCCAATCAGCCACCCGAGGTACACTCGGATTTTATCCTAATACTACTACTACTACTGCTTATCATTTCTAAAGCGCTACTAGACATACGCAGCACTGTGCACTTGAACATGAGGAGACAGTCCCTGCTCGACAGAGCTTACAATCTAATTAGGAGAGACAAACAGGACAAACAAGAGATAAGGGAATATTAAAGTGAGGATGATAAACTAAGGGTTCTGAACAAGTGAATAAGGGTTAAGAGTTAAAAGCTGCATCAAAAAGGTGGGCTTGCAAGGGCAGGCTTCTGCTTCTGTGAGTCTGACGTCCAGCACATACGTGCAGGACGTCAGACTCACAGAAGCAGAAGCTTGCCCTTGCAGATCAGCAACGCGGCCGCACAGGGATCGGTTTCTAGATTTTAGGCGGTCAAATACTACTACTACTGCTTTTCATTTCTAAAGCTCTACTAGACGTACGCAGCACTGTACACTTGAACATGAAGAGACAGTCCCTGCTCGACAGAGCCTATAATCTAATTAGGACAGAGAAACAGGACAAACAAGAGATAAGGGAATATTAAAGTGAGGATGATAAAATAAGGGTTCTGAACAAGTGAATAAGGGTTAGGAGTTAAAAGCTGCATCAAAAAGGTGGGCTTTTAGCTTAGATTTGAAGACGGCCAGAGATGGAGCTTGGTAGGTCCACCTAATTTTTGTCCTCATAGGCTTGCCTCTCATGTAAGCAATGATCAGAGTGGAGGAGTAGCCTAATGGTTAGTGCAGTGGGCTTTGATCCTGATAACCTGGGTTTGATTCCTACCTCAGCAACTTGTGACCGTGGGCAAGTCACTTAACCCTCTCTTCCCCCTGGTACAAAAAAACTTGGGGCCCTGTTTACTAAGCCGCGCTGTAGGTGCGCAAACTTTTTAGCATGCGCTAACAATAGAGACACCCCATTATATTCCTATGGGTGTCTCTAGCATTAGCGCACACTAAAATGTTTGCACGCCTATAGCGTAGCTTAGTAAACAGGGCCCATTGTGAGCCCTCTAGGGACAGAGAAAGTACTTGCATATAATGTGTTCAGTTCTGCATATATCTAGTAGTTCTATAGAAATGACTGCTAATAGTGGTAACACAAGAGTAGCACACTGGGGCCCAGATGCACAAAACCTAACGAGCCCACAACTTGCGTTTTAAACTGGTTCCAGCCAGTTTAAAACGCAAGTAGTTCACCCCGGGCATGCACTAAGGGCATTTTCCCTGCCACGGTAGCAGGCAACGAAAACGGAATGCAAATGTTTGAAAAGCTATTATAATGAGCTGCAGTACCGTTGCAGCCCATTATAATCAGATGCACTACTGTTTTTCCGATTCCCTTACCGTAGGAACCCTAACGAGATGTCTGACCTCTTGTTAGGGCTCCTGTGAGGGAATCGGAAAGGAAAAGGGCCCCCAAAAAAGGTAAAAAAAAAAAAAGCAGGGAGCGCAGGTGAGGGGTGTCCTTTAAGGACGTACTCTCCCTGCACTTCTGAGAGACTTTTTTTTTTTTTGCAGTTTTTTGTTTTGCCGGCGCTCGTGTTTTTTTTCCCCCTTCTTGAGAGTCTTCGCCGCGCCACTTACCCCTCCACAGCGAAATTTTTCTATTTTCCTGGTTGCCGGAGAATCGGGACGTCCCTTTAGATTAGGCTCCTCTTCCTGGTCTCTTCAGCCAATCAGAGCGCGTTTCGCTGACAACAGCCAGCTAAGCCCGCTTTGATTGGCTGAAGAGACCAGGAAGAGGAGCCTAATCTAAAGGGACGTCCCGATTCTCCGACTCAGGTACCGAAGGACTAGAGAATGCAAGTGAGCTACAACGAGTAGCTCATTTGCATTCCCTATCGTTGATGCATTCCCGTTCCCTACCGATTCGCTATGGAATCGGTAGGGAACGGGAATTACCAATGTCTTTCATGCATCTGGGCCTGGGTAAGACCAATGATCTATCAAGCCTAGTATCCTGCTTCCAGCAGAGGCCAATTCAGGTCACAAGTACCTGGCAGAATCCCAAATAGTAGCAAGATTCATGCTACTGATCCCAGGGAGAAGCAGCGGCTTTCCCCATGTCTATCTCAGTGCACTACCATGAGCGAGAGAAGGGGCTCAGAAAGAAAGAGAGCCTTCAGCTAAATGTTGAACACTCCTAATTAGTGAATTGTTGCATGCCCTCTACTGACAGAGATCACCTATTAGGAATACACCACTCTGTTTAAATATGTTTATACCCTTAAGTAAAGTACAATGTTGTTAGAGATCTCTATTTTTTTTGTGTGGTAAAATTTTTTTTAAATTAATTTATTAGGATTTATTTACCGCCTTTTTGAAGGAATTCACTCAAGGCAGTGTACAGTATAAATAAATCAAACATGATCAACAGGCAATTACAGCGGTAAAAATATTCAAATAACAATACAAAGAGGCATATTTTCAAAGCACTTTGGGAGGCTAAGTTCCATAGGTTTCTATGGAACTTTGGGAGGCTAAGTGCTTTGAAAATGAGCTTGAAAGTATGGCGTAATACACCACTTACAATGTCAACACAATAAATAATAGAACATGCTAATTGACAGTGAAGGGTATAAGCAGAGAGTAAGAAGAGTTAGAAAGTAAGGCAACTAATTTAGAGAAAGTTGCACATGAGGTCAGAGGGATGGTTAACAACGTTTGGCAATTAAAATTCAATGCGAAAAAATGCAAAGTGATGCACTTAGGGAGTAGAAATCCAAGGGAGGCGTATGTGTTAGGTGGGGAGAGCCTGATAGACACGGACGGGGAGAGGGATCTTGGGGTGATAGTATCTGAGGACCTGAAGGCGATGAAACAGTGCGACAAGGCGGTGGCCATAGCGAGAAGGTTGCTAGGCTGTATAGAGAGAGGTGTGACCAGCAGAAGAAAGGAGGTTTTAATGCCCCTGTATAAGACGTTGGTGAGGCCCCACCTGGAGTATTGTGTTCAGTTTTGGAGGCCGTACCTTGCGAAGGATGTTAAAAAAAATGGAAGCGGTGCAAAGAAAAGCTACGAGGATGGTATGGGAGTTGCGTTCCAAGACGTATGAGGAGAGACTTGCTGACCTGAACATGTATACTCTGGAGGAAAGGAGGAACAGGGGTGATATGATACAGACGTTCAAATATTTGAAAGGTATTAATCCGCAAACGAATCTTTTCCGGAGATGGGAAGGCGGTAGAACGAGAGGACATGAAATGAGATTGAAGGGGGGCAGACTCAGGAAAGATGTCAGAAAGTATTTCTTCACGGAGAGGGTGGTGAACGCTTGGAATGCCCTCCTGCAGAAGGTGGTGGACATGAAAACGGTAACGGAATTCAAACATGCGTGGGATAGGCATAAATGAATCCTGTGCAGAAGGAATGGATCCACAGAAGCTTAGCTGAAATTGGGTGGCGGGGGGAAGAGGGGTTGGTGGTTGAGAGGCTAGGATAGGGGAGGGCAGACATACGGGGACTGTGCCAGAGCCGGTGATGGGAGGCGGGACTGGTGGTTGGGAGGCGGGAAATACTGCTGGACAGACTTATACGGTCTGTGCCCTGAAAAAGACAGGTACAAATCAAGGTAAGGTATACACATATGAGTTTATTGTGGGCAGACTAGATGGACCATGCAGGTCTTTTTCTGCCGTGATCTACTATGTTACTATGTTAGATAGGTAAGAGAGTAAGAGGAGTTAGAAAATAAATTGACTAATTTAAAGAAAGGTGCACATGAGGTCAGAAAGATGGTTAAATATTATATCAGCTAGGGTAGGAGTGGATGAATATGTCCTGCTGCAGTAGCCTGTGTCACTCCTTGTGTGAGACTAACAAGTTAATTACTTCTTCCATTAAAGGCCAAGGTTTCACTTGTTGGCAACTGGATGGACTGTACAGGTCTTTATCGGCTGCCATTTACTATGTTACTTCCTGAAGTAGAGAGAGTCTTGTGTTAAGCGGAACCTTTCAGGGAGTGCATTCCAGAGTGTGGGGGGCTTGCTTTTGGGTATCACATCATATAATGTCTTTTGGAGAGGGTGTGGTTAGTGATAGTCCTTGAGAGGACCTTAGTGTCCTTGGCGGTGTGTAGAGAGTCATCCTGTTCTTCAAGTACTCGGAAATGCTTGGGCTTTCTTTACTCTATTTTTCCATTTCTAATTGAATTTCCCTAATGCTTGGGGTCCATTATGTATATCCATGTGCGCTGTACAACAACATATGTACTGTGCTAGCATTAATCTCAATCTGTTTTTGAGTTATACGATTTTTAAGGGTTCTGCGATTCCTTGTTGTGTGATATCTTTTCAGATATTTTTACCACCGTTCTTTTTTTCCAGTGATAGCAAGACTTAATGTCTGTTGTTGGCTAACTATATCAGTTTTCAGAACTATTTCGTATGTTAGATGCAAGGACACCATATAAGTGCTATTTCATTGATTTAGAGAATCCAGTATCAATAATTTAGCCGCACATCTGCACTTTGTAACCTGTTTACTGCCAGGTTTTTAGCACCCTGTGTGCACCGAATCTATTGTATCAACATGCCTATTTTTTATAGGTTTGTTTTATTGTTAATACATTACCAAGAGAAGAATGGTTGGTGGTTTCTCCGTGACATCTGGTTTTGCTGTTATAAGAAATCTTTATTGTAGGACATAAGGGAAGATAACGAGTACATAAGTACATAAGTATTGCTATTCTGGGAAAGACCAAAGGTCCATCGAGCCCAGCATCCTGTTTCCAACAGTGGCCAATCCAGGTCACAAATACCCGGCAAGATCCCAAAAAAGTACAAAACATTTTATACTGCTTATCCCAGAAATAGTGGATTTTCCCCAAGTCCATTTAATAACGGTCTATGGACTTTTCCTTTAGGAAGCTGTCCAAACCTTTTTTAAACTCCGCTAAGCTAACCGCCTTTACCACATTCTCTGGCAACAAATTCCAGAGTTTAATTGCACGTTGAGTGAAGAAAGATTTTCTCCAATTCGTTTTAAATTTACTACATTGTAGCTTCATCACATGCCCCCTAGTCCTAGTATTTTTGGAAAGCATTATTTTATAGACCTCTATCATATCTCCCCTCAGCCGCCTTTTCTCCAAGCTGAAAAGCCCTGGCCGCTTTAGCCTTTCCTCATAGGGAAGTTGTCCCATCCCCTTTATCATTTTTGTCGTTCTTCTTGTGTTTCTTCCTGCTCAGGGTGTGCAGGATCTTCCTGCTGATGTGCAGCAGCATCTTGTGCCTCATGTTCCAGTGAAATAGATGGCGCCAGTTAAAAAGAATGGAGCTAATGGAAGAGAGATGATGAGGAAAAAAGGAAATAGTGAAAGATTAGAATCCATATCATCCTAGAAAAGGCAGTGAGGACCTGACCTTTATTTTAATAAAGGGGTCCTTTTACTAAGCCGCGTAAGCGCTTACGCACGCCCAGATCATGCCCATGTTTTGATGCTGCTTTTAACTCCTAACCCTTATTCACTTGTTCAGAACCCTTATTTTATCATCCTCACTTTAATATTCCCTTATCTCTTGTTTGTCCTGTTTGTCTGTCCTAATTAGATTGTAAGCTCTGTCGAGCAGGGACTGTCTCTTCATGTTCAAGTGTACAGTGCTGTGTGCGTCTAGTGGTGCTATAGAAATGATAAGTAGTAGTAGTCTTGGGGATTCTGAAATCTGGCTACTCTGGGATTCCGGAATCTTGCTACTGTTTGGGATTCTGTACAGAATCTTGCTACTCCTTGAGATTCTGGAATCTTGCTACTCTTTGTCCTTCTCTTTTGTTTGTCCTAATTAGATTGTAAGCTCTGTCGAGCAGGGACTGCCTCTTCATGTTCAAGTGTACAGCGCTGCGTACGTCTAGTAGTGCTTTAGAAATGATAAGTAGTAGTAGTAATTCCAAGTTACCACCCAGCTACCGCATGACCCGGTTGGTAATTTCATTTTTGACGCACGTCCGATACGTGCACCAGAAAATATTTCTATTTTCTGGCACGCGGGCGGTAATTGGCATTTGGACGTGCGTTGACCATTACCGCCTGGTTAACGCATGAGACCTTACCGCTAAGTCAATGACTGGTGGTAAGGTCTCAGACACAGAATGGACTTGCGCAAATTTTCATTTTACCGCATGTCCATTTTCGCCTCTCCCCCCCAAAAAAGGCATTTTTTACAGGTACGCTGGAAAATGATCCTGCACGCTGCCAAAACACACACCTTCACTACTGTAGGCCATTTTTCAGTGCACCTTAGCAAAAGGACCCCATAATTTACAGTTTATTAGAACTTCCTATACCGCCTGGGCTAACTTGCAGATCTAAACGGTTTAGAAGCTACAGACAAATTTCAGAGTAGGAAAGGAACTACAGTAGAAGCATAGGCGTAGTTTGACTGTTTCATTTGGGGGGGCAAAGAATGGGCGGAGCATATTAGCATATCATTTGCATATATACATATGCAAATGAATACGCTAATGTGGAGGAAGGAATTGAATTTACAGGCAAAATATCACAGATGCACATTTCAAAAAGCTGACACATTTCAATTAATAAATTATGAATAAAATACTTTTATCTACCTTTGTTGTCTGATCATTTAGTTTTTCTATTCGCTTTGGTCCCAGTGTCTTCTGTTTTATTCAGTGTCTTCTTTCCAGTAGGCTTCCCTCTGCTCCCCACCCCTCGCAGTCCCATCCATCTCTTGCTCCTTCCCTCTGCTCCCCACCCCTCGCAGTCCCATCCATCTCTTGCTCCTTCCCTCTGCTCCCCACCCCACCCAGTCCCATCCATCTCTTGCTCCTTCCCTCTGCTCCCCACCCCTCCCAGTCCCATTCATCTCCTGCTCCTTCCCTCTGCTCCCCACCCCTCCCAGTCCCATCCATCTCCTGCTCCTTCCCTCTGCTTCCCACCCCTCCCAGTCCCATCCATCTCCTGCTCCTTCCCTCTGCTCCCCACCCCTTGCAGTCCCATCCATCTCTTGCTCCTTCCCTTTGCTCCCCACCCCTCGCAGTCCCATCCATCTCTTGCTCCTTCCCTCTGCTCCCCACCCCACCCAGTCCCATCCATCTCTTGCTCCTTCCCTCTGCTTCCCACCCCTCCCAGTCCCATTCATCTCCTGCTCCTTCCCTCTGCTTCCCACCCCTCCCAGTCCCATCCATCTCCTGCTCCTTCCCTCTGCTTCCCACCCCTCCCAGTCCCATTCATCTCCTGCTCCTTCCCTCTGCTCCCCACCCCTCGCAGTCCCATCCATCTCCTGCTCCTTCCCTCTGCTTCCCACCCCTCCCAGTCCCATTCATCTCATGCTCCTTCCCTCTGCTCCCCACCCCTCGCAGTCCCATCCATCTCTTGCTCCTTCCCTCTGCTCCCCACCCCTCGCAGTCCCATCCATCTCTTGCTCCTTCCCTCTGCTCCCCACCCCTCCCAGTCCCATTCATCTCCTGCTCCTTCCCTCTGCTTCCCACCCCTCCCAGTCCCATCCATCTCCTGCTCCTTCCCTCTGCTTCCCACCCCTCCCAGTCCCATCCATCTCCTGCTCCTTCCCTCTGCTCCCCACCCCTCGCAGTCCCATCCATCTCTTGCTCCTTCCCTCTGCTCCCCACCCCACCCCACCCAGTCCCATCCATCTCTTGCTCCTTCCCTCTGCTTCCCACCCCTCCCAGTCCCATTCATCTCCTGCTCCTTCCCTCTGCTTCCCACCCCTCCCAGTCCCATTCATCTCCTGCTCCTTCCCTCTGCTCCCCACCCCTCCCAGTCCCATTCATCTCCTGCTCCTTCCATCTGCTTCCCACCCCTCCCAGTCCCATCCATCTCCTGCTCCTTCCCTCTGCTTCCCACCCCTCGCAGTCCCATCCATCTCTTGCTCCTTCCCTCTGCTTCCCACCCCTCCCAGTCCCATCCATCTCCTGCTCCTTCCCTCTGCTTCCCACCCCTCCCAGTCCCATCCATCTTCCCTCTGCCCTGCCCCCCCCCCGCGAGGTCCAAGATGGTGACTCCGTTTACCCCCTCTCTTCCTCCCTCCCTCCGCCGCAGGCAACAGTCTTCAGCTTTTTCAGCGTTCCTGGCAGCGGTAGCGATGTACACTGCCTTCGGTCTGCCCCGGAAGCCTTCTCTTCAAGTTCCTGTTCCCACCTATGCGGGAACAGGAACTTGAAGAGAAGGCTTCGGGGCAGAGCCAAAGGCAGCGTGTACATCGCTACTGCTGCCAGGAACGCTGGAAAAGACTGCTGCCTGCGGCGGAGGGAGGGAGGAAGAGAGAGGGGTAGACGGACACGCTCCTCTCCGTCCGCTACTCCGCTTGGCTTCCCTGCCCTCTCTGTCTGCGTCCCGCCTTCCTCTGACGTCAGAGGAAGGCGGGACGCAGACAGAGAGAGCAGAAAAGCCAAGCGGAAGGAGAGGAGCGCGTGCGTGTATGTGTATTTTTTTTTTTTTAACTAATGGCGCGGCGGCGCCTCATCGTCGTTTGGGGTGGCATTGCCCCCCCTCGCCCCCCCCAGTCTACACCTATGAGTAGAAGACAGGAACGTGTGTAGCACACACATCCTAAGAAGCAGTCGAACTCAAAGATCATAAAGAAAAAAGGAGGGGGATGCAGGGGGAAGAAGGAAAGGCAAGGACAGACAGGTAGGGAAAATGGAGAAAAGGGGTTGGAACAGCAGTGGTTTCAGTCGCAGTGGAATCTCAGGTAGAATTAAAAAAAGCTTGCTAAGAAAGCCAGGTTTTTAGTAGCAGATTTGAAGTTTTTGAATGATAATTCAGCATGGTGGTTAAGGGGAAGGGAGTTTGAAAAGAAAGGGGCTGTGAAGTAAAAAGTGCGATGTCTGGTAGGTTCAACCTTAAGAGAAATGAATATTCAAATCACATATATGATATGATACAGGGGCTATTTTACTAAGCTGTGGTAAGCACTAACACATGCTTACTGCGCCTTAAAATGGCCTATTGTGGGGCGTGTTCAGGCATCCTGCAGTAAGTTTTGCATGCGTGCGCCTTACCCATGCACTAAAAAATAACATTTATTAGCACTGGCAACATGTTTGGGGGCGGAGAGTGGCTGTGGCTATGCAAATTGGTTAGCATATGGGCATTGTCACATGCTAATTAGCGCATGAGCCCTTACGGCTTACAAAATATGTGCCCGTAAATGCTTGTGTGCTAATGGCCATGCGCTAATGGGAAAATTAACCCATGCCCATTATTGCAGAAATGTCAAAATCAGCCATTTACCGGCAGCACTAAAAGTGTCCTTAGTGTGCAGGAAAATCCCGCGTCAGGGCTGGCACAGGCCAACTTTTCGTGCTGCTTTGTAAAAAGACCCTATGGCATTTATATTCTGCCAACTCCCAAACAAAGTTCAAAACAGATTACAAAATACTACAGTACGACGGTCCAAGATGGCGACGGGGTGCATAGCGTCAACGGTCGCGTTACAGGTATAGCTCTAGCAGCTTCTGAAGTGAGCGTCCTACCTGTCGTTAAGATGGGAAAGAGGAGAGGTAAAGTCAGGGAAGTTCCCTCGGTCCCTGGCGGGATACCTCAGCTCCAACAGACAACGCTGGAGCGGTTTGGAATCGCGACCGGGCACCCTAGGGGGCACTGCAGTGGACTTCAGAAATTGCTCCCTGGTACATAGCTTGTCAGGGACACCCTTTTTTTTCAATTATGGGTTGAGGACGCCCATGTGTTAGGTACACCCAAGTCCCGCCTTCGCTACGCCTCCAACATGCCCCCTAGAACTTTGGTCGTCCCCGCGACAGAAAGCAGTTGGGGACGCCCCAAATCGGCTTTCGATTATGCCGATTTGGGCAACTCTGGGAAAAGGACGCCCATTTTCTGATTTCTGTCAAAAGATGGGCGTCCTTCTCTTTCGAAAATAAGCCTGTTAGTGTCCTTCCTTTTTTTTTTTCCAGGTGTTTAAATTCACTTCTCTGTAGAAACTGAGGTCTTTCTTGAGTCTTCTCTCTTCTCCTTGCTTGGACATGGAGCCCTTTGCTTCATGCCTTCTTCAGTGTGGACTCTGGAACTGTGTCCCCCCCTCTGCGGCGCCCCCCCCCCCCCCTGGAGCGCAACCCTCCCCCCCCCCCCCGGACCGCATTCTTACCTGCGGGAGGGCCGATCCGCCCCGAGAGCACGTCACTCGGAGCTGCGTCGGCCCCGCTGGTTCCTTGTTCTCTCTGCCCCGGAGCAGGAAGTAACCTGTTCCGGGGCAGAGGGAGCAGGGAACCAGCGGGGCCAGCACCTCCCGACCGCGTGCACCCGGGGCGGACCGCCCCTCCCGCCTCCCCTTCCTACGCCACTGAATAACTCAAAAAAAGTCTGCCTTCCTTCCTTGTTTCAGGTTACTCTATGAGGAAAGGGTTTAATTGGGCCAGCTAACAAAATAAATAAATAATTGAAGTCCTTAAGTTAGGCGCCTGGCGTGTCACCTTTGTCCCTTTCTCTCCCATCCAACGTTCCATACACACTTATGCCTTGTTATTAGATTGATACCTGTGCTCGTAGGCCTTAAGCCTTACACTCAGGCCCTATAGACCCAATTTCAAGCAATTGCTCTAAAGAAAATGGCTTTTAAAATAAATCCCTCTTTCTCGAGATTTCACTTCAACTTCTAAATAAAGCTTCAGTCGCTATGTCAGTCACTCTCTCACTCATATAGCTCTTAGCTCCCCAGTCACTCCCATTGCCTTACTACCTGGCTAGTAAGCCAGCTCATAAGCCCTATAGGTCAAACACCCAGACCTTGAAGGCCTACCAGAAATAACTGTTCAGGGAAAAAAATAATAAATTTCCTTTTCTCTGTGACCTTGCTCGCACTTTAACAATAAGAGCTTCTGTCACTGTTTCAATCCCTGCTAGCACTGGCTGAACACTGCCTGGTCACAAAAAAGGCCAGGAAGGCTGTGACTTTAAGCTGGACTGGAACAGGATTAGTCCTGCATGTCCTGGCCTGGAGGAGGGGTTGTAGATGCTGATAGAGATACTGTATGGCAGCCCTATCAAAGCTGTACCTAGTAAGGCATTGCAGGTCAGTGAGGTCCAGGAAGTGGGTCCTGGGTCTAAATACTTTCAGATAGGGGTATCTCTTCCTAGGCCTCCCCTCCAAACTCTTATCATACATAGTAACATACATAGTAGATGACGGCAGAAAAAGACCTGCACGGTCCATCTAGTCTGCCCACGATAAACTCATATGTGTATACCTTACCTTGATTTGTACTTGTCTTTTTCAGGGCACAGACCGTATAAGTCTGTCCAGCAGTATTTCCCGCCTCCCAACCACCAGTCCCGCCTCCCATCACCGGCTCTGGCACAGACCCCGTATAAGTCTGCCCTCCCCCATCCTAGCCTCTCAACCACCAACCCCTCTTCCCCCCGCCACCCAATTTCAGCTAAGCTTCTGTGGATCCATTCCTTCTGCACAGGATTCCTTTATGCCTATCCCACGCATGTTTGAATTCCGTTACCGTTTTCATGGCCACCACCTCCCGCGGGAGGGCATTCCAAGCGTTCACCACCCTCTCCGTGAAGAAATACTTCCACATCCAGAAACGCTTCAGCTACAGTAGCTTTCAGTGCATCCATGATTAATGTGCAGGTGTCCCATCATCACAGGTGCAACCCTGTAACACCACTGTGCACACCACCACCTACTGCACCCACAGGCCGATGCGCAAAGGTTTGCAGTAGAATCCAATTCTACCACGAACATAGCACAGCAAAATGCCGCAGCATGCTCAGAATAATGGGCATGCAAATTAATGCCTTGTTAAAATCATGCTATTAATTAGCTGCTCACTATTCTGCGCTAATTTTCCTGTCAGTGGCTGAGCGCTGATTGGCTCATGAACTGACAAGAAAGTTGACATTTATGTAAAAAAAAAAAAAAAGCACGCTGCAAGTGTACCATACCCAAACCCCTTCCCTATTAATACATTGACAGTCCTTTAAAAAAACCTTTTGTGACCCTCCCTTTCCATAAACTTTGAAAAACCCTATTAGCTCTGATCATAGGGGCACAATCCTACAACAGATGTTGTGTAACTAGTCCGGGCTGTCAAAAAAACCCCGGACCTGTCAAACATTCCAAGAGGCTGAAAGTCCCTGTGGACCTCCAGACCCCCACCCCCAACAGAGCAAACCAACCTGGCCTGGCTAGACCTGACCTGACCCAACAACCCCTCCCAACAGAAAATGAACCAATGATCCTCCCCACCCCATGACAAAAAAGACCTCCCTGGTGTTCTAGCGCCCCCCCCCCCTTACCCTGATCTGACCTCCCACCCCCTGACAGAAAAGACCTCCCTGCTGGTCTAGCACCCCACTTACCCCCTCCTTGTTCCAGCATCGCCTTCAAAATGGCAACACTCTGCCCAGCCAGTGCATCATGGGGTGCGCAGGGCGGGGCTTCTGTACCATAAAAGGGAGGTGGGGGGGGGTCGGATCAGGGTAAGGGGACGCTAGACCACCAGGGAGGCCTTTTCTGTCAAGGGGGGCAGTCGGTCTTTCTTCCGTCGGGGGGGGGGGGGTCATCGGGGTGGGGGGGGCCTGGAGTTTGAGGGTGTGAGCTTTAGGTTTGGCAGATTCAGGAGAAAATCCCGGATCTGTAAAACCCTGGTCTGCCCCATTCTTCCAAACCCTAACGCCAGCTCCAAGCTGATGTAGGGTTTGCAGCAGGAGTAGTACCCTTATTTGGTGCCTGCTGATCATGAGGGAAGAATGCGGGAGACCCTCATTTTGCATGCAGTTAGCGGTCAGAGCCAGCGAACTCATTGTCACACGTGCTCACCGGCTGTGATCATCATGCGGGAGCAAACGCAGGTGCTAGTATGGCGCTATTCGCCTCTAGCGCCCGCGTTTACATTTGATCATCTGGACATGAGAGTGGACAAACAGAGCAACAATGAAAGACAGAATAGAAGCAGGTAGGGGGGTAGGTTGGGAGTTGTGGGGGTTTGGGGACAGTGAGGGTTTAGTCGGGGAAGGGAGCCAGATACAGAGCAAAGGATGGGTATGGCCAGGGAGCTAGAAGGTGTGGGCAGTGTTATGTGATGTATATTTTTATATGATAACGGATAGCAAAACGACTTCCTGGGGCCAGAAAGAAAAACGTCACGAGTTAGACCTGCTTTAAATGCAGCTAGATCAAGGGCAAACCTATCTTCGAACCCATTTGTGAATTTGCTGAGTTGGAGAGTGGACAGGTGGAATTGGTTGCTTGTGAAAAAAAAAAAAAAAAGAGTGCTTCTCGAGTACTTGAGAAGGTGACACACAGAGGAGACAAGGCAGGAAATGTGAGGTTCCACAGTTTCAGACTGGAGCAAACAAACAAAGGTCGCAAACCACTCAGCAACTCTCCACTCTTATCACAAGCAACTAATTCCACCTCTCCAACTCTGCAAATTCACAAATGGGTCCAAGGACAGGTCTGGCCTTGACCTAGTTGCGTTTAAAGCAGGTCTAACTCATGACGTTTTTCTTTCTGGCCCCAGGAAGTCATTTTGCTATCTGTTATCTTAAAAACAAAATTCATCACAAACACTGCCCATCGCACGCCTACAACCCCCCCCCCCCCCCCCCCCCGAAGTGCCCCTTCTGAAAACTCTTTATTTTTTCAGCAAATATTGGACTTAAAGTTTTTTTTCTTGGTCACATTTGCATTGGAAATTGATCGAGACGCAGTACTCAAACTTTCCGTGAGGCACTTGGATTCACTATTTATGGGTTCAAAAGTGAGAGTTTTTCCTGACTTGTCCAGGGAAACTCAAAGGAGACGTAGGATGTTCTTGTGGCTACGCCCTAGGGTAGTGGCGATTGGTGCAGACTTTCTCCTGAGATTTCCCTGTATTTGTAGAATAAAATTTCAGTGTAAACAATTTCAATTTTTTGACCCTAAACAGTTGGAGGATTTTCTACCAAGCAGAGAGGAGGTCAATGTTCAAGTTTAGTCACATATGTAACACTGTATGGCAGATTAGAGTTAGCCACTCAGGAATTAAGCTGCTTCTTTGATTTAATTTTTTTTGTGAAACTGCTTTAATTTTAAAGTATGGAAATGCTTTCTTTTTCTTGGATCAATTACCTAAATATGTGGACGATAGTTAAAGAACTTTGTGGTATTGACTATATTATTATTTTGATTGATGATTTTGGTTTTGTGTATTATCACTCATAAGTGTATATTATGAATGTTAAAAATTAATAAATATAAGATTTAAAAAAGTTTTTTTCTGGGTATGTTTGATTATATGATTTGGATGTTTTCATGTGAGAAACATATCCATCTGCCACTCGTGCCATTTTTTTTGTACCTTTTTAAATGTTGATTATGAGTCCCTTAGACTAATGTTCTGTGCTTTTTATCTTTATCGTTATTGAAGAAAATCAGCCTTAATTCTTTAGGGATTGTCCCTCTCATTACAGTGGACTTATAAGAGAGCTGAAGTAATTTAGCATTTATTGCCTTCTTCCTTTTGATTTGTTTACATTTGCTTCTGAATACTGATCTCTATTCCTCATGCTTGTCTAACGCTTGTAAAATTAGAAATGCAAATTAAGGAAAAAAAACCCCAAAACATAGTATGTTCTCTAGCAAAGAGTTCTCTGTACTCTTCAGAAACATCTGCCCAGGTGCTTTTGGTGATCAGAGGATATTATACTCTTGTTTCTGATACAGGGGTCCTTTTACAAAGTGGTGTTACTGATTAGCGTGCGCTGAGGAGGTGTCACGGTTGTGCCCAGGTTCCTGGCTCTCAGTCACCTCGCCCCCCCGGTGGTCAGACCGGGTGGCTGCTGTGAACTGATGGCTTACCATTTCCCATGTTCCAGAAGATATGCTGGTCCGGTCCAGATCTTGCAGCCTTCCAGATTGTTTTGGGAGTTTTTTTGGAACTAAGCAGTACCCGTACCTGGTGAACTCCCTTTATTAACCACCTGGGAAGGTCTCTAGTTTGTCTTGCAACAGAGGTCCTCAGAGGAGTTTTCCTTTGGTGAGAGTTTGTTGCAGTGCTGCTGTGCTATTTCCTGATTGTGGCTTTGACCCTGCTTGTCTCCTGGTTTATTCTTCTGTCTGCTGCCCACCCAGACCCGGCTTGTTTTCTGGTTTATTCTGCTGCTTGCTGCCTGCCTGGAACCCCGGTGTGTTTTCTGGAAGTTACCTGCTGTTCGCCAGCCGGCTGCTGTTTCCTGCAGTTCTGCTTTCCAGCCCTGTCCAGTAAGTCCTGTCGGCCGCCTGCACCCAGGGGCTCAACTGCTGAGGAACGGCGGTCAAGTGCAGGTGAAGTTTGGGCTGAATTCCTGACCTGCTTGCTCCAGCTTTGAGTTGCCTCGGCTGCAGTCTCTGCCTGATAGTTCCAGTCCTGGGTTTGCTGGTACGTCTGTTCTGCCTTGTCTGTGTTTGGGTGATTCTCCTGCCACTGCCACCCCGCAGCAGTGGCCCAAGAGCTCACTAACCCCTAGGATCCATGAGAGACGTGACAGGAGTCCTTTTACTAAGCTGTGGTAAAAAGGGCCCTGCGTTAGCAGCGGGAGCCATTTTTGCCGTGTGCTGTGGCCCTTTTTACTGCAGTGGGTAAAAAAAGGCTGAAAATAGCCACGGCCATGCAGTAAGACTGCTCTTACCGCGTGGCCATGTTGGGGGGGAAGGGAAGCGCTTACCACCACCCATTGAGGTGACGGTAGGGCTCCTGCGCTAACCCAGCAGTAACTAGGTAGTGCGTGGTGCTGCCTGATTACCACCGGGTTATATCCACGCTAAGAAATACGGGCCAGTTTTCCCTAGCGCAGGAAACGGCGTGTGCTGGGACTGGACCTACCACCAGCACCTGCGTTGGGCCAGCAGTAACTCCGGATTAGCGCTTTGTAAAAGGGCCCCTGAATGCGAAGAAGCCCATGGGAACTGAATGGGCTTCTTTGCTTTCCGCGTACCGCTAACCAGTAGCGCTGCTTTGAGGACAGGAGTGGCCTAGTGGTTAGGGTGGTGGACTTTGGTCCTGGGGAACTGAGTTCAATTCCCACTTCAGGCACAGGCAGCTCCTTGTGACTCTGGGCAAGTCACTTAACCCTCCATTGCCCCGTGTAAGCCACACTGAGCCTGCCATGAGTGGGAAAGCACGGGGTACAAATGTAACAAAAAATTAAAAAATAATCCCATGATTTGCTTGCTCCGTGTACATTGTAACAGCATGGAAAAGAAGTGAAAGAACTTGGGTAAAAAAAAAATGATGGAACACAAAAAATATGGGGACAGGCTTATGAACCTCAACATGTGTACGCTGGAAGAGAGGCGATATGATAGAGACGTTTAAATATCTCAAGGGCATTAATGTACAGGAAGTGAGCCTTGAAAAAACTCTGGAACGAGGGGGGCATACAATGAAGTTAAGAGGGAATAGGCTTAGAAGGAATCTAAGAAAGTATTATTTCAGAGAAAGGGTGGTGGAAGAGTGGAATGGCCTCCCGGTGGAGGTCGTGGAATCGAGGACTGTGTCAGAGTTTAAGAAGGCGTGGGATAAGCACATGGGATCCCTTAGGAAAAGGAAGAGTCAGGGGTTACAGAGGATGGGCAGACTGGACAGGCCAGTTGGCCTTTATCTGCAGTCACCTTTCTGTGTTTCTATATGATCGATTCCATAGGCATTTCCAGCAAAAGGACAAGGAATTTTTCTTTACGTGGTAGCTCAACTGTACCATTATTTATCATGCCAGGGTTATGATAAATGAAACTGTGTTTAACCTTGTCTGCATGACCGAATATGAATACCTTAGCTCACCATGAATAAAATGAAATGTGCTCTATGCCCCATAGTGACTGTGGTGCCAGGATCTGATTTGCAACATTCTGTGATCTGAGTACAAATTCTCTCATTTATAATTTACCCTATCTCAACACATACCAGACCACCTGTTTCCCTTTTTTTTTTTTTGTAGCCAAATTCCAGTTTTCCAGTTTGCTTGGCTTGATGTATTATGTTCTAAATTGCAAGGTTCCCCTTTCTTTTGATTTTTTTTCTTCTAGCTGTCTGAATATCCAGGAGACCAGAAAGCGCGGAGCAGGTGGGGGGAAGAGGGGTTGGTGGTTGGGAGGCGAGGATAAGGGAGGGCAGACTTATACGGTCTATACCGGAGCCGGGAGGCGGGAAATACTGCTGGGCAGACTTATATGGTCTGTGCCCTGAAAAGGACAGGTACAAATTCAAGGTAAGGTATACACATATGAGTTTGTCTTGGGCAGACTGGATGGACCATGCAGGTCTTTTTCTGCCGTCATCTACTATATTACTATGTTACTATGTAATCCATTGAAACAGTAGCAACAACAACTTTTAAAAGGACATTAGTTCAGGAGTTAAAGAGCATAGAACAAACGCAAATGAAATTCTTTTTTCACACCTTTCTCTTCTACTTGGCTTGCCTTCCTGGCTAACTAAATTTATTTTGAGTACTGTTGCCTTTTTATTTCAGCTACTTATGCGGTATATAACAGCTGGACAGCTGTGTGGCACAGCATGTGGGTTTTTTTTTCCCCCTACAGAAAAATACAGGAAAGTAGAAAATATTTGCAACCTTGCTAGTGCATAGCATGTACTTTATAACATGAGCAAATGCATCATTTGATAGAAAACTTAAAAAAAAAAAAACAGTTTAAAAAAGGAATGTTTTGCTAGAATTCTGTACTGGCACAAATGCTTGTGTTACATTGCATAAGTAGAACGAGAGGACATGAAATGAGGTTGAAGGGGGGGGGGGCAGCCTCAGGAAAGATGTCAGTAAGTATTTTTTCACGGAGAGGGTGGTGGACGCTTGGAATGTCCTCCCGCGGGAGGTGGTGGAGATGAAAACAGTAACGGAATTCAAACATGCGTGGGATAAGCATAAAGGAATCCTGTGCCGAAGGAATGGATCTTCAGGAGCTTCGTCAAGATCGGGATGCGGGGCTGGTGGTTGGGAGGCGGGGATAGGGCTGGGCAGACTTATACGGTCTGTGCCAGAGCCGGTGGTGGGAAGTGGGACTGGTGGTTGGGAGGCGGGGATAGTGCTGGGCAGACTTGTACGGTCTGTGCCAGAGCCGGTGGTTGGGAGGCGGGGCTGGTGGTTGGGAGACGGGAAGTACTGCTGCGCAGACTTGTACGGTCTGTGCCCTGAATAAGGCAGGTACAAATCAAGGTAAGGTATACACATATGAGTTTGTCTTGTTGGGCAGACTGGATGGACCGTGCAGGTCTTTTTCTGCCGTCATCTACTATGTTACTATGTAAGTATATAAGTATTTGCCATACTGGGACAGAACAAAGGTCCGTCAAGCCCAGCATCCTGTTTCCAACAGTGGCCAATCCAGGTCACAAATACCTGGCAAGATCCCCCAAAAAGTACAAAACATTTTATGCTGCTTATCCCAGAAATAGTGGATTTTCCCCAAGTCCAATTTAATAATGTTCTATGGACATTTCCTTTAGGAAGCCTTTCAAACTTTGTTTAAACTCTGCTAAGGTAACCTCCTTTACCACATTTTCTGGAAATGAATTCCAGAGTTGAATTACACTGCTACTACTACTTATCATTTCTATAGCGCTACTAGACGTACGCAGCGCTGTACACTTGAAGATGAAGAGACAGTCCCTGCTCGACAGAGCTTACAATCTAATTAGGACAAACAAGGGAATATTAAAGTGAGGATGATAAAATAAGGGTTCTGAACAAGTGAATAAGGGTTAGGAGTTAAAAGCAGCATCAAAAAGGTGGGCTTTTAGCTTAGATTTGAAGACGGCCAGAGATGGAGCTTGACGTACTGGCTCAGGAAGTCTATTCCAGGTATATGGTGCAGCAAGGTAAAAGGAACGGAGTTAGCAGTGGAGGAGAAGGGTGCAGATAAGAGAGATTTGCCCAGTGAACGGAGTTCCCGGGGAGGAATGTAGGGAGAGATGAGAGTGGAGAGGTACTGAGGAGCTGCAGAGTGAATGCACTTATAGGTCAATAAGAGGAGTTTGAACTGTATGTGGAAACGGATAGGAAGCCAGTGAAGTGACTTGAGAAGAGGGCTAATATGAGCATAATGACACTGGCGGAATATTAGTCGTGCAACAGAATTTTGAACAGATTGAAGAGGAGAGAGATGGCTAAGTGGGAGACCTGTGAGAAGCAAGTTGCAATAGTCTAAGCGAGAGGTGATGTGTGGATGAGGGTTCTGGTAGTGTGCTCAGAAAGGAAAGGGCAAATTTTGCTGATATTATAGACAAAGAAATGACAGGTTTTAGCAGTCTGCTGAATATGTGCAGAGAAGGAGAGGGAGGAGTCGAAGATGACCCCAAGGTTATGAGCTGATGAGACAGGAGGGATGAGAGTGTTATCCACAGAAATAGAGAATGGGGGAGAAGGAGAGGTTGGTTTAGGGGGAAAGATAAGAAGCTCAGTCTTGGTCATGTATAGTTTCAGATGGCGCTGAGACATCGAGGCAGCAATGTCAGACAGGCAGGCTGATACTTAGACCTGGATTTTGGCTGAGATTTCTGGTGTGGAGAGGTAGATCTGGGAGTCATCAGCGTAAAGATGATACTGAAAACCATGGGATGAGATCAGAGTACCAAGGGAAGAAGTATAGATGGAGCAAAGAAGAGGTCCCAGGACAGATCCCTCAGGTTAAGTGAAGAAAATGTTTCTCCGATTCGTTTTAAATTTACTACTTTGTAGCTTCATCGCATGCCCCCTAGTCCTAGTATTTTTGGAAAGCGTAAACAAACGCTTCACATCTACCTGTTCCACTCCACTCATTATTTTATAGACCTGTATCATAACTCCCCTCAGCCATCTTTTCTCCAAGCTGAAGAGCCCTAGCCGCTTTAGCCTTTCCTCATAGGGAAGTCGTCCTATCCCTTTTATCATTTTCATTGGCCTTCTCTGCGCCTTTTCTAATTCCACTATATCTCAAATGCGGCGACTGCTCTGCACCCTTGTCTGTATCATCCCCCCCCCCTCCATATTTGCATCACCTCTTCCTCCCCCGTTTCTCATCTGCATTGGCATCCCCCTCCCCTGCCGGCGTCAGCTGTACCTGCTCTTTTAGGCTCAAATGATCAGAAGCCCCGCGCTGTTCCAATCAGCGCTCTAAAATTAACACTGGAACAGCGCAGGGCATTAATGCCCCTATGATCAGAGTTAATAGCATGCAAATTTAGGCACGCTATTAGCTTTGATCATAGGAGTACTTCTACAGGAGGATTGTGCCCGGGCATTCGCCCAAGGCACAATCCTCCTGCAGAAGTTATTTGACAGGCCCAGGCTGTCAAAAAAGATAAAGCCCAGACCTGTCAAACAGCAGTAGAGGCTTGACAGGTCCGGGAGAGCCCCCCCCCCCCCCCCCCCCCCCCAGCTCAAACATTTTTAACATGCAAAAATTGCTAGGAAGTAATTCTAAAATCTCAGTAAGATCAACATAGCTTAAGATAATTAAATGTTTAACAGTAATACATAAGCATGATGACTAAGTACATAAAATTTCTCATGAAATTATTATTATTTTTTTTTTATTTTTTTGTTACATTTGTACCCCGCGCTTTCCCACTCATGGCAGGTTCAATGCGGCTTACATGGGGCAATGGAGGGTTAAGTGACTTGCCCAGAGTCACAAGGAGCTGCCTGTGCCTGAAGTGGGAATCAAACTCAGTTCCTCAGTTCCCCAGGACCAAAGTCCACCACCCTAACCACTAGGCCACTCCTCCACTGTTGCTACTATTTGAGATTCTACATGGAATGTTGCTATTCTACTAGCAACATTCCATGTAGAAGTCGGCCCTTGCAGATCACCAATGTGGCCGCGCAGGCTTCTGCTTCTGTGAGTCTGACGTCCTGCACGTACGTGCAGGATGTCAGACTCACAGAAACAGAAGCCTGCGCAGCCTTTTACATGGAATGTTGCTAGTGGAATAGCAACATTCCATGTAGAATCTCCAATGGTAGCAACATTCCATGTAGAATCTCCAATAGTAGCAACATTCCATCTAGAATCTCCAATAGTATCTATTTTATTTTTGTTACATTTGTACCCTGCGCTTTCCCACTCATGACAGGCTCAATGCGGCTTACATATTGTATACAGGTACTTATTTGTACCTGGGGCAATGGAGGGTTAAGTGACTTGCCCAGAGTCACAAGGAGCTGCCTGTGCCTGAAGTGGGAATCGAACTCAGTTCCTCAGTTCCCCAGGACCAAAGTCCACCAAATTAAAAGCGGTTGCAGAGAAATTGGCAAAAAAACTCTACGGGGTTACTTTTTTTTGCCTCACCCTGTACACCTATATGTATATAAATGTGTATGCATGTGTTTAAGCATGTGAACATACAGTTGATGGCGTGGAGAAGAGCATGGAGCCTCTTGCTGTCTGGTTAATTTCAAAAGTCACTGGAAGACTGCTCCATTGTAACATAACATAGTAACATAGTAGATGACGGCAGAAAAAGACCTGCATGGTCCATCCACTCTGCCCAACAAGATAAACTCATATGTGTTACTTTTTGTGTATACCTTACCTTGATTTGTATCTGTCATTGTGATATGTTCCTCTGGGTCTCTCCTCTCTCTCTCTCCCTTTGCTTTAAAATGAGAGGAAAGGCTGGTGGGGATTTCACTGCTTTCCAAACTCTTCTTATGGCAGTAACATAGTAAATGACGACAGATAAAGACCTGTACGGTCCATCCAGTCTGCCCAACAAGATAAACTCATTTTACATGGTATGCGATACTTTTTACCCGAGTTTGATTTGTCCTTTCCATTCTCAGGGCACAGACCGTAGAAGTCTGCCTAGCACTGTTCTTGTACTAAGTTTTTTTTTTTTTTTTTTTAATTACATTTGTACACCACGCTTTCCCACTCATGGCAGGCTCAATGCGGCAGGCAATGGAGGGTTAAGTGACTTGCCCAGAGTCACAAGGAGCTGCCTGTGCCAGGAATTGAACTCAGTTCCTCAGTTCCCCAGGACCAAAGTCCACCACCCTAACCACTAGGCCACTCCTCCAACCACTTAAAATTTACACTCCAGCCCATCCATATCTATTCAGTCACGATCAGGGCATAGACCACAGAAGTCTGCCCAGTACTGGTTTTGTTTCCCAAGTATTGTTGGGAATTATGATTAGGTGTTGCCACCTAATCTCCGCTAAGATTCTGTGGATCCATTCATTTTAAACAGGATTCCTTTGTGTTTAGGAGGAGTAGCCTAGTGGTTATTGCAGTGGACTTTGATCCTGGGGAACTGAGTTCAATTTCCACTGCAGCTCCTTGTGACTGGTCAAGTCACTTAACCCGCCATTGCCCCTGGTACAAAATAAATACCTGAATATATGTAAACCGCTTTGAATGTAGTTGCAAAAACCTCAGAAAGGCAGTATATCAAATCCTATTTCCCTTTCCCTTCCCCTTTATCCCATCCATTTTTGAATTCCATTATCGTTTTCATCTTCACCACTTCCCGTGGGAGGGTATTCCACGTGTCCGCCACCCTTTCTGTGAAAGAATGCTTCTTGACATTACTCCTGAGTTTACCCGCCTTCAACCTCAATTCATGTCCTCTAGTTCTATCACCTTCCTGTCTCCAGATTGATACCTTTCAAACATTTGAACGTGTATATCATGTCACCCCTGTTTCTCCTTTCCTCCAAGGTATACATGTTCAGGTTGGCAAAGTCTCTCCTCACACGGTTTGCAACACAAGCCCCATACCATTTTTGTAGCTTTTCTTTGCACCGCTTCCAGTCTTTTTACATCTTTAGCATGATATGGCCTCCAAAACTGAGCACAGTACTCCAAGTGGGGCTTCACCAACGACTTGTAGAGGGGCATCAACACTTCCTTTCTTCTGCTGGTTATGCCCCTCTCTATACAACCTAGCATCCTTCTGGCCATGCCTCTTCTTGTCCGCACTGCCTACTCCATGGAGACTGGTGTGCTTTACACCATTTTTGTTAACATAGGTGTATCTTTGAGTTGAAAGAGTTGGGCAACACCACATCCATTATTGTTTAAATGAAATCACCAACGAGATCAACCAAAGCCTCCAAATCATGCACCTGGGCGGATGCATTTCATGTAAAACTTAACGCAGAAAAAACACAATGTCTTGTACTCACCTCACAACATAACACAAACAACTTCTCCATCATATCCGCACCATACTGCTCTCTTCCCGTCTCACAAAACTTGAAAATTCTTGGAGTTACCATTGATCGAAACCTCACTCTCGATGCCCACGTGATATACACGATGAAAAAGATGTTCCACTCTATGTGGAAACTCAAAAGAGTAAAACCTTTCTTCCCGAGATACATCTTCCATACCTTGGTACAGTCAATGGTAATAAGTCATCTGGATTACTGCAACGCACTATACGCTGGCTCAAAGAACAGACTATCAAAAAACTCCAAACAGCCCAGAATACTGCCGCAAGACTCATATTTGGAAAAACTAAATATGAAAGTGCAAAACCTCTAAGAGAGAAACTTCACTGGCTCCCACTTAAGGAACAAATTGCGTTCAAGATGTGCACAAAATCATTCATGCAGATGCCCCAATCTACATGCTAAACCTCGTGGACCTACCTCCCATAAACGCCATAAGATCATCCCGCAAATTTCTCAATCTGCACTTCCCCAGCCGTAAAGGACTAAAATACAAACTGATGCATGCCACTACCTTCACTTACATGAGCACGCAGTTGTGGAATTAATCATTATTTTTTTGTACTCAGCTGCCAAAAAAGGACACATTCTTCTAACTAGCCATCTACCACTTTATATTTCAAAGGAAGGACCATCTGATCAGTAAGGCATCACCAACTTCAGCCTATTGCAAGGAAGAAGTTGGGCAACACCAATGTGACGCAGATTTTTGGAGAAGGGTTCTAGGGGTGATCCTGGAAATTATAGACTGGGAAGCATGACGTCAGTGCTGGGCAAAATAGTGGAAACTTATAAAGAATAAAATCAGAGAACACGTAGACAAACATGGTTTAATGGGAAAGAGTCAGCATGGGTTCAGCCGAGGGAAGTCTTGCCTCACCAATTTGCTTAATTTCTTTGAAGGCGTGAATAAACATGTGGATAAAGGTGAGCCTTTGTTTTCTGTCCAATAACCAATTCCTAATCCACACCAGAACCTTGCTTTCTATCCCATTAACTCTTTCCAAAAGTACAAAGGCTAGGGGACACTTGAGGAAGTTACAAGGAAATACTTTTAAAACAAATAGGAGGAAATATTTTTTCACTCAACAAATAGTTGAGTTCTGGAACTCTTTGCCAGAGGATGTGGTAACAGCAGTTAGCGTATCTGGGTTTAAAAAAAGGGTTGGACAAATTCCTGGAGGAAAAGTCCATAGTCTGCTATTGACACAGACATGGGGAAGCAACTGCTTGCCCTGGAATTCGCAGCATGGAATGTTGCCATGATTTGGGTTTCTCCCAGGTACTTGTGACCTGGCTTGGCCACTGTTTGGAAAACAGGATACTGGGTTAGATGGACCACTGGTCTGACCCAGTATGGCTACTCTTATGTTCTTAAATTGGTCGGTACCCTGTAGCACCCATAAATTTAAAGAGAGAGAACAGAATTGAATGAGCTGCAGAAAAGAGAGCAGCTGAAAACACTGGACCCAACATTCATGTAAAAGGTGAGGAGGTAGTTGTAGAGTGAGCAGATGTTAGCTCAGTCTTATAAGCCAGACTTGGGATATGAAATTAATGACCAATGTGTTCTGAAGTACAATGAGAAGCTCAATATGGCATTTTTATTGCCTCCTGGAATAGAATTTTTGTTCAGAGACAAATAAAAATAAAATCCAAGAATATACCTTTCAGCTCACAGCCGCTCTGTGACATATTTATTACATTAGATTAACCACTTTTCAAGTGGACAAACAAGGAATGCACAGTTAAAACTAATAAATATAAATGAAAACAACAACATAGATAATTATATAGGGGCCTTTGGACTAAGCTGTACTCCAAAGTGGCCGGCGCTGTTAGTAGCGCTTGGGTATTCTGCACGCTGCAGTCACTTTTAGTTCGGCAGTAAAATGGCTGTATTTGTCTAATTTCCTGTAATGGCCACGCGCTGTTTTTCCAGTTAGTACGTGGCTCTTGCCATGGGAGCCCTTACTACTTATCATTTCTAAAGCGCTACTAGACGTACGCAGCGCTGTACACTTGAACATGAAAAGACAGTCCCTGCTCGACAGAGTTTACAATCTAATTAGGACAGACAAACAAGAGATAAGGGAATATTAAAGTGAGGATGATAAACTAAGGGTTCTGAACAAGTGAATAAGGGTTAGGAGTTAAAAGCAGCATCAAAAAGGTGGGCTTTTAGCTTAGATTTGAAGACGGCCAGAGATGGAGCTTGACGTACCGGCTCAGGAAGTCTATTCCAGGCATATGGTGCAGCAAGATAAAAGGAACGGAGTCTGGAGTTAGCAGTGGAGGAGAAGGGTGCAGATAAGAGAGATTTACCCAGTGGACGGAGTTCCCGGGGAGGAATGTAGGGAGAGATGAGAGTGGAGAGGTACTGAGGAGCTGCAGAGTGAATGCACTTATAGGTCAATAAGAGGAGTTTGAACTGTATGCGGAAACGGATAGGGAGCCAGTGAAGTGACTTGAGGAAGGTGCTAATATGAGCATAACGACACTGGTGGAATGTTAGTCGTGCAGCAGAATTACTGTCACCTATTTACTAGGCGGTAAGGGCTCCTTTTCTTCTCCGGCAGTGAGCAGTAATTTACCTGCGTTACCCAGTTAGCTCAGGGTATGCCAACTCTCTGCCCATAGACATGACTAACGCAGGATTAGCATGCACTGATCAGCATACTACCAAGGGGTGCCTCAGTGTGTCCCATGGCAGTGTTCTTTGTTGCACGGTAGCCATGCTCTAGTGCCTGCTGTGGCTTAGCAAAAGGGCCCCATGAGTACTTAACAGCAAAGTTAAAACCTTCTGCTCAGTGTGTGGCAGCAGCGAAGAAAGCAAATGGAATGTTAGGTAGTATTAGGAGAGGAATGGACAATAAAAATGAGGATGTTAAAATGCCGTTGTATCGCTCCATGGTGCGACCGCACTTTGAATACTGTGTGCAATTCTGGTCACCGTATCTCAAAAAAAAAAAAAAGATAGTGGAATTAGAAAAGGTACAACAGAAAAGGGTGATGAAAATGATAAAGGAGATGGGATGACTTACTTATGAGGAAAGGCTAAAACGGCTAGTGCTGTTCGTCTTGGAGAAAAGATGGCCGAGGGGAGATTTGATAGAGGTCTATAAAATAATGAGTGGAGTTGAACGGGTAGACGTGAATCGTTTGTTTACTCTTTCCAACAATACTAAGACTAAGGGGCATGCAATGAAGCTACAATAGTAAATTTGAAATGAATTGGAGGAAATATTTCTTCACTCAACGTGTAATTAAACTCTGGAATTCTTTGCCAGAGAATGTAGCAGCGATCCAAACACCATGGGGAACCCCACTATCAACCCTTCTCCATTGATAATACCGACCATTTAACCCTACTCTGTTTTTTATTTTTTAACCCATTTTTAATCCACAATAGCACACTACCTCCTATCCCATGACTCTCCAATTTCCTCTGGAGTCTTTCATGAGGTACTTTGTCAAACGCCTTCTGGAAATCCAGATACACAATATCAACCGGCTCACCTTTATCCACATGTTTGTTCACCCCTTCAAAGAAATGTAGTAGATTGGTGAGGCAAGATTTCCCTTCACTAAATCCATGTTGACTTTGTCTCATTAATCCATGCTTTTGAATAAGCTCTGTAATTTTGTTCTTAATAATAGTCTGTACCATTTTGCCCGGCACCGACGTCAGACTCACCGGTCTATAATTTCCTGGATCACCTCTGGAACCTTTCTTTAAAATCAGCATTACATTGACCACCTTCCAATCTTCCAGTTTCTTGCTTGATTGCAATCTAAGACAAGTCATTTTACCTTCCGTTGCCTTATGCACATCTTTAATTGTAAACCCTCTTGGTTTACAAGTACTTAACAATTGTACCTAAATATGACTTCTAGTTTTAGAAGAGTCTGTTTTAAACGTGTTCACCAGGCAGCTATGCCTAAATCTGCAAATAGAAAAAAAGATGAAATGAACTATTGTGTCACACTGTAAGTGTACACTTGACAATTTGTTACTTTGTGGTTCAGTTAACTATCTATATATATAAAAGGCACCTCCAACGTTCCATTGAAGCCTCAAGCCCGAGATATCTGGTTTGGCCTGTTGCCTGTAGCTCCGCCCTCGCGTTTCTCCGCATTTCGCGATTACGTCGACGGCGCGTCCTCTCCCGCCATTGGCAGAGCCACGCGTTAGGCAGGTCCTCAATGGGCGAACCTCCCCTAGAAGGCGCGGCGAAATACCGTCATTGGACGAGCCTTCTGGATGGAAGACGATGTGGAGAGGATTACTTTTACACTCCACAAGAGAAACGCTCTACTCACAGCTCAGGCGATCCAACCCCGCCTCTTGCGATGATGTCGCCGGCGGGGCCGGAAAGGCAGAAGCCACAAGTCGCATGGACAGATGACGGCAGGGCAGGAAAGGCAGAAGGCCCACAAAACCGCGACCGACGCAGGGGGAGGGGGAGCACCACCACAGACACAGGGGGAGGAGCAGGAGTACAAAAACAAACAAAACTGCGACGCACGCACAGCGACAAGTACGCCCTGCCCCCCTCCTCGGCGCATCGCCCACCACCTCCCCCCCAAGCACATACCTCCCATACAATCGCCATGCCGCTCATCAACAGTGCCCAGTCCCACACGGAACGCAGCCAGCAGCTTGCCAGACAGCATGGAGGAACTGTGAAGCCAGGCAACCTGCAGAGACACGCAGGAAGCGACAGCCCATTGCCACAGAGCCTCACACTAACACTGAAGAATCATTTCTACACAGAACCCAGGTACCTCTGTCTCACACAGAGGGAAACAGCAGGAACCTATGTACAACATACAGAGGTATAGAAAGTGTGACACCCTCCATCACGATAGCTCAGGGACCTCACGGCACAGATGGCAAATAGCCTGGCACAGCCAGCCTCCCCGGAAAACCCCCTCAACTACAGAAACCAGGATCACATACGCACTTGCACACACTCATTCTCACCCACACACTCTCTCTGTCACACCCAAACTCCCACCCACACTCATTCTCTCACACATTCACTCTCTCTCTCACACACAGTCACTGTCACATACAAACATACACACTCCCAGGAAAGCCTTGCTAGCGCCCGTTTCATTTCTGACAGAAACGGGCCTTTTTTTTACTAGTGTTATATGAATTTGGTTTCAGCAGTTCAGTATTCAACTGCTTTGAAGCTTTTCTGAAAAATAGACAGTATCTAGTTTTAAAGGACGGCTGTTATTTATCCCCCTGGGGATCTCCTTTTGACGTTCTCCAAGGTTCTTCCATCTGTCCACTTCTGTACAACATACATATGAGCTCCCTTGGTCAACTCTTATTAATACCTGGGGAGATTTTGCTGTCGTATGCAGACGATATTTACTTTCTGTTTCCTGTAGGTCAAGCTGTGGATTCTGTTTCTTCTAAAATTAATGGTTGTATAAAAAGGATAAAAGAAAGGTCTGTCTTCAGGTCTAAATTAAAACTTAATGCTGTCAAGACCAAGATATTATGGTTCTCAATGGATTTAACTAAAATTCCTCAGATAATTGTGGGAGATGATGAACCTCAGTTTAATGTAAATAGAACTTCTAAAGTTCTGGGTCATCTATGACGATGGAACCACAAATTAATAGTTTAATTAGAAAAGCTTACTTTAAAACAATTATGGTTGCTAAGATCTTATTTTTTGGAAGATCATTTTAAGATTATTGTGCGGTTAACAATTCTATCGCTACTAGATTATGGTAATTCAGTATATTTAAGTCTTTCTTCTAAGCAACTTTCTAGAATTCAAAGGATTCTGAACTCAACCACTAAGTTAATATTCTGGAAAACTCTGCTGGACCACAGAAGTCCTTTATTAGGAGTACTGCATTGGTTGCCAATAAAGTCGCAAGCCATTTTTAAGGCACCTTGCTTAGGGCCCTTTTACCAAGCTGCGGCAAAAAGAGGCCTGCCCTGGCATTGGCTTGTGTTTTTCACATGTGCTGAGGCCCCATTTTACCCCAGCTGGTAAAAGGGAAGTCTCGTTTTCCTACAGGAAATGGCCATATGGCAAGTAAAGAAGTTGCCTAGCAGCCATTTTGGGGGGAGGGGTGCCCTTACCCAGCATTGGCACTGCCCGATTACCACTAGGTACACTCCGACACTACAATAATCCATTTTTGTAGCGCCGGAAATGACGGCACGCTAGGGGTGAGAAGTACCGCTGGGCTGCTACGGTAGCCCGGTGGTACTTCCTGTATAGTGAGTGTTAAAGGAGCACTTAGTGTTTAAGTTCTTGGACGTTTTGTGCCCTGAAAGTGGATCTCAGATGGTGAAAGTGCTGTAATCTAGGTTGGCTTCTAGAAGATGTAATTCCTTACTGCTAGCTTTTCCTTCAACTAAAAATATACGGTTTAAGGCTGTTTTTGCTCAATCATTTTTTTCCTTGCTGTTTGTTATTGGAATAATCTCCCGTGTGAACTACGTATAACGAGGAATTATTTTTTGTTTCATACAGCTTTGAAAACCTAATTTATTTACTAAATTTGGGGGATCTAATTTTTTTTTTACTGCATGTAATGATTTGGGTTTTTTTCTTTGCATTTGTGTAATTCCTGATGTTCTGTCGTCAGCCTCTTATTGGTTGTAACTCACCTTGAATCTAAATGATGAGAGATAAATCCCTGATAACATAGCATAACTTATTTTACTTGGTATGATTCCTCTGTGTTCTGCAAGTGTGAAAGAGGCTCGGTATTCCGATAGCACTGAGGAGGCTATTCCTTTACAAAATACTAGTGCAACATGTTAGATATATGTGTATAATTTAGGCGTGAACACCTACACAAGCCATAGAACTGATGTATGCACTCATACCTAACTGCAGGACATAGGTGCGTAACTTATGTTTCAACGTTTTATTGAGGACAATACTAAGAATTAACACTGTCATCAGTAAACATACAACAAGCAAGCCCGGACTATCCAGTGAAACTCCAGCATGATAAACCGTCCTCAACTTTTATATTTCTCCCCACCCCCCTTGGTGCGTAACTTATAGCATTCTAAAAGTTGCATGTATAAGTTTCAATGCCACCCATGCTCCACCCAGATTCTACCCATGAGTATGTTTGCCTGTCAGGTATGCACTATGTAAGATGCGTGCTTATTTAAAAAAACTCCAAACAGCCCAGAACACCGCAGCCAGACTCATTTTTGGAAAAACTAAATACGAAAGTGCGAAGCCCCTAAGAGAGAAACTGCACTGGCTCCCGCTCAAGGAACGAATTGAGTTGAAGATCTGCACAACCGTTCACAAAATCATTCACGCAGATGCCCCACTCTATATGTTAAACCTAGTGGACTTACCGTCCAGAAACGCCAAAAGATCGGCCCGCAAATTCCTCAATCTGAACTTCCCCAGCTGTAAAGGAATTAAATACAAACAGTCATATGCCACTACCTTTGCGTACAAAAGCACACAGATATAAAACGCATTACCCATGGCCCTGAAAACCATGGACAATCTAACCAGCTTTCGCAAATCTTTGAAGACACATCTCTTCAACAAAGCCTACAAAAGACATCCTTAATGAAACAAGTCATTCCTTAAACCACTCAGGTGCATCAAAAAACACATCTCACACGACCTTACCTAACACCTTTCCATCTAAATCCTCATCTACCTTCAGCCTATTATCGATTGTATTTAAGATCATGTAATGACTACATCATAATAACACTCTGTAAGCCACATTGAGCCTGCAAAAGGGTGGGAAAATGTGGGGTACAAATGCAATAAATAAATAAAATTGACAAAATACTACTTATGCCTATATTTGGCATTTATGTGCATATATGTACAGTAGTACCTCGGTTTTCGTTGACGTCGCTTTTCGTCGGTTTCGGATTTCGTTGATTTTTCCGATGAGAAATTTGTCTCGGTTTTCATTGGTTGCCTTGGATTTCGTCGAAAAAGAAGGACGTCCATCTCCCAGTTTGTATCGGAAGATGGACGTCCTTCTCCCGATTTTGGCCGTCCTCGTTAATTGCCTCGGTTTTCATTGGTTTCTGATTTCGCCGATTGTTTTCGGATGGATTATCGACGAAAACCGAGGTTTCACTGTATATACATTTACATATACAACCAGCACATAAATGTTAGCACCCAGTTTTAAAGGATTACCCCATGAAAACTTGTTTAGAATCGATCTGTACTAATCTGGCTTGTTTAATTTTCTCAGTAGGTGTACCAATGTTCCAGTGCTTAGGGCAGTGTTTACAGTGCTGTCTTTTCTTAACTAGGCCTTTGTTGCTTGACTCCAAGAGGCTAGTACTGTTAAGATGCGGAAGATTTACTTTATTGATCTTGACTGACTCTTGTAAGGTTTTCTATTATTTCACAATATGCCTGGTATTGGAGAAGATTTATGTTAATAGGAATTGATGCAGCTAATAGAGATCCTATATAATAATTCTCACCTCCAACAGGATGTGCTTGGGACTGTGCCTGCCGGAAGTGGTCTGCTAGGCAGGCAAGCACTGACCTCAGTGACAGACAATTTGGCAAAGCAAAACAATCTGAGTGCTGGCCATTAGGACACAGGGTTGATAGGAGAGTTTTAAAAGACTGAAGGAACCGAAAGTGTTAAATGGGGGGAGGGGGGGGGAGTTGTGAATGACTGAAAGACATGAACATTTGGGACAGGAAAGCAATCTCAGTGCTGGCCATTAGCACAAAGGGTACATAGGACAGTTTTAAAAGACTGAAGGAACCAAAAGTGTTCGGGGGGGGGGGGGGGGGGCAAGTTCTGAATGAATGAAAGAAATGAAAATTTACGAGAGGAACACAATCTGAATGCCAGGCATTTGTACACAGGGTACATAGGACACTTAAAAAAAAATGAAGGACGTGAAAGTATTACATCTTGGGGGAGGGGTGAGGAGGAAAGCGGTGGGGTATCCGGATACTGGGCGTTAGGGCCACGGGGGTACATAGACTTTTGAAAGCCTTAAGGAACCCAAAGTGTGGGAAGGAGGAGGAAAAGGAGGGGAGGGAACGGGGTGAGGGGCATTAGGAACAGGGGAGGGGGCCCTCTCACACACTCTCATTCTCACACACACACTGTCACACAGACAGTCTCACTCTGTCACACACCCGCACATTCACTCTGGCTCTCTCTCTCAAACATACACACTCCCAGGAAAACCTTGCTAGCGCCCGTTTCATTCGTTCCAGAAACGGGCCTTTTTTACTAGTAATAAATATTCCAAACATGTTTCTCAACTCAGCAATCAACTAGCACACAGATCTGAATCCTAGTGGCCATTTGGCAACCTACCAAAAACAAACAAACCTAAGACAAATCATTTTATGGTTGCAAGTAACCAAAAGATTTCTGTTAAGAGTGCTGCTGTATGCCAGTGTTGTACATGGTCAGTGGCAAGATGTTAGACAGGGGTCTAGGGCTGGTTGGGACCCTGCGGTTATTTCCAGAATACTGCAAATACCATAATGTTTAATTTCAGTGCGCATATTACCATCAGCAGGGCTTTTTTTTGAGGGGGTACTTGGGGGTACTGAGTACCGGCACCTTTTCCATTGTCTGTTAAAATTGGCCTATGGTCCCCAAGTTGTAACGAAGGAGCTCAGACTCTACGCAACAATTCTGCCTTGTCATAGATTCTGTGACTGGTTGCAGGGGGCCTGGCTCTTGTGGGGTGAATTTGAGGGTAAGCCCTTCCTGTACACTTCTTGAATGGGTTTTGAGGCATATTTAAAGTATCAGCTGCATTGCATTATTGTATTTTTTTTTCAGTGCTACGTTTCCTTTTTGTCGAATATTTTTTTGTCTCCCTCTTTGTAAATTATGGTTATGTAGTTCTACTACTACTTAACATTTCTAGAGCGCTACTAGGGTTACGCAGCGCTGTACAATTTAACAAAGAGAGACAGTCCCTGCTCAAAGAGCTTACAATCTAATAGATAAGAGTGAGACAAATATAGGACAATCAAGCCATTGTGACATTTCTGATGAGGTTGGCTCTTAGGCATTGGTGGAATGAGGCATTATGACATCACAATCTCAGCTCTGGTTAAATCACTGCTATATGTAATACTACTACTACTACTTAATATTTCTAGAGCGCTACTAGGGTTATGCAGTGCTGTACAATTTAACAAAGAGAGACAGTCCCTGCTCAAAGAGCTTACAATCTAATAGACAAGTGAACGGTCGGTCCGATAGGGGCAGTCAAATTGGGGCAGTCTGGATTCACTGAACGGTAAGGGTTAGGTGCCAAACGCAGCACTGAAGAGGTGGGCTTTAAGCAAAGACTTGAAGACGGGCAGGGAGGGGGCTTGGCGTAAGGGCTCAGGAAGGTTGTTCCAAGCATAGGGTGAGGCGAGGCAGAATGAGCGGAGCCTGGAGTTGGCGGTGGTGGAGAAGGGTACTGAAAGGAGGGATTTATCCTGTGAACGGAGATTACGGGTAGGAACGTAAGGGGAGATGAGGGTAGAAAGATAGTGAGGGGCAGCAGACTGAGTGCATTTGTAGGTAAGAAGGAGAAGCTTGAATTGAATGCGGTATCTGATCGGAAGCCAGTGAAGTGACCTGAGGAGAGGGGTGATATGAGTATATCGGTTCTGGCGGAATATGAGACGTGCAGCAGAGTTCTGAACAGATTGAAGGGGGGATAGATGGCTAAGTGGGAGGCCGGTGAGGAGTAAGTTGCAGTAGTCCAAGCGAGAGGTAATGAGAGCGTGGACGAGAGTTCAGGTGGTGTGTTCAGAGAGGAAAGGGCGAATTTTGCTGATGTTAAAGAGGAAGAAGCGACAGGTCTTGGCTATCTGCTGGATATGCGCAGAGAAGGAGAGAGAGGAGTCAAAGATGACTGTTTTATGTATACGATAGGTTGTTGATGTTTGATGTTTACAAACTTACGGCCATGTTTAGTAAGACGCGTTAGCATTTTAAACACACCTACAATTAGTTCACGCACTACCCGTGTAGTTGCCTATAGGGATATTGTAGGCACGTACATGGTTAACGCGCATAAAAAATGTTAACGCACCTATAACGTGGCTTTGTAAACAGAGCCCTTAGGGCCCTGTTTACAAAGGTGCGCTAGTGTTTTTAGCGTGTGCTAAAAATTAGCATAGATGCCCGTAGGAATATTATGGGCGTCTCCATGGTTGGCACGTGCTAATCCTTAGTGTGTGCTAAAAACGCTAATGTGCCTTTAGTGTGGCTTAGTGAACAGGGCTCTTAATTAAAAAAAAAAAAAAAGCAGATTTGCATTAAAAAAAGTGTCCCCACTGTACATTACTACTGACATAGATGTGCCCCCCCCACACCAAGAATTTTAACTCATGACACCCAGCCCCATCCCACTTTAGCCTTCCCAACCAGCTGAGTCACGACCACCTATGACTGACGGCCATAATTTCTTTGTCCTCTTATTTCTAAGACATGTTTACAGTACGGCAAATCTTACAACTGTTAACCAAAGGAATGTATGTCTTTGTCTTACGGACACAGTGCATAATAAGTACATAAGTATTGCCATATTGGGACATACCGAAGGTCCATCAAGCCCAGCATCCTGTTTCCAGCAGTGGCCAATCCAGGTCACAAGTACCTGGCAAGATCCCAAAACATTGCAATACATTTTATGCTGCTTATTCTAGAAATAAGCGGTGGATTTTCCCCTAGTCCATTTTAATAATGGTCTATGGACTTTTCATAAGTACATAAGCACTGCCACACTGGGAAAAGACCAAAGGTCCATCAAGCCCATCACTCTGTCTCCGACAGCGGCCAATCCAGGCCCCAAGAACCTGGCCAAAACCCAAAATTTAATAACGATCAGTGGACTTTTCCTTCAGGAATCTGTCCAGACCCCCTTTAAACTCAGCAAGGCCAGCTGCCGTCACTACCTTCTCCGGCAATGAGTTCCAGAGTCTAACCACACGCTGAGTAAAGAAAAACTTTCTCCAATTTTTTAAACCTACCACATTCTAATTTCATGTTGTGTCCCCTAGTTCTATTATTGTTAGAAAGCGTAAACAAACGCTTCACATCTGTCCGCTCTACCCCACTCATTATTTTGTAGACCTCTATCATATCACCCCTCAGCCGCCTTTTCTCCAGGCTAAAGAGTCCTAGCCGTCTTAACCTCTCCTCATAAGGTAGTCATCCCATCCCTTTTATCATTTTCGTCACCCTTCTCTGCACCTTCTCCAATTCCTTTATATCTTTTTTGAGATGAGGCGACCAGAACTGAACACAATACTCCAGGTGCGGTCGCACCATGGAGCGATATAACAGCATTATAACATCCTCATGCTTGTTTTCCATCCCTTTTCTAATAATACTCAACATTCTGTTCGCCTTCTTAGCCGCCGCAGCACATTGAGCGGAAGATTTCAACGTCCTATCCACGATGACTCCCAGATCCCTTTCTTGGTCCATAACTCCTAAAGCGGAAGCTTGCATGACATAGCCGTAATTCGGGTTCCTCCTTCCCACGTGCATCACTTTGCATTTCTCAACGTTGAACTTCATCTGCCATTTGGACGCCCAATCCCCCAGTCTCACGAGGTCCTCTTGTAATCTTTCACACTCCTCCCGCGACGAGACGACCCTGGATAACTTTGTGTCATCTGCGAATTTAATTACCTCACTAGTTACTCCCATCTCAAGGTCATTTATAAATATGTTAAAAAGCAGCGGTCCAAGCACAGACCTCTGAGGGACCCCACTAACTACCCTTCTTCATCGAGTATACTGACCATTCAACCCTACTCTCTGCTTCCTGTCTTTTAACCAGCTCTTAATCCATAATAATACACTGCCTCCGATCCCATGACTCTCCAGTTTCCTTTGGAGTCTTTCATGAGGCACTTTGTTAAACGCCTTCTGAAAATCTAGATATACAATATCCACCGGCTCCCCTTGGTCCACATGCTTCTTCACCCCCTCAAAAAAATGCAGTAGATTTGTGAGACAAGACTTCCCTTCACTAAATCCGTGCTGACTTTGTCTCAACAGCCCATGCTTTTGTACGTGCTCCGTAATTTTATTCTTAATAATAGCCTCCACCATTTTTCCTGGCACCGACGTCAGACTCACCGGTCTATAATTTCCCGGATCTCCTCTGGAACCCTTTTTACGCCTTTAGGAAACCATCCAAACCTTTTTTAAACCCAGCTAAGCTAACTGCTTTTACTAGATTCTCTGACAACGGTTTAATTAGGCATTGAGTGAAGAAATATTTTCTCTGATTCTTTTTAAATTACTTCTTTCTAGTTTCATTGCATGCCCCCTAGTCCTGGTTAAGACTATTTTCCTTACTTGTATGGCATTAAGCTTGTGTTTCTTACATTGTCAGCTGAAGACTTTTTAATGTATTGTAATCAGTGAAATTAAAAGACAAATCCTTCATGCTTACTTTAGAAACTGATTTTTGGGGGTAGCAGATGCACAGATGCTTTTTGCTTGCCTTATTTGTATATTTATGCTTTCCCTGTGGTAATATGTTTTGCCTCTCATTCAGTTTCTTTACAAATGTTGAAATACCGTACGTATAGAATTGCTTCCTCATGCCATTTAAGATGTAGGAAATTCAGCGTTCATTGCCAACTTGCATTTTGAGTCTTGTCTCATCCTAACTGAATGCAAACTAAATAGACTTAGGAGTACCTGGGCTCCCATATTCATCAAAAATTGAATTCAGAATTCCGCTGTGTATGCAACCATCCATCTAGATTTTTTATGGCTGTTTTGGGGAAGCTTAGAGGAGTCTAGTTTATAGCCTTCAGAAGAAAAGAGAATTTTGTGACTAAGCAAAATTTTAGTGGTTCCTCAGCAAGCTTTGTTCTTGCTGAATCGCTACTTTCATACATTCTGTGGACTAAATGCAAAATACCTTTCCCCCCCTTTCCTTTCTGTAACATTGGGTAGTTTGCTTTCTTTTGTTTTCCTTAATGGCCTGACAGCTGAAGCAGGGTTCCTCCTCCTGTCTGACATGGACAAGATATGGGAATGCTTCCTGAAGCGCTAAGGCCAGCTGAGTAAGTAGATGAAGTGACTTGGGTACAGATGATCAAAAGCCCTGTGCTGTTCCAAACAACACTCTAAAAATAGCGCTGGAACAGTGCGGGGCTTTACCGCCCCTATGGTCAGAGATAGTAGCATGCAAATTTACGAACGCTATTATCTCTGATCATAGGGTAAAAGTGTGGGAGGATTGTGCCTGAGCATACTTATCCACTCTGGGACCCCCCCCAGAACCCCCTGCAATGCAAGGCCCTGGTGGTTAATGCCCCCCAAACATAGTAACATAGTAAATGACGGCAGAAAAAAAACCTGCATGGTCCATCCAGTCTGCCCAACAAGACAAACTCATATGTGCTACTTTTTGTGTATACCCTACTTTGATTTGTACCTGTCCTCTTCAGGGCACAGACCGTATAAGTCTGTCCAGCACTATCCCCGCCTCCCAACCACCAGCCCCGCCTCCCACCACTGGCTCTGGCACAGACCGTATAAGTCTGCCCAGCACTATCCTCGCCTCCCACCACCGGCTGGCTCTGCCACCCAATCTCGGCAAACCCCCACACAAAGCAAGTGACACAAGGGCTGGAGGTCCAACGGACTTCCAGCCACCACCCCCCCCCCCCGACTCCCCCGCCAAACACATATGGGAAGGGGGGAAGGAATGTGACTTTATATACTGCCTTTCTGTAGTTTTTGCAACTACATTCTAAAGCAGTTTACATAATATATACAGGTGCTTATTTGTACCTGGGGCAATGAAGGATTAAGTAACTTGCCCAGAGTCACAAGGAGCTGCAGTGGGAATCGAACCCAGTTCCCTACGATCAAAGTCTACTGCAGTAATGGGTAGGGTAGGATTGGGTCTGGTTGGGTCATTTTCAAGGCAGCGCTGGAAGAGGAGGGAGTGTGCTACTCCGTCCTCTGCCACTAAGGTACAGGGGGGGGGGGCGGGGAAGAGGGACGCTAGACCACCAGGTTGGGGGGGGGGCTTGTGTTCATATCCAGCAGATCGCCAAGACCTGTCATTTCTTTCTTTACAACATACGTAAAATCCGCCCCTTTCTTTCTGAGCACTCTACCAAAACCCTCATCCACACCCTTGTCACCTCTCGTTTGGACTACAGCAATCTGCTTCTTGCTGGCCTCCCACTTAGTCACCTCTCCCCTCTCCAGTCGGTTCAAAACTCTGCTGCCCGTCTCGTCTTCCGCCAGGGTCGCTTTACTCATACTACCCCTCTCCTCAAGTCGCTTCACTGGCTCCCTATCCGTTTTTGCATCCTGTTCAAACTTCTTCTACTAACCTATAAATGTACTAACTCTGCTGCTCCCCAGTATCTCTCCACACTCGTCCTTCCCTACACCCCTTCCCGTGCACTCCGTTCCCTGGATAAATCCTTCTTATCTGTTCCCTTCTCCGCTACTGCCAACTCCAGACTTCGCTCCTTCTGTCTCGCTGCACCCTACGCCTGGAATAAACTTCCTGCGCCCCTACGTCTTGCCCCATCCTTGGCCACCTTTAAATCTAGACTGAAAGCCCAACTCTTTAACATTGCTTTTGACTTGTAACCACTTGCCCCACCTACCCTCCTCTCCTCTTTCCTCTACACATTAATTGATTTGCTTGCTTTATTTTTGTCTATTAGATTGTAAGCTCTTTGAGCAGGGACTGTCTTTCTTCTATGTTTGTGCAGCGCTGCGTACGCCTTGTAGCGCTATAGAAATGCTAAATAGTAGTAGTAACCTATAAATGTACTCACTCTGCTGCTCCCCAGTATCTTCTACACTCGTCCTTCCCTACACCCCTTCCCGTGCACTCCGCTCCATGGATAAATCCTTCTTATCTGTTCCCTTCTCCACTACTGCCAACTCCAGACTTCGCGCCTTCTGTCTCGCTGCACCCTACGCCTGGAATAAACTTCCTGAGCCCCTACGTCTTGCCCCATCCTTGGCTACTTTTAAATCTAGACTGAAAGCCCACCTCTTTAACATTGCTTTTCACTCGTAACCACTTGTAACCACTCGCCGCCACCTACCCTCCTCTCCTCTTTCCTCTACACATTAATTGATTTGTTTGCTTTATTTTTTGTCTACTAGATTGTAAGCTCTTTAAGCAGGGACTGTCTTTCTTCTATGTTTGTGCAGCGCTGCGTACGCTTTGTAGCGCTATAGAAATGCTGAATAGTAGTAGTAGACAAACAAGAGATAAGGGAATATTATAGTGAGGATGATAAAATACGGGTTCTGAACAAGTGAATAAGGGTTAGGAGTTAAAAGCAGCATCAAAAAGGTGGGCTTTTAGCTTAGATTTGAAGACGGCCAGCGATGGAGCTTGACGTACCGGCTCAGGAAGTCTATTCCAGGCATATGATGCAGCAAGATAAAAGGAACGGATTCTGGAGTTAGCAGTGGAGGAGAAGGGTGCAGATAAGAGAGATTTACCCAGTGAACGGAGTTCCCAGGGAGGAATGTAGGGAGAGATGAGAGTGGAGAGGTACTGAGGAGCTGCAGAGTGAATGCTCTTATAGGTCAATAAGAGGAGTTTGAACTGTATGCGGAAACGGATAGGAAGCCAGTGAAGTGACTTGAGGAGAGGGCTAATATGAGCATAACGACCCTGGCGGAATATTAGTCGTGCAGCAGAATTTTGAACAGATTGAAGAGGAGCGAGATGGCTAAGTGGGAGACCTGTGAGAAGCAAGTTGAAATAGTCTAAGTGAGAGGTGATAAGAGTGTGGATGAGGGTTCTGGTAGTGTGGAAAGGGCACATTTTGGTGATGATATAGAGAAAGAAATGACAGCTTTTAGCAGTCTGCTGAATATGTGCAGAGAAGGAGAGGGAGGAGTCAAAGATGACCCCAAGGTTACGAGCTGATGAGACAGGAAGGATGAGAGTGTTATCCACAGAAATAGAGAATGGGGGAGAAGGAGAGGTTGGTTTAGGGGGAAAGATAAGAAGCTCAGTCTTGGTCATGTATAGTTTCAGATGGCGCTGAGACATCGAGGCAGCAGTGTCAGACAGGCAGGCTGATACTTAGACCTGGATTTTGGCTGAGATTTCTGTTGTGGAGAGGTAGATCTGGGAGTCATCAGCGTAAAGATGATACTGAAAACCATGGGATGAGATCAGAGTACAAAGGGAAGGGAAAGGGAAATGGGACTTGTTATACCGCCTTTCTGAGATTTTTGCAACTACATTCAAAGTGGTTTACATATATTCAGGTACTTATTTTGTACCAGGGGCAATGGAGGGTTAAATGACTTGCCCATAGTCACAAGGAGCTGCAGTTGGAATTGAACTCAGTTCTGCAGGATCAAAGTCCACTGCACTAACCACTAGGCTACTAGAAGAGGTCCCAGGACAGATCCCTGATGGTACACCAACTGACAGTGGGATAGAAGTAGAGGAGGATCCACTATAGTATACACTAAAGTTATGCTGGGAGAGATAAGAAGAAAACCAGGAAAGAACAGAGCCCTGAAATCCAAGTGAGGTCAGCGTATCAAGGAGTAGGCTGTGATCAACAGTGTCAAAAGCAGCAGATAGATCGAGAAGGATGAGGATAGTATAGAGACCTTTGGATCTGGCCAGGAACAGGTCATTGGAGACTTTAGCAAGTGCTGTTTCAGTTGAATGAAGGGGGGGGGGGGGCGAAAGCCAGATTGAAGTGGATCAAGAATATCTTGAGATGAAAGAAAGTCAAGGCAACGGCGGTGAACAGCATTCAAGTATCTTGGATAGGAAAGGGAGGAGGGAGATGGGGGCGATAGTTGGAAGGACATTATCCAGGTGAGGTTCATTGAATTCTTCCTTCTGGCTGCCTAACATCACTCTCTGCATGATAAATCCAGGTTTTCAGCATGGCTTGTCAGAATATCATCAAATGTAGAAACTTCCACGACAATATTCTCAGAATCCTCTGGAGCAATGCCCCATAGGATAAACTACAAATGTTTAGCCAATGCAGGTGAAAAATCTGCATTGATCAGTCTTTATTTATATAGCAATAAACTTAAAGAAAAAAAAATTTTGAACAAAATAATCAAGCATCTGGCAGAAGCAAAGAGAGCATCACAGCCTCCTTGAAGATTTACATCTTGGCCCTTTTCCAAACCCAATTTTTGAGCTGAAGCACAAAAAAATATTTTCCTAAGCATGACTGGTTTTCAGCATTTTCTGTTGGCAGTGCAATAGGCTTTCAACTAATCTTCCTCTGAGAGACCTCAGAAGCAATTTCCCAAATCCCTCTGCGCCCACCTTACTTTTTCCGAGCATATAGAGAGCTCTGTTTGTGCTTCTTCAGCATCCTTTGAAGGAGGATAAATATAGTTTGAATTGCATCCAAACATCATAACGAATTATTAGCCTTTCGCACTTTGCACACGGTATGAAAGTCTGTATTAAAACTTCAGATCTGTTTAATGAAGCTAAGACATAATTAAATCCTGACAACATATAATACCTGTTCGCTAAACCTAAAAGTGTGGATGACAATTTTTAAAAGACATTTTTGTGCTTCACCCATGAAAATAGGTGTTTATAAATTTGGATGTCTGACATGAGCATAAAACTACCCAAACAAAAAAAAAAAAAGCATTGCCAGCTGGTGGGGTAGAGCAGAGGTTTGCATTTCTCCATATTGGGCCAGATTCTATATATGGCGCCTGAAAACTCCGCACGACATAAATTTACTCCTAAGTATATTCTGTAAGCAGCGCCTATATTTAGGTGTGACATACAGAATGCTTAGTTGATATCACAGTTCGTAAAATTATGCGCATCTATTTACAACGAGGGAAACATGGCGTAAATGGGGTGTGTAGATTTAGGCGCACTGGGGCATATCTATAATAGTGCATGTAAATTTTGGAACGCCCATGAAACGCCCACGCCCCTTTTGGGCTGCACGCATTAGAATTTAGGCACAGTGTGTTACAGAATACGCTTAGCGAGTTGTGCGCGTAAATTCTAATTATTGCCAATTAGTGCACAGTGTTGCTCATTAACACCTGTTATCAATGCTAATTAGCTTGTTAAGCCAATTATATTACGTACATTGTTATACAATACGCCTGGATTTTGGCATGGAATACTAAGTGCGATATATAGAATCCGGGGAATAATTCTGAAAATAAACACATATACATGCAAATTAGCCCAGAAGATTGGCGCTTGCCAAAGAGCTGGTGTATGTGCAATATGCGATATTCTATAATGGGGGAGGGGGGTTGCATAAGTGCCGTAGTGTGTAATTGCAAGGGCATCAAATGTGTGGGCAGTGCGTAGGAGGCGCATGGGCATGTCTCCTACATACACGCATAGGGCTGAATTCTGTATATGCCAAACGATAGGTGCCAGAGAGATCTGCAGAAAGTCCATATTCTACAAAGTATTTATATACTATTCTATTAAGCAGGGGTGTAGCTACGTGGGGCCACGGGGGCATGGGCCCCAACAGATTACGCCCTGGCCCCCTCTACATTCCTCCCCGTGAACTCCGCTCACTGGACAAATCTCTCTTGTCGTCCCCCTTCTCCTCCACTGCTAACTCCAGGCTTCGTTCCTTTTCTCTCGCGGCACCTTATGCCTGGAATAGACTTCCTGGACCTATACGTCTAGCTCCATCTCTACCTGTTTTCAAATCTATGCTGAAAACCCACCTTTTCACTGCTGCTTTTGGTGCCTAGCTACTACTCAATTGCCCTCCCCTTGTCCCTTTCTTCCTTCTCACCCATTACTTTTCATCACCCGTATCTGTCTTGTCTGTCTGTATTATTTAGATTGTAAGCACTTCTGAGCAGGGACTGTCTCTTTGTGTCTGATGTTCAGCGCTGCGTGCGTCTGGTAGCGCTATGCAAATGCTAATAATAATAATAATTTATAGCTGCTGACGCTGAGGGCTCCCCACTTATATACACTGCTGCCACCTATCCTGATAGCAGCGCTGAATATATGTGTTTTAATAGAATTTTAAAATGCTTCATGAGAGCTGATTTGGTAGAGGGCTACCGTACCCCAACTTAATTTTTTTTTATGGACAGAGATAGGGCCTCTTACTAATTATGAGGGGCAGTGGCGTAGCCAAGGGTGGGCTCGGGTGGGCCCAGGCCCATCCACTTTGGGTTCAGGCCTACCCAGTAGCAGCACATCTGTAATGTGGCTGGCAGGGATTCCCAAGCCCATCAGCCGAAAACCCCAACTGTGCCTCCTGCATACCTTTTAAATAGCAGATGCAGCAAGCAGCAACTGATACATACTGTTCGCACCGGCTCCGCAGCCTTCCCTCTGATGTATTCCCGCCTATGCGGACAGGAAGTTGCATCAGAGGAAAGGCTGTGGGGCCAGCATGAGCAGTGTGTATTAGTTGCTGCTCGCTGCCGGTGAAAATCTGTTATTTAAAAGGTATTCAGGGAAGGGCGGATGTTTGAGAGACCATATGGATGCAGGCAAGAGAGGGAGAGACGAAATCACTTGTGGGACAAGGCGGAGTACTTCTGCCCACCCATCTTGGGCCCAGGCCCACCCAAATTTGGGTGTCTGGCTATGCCCCTGATGGGGGGGGGGGGGGTCTTTTACTAAGGTGCGCTAGCATTTTTAGCACGTGCTAATATTTAGAGTGTGCTAAACTTCATGTTTAGCGCATCCTAAGTATTAGCGGCGCGCTAAAAACGCTAGCGCATCTTAGTAAAAGACTCCCATAATTAGCTGTGGGCCTCTGATAAGGGCTCTTTTGTTAAGCTACAGCAAAAATCTGGGCTTAGTGTGTTGTAACCTGGGACTTTCGACGCACTTAGTCCAGATTTACCATGGCCTATTTTTAAAGCTTTTTCTTTTTTTTTGCAGGTCATTTGTTAATGTTCTCATTAGTGCACGGTACATGCAAAAAAAAATGAATGCTGGTGCATTTACCTTCTTCCATTTAGGAGGCGCTAAGGGCCAGATTCTATAAATGACACTCAAAAACGGGCGCTGGAAAAGATCAGTTTGTAGCGCTGATTCCAGGGCCTTTGCTTTGGGAACCAGACGTATGCCTGCTGAAGCCTAGTGGAAATGCTGGCGCCCATAACAACATAAGAATAGCCATACTGGGTAAGACCAGTGGTCTATCTAGCCCAGTCTCCTGTTTCCAACAGTAGCCAAGCCTGGTCACAAATACCTGGCAGAAACCCAAACAGTAGCATGCTACCAATCCCAGGACAAGCAGTGGCTGCCCCATGTCTGTCTCAATAGCAGACTATGGACTTTTCCTCCAGGAACTTGTCGAAACCTTTTTTTAAAGCCAGATATGTTTAACAGCTGTTACTACACAAGAACATCAATATTGCCGTACTGGGTTAGACCGAAGGTACATCAAGCCCAGCAGTGGCCAATCCAGGTCACAAGTACCTGACAAGATCCTAAAACAGTACAATACATTTTATGTTGCTTATCCTAGAAATAAGCAGTGGATTTTACCAAGTCCACCTTAATAATGACTTATGGACTTTTATTTTAGGAAGCTATCCAAACTTTTTTTTTAAAACCCCGTTAAGCTAACTGCTTTTACTACATTCTCTGGCAAAGAATTCCAGAGTTTAATTACACGTTGAGTGAAGAAATATTTTCTCCAATTCATTTAAAATTTACTATTGTAGCTTCATTGCGTGCCCCCTAGTCTTAGTATTGTTGGAAAGAGTAAACAAGCGATTTACGTCTACCCGTTCCACTCCACTCATTATTTTATAGACCTCTATCATATCTCCCCTCAGCTGTCTTTTCTTCAATCTGAAGAGCCCTAGCCGCTTTAGCCTTTCCTCATAGGGAAGTCGTCCCATCCCCTTTATCATTTCGTTACCCTTCTCTGTACCTTTTCTAATTCCACTATACCTTTTTTGAGATGCTGTGACCAGAATTGCACACAATATCTGAGGTGCGTTTGCACCATGGAGTGATACAAATGCATTATAAAGGCATTATAATGTCCTCATTTTTGTTTTCCATTCCTTTCCTAATAATACCTAACATTATATTTGCTTTCTTAGCCACCGCCGCACACTGAGCAAAGGGTTTCAACGTATCATCCAGGATGACACCTAGATCCCTTTCCTGGTCGGTGACTCCTAATGTGGAACCTTGCTTTACATAACTATAATTCAGGTACCTATTTCCCACATGCATCACTTTGCACTTGCTCACATTAAACGTCATTTGCCATTTCGATGCCCAGTCTCGTAAGGTCCTCTCGTAATTTTTCACAAGCCTCTTGCAATTTAACAACTTTGAATAACTTTGTGTCATCAGCAAATTTAATTACCTCACCGGTTACTCTCATCTCTAGATCATTTATAAATATGTTAAAAAGCAGCAGTCCCAGCACAGACCCCCAGAGAACCCCACTATCTACCCTGCTGCATTGAGAATATTGACCATTTAACCCTACTCTCTGTTTTCTATCTTTTAACCAGTTTTTAATCCACAGTAGAATACTATATCCTATCCCATGACTCTCCAATTTCCTCTGGAGTGTTTGATGAGGTACTTTGTCAAATGTCTTTTGAAAATCCAGATACACTATATCGACCAACTCACTTTTATCCACATGTTTGTTCACCCCTTCAAAGAAATGCAAAGAATTCCAGAGCTTAACTATTCGTTGAGTGAAAAATGTTTCCTCCTATTTGTTTTAAAAGTATTTCCAAGTAACTTCCTCGAGTGTCCCCTAGTCTTTGTACTTTTGGAACGAGTAAAAAATCGATTTACTTCTACTTGCTCCACATTTTGTAGACCTCAGTCATATTGCCCCTCATCCGTCTCTTTTCCAAGCTGAAGGGTCCTAACCTCTTTAGCGTTTCCTTTCTGTAACAATGCGTGCAAATGTTTGGAATACCCCTGACAAGGCCATGCCCCTCCCATGGCCAAGCCCCCTTTTGAGTTGCATGCGATGGGATTGGAGCACCATGCATTATAGAATAGCGCACAGCCAGATGCAGGCGCAAATCTTCATTGTTGCCAATGAACATCATAAGTGGACAATTATTGCTCGTTAATGGCTTGTTCACCAATTTGTGCACACATCTCCGGATCATGATCAAGTCTGGTGTTATGCAGTTAGCACACACTAATCAGAGTGTGCCAGCTGGATAATGCTTCCATGCCCATTTCCCACCAACGCCATGTCCTCTCCCCCGAAAAAAATTCAACAAAAATAAATAGCGCACGATAAGCGCATGCTAGCAAGCAAGTTACGGAGAAATCAAAAGGAACCAGTCCCAAACAATATAATTAGAGCTTCTAGCACCACAATAAAACTTAACTAGACACTGTATCGAATCTAATAAGGGAATCAGATATATGATTTTATTAATGATATTGTAAGTATAGATAAAAAAAACGTTTGTGTGAAAGGGAGAATTCAGTGTAGGCTGCAGCTGCTGCAGTGCTGTATTATCAGTAAACCATGCTATAAAATGGTTCACATGACCGCTCTCTATACACCATGATTCTCCCTAAAGAAAATGTAATATAATAACACAACCTTTCCTACAATATCAATTTTTTACCGTTTTTCCCAATAAGGCAGTGTATAAATTATATAATTAGGCTTTATTGTGATGCTGGAAGCTCTAATTATATTGTTTGGGATTGGTTCCTTTTGATTCCTACTTAATTAGTTTGCCTCTCCCTAGTGACGTTCTTTTTGGTTTAGGAAGCAAATTACAGCAATATGCTTTAACGCATGTTCTGGTAGGCCTTTTTTCCCATGTTGTGTATGCATTAGCGCTTAATATGGTTTAGTCAAAGGCCCCCTTAGCTATCCGGTGCCAACATACGGTTCTTTCAGGATGCATTTGAAATGAACTGTACTACTTTAGTTGTAAACTGCTTTGGGTTGAAGTCTTACTAATACTACTACTACTTATCATTTCTATAGCGCTACTAGACGTACGCAGCGCTATACACTTGAACATGAGGAGACAGTCCCTGCTCGACAGAGCTTACAATCTAATTAGGAGAGACAAACAGGACAAACGAGATAAGGGAATATTAAAGTGAGGATGATAAAATAAGGGTTCTGAACAAGTGAATAAGGGTTAGGAGTTAAAAGCAGCATCAAAAAGGTGGGCTTTTAGCTTAGATTTGAAGAAGGCCAGAGATGGAGCTTGACGTACCGGCTCAGGAATCCACTTTCTTAACCAACTCTTCAAACTTGAGATACAAAGCAGATACCTCACCTGAAGATTTTTGAAGAGTTAAGTTTATTTTATTAAGCATTGTCCATATTTGTCCAAGATTTACCTCCTGCGTTGTATCCAAGGCCTCAGGAAACCCACGGGCCTCAATCTCCAGGCTCCCTTTCTGCAACGCTATACCCTCGCCAGAGAACTCAGATGCTTGTTGGAGCAAGGCAGTCAATAAGTCTAATATTTATTAAACAGCTTTTCTGCTGTGTCTGAATATTATAAGGGCAGTTCTATAATCAAGCATCTATCTAGGCACTTCCTTTCCTTTATAGACTATTAACAGAACTGGGTATATATGTGTGTATGCAGTTAGGAGGAAGCAGTTATGCCAGCCATAGAGCCAGTGTAAGTGTTTGCACCTAAATGCTGGAGATAACATACGTAAATTATAGTATTCTGTGGACTGTGTATGTGAGTCGTGTCCACTCTGTGCCTGGACTCCGCCTATGCAGTGGCATGTCTATTCAAGGTGCGTGAGTTGCATACGGAGGGCAGGAGGGTGAATGCAGATAAACTAACACCCCAACTTTCCTTCCCGGCAAAGCTCAGCAATTCTCCCCCCCCCCACACACACTTGTCTTCAAATCACCTCTGCCTCGGTCTTCCCTGGGCAATGGCAGTGGCACTCATAGCAGGGGCTTAGCCAGACTTCGGCGGGAGGGGGGTCCAGAGCCCGAGGTGAGGCAGCACATTTTAGCCCCCCCCCCCCGGCGCTGCTGAACCTCCGCCATTTTTGACCCCCCCACCCCCACCGCCGCCACCACCACCTTTGGGTGCCTACCCTTTCAACCCCCCTTCCCGCCACTGCGAGCCCTCCCCCGCCATTGGGTACCTTTGCTGGCGGGGGTCCCCAACTCCCACCAGCAAAGGTACGCGGCGGCGGGGGGGGGGAGAGGGTTGGCGGCGGGAGGGGGGGTCAAAGGGGTTGGCGGCGGGGGGGGGGGGCAGGGCCAAATCTACGGGGGCCCGTGCTCCCGTGACCCCATATAGCTATGCACCAAGTCTTTCACTCTGAACCGTCCTGCCCCTTCTGACTTGATTTCAAGGGCGGGACGGTTCAGTGTGTGAAAAAGTTCCCGGTGCAGCTGCTGGCAGCCTATGAGTGCTGCTGCCCAGGCAAGAATGCAGTGGAGCTCATTTGAAGGTATGGATGGGGGAGAGGCCAGGGGGGCAGCCCCTGTGAAAAATTCCAGGATACGTTGCTGCACCTATTGTGTGCTTACTTTTAAAATATGTGCTTTGCAATATATGTGCTTAGGTGGATTTTTGGCATTTACACACACATGTATATGCAGGGCTGACTCAAGGGACCATGGCACCCTGAGCCAACTTTTCGTATTTCGTCCTCCCATTGGCATGCCCCCCCCCATTGGAACTCCCCCCCTCAGGCCATCTTCCCCTCCCCAGCCTACCTTCAAAGGCAATTTCCTCCTGCTGAATGCCGACAGTGTTTCACCTAATGCTACCCATATCAGCCCCTGCGTCTTCCCTCCGTTAAACCCCCGTGGAAACAGGAAGTTATGTGAAAGGGGTGGCGTGCGGTTGAAGGAAGACATCGGGCTGATGTGGGTAGTGTTAGGTGAAACACTGTCTGTGTTTGGGAGGGGGAAAACTGCCTTTAAACGTAGATGAGGAAAGGTGGCCTGAGACAGAAAGAGGAAGGGGATTGCCGACTCATCTTTTTTCCCTGCACATGCAACTCAGCCAGGTAAACTCTAGGCCCACTTCACCTATAGGTCCAGTGACATCACCGGCTTAGGCATTTGGTACCCTTTATCTCTAGCGCCCTAGGCCAGAACCTTACCTGGTCCATAGGTTAAGCCAGCCCTGTGTATATGCTGGTATTCTAGTCATTTGGCATGTAAATGTTAGCACCTTATTGGCTGAATTGCCCCCTAAGGACCAGATTCAGTAAATGGTACCCAAATTTGGGCACTGGAAAAAAATCGGTATGACGGGTAGTCTATAAAGAGCACTCCAAGTTGAACGTGCTTTATAGAATAGCTTAGAGCCCATGCCTATGTCCAAATTTGGACTCCTTGATTTGCATCAGCTGAAACCTCGTATAAATGCTGGCGCTGGCATTTGGGTGCAGGAATGGCGCTATTCTATAACTCCACGTGCACATTTTTGGAATACCCCTGACTATGCCCCCTTTCCACTTGCACGCTAGGGGATTTAGGCATGTGGGGGCTCACAATATACGTTTTTGTACCTCGGGCAATGGAGGGTTAAGTGACTTGCCCAAGGTCACAAGGAGCTGCAGTGGAAATCAAATCCAGGTTGCCAGGGCCAAAGCCCGCTGCACTAACCATTAGGCTACTCCTCTACACTGACAATTAACTGCAATAACTATTTGTTGACATCAGTTCATTGCTAGTTAATGGTTTGTTAGCTAATTAATTTGCATGCACATCTTCAATCTGCGCCTATATTTGGGCACTGTGTTTAGGATCCAGGGTTAAGTAACATAGTAACGTGGAGGGGCATAATCGAACGGGACCGGCCATCTATATGGGCGGCCATCTCCAAGGCCGGCCCCGGAAAGCAGCATACCAGACCGTATTATCGAAACAAGATGGCCGACCATCTTTCGTTTCGATAATACGGTCGGGGCCGGCCAAATCTCAGCATTTGGGCCGGCCTTAGAGATGGCCCGCATTAGAGATCGCCGCCATTGGTTTGCCGCCGATAATGGAAACTAATGGCGGCCATCTCAAACCCGTCCAAATCCAAGGCATTTGGTCGTGGTAGGAGCCAGCATTTGTAGTGCACTGGTCCCGCTCACATGCCAGGACACCAACCGGGCACCCTAGGGGGCACTGCAGTGGACTTCAAAAATTGCTCCCAAGTACATACCTCCCTTACCTTGTGTGCTGAGCCCCCCAAATCCCCCCCCAAACCCCACTACCCCCAACTGTACACCACTACCATAGCCCTTAGGGATGAAGGGGGCACCTACATGTGGGTACAGTGGGTTTTGGGGGGGGGGGGTTTGGAGGGCTCATATTTACCACCACAAGTGTAACAGGTAGGAGGGGATGGGCCTGGGTCCACCGGCCTGAAGTGCACTGCACCCACTAAAAACTGCTCCAGGGACCTGCATACTGCTGTGATGGAGCTGGGTATGACATTTGAGGCTGGCATAGAGGCTGGCAAAAAATGTTTAAAAAAATTTTTTTGGGGGTGGGAGGAGGTTGGTGACCACTGGGGGGGAGTAAGGGGAGGTGATCCCCTATTTCCTCCAGTGGTCATCTGGTCAGTTGGGGCACCTTTTTGAGACATGGTCCTAAAAATAAATAGACCAAGTGAAGCCGGCTAAGTGCTCGTCAGAGCCGGCCTTCTTTTTTCCATTATTGGCCGAAGCCGGCCAACTCGTAACCACGCCCCCGTCCCGCCTTCCGTACCCTGCCGAAATGCTCCTTTTAACTTTGGCCGGCCCTGCGACAGAATGCAGTTGAAGCCGGCCAAAATCGGCTTTCAATTATACCGATTTGGCCGGGTTCAGGAGATGGCCGGCCATCTCCCAGTTGGAAGATGGCCGCCTTCTCCTTGGAAAATAAGCAGGATAATAACATAGTAGGTGACGGCAGAAAAAGACCTGTGTGGTCCATTCATTTAGCATTAGCACTAAAACATTTGTAGCACAAATTTTAGCCTTTTCCTCTTAAATGTAAGCATTCCTGGCTGCCTAGTGTTTCCACATTGGTTTTAAATTCTTCACTGTACTTTTTCATGCTGTGCTATTGTATTCTCTCTTTAAAGAAGGGAGAGGACTACCATGTTATTTCAGTGAGCAGTTTTCCTGAACCAGTCTCAAGAAATGTGGACATTGTAAGGTGAGACAGGAAGGCAAGACGTTCTGGTCTAGATTCAGTAAATCGCGCCGAAAATCAGCACAGAAAAGTTATACATCGAGGGCTATTCTATAAAGAGTATCCACACTTTATAGAATTGCGCCTAAGCGTCTAATCTGTGTCTAACTTAAGTTTATGCCTGCTGCGACCAGGTGTAAATGCCGGCTCCTAAATTAGGCGTGAATCAGGTGTGTTCTTTAAAAATATGCAGAACTCAAAGGAATGCCCCTAAAACGCCCCCTAAACACACCCTCTTAAAATTACAAGCTATAGGAATTACGCGTACATCATTATAGAATACAGTCTGCGCATAACTCCCAATTAATGCCAGTAATTGGTTGTCAGCAGGCAAATATTGGCGCTGATTGGCTCATTAATCATTTAAGTTGTGCATGCAAATTGGCTATGGACGCCAATTTGCTCATTCAGTTGTAGTCGCCATATATAGAATCCAGGAGTCAGAGTTCAAATACTGCTCTGAAATGACTTTTCTTTGCACAATGGCAGCGTGTAATACAGCTTGGAGATATTCCTTCGGAGTTCACGTTCACAAACAATAGGAGCATCATTGTGTAGTGACGCTAGATTATGGTCTGGTTTTAGCTCACAAAAGAATGCATCCCGAGCTCGTTGCCCTCTTTTCTTATCACAGGGATGAGGTCTCCTAAAGTGATTTTAACCTATAGACTGAGCAGATACAACCAACAGTACAAACTCTTCAAATGTCGTTACAGTGCAATGGGTCAAGTTGTGAAAATGTGTCTCTCTGCTCTGTGATCACCCTGCCACCTTTATTAAGGTTTCTAGCTACAGTAGAGTAATTGTCCTTACCTCTCACATTGTTCCATCCAATCTCTGTTCCAATTACTTCTCATGAATTCACTGGACCATTGACACAGTATTGAGTGTCCGAATGATCAGCGGTGACCACACTGCTTCAGGTGAGAAATCTAGAGCTTGGAGGGCATCATGGCAGGTTGTAACAACCAAGAAGGGAAAACCTGAAAATCACTGTGCGGGGACATAGCTGGAAGAAAAACACATTTGCTTTTAAATAAATGGCTGCAGTGTAGAGACTCTTAAATATTCTTGGGCCATTGATTAATTGTGTTAACAGAATTAACGCGTTAATTTTTTGTGTGTTAAAATTTTTTAATCATATGCATTACTGTACTCTCCCCTTCCAACATCACTGTATTTCCCTGCATATAAAGCAACTCTATCTTTGCCCGGTTAGATATGCGGGCAGGGCTGCCGAGAGGGGGCGGGGCAGGGGAGCAAAATTCTGCAGGCCTGGGCCCGTCTCCGGCAAGCTTTTTCTTGCTGCATGCTTCCGGGTCTGTCCCTCCCCTGCTCCTGCGTGCCATCCAGGACCCGAGTGATTGCATTAGCACGATATCACATTAATGCAATCATCTGAGTCCCGACTCTTGGCACGGACAGGAGCAGGAGCGGACAGACTGTGGGAGCAGGCACCCGGCAAGTCGCTTGCCAGTGGCAGACCCGGGCCCCCCCTTGGAGGCTAAGACAGAAAGGTAAGGAGGCTGACGGGAACAGCAGTGAGAGTGCGGGGTGGCACAAGTGTGTGTGTGTGTGTGTGGGGGGGGGGGGGGGCAGCTTGCCGCAGTCCGGTTCTGCCCTGGGCCCGGCTATGTCTCTTGACGGCCCTGTATGCATACACCAGCACTGAATATAGGCCAGCACCTGCATAACCTCCTGGTTCGCCAAAGATGACCCAGCATTGAATATCCAGGTATAATTCAATCCATGGCTCACAGCAGCTTTAAAACCACTGACCCCTGTGGGCTGACTAATCATCCGGAGAGTGTTTTTCAGTTCTGTAGTTTTTATAGTGCAATATATAATTGAGACTTTGTCAACAGCATACTTGTATGGGAAGTCACTGCATGTTATATGTCCACTTATATATGTATTAAAGCAGGTAACATTAATCATGTCAGCTGATCCTTATTTGCTTGATGTCCGTAAGAAGTCATCCTTCTGACAGGTGGCAAAGAGAAACTGTAGTCAAAACAATAGGTCCAGACTCAAAGAACCATCAGTCAGTATCTCACAAAAATTACCAAGGTGCAGTAATACTAGTGTAAAATTTTGGTAATTTGATACTAGCAATAATATACACTAGTTAATACCAAGCTTATTGCAAGGCAATAAATTATTTGCAGGAGAAAGAGACCTCAGAAACCAATCAGATGAACTATCCTTGGTCACAAGCGGCTAATAAGTGAGCCGAAATTATATTTCTATCAGTGGGCTCAAAAACTGCTTTTTTTAAATAATGTGCTTCTGTGACATTTATCGTGCATCAAACAAAACGTTTTGGTGAATATTTTGAAGTGTTTAACAGCTTTAACGGTAATACCAAGCTCTAAAATACAATCAGTGGTACTAAGCCACCTAGATTACTGCAATGAAATTTATGCGGGATGCAAAGAACATCTCATAAAGAAACTTCAGACCGCTCAAAACGCGGCGGCCAGGCTTATATTTGGAAAAACGCGATTCGAAAGCGCCAAGCCCCTCTGTGAAAAATTGCACAGGCTCCCAATCAAAGAACGTATTGCTTTCAAAATCTGCACTCTGGTTCATAAGATTATCTACAGCGAGGCCCCCGGGATACGTGACAGACCTCATCGACCTACCAATCAGAAACACAACAGGATCAACACGAACATACCTAAATCTCCACTACCCAAGCTGCAAAGGGCTCAAATACAAATCAACTTATGCATCCAGCTTTTCCTACATAAGCACACAACTTTGGAACGCACTACCAAAAGCCGTGAAAACAAAGTATAACCACCTAAACTTCCGGAAATCACTAAAAACTTACCTGTTCAAAAAGGCATACCCTACCGACCCTACTTAAATACCTGAACCCGGCAACACGATGAAACCAAAGAACGTAATGGGCATAACGTAACTCTTCCTCTATATGATTCCCTAATATGTTTGTTCCACATGAACCCTATTCTACCATAGCATCACTGTGTAACTGTTGATATTGGAATTGGCGAACGTCTACGGTACAATTGTAAGCCACATTGAGACTGCAAATAGGTGGGAAAATGTGGGATACAAATGTAACAAATAAATAAATACATAAAAAAAACTTATTACACTGATGACACAGCAGTTATCTTAATGTTCAACGGGCCACTGTTTCACCCATCTTGTGGCTTCCTCAGGAACTCGTACTATTTTTGTCCATCGTAATATATCTGAAAAAATAAAAATTCTTATGAATATTTTCAAGTAATTCGTGTCTGATAAATCTTCAGCAATAACCCTCTGGCTTTCATGCTTTCAAAAGGCAACACTGCTTTCAAAATGGCGCTATTTATTTAGATTTTGCTCACACCTTTTTCAGTAGTAGCTCAAGGCGAGTTACATTCAGGTACTCTGAATATTTCTCTGTCCCAGGAGGGCTCATAGTCTAAGTTTGTACCTGAGGGTTAAGTGACTTGCCCAAGATCACAAGGAGCAGCAGTGGGATTTGAACCAGTCACCTCTGGATTGCAAGACCAGTGCTCTAACCACTAGGCCACTCCTCCACATGCGCATCACATGCTAACTTGGACCTTTAAATAGGGGTGTCAGTATAAGATTTTAAAGAGACCTATCAATGTTAACTGTTGCATTTTAATAAAATATGTGCCAATCTATTGAGTTATTTAAACCCGTTGGTTCCAAAAATCAATTTTGCTTCTCTTCATTTTAACAATAATTTCCAGTCACCTCCTCTTCTTTCTGGTTCAATTTTATCCACAACACAACATCTCAGATCCTCAAAAGAATTTTTTCATTGACATGAAATGTTTAACTAAAGGTTCTTTAGTGTTCATTCTTTTAATGTTGGATCTGTGTTCCAGCTTTCTGACTTTTAGCGATCTTGCGGTCATACCAATGTATAGCTTACGAATTGCAAAAACAACAAATTCGGTCAAACAGTTGGTATAATGATGTAAAGGATACGTTTTTTGATTGATCTAATCTTCAAAAATCTTAGTTTGATATGTAATCCTGCAGATCTGGCAAGTGCCACGTTTAAAGTGACCAGTGATATCATTGCCCACTTCAAATATGGCACTTGCCAGATCTGCAGGTGTCGAGAAATACCTGCATCCAGCTAGGCAGTTGGCAATTGCTTCCTGAGCTGCTGATGCCAGCACCTCTGAAAACTGAGTATACACAGAGTACAAAAGAACATACATGTTGCCATACTGGGCTGAAATGTTGAACTGTAACAACACAATCTGTCTCCCAGCACCCAACACCTCCTTCACATAGGAAGTCAGTACTAGTAAAAGTGTCTCAGGGCCTACTTTACTAAGGCGAGCTAGCGTGTTTAGCTCGCGCTAATATTTAGGGCGTGCTAAACATTAGCAACATCCATAGGAATATATGGATGTTTCTAACGTTTAGCGCAGGGGCGTAGCCAGACAACAGATTTTGGGTGGGCCTAGGCAAGAAATGGGTGGGCACCAAATGTTCTCCCCCCCCCCCCCCCCCAAAAAAAAAAAATAAAATATATATATATATATATCTCAGCTGGCGGGAAAATGCTTCTTTCCACCTTGTCAGTCTGAAGCAGGCAAGACTGAAAACTGAGAATGCACAGGTGCCGGTATCGTGGAGAGTAGTGTTTTCATTACCATCAGGGGGAAGTCTTCAGCTGGTGGAGCTTGGAATCCCCACCAGCTACGGCTAAACATGTGCTACTGCTGGGTGGGCCTGAGCCCTTAGTGGGTGGGCCCTGGCCCACCTAGGCCCACCTGTGGCTACGCCACTGGTTTAGCGCACCCTAAATATTAGCAAAAGACCCCCTCCGGAGTAGCCCCCACACTCTGGAATGCATTGACTGGAAGGATCCACTTAACACAAGACTACCTCTACTTCAGGAAGCAGGTGAAAGCTTGGCTCTTCAACCAAGCCTTCAATGGAAGAACTAACTAACTTGTTAGTCTCACTCACACACACAAGGGTTGACTCGGGCTATACAGGTAAGTATTGATGTCTTGATACACTAGATCCAAAAAGCCACAAATCGGCAAAATAGAGGGTTAGCCCAGCTTGACTGTAAGCTCATGCCTTTATGCTAGCTCTTTAGTTCTGGAGACATTTCCTCTGGAGATAGTTGCTATCCTTAACTGCCCTGCCTTGAATTGTCAGGATTGCTGATATCAACTACGCTCTTTCCCAGTGAGAATAATATAATCTAGTAATAAGTGGCAACCTCTGATATTATCCTCTATAACTACACTAAGGCATCTTCTGTGTAGCATTTTTGAGCTGTGCAGTTTTCGAAATATTTTTACATATTAAGCCTATTGCATTATTTGTACATTGTAAAAATATATGAGCTGACTCAGGGCGATATTTGATTCCCCTCCACACATTTTATACGTGAGCATGTTTTGTACATGCCTTCAGACTTCACGGAATGGAAATCTAAATGCACGTATGCTATGAACTGTTTACCAAATTCTCTGGCAACAAGTTCCAGAGTTTTAATTACACATTGAATAAAGAAATATTTTCTCTGATTCATTTTAAATTTACTATTTTGTAGCTTCATTGTGTGCCCCCTAGTCCTAGTATTTTTGGAAAGAGTAAACAAACGATTCACGTCTACCCGTTCCACTCCACTCAGTATTTTATATACCTCTATCATATCTTTAAATCTTTAAATCAGTCACCTTACTTTCTAACTTTTCTTACTCTCTTACCTATCTATATGTTGCATCTTTGCTTTACTCTTCACTATCAATTATAATGCTCTATTGTGTATTGTGTTGACATTGTAAGTAGTAGACCATACCATACTTTGTATTTTTATTTGAATATTTTTACTGCTGTAATTGCCTGTTGTTCATGTTTGACCTATTCTTACTGTACACCACCTTGAGTGAATTACTACTAACTACTACTACTACTAACTAACATTTCTAAAGCGCTACTAGGGTTACACAGCGCTGTACAATTTAAACATAGAAGGACAGTCCCTGCGCAAAGAGCTTACAATCTAAAAGACAAGAGAACAATCTAAAGACAAGTGAACAATCTAGAGGACGAGTGAACAGTTAATCTGATAGGGTTCCTTCAGAACGGCGGTAAATAAATCCTAATAAATAAATAAAGAACGATCTCCCCTCTGCCGTCTTTTCTCCAAGCTGACGAGCCCAAGCCATTTCAGCCTTTCCTCATAGGGAAGTTGTCTCACCCCCTTTATCATTTTCATTGCCCTTCTCTGGTCCAAAGCATTTTACCTACTAAGATCCACAGCAGTATCTCACCTGCTTCAAAGGCGTGAAAAGCAAGGTGGCCATCACAGGAATAAAATGGGCCCTGCTGCAGATAACTCGAGCTAATCGTTAGTAAAAGGCCCCCTTAATTAGTTAAAATAAGCAAAGAAATGCAGCATTGGTAAGTATTCTCGCTGGCAAACATTGATAGGTCTATATTTACATTGTTGTTAAATATAGAACCACAGACTACGAAGATTTTATGACCCTTCTAGTCTGCCTGTTTTCCTTTTCTGCTACCCTACATCAGAAGATAAACCTTTTCTGGTGGGGGGGGGGGGGGGGGGGGGGGCTCTACTGTCAGGGGAATAGATTTGGAGAAGGAAGGAGGTGGATGAGATGGCTTTAATAGCCTGCTGAGTGCTTTGGTTCAGAGGTCTGGAAAGTGCATTGCTGACAGCGGAACTGGAGGAAGAGATCAACATCATGGTCAATCTAGGAACAAATAACCCAATAAGAACCCAAAATTAGCATAATGTTGGAGGGATCAGGAAAGATTCTAGGCAGTGAGGACAATTTGCTGATGTTGTCTGAAGTGCTGCTTCTTTATAGCAAAATGAAAAATACTCTGTACAAGGAGATTCAATATATCGTTTATTTTTATTTATTTAATTGTTTCTTGATTGGAATTTATTAATCAACTTTATTAAAAGGACAAGTTTAAGTCACTATGTACTAGTTCTGTGCAGGAAAGCCGGTTTGCCTCTATCCAAGCGACTACCTGAGATACTTGATCAATTGCTTAGATCCCGCATTGATGAGACTTTAAACTAGCTGAGAAGACTTTCAAATGGAAGTAGGGACAGCCAAGCTGCCTTTTCTATTCACAGTTGAATAAAGTCAGTGCATACCTGGCTGGAGGTGGGAAACCCACAAATGTGTTATAAAATGACAGAGTAAAAAAAAGGGGGGGTATTATCCAGCATACATGTCGGACCTAATAGACCTGCCACCTAGGAACGCCAAGTTATCATCTCGCACATTTCTTGATCTGCACTTCCCCAGCTGCAAAGGAATGAAATACAAAACAATGCATGCATCAAACTTTACCTTCCTGAGTACACAGTCCTGGAATGCACTACCACACAGTTTGAATTCGACATTCGAAAGAACAAACTTCCGCATCCTACTGAAGACACATCTCTTCAATAAAGCGTACCACAAAGATCAACAATGGTGAATTTGCACAACTCGCACATCTATATTCAGAACTTGTTTCATAATATCTGGTTGTACACTATGATTTCGTTTATTTTTGTTTGTTTTACTATCATCATGCCGACCAAGATCCTGCAATACCAAATGTTTATCTATTAACATTCCTCCACTACTCATGATGTATTGTAAGCCACTTTGAGCCTGCAAAGAGGTGGGATAAGGTGGGATACAAATGCAACAAATAAATAAATAAATAAATAAATAGAGGAGAGGAGTAGCCTAGTGGTTAGTGCAGTGGACTTTGATCCTGGGGAGCTGGGCTCAGTTCCCACTGCAGCTTCTGTGGGCAAGTCACTTAACCCTCTATTGCCCCACGTACAAATAAGTGCCTCTGTATACTATCCAGCTTATTTTCGAAAGAGAAAGACGCCTATATTTCCACCCAAATTGGGAGATGGGCGTCTTTCTCCCGTGGGCGCCCAAATCGGTATAATCGAAAGCCGATTTTGGGCGTCTCCAACTGCAATCTGTCGCGGGAACAGACAAAGTTGACGGGGCATGTCGGGGGTGTGGTGAAGGCGGGACTGGGGTGTGTTTATCGGCCAAGGAGAGATGGGCGCGCTCGGCCGATAATCGAAAAAAGAAGGGCGCCAGAAGCAAGAATTTGGGTCACTTTTTCTGGACCCTTTTTTCTCACGAACAAGTCCCCAAAAAGTGCACCAACTGCCCAGATGACCACCGGAGGGAATCGGGGATGACCTCCCCTGACTCCCCCTGTGGCCACTAACCCCCTCCCACCCAAAAAAAACAACTTTAAACACTTTTTTTTTTCTAGCCTGTATGCCAGCCTCAAATGTCATACCCAGCTCCATCACAGCAGTATGCAGGTCCCTGGAGCAGTTGTTAGTGGGTGCAGTGGATTTCAGCCAGGTGGACCCAGTCCCATCCCCCCCTACCTGTTACACTTGTGCTGGTAAATGGGAGCGCTCCAAACCACCCCCAAAACCCACTGAACCCACATCTAGGTGCCCCTCTTCAGCCATAAGTGCTATGGTAATGGTGTAGAGTTGTGGGCAGTGGGTTTTGGGGGGGGAGATTTGGGGGGCTCAGCACCCAAGGTAAGGGAGCTATGGACTTGGGAGGTATTAAAAAATTTTTTTTAATTGTTACAAGTGCCCCCTAGGGTGCCCGGTTGGTGTCCTGGCATGTGAGGGGGACAAGTGCACTACGAATCCTGACCCCTCCCACGACAAATGCCTTGGATTTGTTCGTTTTTGAGCTGGGCGCCTTTGGTTTCCATTATCGCTGAAAAACGAAACCGCCCAGCTCAAATCCGCCGAAATCCGATGCATTTGCCAGGCACAAACCGTATTATCGAAAAAAAAAGATGGAAGCCCATTTTTTTCGAAAATACGGTCTGTCCTGCCCCTTCACGTACCCGTCCTCAGAGATAGACGCCCATGGAGATGGGCGTTCGATTATGCCCCTCCACGTAAACTGCTTTGAATGTAGTTCCAAAAAAAAAAAAAAAACCCACAGAAAGGTGGTATATTAAATCCCATTCCCTTTCTCTTAGATAAAGCAAATGTGGAAAGCCATCATTAAAGTTCTACGAGGTGTGGGGGTCTTTATTTTTCATTTGTGACTGCCACAATCCTGCAATAAAGATATAATCTGGGACAGACCAAAGGTCCATCAAGATCAGTATCCTATTTCCAACAGTGGCCAGTCCAAGTCACAAGTACCTGGCAAGATTCCAAAAGAGTAAAACAGATTTCATGCTGCTTATCGCAGGAATAAGCAGTGGATTTTCCCATGTCCATCTTAATAATGGCTTACGGACTTTTCTTGTAGGAATTCCGCTGTTAACCGCTTATACTACTGGCAATGAATTCCAGAGTTCAATTACACATTGCGTGAAGAAATATTTTCTCTGGTTCCTTTTAAATGTACTACTTGGAGCTTCATTGTGTGCCCCCTAGTCCTTGTATTTTTGGAAAGGGTAAACAAATGATTCACTTTATGGGTTCCAGTCCATAGTTTTTATAGACCTCTATCGTATAGACCCTGCAATACTAAATGTTCATTTACTAACATTCTTCCACTACTCCTGATGTATTGTAAGCCACTTTGAGCCTGCAAAGAGGTGGGATAAGGTGGGATACAAATGCAACAAATCAATCAATCAATCTTCCCTCAGCCATCTCTTCTCCTAGCTGAAGAGCCCAAACCTCTTTAGCCTTTCTTCATAGGGAAATCATACCTTCCCCTTTATCATTTTTATTGCCCTTCTCTGTACCTTTCCTAATTCTGCCAGATCCTTTCTTTAGATGCAGTTTCCAAAATTGCACACAATATTCAAGCTGCAATCAGACCATGGAGCAATACAAAGGCATTATAATATCTGAGTTTTGTTCTCCATACCATTCCTAAGAAAGAGATTTACAATACTTCGTCTCTATTAATTTTTTTTTTTTGCTCATATCTGAAATTATTATCCCTCTGCTAGAAAAGGACAAGGTTTATGGCCTTCTTAATACCAATGCTTAAAAGTTTAATATCCTAATACAGAAGGCAGTTTTCAAAGCCGTTTACCCTGGTGACCAGAGATTGACTTGCATTAAGATGCCTGCCTGTAAACTGTCTTCCTCTGCTCAAGTATTCATGGCCTTGAATGGTATGCATACTTTTAGCCAAGTTACAAAGAATTCTTACATAAGTACATAAGCCTTGCCATACTGGGACAGACCGAAGGTCCATCAAGCCCAGTATCCTGTTTCCAACAGTGGCCAATCCAGGTCACAAGTACCTGGCAAGATCCTAAAACAGTACAATACTTTTTATGCTGCTTATCCCAGAAATAAACTGTGGATTTTCCCCAAGTCCATTTTAATAATGGCTTATGGACTTTTGTTTTAGGAAGCGAGCCAAAACGTTTTAAAACCCCGCTAAGCTAACTTCTTTTACCAAATTCTCTGGCAACAAATTCCAGAGTTTAATTACACAATGAATGAAGACATATTTTCTGCGATTCATTTTAAATGTACTATTTTGTAGCTTCATTGTGTGCCCCCTAGTCCTAGTATTTTTGGAAAGAGTAAACAAACGATTGACGTCTACCCGTTCCACTCCACTCAGTATTTTATATACCTCTATCATATCTTTAAATCAGTCACCTTACTTTCTAACTCTTCTTACTCTCTTATCTATCTATATGTTACATCTCTGCTTTACTCTTCACTATCAGTTATAATGCTCTATTGTGTATTGTGTTGACATTGTAAGTAGTATACCATACCATACTTTGTATTTTTATTTGAATACTAGTAAAAAAAGCCCCGTTTCTGATGCAAATGAAACGGGGGCTAGCAAGGTTTTCTTCAGAGTGTGCATGTGGGAGTGTGTGTGTCCCTGCCCTCTGCCCTCTCTCCCTTCCCCTGTGCTGTCTGTCCCCTCCCCCCTCCGAGTCCAGTCCTTCAGTGTTAAGTTTCCTGCTGTGCTGTGTTTGTGTTACAGAGAGAGTGAGGGCGTTTCTCTCCCCTCCCCCCTCTGAGTCCTTCACTGTTACAGAGAGAGGGATTTCCTGGGGAAACCGGATATCTCTGGCGCTTCACACTTCCGGCTGGAGGCTTCATTAGAACGTTGGTGGTGCCTTTTATATATAGAGATTTTTACTGCTGTAATTGCCTATGGTTCATGTTTGACCTATTCTTACTGTACACCGCCTTGAGTGAATTCCTTCAAAAAGGCGGTAAATAAAGCCTAATAAATAAATAAATATATCCCCTCTGCCGTCTTTTCTCCAAGCCCAAGCCATTTCAGCCTTTCCTCATAGGGAAGTTGTCCCACCCCCTTTATCATTTTCATTGCCCTTCTCTGTACCTTTTCTAATTCCACTATATCTCCACTGGTGGGGAGAAGTGGTCTAAACAAGGCACAGAAGAGGTGCCATGTCCAGTCTCTTACGAAAGAAGAGTGTTTTATAGAACTTATAAGGACAATTTTTTGTACCACTAAGCATTGTCTCATCGCAAGTCCCATCATCTGCTGAGTCTCTTTCTGTTTCCCACTTCATCGCCTTCTGCCAAACAAGGTACGTGCATAGGATCTTTCAAAGTGCATGCACTAGTTTATGCTTTCTCCCTTGGCCGTCCTCTCATATCACAGGTGTAAAGTGCACAAGTGATTCAGCACACAAGGAAGGCATTTCTATAATAGAAACACCTGGATTTAGGTGCTCCTTGTGCAGATAAATGTATAAAATACTAGCACTTATATGCAAAAGTGCCAGCAGGGCTCACCAGTTCTATTCTGCACCGGCATGCCTAACTTATATAGGACTAGATTCAGTAAACGATGCCCAAATTTGGAGGCCAAAAACTGCGCGCTAAGTGCTTATTCTATAAACATCCTATATAATAAAACGCATCTCCAACATTCTGAAGCTGAGAAAGTGAAGCCTTCAAGCCTTGAAGCATTCCTGCAACGTTCCGGAACTACGTGTCATCATTTGAGGAGATGGAGCCTTACAGAGCGCACGAATGCTTCAAGGCTTGAAGGCTTCACTTTTTCACACACACACACTCACTCTCTGACTCTCACATACACTCTCTCTCACACACAGACTCACACACACACTCTGTCTCTTTCACACACTCTATCTCTCTGACACAAACACACTCTGTCTCTCTCTCTCTCACTCATTCTCTCTCACATACACACTCCATCTCTCACCCACACACTCTCTCTCAAACAAACAAACTCCGATAAAAGGGGGGCATGGAACACGTTGGGGAGGAGAGGGAGGGGGGCCAAGAACTCGGAGGAGAGAGAGGGAGAGAGGAAGGGAGGAGGGCCTGCACCTTGGACGGAAGGGGGGCCTGGAACTCGGAGGAGAGGGAGGGAGGGAAGGAGGGGGTTATGGAACTCGGAGCCACACACACACACACTCACTCACTCACTCTCTCACACACACACACTCTCACACACACATACACTCTGTCTCTCACGCACTCTCTTTCTCTCTCTGACACAAACACACACACACACTCTCTCTCTCTCTCTCTCTCTCTCAAACACACACACTCCGAGGAAAACATTGCTAGCGCCCGTTTCATTCGTGCCAGAAACGGGCCTGTTTTACTAGTAATATAATATAACATAATCTGCTTCTTATATACCACAAATACCTCACAGCAGTTTGCAAAAAAATTGGTCACTGTTGTGATAAATAACAAATACTAAGAAATTATAAATTAAATTATGTTTAATGAAACATTCGTTCTCATTATTATACATCATCAGTTACCTAAAATATACTTCTGATACAAAAAGATTTTTCAAAGCTCTTCTAAATCGACAATAATTTGTAATAGAATGAATACAAGCTGGGAAAGTTTACCAATTCTTGGCTGCTTGGTACGCAAAAGATACACTAAAGAGTTTCCTTGTTTCATCCTTTAAGGATTTGGAAAGGAAACGATTCACACAGCTCATAGGGGGTCTTTTACTAAGCTGCGGTAGCATTTTTAGCTTGTTATAGGAATCAGCTTGTGAGCAAGTGCAAAGTGATGCACATGGGAAAGAGGAACCCGAATTATAGCTACATCATGCAAGGTTCCACATTAGGAGTCACGGACCAAGAAAGGGATCTAGGTGTTGTCGTTGATGATACGTTGAAACCTTCTGCTCAGTGTGCTGCTGCGCCTAAGAAAGCAAATAGAATGTTAGGTATTATTAGGAAAGGAATGGAGAACAAAAATGAGGATGTTATAATGCCTTTGTATCGCTCCATGGTGCGACTGCACCTCGAATATTGTGTTCATTTCTGGCCGCCGTATCTCAAAAAAGATATAGTGGAATTAGAAAAGGTGCAGAGAAGGGCAACGAAAATGATAAAGGGGATGGGATGACTTCCCTATGTTTAGGCTAAAGTGGCTGGGGCTCTTCAGCTTGGAGAAAAGGCAGCTCAGGGGAGATATGATAGAGGTCTATAAAATAATGAGTAGAGTTGAACGGGTAGATGTGAAGCATCTGTTCATGTTTTCCAAAAATACTAGGACTAGGGGGCATGCAATGAAGCTACAATGTAGTGAATTTAAAACGAGTCGGAGAAAATGTTTCTTCACTCAATGTGTAATTAAACTCTGGAATTCGTTGCCAGAGAATGTGGTAAAGGCGGTTAGCTTAGCGGAGTTTAAAAAAGGTTTGGACGGCTTCCTAAAGGAAAAGCCCGTAGACCGTTATTAAATGGAGTTGGGGAAAATCCACTATTTCTGGGATAAGCAGTATAAAATGTTTTGTACTTTTTTGGGATCTTGCCAGGTATTTGTGACCTGGATTGGCCACTGTTGGAAACAGGATGCTGGGCTTGATGGACCTTCGGTCTTTCCCAGTATGACAATACTTATGTATGTACTTATGGCTCAGCATTTACCACCAGCTGATTTCTACCGTGAACTACAAACGCTACCATGGCTTAGTAAAAGACCTCCCCACAATGAATAGTTTTTAAATGCTGGAGTATATAGAATATGGAGCAAACCCTTGTTGAATCGTAAAAAAGATACGAAAGAACTTAAACAAAATCCTAACCTCAACTGGCAACCAGTAGGGGCAAATTAAGAAAGGAGTTATTCTCTCTGTTTTAGGCAAAGATTGCTGTATTGTGTATAGTTTGTAACTTCTTTTGTTAAAAAGGTAGGACAATCCAAGAAGATGATGTTACAATAATCAGTCTGAGGCAGGAGCAAAGTCTGCCTCCCTATAAAATGTTTGGATCTGTCTTAACTTTCTCATCAAGAGAAAAGATTTCTTAATTAACAAATTGATTTGTGGTTCCAAGGACAGTGTATGATCAAACAGAACTTCTAAAAAGTTGATCATTGAAGTCAATTTATAATTAATGTTATCTCTTGTTATAGAGTTTTCTGGAATACTACTACTACTTATCATTTCTATAGCGCTACAAGGCATACGCAGCTCTGTACACCATACATAAAAAGACAGTCCCTGCTCAAAGAGCTTACAATCTAGATAAGACAGGCAAACAGACAGAACAATAAGGGCAAGGGAATAAAGAGGTGAGGATAAAAGGACAGGGCAAGTGAGTAATGGTTAGGAGTCAAAAACAATGGTAAGTTTTAAGTTTGGACTTGAAAACGGCCAAAGACGAGGCTAGACGTACAGGCTAGGGTAGTCTATTCCAGGCGTGAGGTGCAGCAAGATAAAAGGAACGGAGTCTGGAATTAGCAGTAGAGGAGAAGGGGACAGACGAGAGATTTATCTACAGAACGGAGTACCCGAGAGGGGGCATAGGGAAAGACAAGAGTGGAGAGGTATTGGGGAGCGGCAGAGTGAATGCACTTGTAGGTCAACAAGAGAAGTTTGAATTGAATGCGGAAACGGATAGGGAGCCAATGAAGTGACTTAAGGAGAGGGCAAATAACTGAGTGTCGACTTCCCAGTAAGTGCTATTCTATAAACAGTGCTCTGAGTAGTGCCAGGAATTGGGCATGAGGATTTCAGCTACTGAAACCTGGTGTAAATTCTTGTGCATAAATTAGGCACATATCCCCAGAATTCTACATTAATGTGCACATTTTATTTATTAGGATTTATGTACTGCCTTTGTGAAGGAATTCACTCAAGGCAGTCTACAATAAGAATAAATCAAACATGAGCAATAGAGCAACATCTTTAGTGAACTCCCCTGACCCGCCCATGCCCCTCCCATGGCCACGCCCCCTTTCCAGTCACCCACTAAAAACTTTGTGTTTGCATCTTTATAGAATAGAGCTTAGCAAGATGTGCACGCAAATCCAAATTGTTGCCAATTAACACCAGTAATTAACATCCAATTACTGGCATTAATAGGCTCATTACTCAATTAAATTGCATGTGTAATTTGGGCGCATGCCCACATTTGTATGTGCAACTTTGGGTGCCATTTATAGACTGTAGGGGATAGTGTGTAAATCAGGGGTGTACCCAACCTTTCACTTGGAGGAGGGGGGCAGGGTTGAACTGAGTGGGTGCAATGCAATTTATTTCTCTCCTTAACCAGGATTAATAAAATTACCTTTGTTGGAGGGGTTGTTGAAGCCCCGCCAGCCGAAGAAATTCATTGCCGAAGCCGATCCTCTCCTCCTCACGTTGCTGCTGTAAAAAGAAAGCCGCAGCATGCCTTCAGGTCCTGATGCTAGGATTCCTGCGCATGCTCAGTTCACGCAAGATCAAAGCATGTGCGAGGAGTCCCAGCGTCGGTGGCTGGAGGCACGCTGCCGACTTTCTGTTTACTACAGCAGCACGAGGAGGAGGAAAGTGGCTCGCACAGCAAGTTTCTTTGACTGGCAAGGCTTCAGCATCCTCACTAGCCATTTAACAGGTGCTGCAGGTTTAGAGGGGGCCTGAGCCCAAAGTGGAGGCCCAGGCCCCAAGGCCCCCTCATGGCTACGCCACAGACGTAAATGTACAACTGGGCGCCTGCATTTAGATGACACTTGCACACATAAATCTACAGAATACCAGTGCTTTCACGAGTAAGTGTACACATGTGCATGTAATTAGCAGCAACATATCCAATGCCCAACACTCGCTAAAACTCAGATTCAGGAAAGTAACACTGCTCTCTCTGCCTTCAAGCACGTATCGCTGACTCCTTCAAGACCTTAGCTGAATGCTCCTTATGACCCCTGATGCAGGTGCGGTAGCACCGAAACACGGCCCGTGTCGGGTCTCTCTTCAATCAAAGTTCACCATTAAAGGATTATTTGAATGAAAAAACTGTGTTCCCTTCTGTTTTTAAAGGCCCTTTGTGCTCTTTTTTTTGCTTGGTCTTTTTTTGTACTTGGTTCCCTCTCTTTGTTACACCATGTAATTAGCAGCAACATATCCAATGCCCAACACTCGCTAAAACTCAGATTCAGGAGATTAACACTGTTGAATATCCCAGACCTCAGAAGCGGCTCGTTTCACACAGGGTCCTTTGCCCTGTGACTCGCTTATATCTTCATCGGTCCACACTTTATTAATAAACTTCAGTTTTTTTTCATATATCTATATAGAAATCTCACAGTTACTTATAAATAGTTTATCTTGAAAAATGTATTCAGAAACTTATCTGCAAGGACATTGGGGCTAGCCCGGTCACCGGCTATGTCGCGTGACATAGCCAGTAACTGCTGATTTTCAGTGGCTGACCGGTTAAGTTTAGCGGCCAGATAGACCCACATAAATAGCAGGTCTGTGGTTGGTTGCTAGAACCTACCCAGTCAGCCAGTGAATATCGTCTTAACTGGTTACGTTTGTGGTACCAAGAAACCCTCCTGGAAATTCAGTGCTGGTGGCCAGATATGGCCCGGGCATTGAATTTCCAGGTTCACCGGTGACAGCGGGAGTTAGCCGACCTAACTCCTGCTGTGTCAATATCAGGACCCATATAAGTACAACAAGCAGCACAACAAGAAATCAATCCAGCCCACATCACGGGAGAAGGGAGAAGACACAAAGAAAACATTATCCCACATGGAACAAAAAATCAAATCAGTAATCAGCAGGGGGATAATTAAAGGCATTAGCAACATAAGCCACTTATGATCTCATCACTTAACTTCCCTATCTATTAAAAGTCTTTCCAACTGATCTGGTTCCAAGAAAACATAATTAACTCTTAATATGGTAATTAAACATTTGGAAGGAAACTTCAAGAAAAGTATAAATGTCAGTATTCGAGTCATTTATGCATATACTAGCCGTTGAGCCCGTGAAAACGGGCTACTTTTGGAATGGGGGGGTTTCCGAGCCCCCCCCCCCCGAGGTCGGCGCCGCCCCGCCTCCCCCGGAGTCGCCGCCGCTGCCCCTCCACCCGGCCCGAGCAGCACTGTAAACTTACATCAGCACGCAGCAGCAGGCACATCAGCAAAGCTGCCGTCAGGGCGGGCTTCCTTCTCTGCCTGTGTCCCGCCCTCGTGTGACATAAGAGAAGGAAGCCCGACGGCAGCTTTGCTGATGTGCCTGCTGCTGCGTGGTGATGTAAGTTCACAGTGCTCGGGCCAGATGGAGGGGCGGCGGCGACTCCGGGGGAGGGGGAGCGGTTCTGACGTCTGCAGCATGCATTACGTATTGACGCGGGGGCGGGGCAGAGAGGGAAGTCTCTACTGCGCATTTGCGAGTGAGTACGGTCACTCGCCATTTATATGTTTGATGTGAAGACATATGCACATAAATGATGATAATCTGATTACAGCTATTCAGGGCCGCTGAGAGACTGGGCCAGGCCCGGAGCAAGGCCGCCCCCGGGGACCCGTCCCCCGAGGTCGTCGCCGCCGCCACCGGGCCGGGCCTCCTAACTTTCTCTCCGGCCCACTGGCAGGGAACTCCCTCCCCCCAGGGTCTCTGAAAAATCTATCACTGCTGTCTTAGTAATATGGGGTACTACACAGAAGCGTAACGAGGTTGAGGGCGCGGGGGGGAGCTGAGAGCATACTGCCGATGGCACCGGCACTTAATTTAAACACGACAGATCGTGTGAAAAATACGCGCCGGTGCCGTCGGAAGTTTGTTTGGGGAGGAGGGGGATGGTCGCTCCACTGTCGACCCACCTAGCTACGCCTGCAACTTCAAATGGGGCATGGCAATGGGAGGGGCGATGTTATAGATTATGCATTTGCACGCCTAACAGGCATCAGCTGGGCACGAGCATGTGCACAGACGTTGGCAGGCCTAAGTACTCTTGACCAGTTAGGTGTGAAATGAGCATGAAGCTAGCTTTCTGTACAGGTTGTTCTGCATATAGCACCCTTTACATGGATCATCCCATCACCTAACTTCGGGCACCGTTTATAGAATTTCCTCCATTGTGCTGGATCCCAGCCCCAGTTCTGATTGAGCTGGAAGCAGAAGAAAGGAGCAGAAAGAAACGGCTGGGGAAAACTTTTCCCAGTGTGCACATTTCAGCTGCTTGTGCTGGATCCATCCTGTTCCTGTACTTAGGAGTAACCTAAGGAAGTATTATTTCACAGAAAGGGTGGTGGAGGCGTGGAATGGCCTCCCGGTGGAGGTGGTGGAGTCGAGGACTGTTCCAGAATTTAAAAAGGCATGGGATAAGCATGTGGGATCGCTTAGGAACAGGAAGAATTAGGGGTTACAGAGGATGGGCAGACTGGATGGGTCATATGGCCTTTATCTGCCGTCATGTTTCTATGTTTCTATTCCACCAATGCCTAAGAGCCAACCTCATCAGTGATGTCACAATGGCTCAATTGTCCTATTCTTGGCTTACTTTCCCCCCTTAGTGTGAAGAGTTTCAGTCTCTGGTAACCAGAGCTCATATTGTGATGTCATAATGGGAATAGGCTTAGGAATAACCTAAGGAAGTATTGTTTCACAGAAAGGGTGGTGGAGGCGTGGAATGGCCTCCCGGTGGAGGTGGTGGAGTCGAGGACTGTTCCAGAATTTAAAAAGGCATGGGGTAAACGTGTGGGATCGCTTAGGAACAGGAAGAATTAGGGGTTACAGAGGATGGTCAGACTGGATGGGTCATTTGGCCTTTATCTGCCGCCATGTTTCTGTGTTTCAGTGAGGGTCTGCAGAATTGTTTCTCTAGCAGTTGCATAGCCAGATGTTTATTTGGCTGGTGGGGGGGGGGGGGAAATGGCCCAGGGTGAACTAGGAGGGAAGGGAAATGGGACTTGATATACTGCCTTTCTGAGGTTTTTGCAACTACATTCAAAGCGGTTTACATATATTCAGGTACTTATTTTGTACCAGGGGCAATGGAAGGTTAAGTGACTTGCCCAGAGTCACAAGGAGCTGCAGTGGGAATCGAACTCAGTTCCCCAGGATCAAAGTCCACTGCACTAACCACTTCCTCTCAGCTCCCCGTCCCCACCCCTCCACCGACTGTTCAGGCATCATGGGTGGAGGCTCAGGCAGTGATCCTCTTTGGCTGGCAAGGCTCGGGTATCCCCTCCAGATATTCAATGGTGCCACAGTTTTGGAGGAGACTCTTCCCCCGCCCCCATGGTGACACCCCTGCTACTAGTTCAGTTAGAGGCCCTTTCACAAAGCGGCAGTAAGCCCAACGTGGGCTTACTGCTTACTAAAAGGGAAGTACTGCTGGGCTACCACAGCAGCCCGTCATTAGTTCCAACGCCATTTCCAGTGCTATAAAAATTATTTTTATTTTTGTAGTGCCCGGTTTCCGCCGGGGTAGCGTGAGAGCCCTTACCACCACCTCAATGGGTGGTGTTAAGTGCTCCCACCCGAAATGGGTGTGCGGCACGTCTTTTTAAAAAAACCTGCCTTTTACCTGCTGTGGTTAGCGCATGCATCAAAAACATGCGCTAGCGCAGGCCTCCTTTTGCCACAGCTTCGTAAAAGGACCCCTTAGCTTCCTAAAAGTGAATGTAGCTAAATACTGGTTAGGAATAAAATCAAGATAGAAGTGAAAACCAAAACCTCAACCCATACTGTATATATACGCAGACGATGTTAACGATTTACATCCCATTTAAACAAGATGTAACAGAAATTTCCAATGAAATCAACTAAACCCTACACATCATGCACACATGGGCGGATGCATTTAAGCTGAAACTCAATGCAGAAAAAACCCAATGCCTAGTACTCACCTCTCAACATAATACGAACAAATTCAACACCATTAACACACCAAAACTGACTCTCCCAATCTCGGACACCCTAAAAATTCTTGGAGTTACCATAGATCGACACCTAACACTCGAGAACCACGCGAAAAACACAACCAAGAAAATGCTCCACTCAATGTGGAAATTAAAAAGAGTAAGACCTTTCTTCCCAAGGACCGTCTTCTGCAACCTGGCACAATCAATGGTACTCAGTCATCTAGACTACTGCAACGCACTCTACGCTGGCTGCAAAGAGCAAATAATCAAGAAACTTCAGACAGCCCAGAACACTGCAGCTAGACTCATATTCGGTAAATCAAAATACGGAAGTGCTAAGCCGCTACGAGAAAAGCTACACTGGCTCCCACTTAAAGAACGCATCATGTTCAAAATATGCTCCCTAGTTCACAAAATCATTCACGGAGATGCCCCAGCCTACATGTCAGACCTAATAGACTTATGTGTGTCAGACCCTTGAGGGAGGGCACACTTCAGGTGCAGGAGCCCAGTGCCCAGCAGTCCCCATACCAGACCAGTTGGATAGTTTCAGAGAGCTGTTGATTAATGAGGTCAGAGTACAACAAGATGTAGGGGCCTGAGGGCTTGTGCCTAAGAGCCTCTCGCTTTAGGGACCTGTGGAATTCATTTGGGGAGGTCCTGCATGACTTTACCCAGGGAAGGTGTCCCTTGGGCTGGGGGACATGCCACCTGTGGAGGAGGATGAATCTCTGGTGGTCTGGCTTTTTAGAAGAGAAGATCTGCCCCAGCTGATTGATTCAGCCATCAAGGCACTTTGTATCATGTACTGCCCCTTGTCACGGTCGTTGACGCCGACGTTTGGATGTTAAAAAAATGGAAGCGGTGCAAAGAAAAGCTACGAGGATGGTATGGGATTTACGTTCCAAGATGTATGAAGAGAGGCTTGCTGACCTGAACATGTACACCCTGGAGGAAAGGAGGAACAGGGGTGATATGATACAGACGTTCAAATATTTAAAAGGTATTAATCCGCAAACTAATCTTTTCCGGAGATGGGAAGGCGGTAGAACGAGAGGACATGAAATGAGATTGAAGGGGGGCAGACTCAGGAAAGATGTCAGGAAGTATTTTTTCACGGAGAGGGTGGTGGACGCTTGGAATGCCCTCCCGCGGGAGGTGGTGGAGATGAAAACGGTAACGGAGTTCAAACATGCGTGGGATATGCATAGAGGAATCCTGTGCAGAAGGAATGGATCCTCAGAAGCTTAGCTGAAATTGGGTGGCGGAGCAGTTGGGGGGAAGAGAGGGTGGTGGTTGGGAGGTGGGAAATACTGCTGGGCAGACTTATACGGTCTGTGCCCTGAAAAGGACAGGTACAAATTCAAGGTAAGGTATACACATATGAGTTTGTCTTGGGCAGACTAGATGGACCATGCAGGTCTTTTTCTGCCGTCATCTACTATGTTACTACCCAGGAATGCTAAAAAATGATCCCGCACATTCCGCAATCTTCACTTCCCCAACTGTAAAGGTTTTAAATACAAACTAGCGCATGCGTCTACCTTTTCATACCTGAGTACACAGTTCTGGAACGCGCTGCCGCGTAACTTAAAAACGATTTATGAACTAATTAACTTCCGCAAACTACCGAAGACCCATCTCTTTAACAAGGCATACCACAAAGATCAACAAATGTGAACTCCTACACATATATCCAGAATTGCCTTACGATATTTGCTTGTTATACGACTATCATGCTTTATCACTATCATGTTACCCAAGATCCTTCTGTAATACTAAATGTCTATTTTCACATATATTTCCACCATTCATGATATATTGTAAGCCACATCGAGCCTGCAAAGAGGTGGGAAAATGTGGGATACAAATGCAATAAATAAAAATAAATAAATACATATCAGCTGAATTGTAAAAATGGTTTAGTTGTGCTGCCTTGAAAGTACACAACAGTTATTGGCATATGTAATTTTCTAAGAAATATTAGTCTTCAAACCTACTGGTTTTTTTTTGGTTTTTTTTTTTTTTATTAAATTTTTTTTTTACATTTATATCCACTAACATAAATGTATTGGAAATATCAGAAATTATAATAGCAATATATTACATTATATCAAACTGATATAATCTTGAAATAAACATTATAATTTGTCCACAATAAGAAGAAATAGATCAAGATACTAAGAAATTTCTACTGAATAATACAATAACATAGTATAACTATTACAAACGGAAGGGAAAAAACGGATGATCACAGCCGGGTTAAACAGCATTAACTATGGGAGTCTCTACAGGTGACACATCTTTTTCTTTTAATTCAATGAGCTCCAATAATTTCTTGGGTGTAAAAAACACAAAATTCACTTTTGCAAAGGAGACATAACTTTTACAAGGAAATTTTAGAATGAATGTTCCACCTAGTTTAAGAACTCTTGATTTACACATCAAGAATTCTTTTCTCCTTTTTTGTGTGGTTCGCGCCATATCAGGAAAAACCTGTATCTTTTGGCCCAAGAAAGAATCATTAATATGGCGAAAGTATGAGCGAAGAATATTGTTTCTATCAGGTTCAAGAGCGAAGGTGACTAGTAATGTTGTTCTTTCGGTTATTAATTCAAGAGAACTCTCCAAGAATTCTGTCAAATTTAGATCGGAACTAGGAGCAGGCTGAGGTTGTTCTTTAGGCACCTTAGTTATCCCAGTTATGTACTGGGCCCTCGTTATGGGGGGATATCCCTCAACGGGTATTCCCAGTACATCACAAAAATATTTCTTAAGCATGTCCAAAGAGGAAATAAGAGGTGACTTAGGGAAGTTCAGGAACCTTAAATTGTTCCTGCGTCCATTGTTTTCCAGATATTCCAATTTTCTTTCTTGGATTTCTCTTTCTTTAATCAAAGTCGTGGTTAAGTTTTTTAGTTCTTCAATTTCTCCTGACATTTTAATAATTTTCACGTTCTGTTCTTGAGTTTGTTCAGATAAACCCTTATTAAACTTTTTTTATCTCAAGTATTTCATTAATAATAAGGTACTATTCACACCTTGTATGGCGTCCCATAGTGTGTCAAACCTACTGTTTTAATAGGGACAAGAAAGGAAAGCTGGGACCTGTGTAGCATGTTTAGACAGGTCCTATTCCATTATTTTATTATGAAATCTATTGACATATCTCCTCTGTTTTATGTTTGCAAAATCATGGGAAATCAAACCTCCCCATACCTCTGAAAACAATCTACTGTCCTGGGCTTCTTAGAACCTTTTTTTCCCAATGTTATTTCAGTGGCAAACTTCACATGGTCAGATTTGAAATGGGAATAAGAAGTTGCATTTACTTTACAATCTGCAAAGAGAGATCTGTCTTCTAAGGCAGGGAAATGTATCTTTTTTTTTTTTCCCCTAGCAGATATCATCATGTGTGAGTGATCATTGCATCTATAAACAACATTTTTTTTCCCTAGGCTATGTTCCTTGCTTCCACTTGCTCAGCTATTTATATTTTGCATGGGTCCAACCAATGCATCTCATCTCCTGCCACCCTGGAAACAAGAAAAACTCAGACCATGTAAAATTATAGAAGAACAGAGGTGGCAGCTTTATCTATAACTAGTAAAAAAGGCCCGTTTCTGACACAAATGAAATGGGAGCTAGCAAGGTTTTCCTCGGAGTGTATATGTTTGAGATAGTGTATGTGAGAGTGACTGTGTGTGAGAGAGAGAGCGAATGTGCGAGTGTGTGTGTGAGAGTGAGTCTGGGTGCGAGTGTGTCTGTGAGAGAGAGAGTGTGTGTGTGAGAATGAGAGTGTGTGCAAGTGCATATGTGAGAGACAGTGTGTGTGAGAGAGTGTGTTTCACACAGATACAGTGTGTACGAGAGAGAGAGAGAGTGTGTGTGAGACACAGACTCTCTGTGAGACTGTATGAGACCAAGAGAGTGTGTGAGTGACTGTGTGACACATAGAGAGTGAATGTGATACAGAGTGAGACATAGAGTGTGTGAGAGACAGTGTGTGAGAGTGAGAGAGAGAAAGACATTGACTGTGAGAGAGAGAGAGTGTGTGTGTGTGACAGAGATCCCTCCCTCCCTCTCTCTGGTGTCAGCCCCCCCCCCCTCTCTCTGGTGTCTGAGCGTTACTGTGCAGGACACTGAGCTCTGGCTGTGCTTCAAGGAACTGACCAATCCTATTTAATAGAATGCACCTCCAACATTCTGAAGCCGAGAAATCGCGTCTGGTTGGTCACTTCTGCTTGTGACGAACCCGGAAGTACGTGATGTCAATTCAGGAGATGGATACAGAGAGCAGGAATGCCTCAGCCATGCAGTCAGCTTCAGAATGTTGGAGGCGCGTTTTATTATATAGGATAGCAGAAGGAATATTCTCCAAATTATACATTCTTATCAATTTAAGACATGAGGACATAGGGGAATCCTTTTACTAAGGTGCGCTGAAAAATGGGCTGTGGTAGTTTAGGCGCATGTTTTGGGCATGCACAGATCCATTTTTCAGCGCGCCTGTAAAAAAGGTCTTTTTAAAATTTTTGCTGAAAATGGACGTGCGGCAAAATAAAAATTTGCACGTTTCCATTTTGGGTCTGAGACCTTACCAGCACCCACTGACTTAGCAGTAAGGTCTCATGCGTTAACTGTGCGGTAATCATCTACCTGCCTAGAATGATGATTACCACCCGGTTTCCACTGCACGTAGGAAAAGAAAAATTATTTTTCCGGTGTGCATAGCGGACGTGCGTAAATAAACAAAATTACCGCCCCGGGCCATGCGGTAGCTGGACGGTAACTCCAAATTGACGTGCATAGGACACACGTGCACGCCTACATGGCTTAGTAAAAGGGCCCCAGGGAGACAACCACAACAATGCAATACTTAGAAAAACTGTGCTGAAGAGTGAGGGTAAGATAGACCTTATTCCAGTATTTTTCTTTCTAGCTCCGTCTCTTTGGAATTGTCTTCCTAAAGAACTTAGGCTTGAGGACTCTTATACTCATTTTCGTAAAGTTTTAAAAACATCTCTTTTTCGAGAGTCAGTTGAAATAAACATTTAAAACAGAAATAAAGGATAAACAGGAAAAAAATGTATTAGTTTTGTGTTTTTACTAATGTTTTTATGACTACAGTCTGTGAAATCTGCATGTGTATTGTCTCTTTGTAGTGCTTTCCTATCACAAATGGATTTCAGAATATGTCTACTGTTTTAATATTATTTTAATGTTATTTTATATTGTAAACCATTCTGATTTACCTTTGTAATAGGTGATGGTCTAGTAAATGAATAAACGAGAAACGATTTCTTTCTCTTTTAAAAAAAAAATATTTTATTTGTGATTTTTGTAGCAGATAATTCTACAAAATATATGAATAGTTACAAATTCAAATGGCAAAACTGCCAAACATATTTAGAAATAAAATTAGTGATAATAAACCGAAACCAATAAAATAATCCTAACATAACAGCTTTGCTATAATAGCAGGTTATGGAGAACGAAATGAGATAATAGATGGTTTTATTTATAAAAGTGAAAAGTATCCATATAAAGTTATGTAGGTGAATCAGTTAACAAAGTTGTCTAATAATGAACATGTCTTATGAAAAGATAGAATATGACCAGTCTTTATGGCAGCTATTTCCTCATAGCGCCTATATGAGCAGAGCAAGTTCCACCATTCGTGAAAGGAAATATTCAAATTATTTTTCCAATGCAGAACAATTAAATGAAGGGCGAGTGAAATCATCAAGCGGAACAGTTTAGCATGTTCGAGTGGGGTTGGTAGATCACGGATGGATGATTTTAAAATTAAAATTTTAAATGATAAAATAGTTGTAATGTTGAATAATGTTTGGAGAACATCTCATATTGATTTCCAATATGATTGTAAGCATATGATCAAGAAATCCCACTGCGGATTGACATGGCCAACACAAATCTGATATACTGTGGTTAAGTTTACTAACCTGCTTATAATCGAAAGAGAAAAACGCCTATATTGTGACCCAAATCGGGAGATAGACGTTTATCTCCCCAAAACGAATAAAGCGGTATAATCAAAAGCCGAATTTGGACGTTTTCAACTGCACTCCGTCGCGGATGCGGACAACGTTGATGGGGGCGTGTCGAAGGCGTGGTGAAGGCGGGACTGGGGCGTGGTTATCTGCCGATCAGAGATGGGCGCCTTTCGCCGATAATGGAAAAAAAATATGCGTTTTAGCGAGAATTTAGGGCACTTTTCCTGGACCCTGTTTTTCCACGAATAAGGCCCCAAAAAGTGCCCTAAATGACCAGATGACCACTGGAGGGAATCGGGAATGACCTCCCCTGACTCCCCCAGTGGTCACGAACCCCCTCCCACCACAAAATATGCCGTTTCACAACTTTTTATTCTCACCCTCAAATGTCATACCCACCTCCCTGGCAGCAGTATGCAGGTCACTGGAGCAGTGGACTTCAGGCAGGTGGACCCAGGCTCATCCCCCCCCCCCCACCTGTTACACTTGTGCTGGTAAATGGGAGCCCTCCAAACCGCCCCCCAAACCCACTGTACCCATGTGTAGGTGCCCCCCTTCACCCCTTAGGGCTATAGTAATGGTGTAGACTTGTGGGCAGTGGGTTTTGAGGGGGATTTTGGGGGCTCAACACCCAAGGGAAGGGTGCTATGCACCTGGGAGCTGTTTTACCTTGTTTTTTTTTTTTTGTAAAAGTGCCTCTAGGGTGCCCGGTTGGTGTCCTGGCATGTGAGGTGGACCGGTGCAGTACGAATCCTGGCCCCTCCCACGAATAAATGTCTTGGAGTTATTCGTTTTTGAGCTGGGCGCTTTCGGTTTCCATTATCGCTGAAAAACAAAAACGCCCAGCTCAAAAAAAGATAAACGTCCATGTTTTTTCGAAAATACGATTCGGTCCGCCCCTTCACGGACCCGTTCTCGGAGATAAACGCCCATGGAGATAGGCGTTTCTGTTCGATTATGCCCCTCCATGTTTCACAGGTGTCCAATAGGATTTGTGGAGGATGTAGTAGGTAGATTGTAGAAGGGCAGCTGATAATGTAGAACAAATGGGTTTGGTCCAAAAGAGTTCCCGCTCTTTTTTGGAGAGTGAAAAGTCCAATTCCTTTTCTCAGGCAGCGATTAGAGTGGAGCATGTATTCGGTTTAGTCATTTGTAGGAGCTTATAGATTTTTGATGCAGACTTGGGAGCCATGAGAGTTTGACATAAATTGGAGAAGCTTGAAGTTGAAACCTGACGAGGTTGGTATGAATGTGAGGAGTGCATGGTTAGTATTGTGGGAAGGGACTTTTTATGTATATTTGAGATATTGAGTAAAGAGATTTTGAAGATTAAAGTTGAGAATAAAAGTTACTATATTGAGGGATATATATTCATTAGGGATAGCCTGAAAACCTGGCCTGGACAGGCCTAAACTCCTGCATCCCTGTCCTAATGGGGTCAGGGCCGGTCTTAGGCAGTGGCGACAGGGGCAGTCGCACAGGGCCTCACGCTCCTAGGAGTCCCGCATCTCTGGAACATCTGTCCTCCTGTCTCGGAACACCTCCCTGCTCCGTACCTTAATGCGCATCCACATTTCAGTAGAGAGCATCAGGCAACGACAGCGATTTTTTATATCCTGTCATCTGCCAAGCCGAGAGCTTCCTCGCTGCTGCATCCTGCCCTTGCAGAAGCAGGAAGTGACATCAAAAGGGGGCGGGACACAGCAGCGAGGAGGCTCTGAGCTCAGCAGCTGGTGGGATATGAAAATTGCTGCCGCTCTCTTCTGAAACGTGGTGGACGCATATCAGGGTATGGGGTGAGGTGCGGTTCCAAGAGTTGTAAACCCGTTTATACTGATAACTTATGGCTTATGGTGGTGAGCGCGGGCAAGGGGCGGGCGGGGCTCACTGAACTGGTCTGCACACGGCCCCGCAATTGCTAAGACCGGCTCTGAAGGGGGTCATGGGGGCAGGAGCAAACCTCGGTCCAAATGGAAAACTGGCAGCTCCAGTCCCCAGGGCTCAAGCTCGTTTAGCATCTTGGTACTGTGAGACTACTGCTACGGATCAAAGACTCCATTTTGCATCCAGTTTGGTGCAGTGGCGTAGCCAAGGGTGGGCTGGCCCACCCACTTTGAGCTCAGGCCCACCTATGATGTGGCTGGCAGAGATTCCCAAGCTGAAAACTCCCAACAACTGTCCCTCCTGCATACCTTATAATTAGCAGATCTTCGCCTGCGGGAAGCAGCAACTGATACATACTGCTCAAACCGGCCGCAAAGCCTTCCCCTCTGATGTATTCCCGCCTATGCAGAAACAGGAAGCTGCATCAGTGGGAAGGATGTGGGGCCAACATGAATACTGTGTATTAGTTGCTGCTTACTGCTGGTGAAAATCTGCTATATAAAAGGTGTGCAGGAGAGGGGGGATATTTGAGAGACCACATGGCATGCAGGCGAGAGAAGGAGAGACCAAATCACCTGTGGGATGGGGTGGGGTTCTTCTGCCCACCCATCTTTGGCCCAGGCCCATCCAAAATTGGGTGTCTGGCTACGCTCCTGGTTTGGTGACACACAGGAGCATCTGTGGGGGGTTTTTCCTGCCCCTCCAGTAACATACTAGAGACACTATCCAATGAGTGCGCAAGCAGGACTGGAGGTGTGGTCTTCTGATTACCAAGGGGGAGAGGGAGATAGTGAGTCTCATCAGGGGAATGGGGGAGGGGGTTGGGATGCTGCTATCTTTGGAAAACACCTATTAGAAAAATAGGCAACTTTATTTTATCAAGTTCAAAACTGGAAGCACGTTAGGTGGGGGGAGGGGTCGGGAAGAGTCAATTATCCTAAGTGCCATAAGGTGGGGAAAAGAGTCAATTATCCTAAGTGCTTGCTCTATTCAGCCTCCAAATTAGTGATACCTAAGTGACAATCAGAAAAACAAGATGAAAAAAAGATGACAAAAACCCAGAAAACTGAATGCATCCAACAACACATTAACTAATAACATTTTGACTATATGTCTGACATGGATATTAAGACATATTAGCTTTAGTGCTAACGTTATCTTTCAGGAAAGATTTGAAATGATTGGGGTCTGACATATAAATCAATTCCCTTTGTTTCTTATTAAGGATTTATATGGAAATTTAAATTAAAAAAAAAATCTGTGCCAAGGGCAAGAATTTCCTTACAAACAGCTAAAATCAGTTTCCGTTTATTTTGAGTTTCCTTACAAACAACAGGAAACGCCTAGATCTTATGTCCTAAAACATTCTCATCCTTATTCTGATAACGTAATTTCAATGTCCAGTCCTGATCAACTTCAAGAGTACATGAAACTGAGAAATATGTCTTTATTAGGCTTATTTTCCAGAGGTCTCTGTCCTGCGTCAGATCCGGACTATCCACAGACAACATAGGGGGTAATTAAAAAAAATATTTTCAGCATGTAAAGTGTATTTTATTCGCAGCAAAGGGGCTTATAATGAAATTGAATATTCAGACCACGGGAGTCAGCCTGCGTATGTATCGCGATTGGCGCTGTCCCCGGATATTCAATGCTGGGCTGTTTCTGCTGACCGGCATTGAATATCGGGGGTTTTTTTTTGACCCACTTAAACTTAACTGGCCAAATTAATATTCAGTTCTGGCCAGTTAAGTTTATAGCGGTCAAAGATAGGACTGTTATTTAGGAGGTCTGATTTGGCCACTAAACTTAGCCAGCGAAGTGCTGAATGTTCACAGCGAGCCGGTTATATCACACAATATTTCCAGGTAGCTGCTAACCTACAGATTCTATATAACGCACCTAGCAATTCATGCCGAAATCGGAGCGTATTCTGTAACAACGTGCAGAACTTAATTAGCTTAACAACGTTGTGCGACATCAGACTCCGAATCAACAGCGTACAGCATGGCCACGGACGAAGAAGGACGACGAACAAGAACTTTGAAGACCTCGGCGGATGGAGGGGGTTGGGGTCCCCCGCCAGCTGAAGAATTATTTTTAAAAGCAGGCGGAAGCGGACCTCGGCTGGCGGGGGTTGGGGTCCCCTGCCAGCAAAGGTAAACAACGTCAGCGGGGGAGGGTTGGCGGCGGGAGGGGGGCCAGGGCGAAATCTGCAGGGGGCCCAGGCCCCTGTGGCCCCACGCAGATACGCCCCTGGTTCTAACGTGCGCAGGAAAAAAGGGGCATGGTTATGGTCGGGGAAATGGGCATTTTGTGAGCATTCCAGAATTTAGAAACATAACGGCAGATAAAGGCCAAATGGCCCATCCTCTGTAACCCCTAACTCTTCCTTTTCCTGAGCGATCCCACATGCTTCTCCCATGCCTTCTTAAATTCTGACACAGACCTCGACTCCACAACCTCCACCGGGAGGCCATACCACGCTTCCACCACCCTTTCCGTGAAATAATACTTACTTAGATTACTCCTAAGCTATTCTCTCTTAACTTCATTGTATGCCTCCTTGTTCTAGCTGCAGGGAAGATACTAACTCCCAGAAATAGGTGGATTTTCCCTGTTCTGCCTTAATAATGATTGAACTTTTTCCTCTCGTGTTTTTGTTTTAAATCCAACTATGCTAACTGCTTATACCTTATCGTCTGGCAACCAGGTGCAGAGTTTAATTGTGTTGCAAATTATAGACCATTTTCATTTTTGCCTTTCTTGGCATAGATTATTGAGAGAACTGTTTCTGTGCAATTATGATAGTTTGCTTGAAAGATTGCAGGGGATGGGGCTTGTGGGCCACGTATTGGAGTGGTTTCGATCCTATTTGATGGGACATACTGTGCAGGTTCTGTGGGAAGTTTCTGTGTATGGTGGGGGGGGGGGGTCCCACAAGGATCAACATGATCTGCGATGCTCTTTAACCCATACCTTTCACTTCTTTGTATAGTGTTGCAGTATTTTCAAGTCCTTTTACTAAGCCACGGTAAAATGTGGCCTGCGGTAGTGTAGGCGCCGGTTTTGGGCATGCGCAGAATTATTTTTCAGCGCACCTACAAAAAATGCCTTTTTGAAGTTTTGCTAAAAATGGACGTGCGTCCAATACACTCATCCGAAAATAAAAAATATTTTTCAGACACGCGTAGCAGATGCATGCCAAAAATGAAATTACCACAAGAGCCATGTGGTAGTCGGACGGTAAGTCCATTTTGGCGCGTGTTGGGCGCGCGTAGACGCCTTCGCGGCTTAGTAAAAGGGGGCCTCGGGTTTTTTCTTGTTGATGATGATTTGGTGGTAGGACGTGCTCAATTAGATCTGTGCCTGAAGCGTATATGAGACTGGATGATTTTGAATAGCCTAACTTTGAATATATTGCTAAGACCGAGATTATGATTATCAGAAACACCGAGAGTGGTAGACATGCCCCGGTAAGATCTGGTGATGTAGACGTTCCAATAAGAGATGAGGTCATGAGTTTGGGTGTTGTGATTGACGGTGAATTGAATATACAAGCTCAGATTTCCTGGGTGGTGCAAATTTGTTCTTATCACTTGAAGATGCTGAGTAATATTAGATCGATATTATCGAGTGGAGACTTCCAGTTAGTAGTCCAAAGTTTAGTACAGTCAAAACTGGACTATTGTAATAGTTTGCATCTTGGGATTTCACAACCACACTGTAAAGCACTTCAGGTAGTGCAACACGCTGTAGCACATTTGACGTTTGGTCTTAATCGTTCTGATTATATTTCTGTGTTTATGAATTCTTTACATTGGCTCCCTGTTGGTGCTTATTTTTAAGGCACAGAATGGGGTGGCACCCAGGGCCGCCGAGAGGGGGGACAGAGGGGACAAAATTCCCCGGACCCAGCGCCACAGTCCAGCCCGCTGGCCCTCCGTCGCTCCCTAGCATTGAATTTAAGCGCCTCACCTTCGAAAGCGCAGCAAGCAGTGGCAGACCACTCCTTCCTTCTGTGTCCCGCCCTCGCCTGACAAAGGCGGGACACAGAAGGAAGGAGTGGTCTGCCGCTGCTTGCTGCGCTTTCGAAGGTGAGGCGCTTAAGGTCAGTACAGAGGGCCCGGGGGTGGAGAGAGGGCCTGGTGGTGGGTGGAGGGGGGGCCCGGCGACCTCAGGTGGAGGGGGGCCCCGTTGACGGCCTTGTCCCGGGTCTGGCCCAGTCTCTCGGCCGCCCTGGTGGCACCTGCTTATTATAGACAGGTTTTGCAATTCTATGTGCCTCAGCTCTCTTTGGGATCAGAACATGCATGACGATTAATACTACCAGTGTTGACTAAGCTGCACACTTCCCTGTAATTTATCCAGTTGCAAACTATGCAAAAATATTTCACAGGACCCCAAAGTCATCCACAAAGGAAAGATATTCAACATAAAGGGATCTTTCACTTGCTCATCTTCCAATGTGGTATATATCATTCAGTGTAAAAAATGTAACGAAGGATGCTATATTGGAGAAACAGGCCAGATGCTTAAGACAAGATTCAATTTACATAGACATCACATGAACAATACAGCCAGTAGGGCCCCCACCCCGGTGGGACAGCACTTCACAGAACCAGGACACTGTATCAGTGATTTCACAGTGAGAATACTGAAAGGTAATTTTAAAACCATACAAGAATGTAAGACCTTTGAAGTCAGAATGATTGAATATTTTAACACCCAACAGAAAGGACTTAACAAGGATCTGGGGTTCCTAACCCATTATAAACCATAAAGCTGTATGTCTCTGTTGATCACCCCACCCCTCACCTACCCACACCTATCCTGTTAGAATATCAATGATATGCTTTGATGTCCCCATGCATACCTCCGACCCACCCCCATCCTCCCACCCTGTCAGACTGTCATAGTAATGCTTGAATGTTTCCACTTATATGCACTGTCAGCTAGCACATTTGCTTATTTCCGATCTGAGGAAGAAGGGCAACCTTCGAAAGCTAATCAAGAGATGTATTAAGTTATGTCCAATAAAAAAGGTATCATCTTATTTTCTTTTCCATGTTTTATTTTGTTTGATTTCTATTGATGACTAAGCTGCAGTATGCTATTACTATGGAAGCGTCACTGTCAATGGTAGGTCCACTAATGTGGAATAAATAACCCGTGCAGTTGAGGACTGTGAAGGAGCTGTATGTGTTTAAGAAGCAACTTAAAGCGTTTTTGTTTGCACCAGCCTATTTTGGGGTAGACTGAGAGCAAAGCCTTTGTCTTTTAACAAGTGTGACTCAGCGTTTTGATATGTATGTCCTTGGGTTTAAGATTTTGTAACTCGGGTCTCTCACGCCAGTCCAGACCTGGGCCACAAACATACGTTTTATTTCTTACTCAGCTGGGCACAAGCTAGGGCCAAGCTTGATCCTGGTAGGCTGTAGGGTGTAAACCATTCTTTATTTATTTGTCTCGTAGGGGTCCTTTTACAGAGCCGCCGTAAGTGGCCTGTGGTAGTTTGGGCATGTCTTTTAGGAGCATGCTGGGTCATTTTTTTATCGCAGCTGAGGAAAAGTAGATTTTTTTAATTGGTTGGGAAATGGGCCTGTGCTAATATTAAAACTAGCACGCACCTGTTTACGGTTTGAGCCCTTACCACCACCCATTGGCCTAGCGGTTAGGGCTCACGTGCTACCCACACGGTAACCATGCAGCGTACACCAACGTGGGCCAGTTAGTGCCGGGAATGCCCCTGCGGTAGAAAATAGAAAAAGATTTTTTTACCACACTCGGAATTACCACCGGGCACATGCGTTACCCCGGCAGTAGTGCGCATTAGTCCTCCCACGCCTTTGGAAAAGGGCTCCTTAGTCTCTTGAGTAAATTCACTTCACTCGGACACCAGTAACTCACTCCACTCCTGGTTGGATGAAAAGAAACAGCCGACTGTACTTGAACGCTGCAACAGGCAGATAATGCAAACATTGAGGTGGCAGTAAACGCTCCTGCACTAAACTGGTAGTAACCAGATAGCCCACGGCACTGCCTGATTACCACCGGGTACGCACCGGTGCTACAAAATTTGAAATATTTTTGCAGTGCCGGAAATGGCGCACGCTGGGGGAGAGAACTATGGCTGGGCTGCTGTGGTAGCCCGATGGTACTTCCCTGTTAGCGAATTGTAAGCCCGCACTGGGCTTACTGCCGCTTCGTAAAAAGGCCCCTAATTGAGAGATATTTGCATGTGGATGTGGGTCAGATTGCCATTATGGTCTGTTTAGACAAGTGCAGCATTTGACCTAATTGGTCATACTATCTTGCTTGCTTGTTTGGTGGAACTGGGTGTTTCTGGGAGGGTTGTGAGTTGGTTTTCTATTTATTTTTCTGTCCATGGTTGTTCATAACTCTGTTTCTTCTGTAGCATATCGACTGGAGTGTGGAGTGTTACAGAGTTCCATATTAACACCTACTTTAGTTAATATTTTCATGGCATCATCGGCTTTGCTCAGTCAGTGATTGGATATCAGTCCATATTTTTATGCTGATGACATCCAGCTTGTTGCGTTTATGGATCCCTGCGCTCCTGAGCTTGTTCCATTTATGGGGTCCATTAAATAATTGTGTGAATGCTGTTTCTGATTGGCTGCATCAAAATAGACTTCAGTTGAATCTCCCCAAATGTGAAGCCCTGTGTTTGGATGACCTCGCTTCCACACATTATTCCAAATCTAGGAGGTGTTCCTATTATCATTATGGAATCCGATACTATCTTAGGGTTCTGTTTGGATTCCTGGCTAACTTATAAGTAGCAGATTGCTGCTGTGATTAAGTCTTATATGTGCAGGGACATATACAACTAAATAACGACTTAGTAACATAGTAACATATTAGATGACGGCAGAAAAAGATCTGCACGGTCCATCCAGTCTGCCCAAGAAATGTGCCACTTTTTTGTGTATACCTTACCTTGATTTGTACCTGTCTTTTTCAGGGCAAAGACCGTACAAGTCTGCCCAGCACTATCCCCGCCTCCCACCATCGGCTCTGGCACAGACCGTATAAGTCTGCCCGGCATTATCCCCGCCTCCCAACCACCAGCCCCGCCTCCCACTACCGGCTCTGTTATCCAATCTCGACTAAGCTCCTGAGGATCCATTTCTTCTGAACAGGATTCCTTTATGTTTATCCCACGCATGTTTGAATTCCGTTACTGTTTTCATCTCCACCACCTCCCGCGGGAGGGCATTCCAAGCATCCACCACTCTCTCCGTGAAAAAATACTTCCTGACATTTTTCTTGAGTCTGCCCCCCTTCAATCTCATTTCATGTCCTCTCGTTCTACCGCCTTCGTATCTCCGGAAAAGGTTCATTTGCAGATTAATAGCTTTCAAATATTTGAACGTCTGTATCATATCACCCCTGTTTCTCCTTTCCTCCAGGGTATACATGTTCAGGTCAGCAAGTCTCTCCTCATACGTCTTGTAACGCAGCTTCTACTTAAACATGCCTCAAATATCAATGTCACTTTAAAGTTCTGCAACACTTTCACAAAACAACAAAATAATATATATTATAATGTTTTTAGGATCCTCAGAGTTCACAGCAGCAGCATTGCTATCAAGCCATTTTAGGCAATGCAACAGTGCACCTGAGACCTCTGCAGTGTTCCGTGCTTCAACGATGGTCTCCAATTTCTCAGGATTACCAGCACAGACTCACGTGGCTCCCTGCGGCCCAACTCAGTATGGAGCGGTGGCTCTCAGACAGCATGCTGTGGTGAGGAATGCCGCTAGCGCTCCCCAATCGGTGCCTGGTGGTAACAGATGCCAGCCTGAAGGGCTGGGGAGCACATTGCCAGGGAAGGCATGCTCAGGGTCTCTGGACATCAGAGGAGTCAGAGTGGTCCATCAATTGCTTGGAGTTAAAAGTGATATTCCAGGTGCTTTTGGCCTTTCACATGACCCTCGAGGGACTGGCTGTCAGAGTTCTGTCGGACAACACGACAGCGGTGGCCTACATAAATCGACAAGGCGGCACTCAGTGTCAAGCACTGGCCGCAGAGGCCGCTCAGATATGCCACTGGGCCAAGCTACATCTGCAGTTTCTGTCAGCAGCTCACATTGCAGGTCAGAGCAACGTGCAAGCCGATTATCTAAGCAGGCATCAAATCGACCCAGCGGAGTGCGAACTGGCAGACGAAGTGTTCCTTCAGATCTGTGCCAAATGGGGGACGCCCGTAGCGGATCTTATGGCGTCAAGCGCAAATGCCAAAGTCCCGTGCTTTTACAGCAGACGGGGAGATCCTCGCTCGGCGGGGTTGGATGCCTTGGCTCAACCCTGGCCTCAGGGCCTCCTGTATGTGTTCCCTCCTTGGCCCCTGATAGGGCGAGTACTCCTGCGGATTCGGCTTCATCAAGGAGAGGTGGTTCTCATTGCCTCGGATTGGCCCAGGCGGCCATGATATGCGGACCTCCGGCGGATGCTGGTAGAGGCTCCCCTTCCTTTGCCTCTGGTACTGAACCTGTTGTCACAGGGGCCGGTAACCATGGAGGACGCCTGCCGCTTTGGTCTTACGGCATGGCTATTGAGAGGGCGCAATTGAGAGACAAGGGCTATTCCAACAAGGTCATCTCCACTCTCCTTCAGGCCCGCAAGCGTTCCACGTCCATTGCCTATGCTCGGATTTGGCGCCAGTTTGAGGCTTGGTGTGCTGCTAAAGCGATTACACCCATGCGGGCTTCTGTCTCGCTGATACTTGACTTTTTGCAGGATGGTTTACAAAAAGGCTTGGCCTATAATTTCTTGCGTGTTCAAGTGGCAGCCTTAGCATGTTTTCGGGGGAAGGTGGCTGGCCTCTCCCTGGCTGCTTATACGGATGTGGCACGGTTTCTTAGAGGGGTGCTTCGGCTCCGTCCTCCCGTGCGGGCTCCGTGTCCGGCCTAGAACCTGGGGTTAGTTTTAAAGGCCCTTCACTGTTCGAGCCGCTTAGGCGAGCTTCGGAGAAGGATGTGACCCTAAAGACGGTCTTTTTGGTGGTCATTACATCGGTGAGACGGGTGTCTGAGCTCCAGGCGCTGTCCTGTCGAGACCCATTTCTGCAATTCTCAGTCTGGAGTTATGGTATGTACGGTGCCTTCCTTTCTGCCTAAGGTGGTTTCAGCGTTTCACCTAAACCAGCCTATTTTCTTGCCCTTCTTTTCTAGAGAGGAGTTTCCGGAATCTTTTGGGCAATTGCATCTTCTAGATGTGCGAAGGGCTCTGTTGCAATATCTGCACATGTCAAATGCTTTCAGGACCTCTGACCACCTTTTTGTTTTGTTGTCAGGTCCTCGCAGAGGGTCTCCAGCGTCTAAAGCCACTATAGCCCGCTGGCTCAAAGAAGCTATTTTTTCAGCATATCTGCTATCTGGCCGGCCTCCGCCTGAAGCCTTTAAGGCACATTCCACAAGAGCGATTTCCTCTTCTTGGGCTGAAACTGGAGCACTCTCTCTTCAAGAGATATGCAGTGCAGCAACATGGGCGTCTAAGCTCTCATTTGCCTGACATTACAGACTGGATGTGGCTGCCAGGAGGGTTGTGCATTTTGGAGCACAAGTGCTGGCGCGTGGTGTGGCCTGTTCCCACCCTATCTAGGGATTGCTTTGATACATCTCATTCGTAATGGCTTCATCTGCTTGATGACAAGGAAGAGAAAATTAGGTTCTTACCTTGGTAATTTTCTTTCCTTTAGTCATAGCAGATGAATCCATGAGCCCTCCTTGATTGATTGATTGATTGATTGATTGATTGATTGATTAATGTTGTTTTGGGTTCAGTTTTTCCTGTAGATATGTTCCCTCATTGGGAGAAGTTGGAAAACAGTCTTCAGGATTTCTGTTCTGTTACAGGAGGTTGAGTTCGTCCCTCCTTTGAATTACTGCTCCTGTTCTGGGGTGTTCGTTCGCTGTGAGGAAAGTTCATGTTATTCTGCTTTGCAGTGTAACACTGCTTTGGAAACTTCAAATACTGAGAGGCAGATGGAGCTAGCTGGCCATGAGGCACTATGGTTTTCAGTGCTCTCTCTCTCCCCCTGCTGGTAGGTGGACACAACCCATTCGTAATGGATTCATCTGCTGTGACTAAAGGAAAGAAAATTACCAAGGTAAGAACCTAATTTTCCCATTTGCAGCTAATGCATGTTAAAATCTTGTGTTATGCCACATTAACTGCAAATCCTAATGCACTTTAGTAAAAGGGTCCCTTAGTTGGCGTTCATAAGAATGATGCCATACCTGTTCTTTTAAATTTGCTTTGGTTCCTTATTGCCTGTAGTATCAAAGTCAGATTATTGACTTTGGAGTCATTGTGTTATTTTATTCTGCTCTTTCTTTTTACTTATCAAACCACCTGCTACCGTATTCCTAAATAGCAGACCTATACTAAAAGGGATAGTGCTGGCAATGATGAAAGCAGTGCTGAATTAAGCCAGTGACCAGCCAACTTGACTAGGCATGGAGGAGTGACCTCACGGTTAGAGCATGGAGTATGATAGCCAGGGGTGCCTGGTTCAGATCCCACAGTTGCTTCTTACGATCTTGTGCAAGTCACTTAATCCTCCATTACCTCAGCTACCAACTTAGGGATCTTTTTACTAAGGTGCGCTAATGGATTTAGCATGCGCTAAATTATAAGATGCCCATTATATTCCTATGATCGTCTTATCATTTAGCAGGTACTAAATCTGTTAGCGCACCTTAGTAAAAGGACCCCTTAAATTACAAGTCCTTCAGGGACAGAGAAATGCCTAGTGTACCTGAATGTAACTCACCTTGAGCTACCAGTGAAAAAACCATGAACAAAACCCAAATTAATAATCGTGTCCACTGTTAGTCTACAGTATGTAAGGTTTTTATAAATATTGAAGAATGCATCAAATGTGTAATAAACATTTTGGGATGGTTAATTATTGTTTTGTTGTAGGACATCCTGTCATAATGCCAGAACCGACTAATAAATCAGAATTTGCATCAGACAGCTGCTATCTCCGTGGTTTATTAAACTTCTGGTGCTCTGTTCCCTCAGTGGCTCAATGCAACTAATTCTCCCTGGTTTAATCAAACAATATTTCACCCCTTGTTGCCTGCAGTCTTTGAACAGATAATTGCATACTTTGAGAAAAATAATCATGGCTTCCTCTTCAATATATGTGTAAGAAACAGTGGATTGTAGGTTTAGAATTGAGTATAGAGTATATTGAGGCAGATGTACTACTGTTTTTCCCAGAACAAAAGAAAAAGAGCAGAAGTATCCCCCTAATGATAATCCACAACATAGGAACAAAACCAAAGGAGGGGGCAGACTAATGTGGTTCCATAACAGGTGGTTTATTGAAGGACGACAGTTACATAGTAAATGACGGCAGAAAAAGACCTGCATGGTCCATCCAGTCTGCCCAACAAGACAAACTCATGTGTGCTACTTTTTGTGTATACCCTACTTTGATTTGTACCTGTCCTCTTCAGGGCACTTCCCAACCACCAGCCCCGCCTCCCACCACTGGCTCTGGCCCAGACCGTATAAGTCTGCCCAGCACTATCCCCGCCTCCCAACCACCAGCCCCGCCTCCCACCACCGGCTCTGGCACAGACTGTATAAGTCTGCCCAGCACTCTCCCCGCCTCCCAACCACCAGCCCCGCCTCCCACCACCGGCTCTGGCACAGACCGTATAAGTCTGCCCAGCACTATCCTCGCCTCCCACCACCGGCTGGCTCTGCCACCCAATCTCGGCTAAGCTCCTTAGGATCCATTCCTTCTGAACAGGATTCCTTTATGTTTATCCCACGCGTGTTTGAATTCTGTTACCGTTTTCATTTCCACCACCTCCCGCGGGAGGGCATTCCAAGCAGCCACTACTCTCTCCGTGAAAAAATACTTCCTGACATTTTTCTTGAGTCTGCCCCCCTTCAATCTCATTTCATGTCCTCTTGTTCTACTGCCTTCGCACCTCCGGAAAAGGTTCGTTTGCGGATTAATACTTTTCAAATATTTGAACGTCTGTATCATATCACCTTTGTTTCTCCTTTCTTCCAGAGTATACATGTTCAGGTCATCAAGTCTCTCCTCATACGTCTTGTAACGCAAATCCCTTACCATTCTCGTAGCTTTTCTTTGCACCGCTTCAATTCTTTTTACATCCTTCGCAGACTCACAGAAGCAGAAGCCTGCGCGGCCACATTGGTAATCTGCAAGGGCCGACTTCTACATGGAATGTTGCTAGTGGAATAGCAACATTCCATGTAGAATCTCCAATAGTAGCAACAGTGGAGGAGTGGCCTAGTGGTTAGGGTGGTGGACTGTTGATTCCCACTTCAGGCACAGGCAGCTCCTTGTGACTCTGGGCAAGTCACTTAACCCTCCATTGCCCCATGTAAGCTGCATTGAGCCTGCCATGAGTGGGAAAGCGTGGGGTACAAATGTAACAAAAAATTAAAATAAATAAAATAAATTACAGTACTATGTAAGCCACATCGAGCCTGCAAATAGGTGGGAAAATGTGGGGTACAAATGTAACAAATAATAATAAAAGACTGGAGGAAAAAGGCCTCTGCACGTCTGTGGTACTTTCGCTTGCTTCAGTAATTACAGTAACCAGCCAAAATAAACTCCATCATTGCCAATTTTTTTTCTATATTATTTCCTTCTTTATTCAAATATATTTATCATTTTTTATAATTTTTAAAAATAAAATAGCCACTCTATGGATAGCTAATTCAGCTAAGCACACTTATCGTATAAGCCCGAGGAGGTCCCATTTCACCCAGAACTTTTCTTGGCTTTCTCAAGGGAATAAATGTGCCCAACATCATTCACAATGACACGGCATTCACCTTAGGTGGCATCTCATTTGACATAATACAGCGTTCGTCTTATCGGGATCAATTACATAGCCAGACATTGAGTTTTGGGGGACCTGAGCCCAAAGTGGATGAGGAGTGGCACCTGTGCTACTGCCCCTATGAGCCCCAAATACCTGCCAGTTGAAGAGGTCCTCCTTTATCAGCCAGAAACGTTCCAACGCTGGCAGTCAATGACCCTTTCCATGGCCACCACTATGCCAGCCTCCTCCTTTCTCATGCTCAGTTTTCATGCATGCGTGATAACCAACCATGTGTGGTGGGGTGGGGGAGATGTGGTGACAACCCATGGAAAGGGCCACCATAAATTCTGGCCACTGGAGGAGGGCCTCTTCTGCTAAATGGGGCTTGGAGACCCTGCCAGTCATAGCAATGGACAGTGCCACAATTTTGAGGGGGGGGGGGGGCTGAGCTCAAAATGTCTTCCCTATGGCTATGCCACCGATCAAAATAGTAATTCAGATAGCGATCTGAAAATCTTTGCTTTCTGGATAACTACTGGCTCCACCTTTGCACTGCCTTCGCAGTAACCAGTAGTACTAGGGTGGACTGTAAGGTTACTCAGTGACGCTATCTAAACAGCCACAAATAGCGGTGAGTCTAACATCAACATTTCTTTTTGAATATTGACCTGTTTATTTCTTGCAATTAGGAATCAGCACATTCTTAGCTGGATTTTGTGTGGGTGAAGGGAGCATACGTTGTGAGTTAAGAAAGAAATAACTCTCTTTGTTACCTCATGCACTAAAATATTAATTTCTATGAAGGCTGTTTTTTCGCAGAAATTCAATTTGCTAAACGGAAATACAAACAGTAATCACTCACGTAGGGTAATTTCAACATTTCATTTCAGCTCCTTGGGGGCAGCAGAGTGAAAATAAAAACACATGCCTTGAAATACATCTTGCTGTCAGCATGACTCAGATTTGGACAACCTAAGGGTTCGATCACAGCTGCCAGCGGTTCTCAAAGTCCTGTGCAGGCAATGTAGTCAGCTACCGCTGTGGCATTTGAGGCTCTGCAAAAGCACTTTTTAATCCTGATTGCTGTGAGATATCATAGTTAATCCAGGGAAGAAGAAAAAAAACCCATCTGCCTCACAGCTAACTGATCAGATAGAAGCTTTCATTCCTGTGCAAAGGAAATAGGAGCAGGCAATCTGCTTTCAAGTTCACCTGTTTTTCTTCAGGAAATAATTACTTTATTTGCATTATAAATTGCAAAACTATTTGCATAAAAGAACAATTAGTTTTTAACTGAAAAATCCTTGTCAGAACTAAACTCGGTAATTATATGGCTACGGTAAATTGAAGAGAGGGGGAGATGCTTTGATCCCAGATGTCAACATGAAAATTGGCATGACATGATTAAAGATATGGCTCGCAAAGCTTTTCTCGATTTTAGAATGTTTCTAAACACATGCCAGTTGATTGAAATGTCAGGGCAAAACTGAGCAATAGAGAATTGCTTCAGAAATTTGAGACATGAGTGGAATTCAACTCTAATAGGTGCATTAAGGTCTGTGCAATGCAAATTGTATGGAGAGAAGTGAGAACATCTCATTTTCATGTTAAAACATTGAACTCTGACTCGGGTAATCTCTTGGGTGATAGATTACATTTCTTCCTATCACCGACTTTCCATGCAATTCTGGATAAAGCTTTTCATATCCATTTCTTCAAAGTATCTGGTGCAGTTAGGTAATAAAGAGGGGCATAATCGAACAGCACCGGCCAAATAGCTGGCCAGCCATATCCGGGGCCGGCACCGTAAGCGGGCGGAGCCAACTGTATTTTCGAAAAAGATGGCCGGCTTCACTTCGTCCATTTATTTTTAGGACCAAGCCTCAAAAAAGTGCCCCAACTGACCAGATGACCACCGGAGGGAATCGGAGATCACCTCCCCTTACTCCTCCAGTGGTCACCAACCCCCTCCCACCCAAAAAAAAAATGTTTTTAACATTTTTGTGCCAGCCTCTATGCCAGCCTCAAATGTCATACCCAGCTCCATGACAGCAGTATGCAGGTCCCTGGAGCAGTTTTAGTGGGTGCTGCAGTGGACTTCAGGCAGGTGGACCCAGGCCCATTCCCCCCCCCCCACCTGTTACACTTGTGGTGGTAAATGTGAGCCCTCCAAAACCCACCTGAAACCCACTGTACCCACATCTAGGTGCCCCCTGGTACCCTTTAAGGGCTATGGTAGTGTTGTACAGTTGTGGGTTTGGGGGTTTTGGGGGGGCTCAGCTCCCAAGGTAAGGGAGCTATGCACCTGGGAGCAATTTGTGACGTCCACTGCAGTGCCCCCTAGGGTGCCCGGTTGGTGTCCTGGCATGTATGTGAGGGGGACCAGTGCACTATAAATGCTGGCTCCTCTCATGACCAAATGCGTTGGATTTGGCCGGGTTTGAGATGGGCTCCATTAGTTTCCATTATTGGCAAAAAACAATGGCGGCGATCTCTAACGCCAGCCCAAATGTTGAGATTTGGCTGGCCCCGACAGTATTATCGAAACAAAAGATGGCCGGCCATCTTGTTTCGATAATACGGTCGGGTATGCTGTTTTACGGGGCCGAGCTTAGAGATGGCCGGCCCCGTTCGAATATGCCCCTCTAAATGTCTAAATGCTGGTTGATGCATGTCTAAAACCCAAATAGCACTTCTAAAATAAGCACCATAACTTACCGATCAGCATGTAATTCATTCTTCACAAGCTGGTGCAGCAATCTGTGAACCGAAGTACTTAAACTGGACTCTATATAAAATTGGAGTCATAGGATGAATTCTCCTATGGTAACAACTCGTTCGCCAGCATTTTGTGCCAACTGGCTTAAGGTAAGAGTCTAGTAGGCCTCAGTTCAATATATTGCAGTAGTTGAAACAAGGGGAGACTAATGTCTGCACCATGGTCTATGTACCAATCACAGTTTGAATATGTTGCAAACAACTTCAGTTATTTGGTGATGTGCATGGACGAACGAGTCTAAAATCCCAAGTATGTCACTTTAGAACTAACTGGAATATCATGAGCCAAAATTGTTAATTGACTAGGTGGGGAGTATCCAGCTCCCTAATGAACAAATAGCCCATTTTCATAAAACTAATCCATGACATAAGACAAATTCATAATTAAAGGGGTTGTAGCCAAATCCTCCTCAACTCTGAAAGGGCAAAATAATAAAATGTCATCTGCATACAACCTAAACCTTATGCCCAATAATTGCAATGTGAAAAACAGCACAGAGGAGAGTTAAGAACCTTGTGGAACTCTTGTTACTGACTGATACTAGTGTAGGGTGTGAGACCCAACATGTATCTGCTAACTGCAACCCAATAAATATGATTGGAACCAACATAACACCAACCCACCCCACTGAAATTCAAATAACCCAAATCAAAAGCAGCCCCAAGATCATTAAAAACATAAGGTATGCAGTGCCAGGAGAATTAAAACCAGCCAGAACTGAGTTCAGAACAGAAACAATCAAGGTCTCCAGACTATGCTTAGATCTGCAATTACGTTGCCACTCATCAAGGATGGAGTTGGGTTTTTGCATGTTCATCAAGTTGGACATATACAACTTGCTCCATAAGCTTACCTAAAAGTAGTAAGCTAGAAGTACGGCAAAGATGTGAAATATCATCCATAGAACGCCGCATCAGTCAAACTGAAGTACCTTTCAAGGACATGAGCGCCAAGTTTTCTCAGAAAATAAACTCATCAAAAACCCTGCAACAGATTCTCACAACAATTTTATGGTTGACATGGTAACTCTACCTAAAGGACAACTGACAGCTCTTCTTTTAAAAAATCATAGCAAACCCATGGCACAGAGACACTGACTCAAAACCCTTTACAGTACAGGGTTAAAATTATCTGTGAATCTGCCCATACTCAATGCTCATTTTTAGATGCAGGCAGACCTCTAGTTTTAGATTTCAAAATAATTTGGAATAGTTTGATCTAAGGTTTGATCTACAGGGTGAGGCAAAAAAAAGTTAATTCAGTGAGAAATTTTATGTACTTATTTAGTCATTTTGCTATTAAACAACATTTAATTATCTTAAACTAATGGTGGTGTTACTGACATTTTAGCTTTACTACCTAGCGATATTTGTACGTTAAAAATGTTTCACTAAAACACAGTAAAATAACGTTATTCAAATGATACAATAACCACTGCCCAGCACTATTACTCTCACCATAATACCATCATCTGAGCAACTACATAAAGCCGACACCTACACAAGACCACAATGTATTCTTCTACCATGTATGTACGCACTTGATTGCAAAATCATGTGCATATCTAAAGTCCGGAAATGGCAATCGCCATAACGGCAAATGTAAGCCACATTGAGCCTGCAAATGGGTGGGAAAATGTGGGATACAAATGCTACAAATAATAATAATAATTACAATATGTCAGAATTTTGCAGTCACGCTGACCAAAGTGCTGAGCTTCCAGTTCTCGAGATGATACGCAGCCACTATCACCTTTGCGCCAAAGCCTTGTTCACGCAGTGTCTGGATTCTCATTTTGTCCACACTGACATCTTGCCTATCATTGTCATTCTGATCTGAAATGCTTTTAAAAAGAAATGATCTATGAAGTATCATATTATCAAATTCAAATTATTTAAATTCAAATGATTGTTTACAAAAGTTTGTCACTGTGACATTATGAACAGTAAACTGGTACCCCATTTGAAAAGAATAAAGGTAGTTTTACAGTGCAAACATTTTTGAACACGTAAAAATTGCTGGGTGGTCATGCAAAAAAGTCTGTAACTTCACTGTGTTTAAAGATAATCTCATTCCTCTTAGCACATGAACATGAACAGGGTGAGGCCAAATTTCAAAGAGTTGGGAAAATGTGGGATACAAATGCAATAAATAATAATAACATAGTAACATAGTAGATGACGGCAGAAAAAGACCTGCACGGTCCATCTAGTCTGCCCAAGATAAACTCATATGTGTATACCTTACCTTGATTTGTACCTGTCTTTTCCAGGGCACAGACCGTATAAGTCTGTCCAGCAGTATTTCCTGCCTCCCAACCACCAGTCCCGCCTCCCATCACTGGCTCTGGCACAGACCCCGTATAAGTCTGCCCTCCCCCATCCTAGCCTCTCAACCACCAACCCCTCTTCCCCCCGCCACCCAATTTCAGCTAAGCTTCTGTGGATCCATTCCTTCTGCACAGGATTCCTTTATGCCTATCCCACGCATGTTTGAATTCCGTTACCGTTTTCATCACCACCTCCCGCGGGAGGGCATTCCAAGCGTTCACCACCCTCTCTGTGAAGAAATACTTCCTGACATCTTTCCTGAGTCTGCCCCCCTTCAATCTCATTTCATGTCCTCTCGTTCTACCGCCTTCCCATCTCCGGAAAAGATTCGTTTGCGGATTAATACCTTTCAAATATTTGAACGTCTGTATCATATCACCCCTGTTCCTCCTTTCCTCCAGAGTATACATGTTCAGGTCAGCAAGTCTCTCTTCATACGTCTTGGAACGCAACTCCCATACCATCCTCGTAGCTTTTCTTTGCACCGCTTCCATTTTTTTAACATCCTTCGCAAGGTACGGCCTCCAAAACTGAACACAATACTCCAGGTGGGGCCTCACCAACGTCTTATACAGGGGCATTAAACCTCCTTTCTTCTGCTGGTCACACCTCTCTCTATACAGCCTAGCAACCTTCTCGCTACGGCCACTGCCTTGTCGCACTTTTTCATCGCCTTCAGGTCCTCAGATACTATCACCCCAAGATCCCTCTCCCCGTCCGTGTCTATCAGGCTCTCCCTGATAATAATAACATAGTAACAACAAAGGAAAGCTATACATTTTTACTTTGAAATTCCAAGCGGTTGCTGAGAAAATAGCAAAAAAACTCTAGGGGGTTACTTTTTTTTTTACTCACCTTGTATATTAACAGATCCACACACAGGTTTAACAAAATGGCAAATGATAGCAAAAAAGTCCTGAAGGTCTAGATCAGGATTGTCCAAGTTCAGTCCTTAAAACCAGGTTTTCAGGATTTCCCTAACGAACATGCATGAGAGGGATCTCTGTGTATAATTGACGTAGTGGGCATGCAAATCTTTCTCATGTATATTCATTAGGGATACCCTAAAAAAATCTGGCCTATTTGCAGCCCTCGAGGAATGATTTTCAACAACCCCGGTCTAGATATGATTCCTTTTCTATGCATTGAGGCATCCCTAGCCTATCATTTTGTCTCTAGTTTCCTTATTATACCAAGGGAGAGAAAGTCCTCTCTATAATACCAGCCCTATTCAAAAGCTGCAGCATCAAATCATTTATTCAAACTTGAGAGACACTTTTCCTAACCTCCCCATTTCACTAATCAATTCCAAATCTAATATAAGTAGCTGGTGATTGGTCCAAGGAGAATCAATGGAATCAATCAAATGATATTGTTTTAAGCTGTGCAGGTCATTTTACCACTAAATATCAAATACTAGTAAAAAAAGCCCCGTTTCTGATGCAAATGAAACGGGGGCTAGCAAGGTTTTCTTCAGAGTGTGCATGTGGGAGTGTGTGTCCCTGCCCTCTCTCCCTCCCCCTCCCCCCTCCGAGTCCAGTCCTTCAGTGTTAAGTTTCCTGCTGTTCTGTGTTTTTGTTACAGAGAGAGTGAGGGCATCTCTCTCCCCTCCCCCCTCTGAGTCCTTCTGTTTTCCTTCACTCATGGGGAAACCGGATATCTCTGGCGCTTCACACTTCCGGCTGGAGGCTTCATAGAACGTTGGTCTATAGATAGATATAGATGTCCAGCCACATGTAGCAGAGTTAACCAACTGACAAAAAAACGGATGAATCCATGATGTCTGTAAAATCTCTGACTATATATAAAGATGCATAACTGTTGCAATATACATTAATTCTGAGTATTTATATACCGTTTAGATCTAAGCAGTTTACAACTTCACTTTACAGGTACTGGGTCTGTCCCTTTGAAGCACTGTTATGATTTTTTAATCTGGGGATGAAAAAGAAGTCATCAACAAATCTCAGGATTCAGTCTAGCTCTCCTGTCTTCAACAGTCCCTCCTGCAATAGAAGATGTCTTCTTAGAAGACGTGCTGGTAGCAGCATGCAAAATTTGCTAGCCGTGGCCAGGCATGTTTGCTTGTTTTTCAAAAAATAAAAATATAGTCACCTGCATCAATCAAACATAAATAGCATTCCAGTTCATTAACAGGCTTCAAAGTAGAAAGTGACACAGGGACAAAGTTTGTCCCCATCCTCACGGGCTCTGTCCCCATCTCTGCCCGGTCCCCGTGGGCTCTGTCCCTACCCCGTCTCCACCCGGTCCCCGTGGGATCTGTCCCCACCCCATTCCCATTGGCTCTGTCCCTACCCCGTCCCCATCCCCACGGTTACTACAGGTCCCCATTCCCGTGTATATCAAGTCCATGACCCCTTTCGAATATTCAGCAGTTCAGCTTAAACAGATAGCCTGGGTCTTTAAGCAATGGTTGCCCCAGTCAGTTTTGACACCGTTGTAACTAGCGTCCAGAAGCAGCTCTTTCATGTAGTATATCTAATGTTACCCAGGTCACATCTAAAACTATTTCTCCACACTGCAGTTGTGAATTGATAAATAAGATGATTTTTATGACTACAGTACGTGAACAGTTACACAGAATCAAGAATGTGTTCAGTCATGTCTTTTCTCTTATTTTTCACTAAGTTACACTAAGAGCTCCTGAGGACTGTTGTACCTGGGGCAATGGAGGGTTAAGTGACTTGCCCAGGGTCACACAGAGCCGCAGAGAGAATTGAACCTGGTACCCCAGGATTTCAATCCACTACCGATCATCAGGCAACAGTGGGGATCAAACCCAGTTCCCCAGGCCCACAACCCACCACACTAACCATTAGGCCACTCCTCCACTCACCCTTTTATAAGTAAGGCTGAGATATCACAACCAAGAGAAAGAAGCCATTCTACAAATAAATTCACCCCGTGATTAGCAAGTTGTTGAGGAAGATAACAATAAACCAACTCTATTTGTGATTCAGAATGATCCATCTGAAATGAAGAAAACACTCTTATCAAGATCAAGATGACAGATCAACATCACTCCTCCACTTTTACTCATCAATCATAACTAGAGGGACATAATTAGAACTAAATTAGCTTCAGTGAACCATGTTTCAGTTAACCAAGTATATCCAAGGAATAAATCTGAATAAGATCATAAATCAAAGGAACTTTATACTAAGGCTGATCAAAATTAATTACATCAGTCTTACAGTTAACCAAATCTAAAATCGTTGTTTTTAATGGTGTTAATCACGATTCACTTGGAACAGGTATTAAAGATGTATAATCATGCCTCCTGCATGTTTTTTGCAAAGTATGCAATTTACCATAGATTCCATACCCAGTAATTACATTGAGAGGCTGATACCTCTGGCAACAGTAGTGCAGAGTAAGATGAAACACAGTGACGAGACGACAAAATAATGGACCTTATTCTATAAAGGTTATTCCCCCGGATTCTATATATGGCGCCTAGAAATCTGTTCAGAAACCGAAGCATATTCTGTAACAATGGGCATAACTTAATTGGTTAACTAGGTAATCAGCGCTGTTAATTGGATAGTAACAAGCAATTATCAGCACTAATTGACATTGAGATTTATGTACACAACTCGCTAAGTACATTCTATAACGTAGTGCACCTAAATTCTAAATCGCATTGTTGAAAAGGGGTCGGGCATGGGCATTTCTAAAATCTATGCACACTGTTATAGACTGCACCTGATCTGCGCCTAATTTAGGTGTCGGGATTTACACCAAGTAAAACATGGCCCAAATGGACACGACCAAATTTAGTCACCTGGCGAGCTGCTCGGCGTATTCTATATACTGCGCAGAAATTTAAGTCTAGTCTATAAAATTTAGACATACATTAGAGAATACACTTAGACGTAATTTTTTTCCCATTCAGATTTTTCAGGTGCCATATATATAAAATCTAGCCCTATGCTCCTAAATTTACGCTCTTAAATTTACATTCCTAAATTACGAGCACAATCTGTGCTCCTAAATTTTATGCTCCTAATTTAGGGCCTATTATGTTTATACATTTAGTATACATCTAGGAGCATAACCTTTATAGAATAAGGCCCAATATGACTAATATGTTCACTTTTCTTTTTTTTAATGTTTAATTTCTTTATTATTATTATATTATTATACAGCACAAAACAATATAATATTGCAATTTGTAATACACTTTACAATGATCGAAATTCTATTAAGAAGTTGAAATATACTTTTATCATTTTCGTCCTAAGCATTAAAGAAATATAGATCCAAGCAAATTACTTCTATATCACATGTTAAATGAAACTGGGAGTGCTGCTGACCCATTATCTTCCTCCTAGCTATCTTATACAGTGTTCGTCTGTTACTTGACTAAGACATTTACATTCTCTTCTTCTTTAGAAATTAGGAAATCTTCTAACTGTTTAGGTTCAAAGAATTGATCATTTTTTTGATTGAAATAGTATTCGACATATACATGGAAATTTGAGCACAAAATTAGCTCCAAGTGGAGGAGTGGCCTAGTGGTTAGGGTGGTGGACTTTGGTCCTGGGGAACTGAGTTCGATTCCCACTTCAGGCACAGGCAGCTCCTTGTGACTCTGGGCAAGTCACTTAACCCTCCATTGCCCCATGTAAGCCGCATTGAGCCTGCCATGAGTGGGAAAGCGCAGGGTACAAATGTAACAAAAATAAAATAGATACTATTGGAGATTCTACATGGAATGTTGCTACTATTGGAGATTCTACGTGGAATGTTGCTACCATTGGAGATTCTACATGGAATGTTGCTACCATTGGAGATTCTACATGGAATGTTGCTATTCCACTAGCAACATTCCATGTAAAAGGCTGCGCAGGCTTCTGTTTCTGTGAGTCTGACGTCCTGCACGTACGTGCAGGACGTCAGACTCACAGAAGCAGAAGCCTGCGCGGCCACATTGGTGATCTGCAAGGGCCGACTTCTACATGGAATGTTGCTAGTGGAATAGCAACATTCCATGTAGAATCTCAAATAGTAGCAACAGTGGAGGAGTGGCCTAGTGGTTAGGGTGGTGGACTGTTGATTCCCACTTCAGGCACAGGCAGCTCCTTGTGACTCTGGGCAAGTCACTTAACCCTCCATTGCCCCAAGCAAGCCGCATTGAGCCTGCCATGAGTGGGAAAGCGTGGGGTACAAATGTAACAAAAACAAAAAAAAAAGGCTTTGCGTCTCTTCTGTGTTTCTCTAACAGGATCTGGATATACTCTTATATTGGATCCTAAAATTCACTTTTCAATATGTTACTAAAAACAGCATCATTACTAGTAGCTGCATTATGGCACCAAAACCAGGCCAAAGTGGGGGTGCCTCATCATGCCTCTTCATCATGTGCCTGCTGTGGCGCACCACAGTTCACCTGCAGCTTTATGCCGCTACCAGTTGCTAAACGATGATGCAGGCAGAAGGACGGAACTTACAACCTTATGTCGCTGAAGACTTGGTGGCACTGGAAACACCTTACCAGAGAGAGTTCCATCCGTTCATGCATGAAATGAGGTTGAAGGGGGGCAGACTCAGGAAAGATGTCAGGAAGTATTTCTTCACAGAGAGGGTGGTGAACGCTTGGAATGCCCTCCCGCGGGAGGTGGTGGAGATGAAAACGGTAACGGAATTCAAACATGCGTGGGATAGGCATAAAGGAATCCTGTGCAGAAGGAATGGATCCACAGAAGCTTAGCTGAAATTGGGTGGCGGGGGGAAGAGGGGTTGGTGGTTGAGAGGCTAGGATAGGGGAGGGCAGACTTATACGGGGTCTGTGCCGGAGCCGGTGATGGGAGGCGGGACTGGTGGTTGGGAGGCGGGAAATACCGCTGGACAGACTTATACGGTCTGTGCCCTGGAAAAGGCAGGTACAAATCAAGGTAAGGTATACACATATGAGTTTATCGTGGGCAGACTAGATGGACCGTGCAGGTCTTTTTCTGCCATCATCTACTATGTTACTATGTTCATGTCTCAGTGAGGTACAATAAGTAATGGTGGTCACAGTTCACCCAGGGCTGTATCCTAGTCGCTCACTGACCGATGATGTAGGCAGAAGGGCAGAGCTTACCACCTGGTGTCACATAGATTACAGTAATAAATGATGCTGTTTAAGGAAAACTCTCCACCAGACAGTACGTGCATGTAAAAGACTTTATTACACGCATAATGGGCCCCCTTGCAGCCCAGCCCCGCTCTGTGACAGCGGCAACATAGACAGCAGTTTATTTGCTTCCCCCTCTTCACAGACCCTTCAAAAGCTCTCCAACTCCCCTTACATCCCTCGCCCCGATCCCCTCCTAAGAAAGGGAACGCACAATTTATTTATTTATTGCTTGCATTTGTATCCCACATTCCCCCACCTATTTGCAGGCTCAATGTGGCTTACATAGATTTGTTAACATTATCATATCAGGATAACAGATATAGTTGGTAATGTGTGGCGATCAAGGAAGGGAAGAGGGAAGAAGGAAGAGAGTGATTGGGGTAGTTATAGAAGGTGGGCTTTCATAATTGATTGGGCTAGTGAGATGACTTAGTGAGGTTATATGTTCTCATTGTAGGCCTTGTTGAAGAAGAATGTTTTCAGAGATTTTTGAAAGATGGTTGTTTCGTCGATTTCTTTCTAGTCTGTGGGTAATGCATTCCATAACTGCGTGCTCATGTAAGAGAAGGTGGTGGCGTGCATCAGCTTGTACTTAAGTCCTTTGCAGCTGGGGTAATGCAGGTTGCTAGTTTGCTATTGTTTTCAGTCGCGTTTGCTATTGTGTTGTACAAACAAAGATGGCGGCAAACTCAATCCACTGGCTTCATCCCATATACAGTAATAGGCTAGATAGGTTCATGCCATCTCCTGTTAATCCAACTTCCTTGGGTACTACTCTCTACAGCAATCAATTTATAGCAGAGAATTCTGATGCAGCCTTTATAGCAGGTGGTGCTATTCTGTACAGCAGCCAATCCCAGTGGAGAATCCTGATGGAACCTTGATAGTAGTGGGCACTATTCTCTACAGCAGCCAATCCTAGCAGAGAATCCTAGTGCAGCCCTCCACAGCAACAAGTTGTAGCAGAAATTCCTGGCAATAAGGACCCCTCGTTTTGTCCAGAGGCTTCTTGAAGGGAAACACTGATAATATCGGGAAGCAACAACATCAAAAACAAACAAACAAAAAAAAAACCCAACCACTGTGATTTACAGGAGTTATATCTGCCAAAGCAGGGTAGCACACAGCAAAGGCAGTCAAATACAAATAGTAAACACTTATCCTATAACACAAAAGAGCTTAACCAGCCAGCCTTAAAAGAAGACAAAATTACCAGCCATGCGCTCCACATAGCTGACCCTGAATTAGCAAAAACTTACTTTCTACCTGATAGGATATCAATAGAAATCAAACAAAATAAAACATGGAAAAGAAAATAAGATGATCCCTTTTTTATTGGACATAACTTAATACATTTCTTGATTAGCTTTCGAAGGTTGCCCTTCTTCCTCAGATCGGAAATAAGCAAATGTGCTAGCTGACAGTGTATATAAGTGAAAACATTCAAGCATTACTATGACAGTAAAATAGATACCATTGGAGATTCTACATGGAATGTTGCTATTGCACTAGCAACATTCCATGTAGAAGGATGCGCAGGCTTCTGTTTCTGTGAGTCTGACGTCCTGCACGTACGTGCAGGACGTCAGACTCACAGAAGCAGAAGCCTGTGCGGCCAAATTGGTGATCTACAAGGGCCGACTTCTACATGGAATGTTGCTAGTGGAATAGCAACATTCCATGTAGAATCTATAGAAATCAAACAAAATAAAACATGGAAAAGAAAATAAGATGATACCTTTTTTATTGGACACAACTTAATACATTTCTTGATTAGCTTTCGAAGGTTGCCCTTCTTCGTCAGATCGGAAATAAGCAAATGTGCTAGCTGACAGTGTATATAAGTGAAAACATTCAAGCATTACTATGACAGTCTGACAGGGTGGGAGGATGGGGGTGGGTCGGAGGTATGCATGGGGACATCAAAGCATATCATTGATATTCTAACAGGATGGGTGTGGATAGGTGAGGGGAGGGTGATCAACAGAGACATACAGCTTTATGGCTTATAATGGGCTAGGAACCCCAGATCCTTGTTAAGTCCTTTCTTTTGGGTGTTAAAATATTCAATCATTCTGACTTCAAAGGTCTTACGTTCTTGTATGGTTTTAAAGTTACCTTTCAGGATTCTCACTGTGAAGTCACTGGTACAGTGTCCTGGTCCTGTAAAATGTTGACCAGCAGGCGTGGGAACCCTACTGGCACCAGTATTGTTCATGTGATGTCTATGTAAATTGAATCTTGTCTTAAGCATCTGGCCTGTTTCTCCAATATAGCATCCTTCGTTACATTTTTTACACTGAATGATATATACCACATTGGAAGATGAGCAAGTGAAAGATCCCTTTATGTTGAATATCTTTCCTTTTATGGATGACTTTGGGGTCCTGTGAAATATTTTGGCATAGTTTGCAACTGGATAAATTACAGGGAAGTGTGCCCTTCTGTTCCTTTTCAGTCTGTGATGGAAGTTTACTTCTGATTAGCTTGTGTTTTAAGTTGGGTGGCTGTCGGAAGGCCAGTACTGGTGGGGATGGGAATATCTCTTTCAGTAATTCATCCTCCTGGAGTATAGGTTGTAGATCTCTTATGATTTTCCTCAGTTTTTCCAGCTCTGGATTGTATGTCACTACAAGAGGGATTCTGTCTGTGGATTTTTTCTCCTTGTACTGTAGCAGATTCTCCCTGGGTGTTTTGAGGGAGGAGGCAATATTCTTGGAGATTATTTTGGGGTTGTAGCCTTTCTGTTTGAAGGATGCAGTCAGGCTTTTAAGGTGTCTGTCTCTGTCCTCTACCTGATAGGATGTAAGACCAAGTGAATAATACTACTGGAGTCCTTCCAGTAATGGACCGTAACTTAACAGCTTACCTATTCTATTCCGGTTTTTCTATCCCACTAATTTCACTCAAAGAATTAAAGTGTGTTACTATATATAATCATGGAGTCATCTCATACATTACACCAATGGTCTCTAATTGTTCTCATACGTCACACTAACATTATCTGCTTTTGTCTCACCTAGAATGTAAACCGCACTGAACCCTGGAAAGGGGATATTACCAGTGTACAAGAATTGATTTGATTTGATGAGATCTGAGGTGGTTATGCAAGGGAAAGACACTTTAATAGTTTCCTTGATCTTTGATGTGAACCTGATCGTGTGTCTTTATTTTCAGAATTCACAGGTTTTATGTCATGGACACAAAATCTAGATTTTCCCAGATTTTGCTAGATCTACGCACGAGTGCAGAAAGCTCCTTCTGATTATGTGTGAAAGAAACGCATAACTTGGAGGGGGGGCATCATTTTTTTCAAGTGTGTTGTTAAACACCTAGGGCTAACTTATTTTTAATTTATACCAGAACAACTGAGAGCTTTTCTGGATGCTAAGCCTTCTGTGAACCCTGTAACTTCCACACTGACTAGAGATTTTAATGACAGTAATTAGTTGCAGTAATTAGTTGCAGTTAGTATACTTCTGTTTATAGTCACGCTTAATACCTTTTTCCTTTAACATCTCTATATATAAAAGGCAACACCAACATTCTATGAAGCCTCCAACCGGAAGTGTGAAAAGGGAGAGATATCCGGTTTCCCCATGAGTGTCTGCCCCGCCCTCGCTCTCTCTCTAACACAAACAGTGAAGGAAACAGCAAAGCAGGAAATCAAATCGCTCTCTCTGTAACAATGAGGGACTCAGAGGGGGGAGGGGAGAGAGGGCAGGAACACACACACTCCCACATGCACACAGAAGAAAACCTTGCTAGCCCCCGTTTCATTTGCATCAGAAACGGGGCTTTTTTACTAGTTTTCTTATAAAGAATCTCCCTTTTACTTCACCCCCCCCCCCCCCCCCCATTAAATTGAGGACTAAACAAGCTTAAGATTTTATTTTGTCTTCCATTTTTTTTCTTGGCTGAAACCTCTGGCACCATGTTTGCTTGATGTGTTTAGCAACAGAACAATTTTGTCTGGATTGGTGGTATTTTGTCTGTTGTTCCCTATTGTTGATTTGATCTGGTATTTGAAAATTACCCCACTTTCCCTGAGGGTAGAAGTATGTGCTAGAGATGCCAAGTTACCCACTTCCCCAGGGTGGAGATTTTGGGACAGTCCTGGATTTCTGACCACGACATATAAGAACATAAGAGTAGCCATACTGGGTCAGACCAGTGGTCCATCTAGCCCAGCATCCTGTTTTCCAAACAGTGGCCAAGCCTGGTCACAAGTACCTGGCAGCATAGGAGCCGACTCTGTGGGTGCTGTGGGTGCTTGAGCACCCCTAGTATTGAGAAAATTCATTGTGTGTGTCTAAGGAGGGGGTTATTTCCTATGGGCTTAGCACCCCCAAAATTTTTGAAAAGTTGGCTCCTATGCCTGGCAGAAACCCAAATCGTGGCAGCACTCCATACTATAAATCCCAGGGCAAGCAGGTGCTTCCCATGTCTGCCTCAATAGCAGACTAAGGACTTTTCCTCCAGAAATTTGTCCAAACCTTTTTTTAAACCGCTGTTAATGCATTAGGGTACTTACAGCACTGATTTCAATGGGTAGAATCAGGCACTACAAATCCCACATTGCTTTGGGATGTAAGTTCAAAACCAGGACTGTCTTAGATCTCTAGCCTGGAACTGGGTAACTTGACATCTGTGGTGTGCTTATGGTTTATATGGCTGTCAGAGCTTTTTGCTTTGCTTTGCCTGCAGTTGCTGTCCTCCTCCCCCCCCCCCCCCCCCCCCCACCTCAACAGAAGCTGTGTCTTTTGGTAACCACCTAGCTTCCCTTAGGGTTAAACTGGCCCTGCAGCTGATTTCAGCTGATTTACTAGTCTTGTCTATGTAGACTATAGATCTCTTGACTCTCTTGAAATCCAGCAAAAGAACTAACACCCGGATTGCTCACGTCAACTATGGGCTAGACCTGAACTTGCAGAAGGTAATGTCAAAATGAAGAAACATATGATACAATGCTGCTAGGTATTTGAAATCCAGAATCAATGGTTAAAATATCTAGAATGAAATGAGCACATGACTTGTATGAAATAAAGGTTCTTAGTTCATTAAAAAGCAATGAATAATACATATCAACATTGTTTTCAAGGTTAATCCAGTTAAAATGTTTCTTTTCGCATCTAATAAATCTAATTCTATTCTCTGAAACGACTGTGACCCACAGATAAGGCCCATCCGTGTGTTAATTCATTTCATTTTGCAGTACCATACATCATACTTGACCTCTGGTTTTTCCATTCATTGCTCTACACATAAGCACAGGGGACCTTTAACTGCGACAGATCCTATCCTGCCGAAAAGGTTTACAAATCTAGAATTAAGTTCTGAATGTAACTAATAAGCAAGCATTCATTAAAGGTTAACCAATGCATTCTTCCTAATGCTAATTATGAATCTACTTACCGACCAAAAGTGGATGGATGGCAGAGTAGTTACCTAAAAAAATGGGATTTGATCTGAGGGGGTGGGTGTGGTAGGCAAGCAACCTATTGATTGCAGCGTGAGGCCTCAGTATTCCTCAGGAACAGGTCATTTCTAAAGTACCATTTTCAGTTCTCAGAATTTGTGCGGTTTTGTCTTCGGTCTCTATTTTGCGGTCACTCCAGTTTTTATTTGTTCTTCATCTGTTCACTGCAGAACATAGTAGATATTGGATCTACTAATTAATACCAATTAGAAACACAGTGAAATCAGTGAGATATTACCTGACCCTTCACTACCCCAGCCGTAAGGGCCTGAAATAGAAATCAACATAAGCCTCCAGTTTCTCTTTTATAATCACCCAACTATGGAACAGATTGCCAAAAGGCCTGAAACTCAGGAACAATTACCCAAACTTCCAAAAAAAAACCTAAAGACCCACCTTTTCAGGACATTCATCCCCACAGAACCAACTTAAACACCCAGACCACTGAAACACCACCTAAATACTCAGGATAACGGACAACGTCAATGCAAACCTTTCTACCGCCCAATCCTCCCCATACATACTGTAAACACAGACTACGCAATCTCTAATCGATTGTACCAAGTTCTCTGTTCTCAATTACGCCGGAGTCTGTAACCATCCCTCTGGGAACATGTAAGCCACATTGAACCTACCAATAGGTTGGGAAAATGTGGGATTCAAATGCAATAAGTAAATAATAAAAAAAGAATACAGTGGTCTAGGTCTAGTCATCGCCATTATTTCTCTTTAGGACCACCCTCTACACTACTTCTCAATCTTTTTGTGGGTGTTACCTTTGAGCTGATATTCAACACTATTTATGCGGTCAGCATCAGTGCTAACAGCAAACAAAGCAATTCTTTAAAGCGGTGCCTCAGTTTAGGCTTAACGCCAATTCCATAACCACATCTTGGTGCCAAGATTCTAGTGTATGTGAGCATCAATGAACCCATGTTTACAGGTGCCCTCTTATGCCATGACAATGGCAGGCGTAAGTTGTCACACCTAAGTGCATGTAATTAATAGTAGTCTATAAACTATGCATGTAACTGGGAGACACACCCATGGCCCACCCATGCTCTTCCCACCTTTACACCCCCTTGCAGTTAGGTGCTATGTCATTTAGGAGCTACCTTACAGAATAGCGCCTAGTGCACAGAGGGCACCAGTGGCGTATCTATACAAGGGTGTCTGTTGTGTTTGCATTCCCTGTGCCCTCAGTGTGGATGCCAGCGTGAGGCTTGGAATGCACAGAGCACCGGAATGAGGTTTGGAATACACCAAGAGAGTCTATTGGAGCACTAGAATGAGGCTTGAAGTTGCCTGAGAGAGGCTATTGGAGCACCAGAATGAGGCTTAAATATACAGAAGTAGCAAGACGGCTCACAGCTGAAAGAGCTCTCTGACATACCCCCTATCAAAACTTCCTGGCTACTCCACTGTAGGGCACCTAACTGGTGATTAATAGCACCTTTGACACATCTAAATGGTGCATACCTTTAGGTGCCAAAAGTGTTTTACTTAAGAATGCAAAATTCCTGCTGGTGAACAGATACATTTTCTACATCCAACATTTATTCTAATTACAGTCCAAGGAGAGTATGGAGACAAGGCTGAAATTTGTGCATATAGCCCTGATACTCATAAGTACATAAGTATTGCCATACTGGGAAAGACCAAAGGTCCATCGAGCCCAGCATCCTGTTTCCAACAGTGGCCAATCCAGGTCACAAATACCCGGCATGATCCCAAAAAAGTACAAAACATTTTATACTGCTTATCCCAGAAATAGTGGATTTTCCCCGAGTCCATTTAATAACGGTCTATGGACTTCTCCTTTAGGAGGCCATCCAAACCTTTTTTAAACTCCGCTAAGCTAACCGCCTTTACCACATTCTCTGGCAATGAATTCCAGCTGTCATTGGGTCTGCACAAAGAACAAGCTTAACTTTAACCCCCAGATTCTATACAGCATGCCTAGAGATCGGCACCGAAATCCAAGCAGATTCTGTAACAATGCGCATAACTTAAGCTAACGAGTGCTGATAACAGCACTTAACAAGCAATAATGAACGCTAATTGGCACTGATTAGAATTTATGTGCACAACTCACTAAGCGTATTGTGTAACGAAGTGCACCGAACTTCAAATGCGTGCAGGCACAAAGGGGTGTGGCTGTGGGCGGGGAAATGGGCGTTTTGTGGAGGGGGGGTCTGAAATTTACACACATAGTTATAGAATATGACCCAGTGTGCATAAATCTACGCACCTGGATTTGCATCACATTTTTATTGGCTGGGATATCAGCTAAGTGTATTCTGTACTTGGCTCCTAAATCTAGACACCAATCATAGAATATGCTTACTTGGCACTGATTTCAGCGTTGAATTTTTTAGGTGTCATATATAGAATCTCCTCCTAAATGGGTAATTTATTAGTTTATCAGTCGGATCTGTTTGTTTGTCCTGCTTGTCTGACTTGAATAAATTGTATGCTCTGTGGAGAAGGAGCGATCTGTAATGTATATGTGTACAGTGCTGAGTACACCTAGTAGCACTATAGAAACGGTAAGGAGTAGAGGAAACAGTCAAAAAAGTTCTGAAGTCACCCAACGCATAATTAAACTCTGGAATTCGTTGCTGGAGAACGTGGTGAAGGCGGTTAGCTTTGCACACTCCTTAATCTTCACTTCCCCAACTGTAAACGTCTAAATACAGACTAACGCATGTGCCAAGCTTTTCTTACCTGAGCACGCAGTTACGGAATGCTCTGCCGCTTAATCTAAAAACTATTTATGAATTAACTAACTTTCGTAAATCTCTGAAGACCCACCTCTTCAACAAGGCATGCCACAACGATCAAATAACTGTAAATGTAACACATCTCCATTTTACTTATACTCGGAACCGTTCTCTTCTCGTATATATTTGTTCTATGCTATCACGTCATCCATATTCTCTATGTAATCACCAACTATTATTTTCCAAACTGGAATGGCGAATGCCATAACGGTACATTGTAAGCCACATTGAGCCTGCAAATAGGTGGGAAAATGTGGGATACAAATGTAACATAAATAAATAAAAAGGGGTTAGACGGTTTCCTAAAGGACAAATCCATAGACCGCTACTAAATGGACGGGGAAAAATCCACAATTTCAGGAATAACTTGTATAAAATGTTTGTACGTTTGGGTAGCTTGCCAGGTGCCCTTGACCTGGATTGGCCGCTGTCAGGGCCAGGATGCTGGGCTCGATGGGCCTTTGGTCTTTTCCCAGTATGGCATTACTTATGTATTTATGTAGTTGGCTAGAATTTCTGGCGGGAGGTTTGGAATTCAGAGATTTCTCTCTAAGGTAACATCTTATGCTCCTGAAGCAGGTGCAAGCTGAAACGTGACTTCAGCAAGGAGCAATTTTCACTTCTAGCATAGGTATTTTATTCCAGTAAAGCAATCTAGTACCATGCAGGAGTGGAGGAGTAGTCTAATAGTTAGTGGAGTGTGCTGAGAACCTGGGGAACTGGGTTCAGTTCCCACTGCAGCTCCTCGTGATCCTGGGCAAGCCACTTAACTCTCCATTGCCCCAGGTATAAAAATAAATTGTGAGCCCAGTAGGGACAAGTACCTGCATAGAATGTAAACCACTTTGGCAGTAGAGACTGACAAAGGGATAAAATTTGTCCCCATCCCCGCAGGCCGTGCCCACCCTGTCCCCACAGGTTCTGTCCCTGTCCCATCCCCCGTGGAGGGGCATAATCGAACGAAAACGTCTATCTCCATGGGCGTTTATCTCTGAGAACGGGTCCGTGAAGGGGCGGACCGAACCGTATTTTCGAAAAAAAATAGACGTCCATGTTTTTATTCGACAATTTGTGAGCTGGGCGTTTTTGTTTTTCAGCGATAATGGAAAATGAAAGCGCCCAGCTCAAAAACGAATAAATCCAAGGCATTTGTTCGTGGGAGGGGCCAGGATTCGTAGTGCACTGGTCCCCCTCACATGCCAGGACACCAACCGGGCACCCTAGGGTGCACTTTTACAAAAACAAAAAAAAGGTAAAAGAGCTCCCAGGTGCATAGCACCCTTCCCTTGTGTGTTGAGCCCCCAAATCCCCCTCAAAACCCACTGCCCACAAGTCTACACCATTACTATAGCCCTAAGGGGTGAAGGGGGGCACCTACATGTGGGTACAGTGGGTTTCGGGGGTTGGACGACTAATAAGCATTGAGCAGCACAATTGTAACAGGTGGGGGGGGGGGGGGATAGGCCTGGGTCCACCTGCCTGAAGTCCACTGCACCCCCTAACAACTGCTCCAGGGACCTGCATACTGCTGCCAGGGAGGTGGGTATGACATTTGATGGTGAAAATAAAAAGTTGTGAAACATCATTTTTTGTGGTGGGAGGGGGTTAGTGACCACTGGGGGAGTCAGGGGAGGTCATCCCCGATTCCCTCTGGGGGTAATCTGTTCATTTAGGGCACTTTTTGGGGCCTTATTCGTGAAAAAACAGGGTCCAGGAAAAGTGCCCTAAATTCTAGCTACAAACGCATACTTTTTTTCCATTATCGGCGAAAGGCGCCCATCTCTGTTCGGGTGATAACCATGCCCCAGTCCTGCCTTCACCACGCCTCCGACACGCCCCTGTCAACTTTGTACGCTTGAAAACGTGCAAGTTCGGCTTTCGATTATACCGCATTATTCGTTTTTGTGAGATAAACGTCCATCTCCCGATTTAGGTCGGAACTTGGGCGTTTTTCTCGTTCGATTATAAGCAGGATAGTCTCTGTTCTCATCTGCAGAAGCCTCAAACGCTTATGATTTTATATTTAAATCTTTTTATTAAAGTATAAAAAGGAACAATATACTGTGCAACTGTTGTGTATAAATTACAAATAGAAAACAATAATAACAACGAGCAGCTATAATATCCCTCCCAACACCACCACACTCTATCCTTCCAACCCCAACAATAGCTGACTTCTACTACCTCAAGGAATCCTAATCCACCCTGTTAAATTGTCCAGGAGTAACATAGTAACATAGTAGATGACGGCAGAAAAAGACCCGCATGGTCCATCCAGTCTGTCCAAGACAAACTCATATGTGTATACCTTACCTTGAATTTGTACCTGTCCTTTTCAGGGCACAGACCATATAAGTCTGCCCAGCAGTATTTCCCGCCTCCCAACCACCAGTCCTGCCTCCCATCACCGGCTCTGGTACAGACCGTATAAGTCTGCCCTCCCCTATCCTAGCCTCCCAACCACCACCCCCTCTTCCCCCCAACTGCTCCTTGTTGTGTATGCCCTAGAGGGGAGAAATAAGCCCTGTGAAGCACTGTTATGATTTTTTAATCTGTGGATGAAAAAGTCATCAACAAATCTCAGGATTCAGTCTAGCTCTCCAGTCTTCTTAGAAGACGTGCTGGTAGCAGCATGCAAAATTTGCTAGCCGTGGCCAGCATGTTTGCTTGTTTTTCAAAAAATAAAAATATAGTCACCTGCATCAATCAAACATAAATAGCATTCCAGTTCATTAACAGGCTTCAAAGTAGAAAGTGACACAGGGACAAAGTTTGTCCCCATCCTCACGGGCTCTGTCCCCATCTCTGCCCGGTCCCCGTGGGCTCTGTCCCTACCCCGTCTCCACCCCGTCCACGTGGGCTCCGTCCCCATCCCCGCGGTTACTGCAGGTCTCCGTTCCCGTGTCTTTCTCTATTTGGCAGTATATCAAGTCCATGACCCCATTTCGAATATTCAGCAGTTCAGATTAAACAGATAGCCTGGGTCTTTAAGCAATGGTTGCCCCAGTCAGTTTTGACACCGTTGTAACTAGCGTCCAGAAGCAGCTCTTTCATGTAGTATATCTAATGTTACCCAGGTCACATCTAAAACTATTTCTCCACACTGCAGTTGTGAATTGATAAATAAGATGATTTTTATGACTACAGTACGTGAACAGTTACACAGAATCAAGAATGTGTTCAGTCATGTCTTTTCTCTTATTTTTCACTAAGTTACACTAAGAGCTCCTGAGGTCTGAAAGGGTATAAAGGTTTCTTTTTCCATCCCTTCCCAACATTATTAACATCCATGATTTATTCTGTCAGGCTGTGCCAGGCTGAAGCTCAATAATAGTAATTTGGGTTTAGTATTCAAAGACTGCTTTATCTTAGGTAGGCAAACTGTTAGTCTGTTTAATCAAGTTTGTTTTCTGAGTCTCTCCTGCTCATGGAAATATCTATTCAGGATAAATACAGGGAGGTGTCAAAATATATAGTCAAGAAGTGTTTGTAGCGCTATCTTCAGTAAATGTATTCTTCCCAGTTGAAAGAATCGCAAGCCATTCACTTTCTTGTTAGAAGAATCTGTGTTTTAGTCAGAGTAGGTTATACACGGGATTATTTTAAACAAAGTGGGTACTTGCAAAGTCTGCAGGTACATTAAACCATTGTCTTTGCTCCGGTTCTCACATGTAAAGTATGCATGTACTTTCCTTCTGCGAACTTCCTAGGGAAAATGGAGCTGCAGAGATTTGAACCTGCTTTTCCTGTGGATATCTTTCCCCTTCTCAACAGTGGTTAGCTTAGCGGAGTTTAAAAAAGGTTTGGACGGCTTCCTAAAGGAAAAGTCCATAGACCGTTATTAAATGAACTTGGGGAAAATCCACTATTTCTGGGATAAGCAGTATAAAATGTTTTGTACATTTTTGGGATCTTGCCGGGTATTTGTGACCTGGATTGGCCACTGTTGGAAACAGGATGCTGAGCTCGATGCACCTTTGGTCTTTTCCAGTATGGCAATACTTATGTACTTATGTATCTGTGAAAATGCAAAACTATGGAAGCCATTTTAGAAGTATCTGGATACATAAATGGCAATATTTGCATGTCTAGGTTGTACTTCATCCAAATTTCTCTTGACCAATGCTGCCCCGTGATCCTTGTGTCCCTTGACCTATCCTCAACATTTGATCTTGTTGATCATTCTCTCCTTCACCATCTCTAGTCAATTGGCATCACCGACAAAGTTCTCACTCATATCAACTATCTTTTGGCAGTTCCTCTTCACTTCCCCTTCCCCTTCAAACTGGTGTTCCTCAAGGCTCTACTGTGTCTCCCACACTCTTCAATATTTTCTTGACTCCCCTCCTTACTGCTATTCGAGATCATGGTTGCACCCCTTTCTGTTATGCGGATGACATCCAGATTGCTTGCAAAGTCCCTGATTCTTCTGCCTTTCTGTGTCTCTTTCTGTCTCTCTCAAGTTCCTCTTTAGCTTAAAATCTTATCTGCTTTTCCTCAACACATCAAAGTACGACGTCATCTTTTGTCCCTCTTCACGCTGTGCCGAACTTATCGTCTCCCCTTCTTTGAATGGTCAACCAATCTCACTGCGCGATTCCATTAGGATTCTTGGGTTTACCTTCGATTCTGTCCTCTCTTTTAAACCACAAATCAACTCCATACTCCGCTCAGCTTTCTTTGCACTGCTCAGTGTTCTCTCTGTCCCTTCTTTGTCTCGTTATTCTGGCACTGGTTATTTCACATTTTGACTACTGTAATTCCCTCTATGCTGGCCTTCCTCTTCACTTTCTGAAACGTTTGCAGCTTGTTCAATCAACCATGGTAAAATTACTTCAGAATGCACATTGATTTGATCATGTAACCCAACTCGTCCATACAGAACACTGGCTCCCTGTTTCATCACGCATTACATTCAAAAATTCTTCTGCTAGTATATAAATCCAGATTGCCCTCTGCCCCTGCCTACCTCAACAGTCTCCTGATTTCCTACACTGCCCTTTGTTTCCTATGCTCTGTGGATCAGAATCTCCTTACTTTCCCTCTTCCGTGCTGCATATGACTATTCTCCACTCGCAAATTTGCTTTTTGTTACCTGGGTTCTAAATTATGAAACGAGTTACCACTTTCCATGAGAAACCAGCCCTCTCTTCCCAAATTCAAACAAGCTCTCAAAACCCATCATTTTTTATTTCTTTGTTATTTTTTTATAAACTGCTTTTTGTCTATATCCCAGGCTAAATAATTAAATAAATATACACATGCAAATAGTGATTTTACAAGGCCACTAATTGTACTTGTATATTTTCCCAGGATAAGGGATTTAAAGGTGAACGGCGAGGCTTGGCTTGGGTATGGTATGTGAACCTCAAATATAGACAAGTAATTCTCATTTCACAGTGATAATTATCCCCGGCTAATACACCTGCCCCAAGACATGTGCAAGTTCCCTCTTCCAGGATAGACCTGAGGCCTAAATCTAGAGACAGGTGAAAAAGGAAATGGACCCCACACCCCCACCCCAACCCCCACTGACTCCCGTCTTGACATCAGTATCCAAACCCTCATTCCTCTGACAAGAGCTATAATTCCTCTTCCTCCCCTTGATGCACCTCAACAAGAGCCATACAAGAAGACTACCACTGGGAGGTCAAAGGCATTGTTTTGAACCTGGGCACCAATGGAGCAGTAGCATCAGCAGATTACTGCGGCCTCCACTGGAAACTAGCAAGAGAGATACCCTGTAAGAGCTGGGGGGGGGGGGGGGGGGAGGAGGAAGGTTACCTATCCCATCACCAGTCCCTTTTATAAAGAGCGGGCTCACTTTGACATCATGATACATGCTTTGCCAGTAGGTGTGAGGAGGGGTGGAGTTTGGATGGAGTGCATATGTAGGCAGATAAATCATAATGGAGCCCGTTTACAAAGGCATGGTAGACTATATGTGTGTGCAGCGCGTACCAAAATGAGACTACTGCCAGGCTATTGTACGTCTGGCAGTAATTTTGGATTTGGCGCATCCATAATGCCAGGACAGATTATTTTTTAATTTCCTACCACGTGCTGTGTTTCTGGCGTTAGTCGGCAGTTGGCATGCGTCGATCTGTCACTGTGCATGTAGTGCGTGAGCCCTTACCGCTAGGCCAATGGGTAGCGGTACGGTCTCAGGCCGAAAATGGACGCGCGTTGGTTTCGATTTTAGTGCACATCCATTTACCGGCCCCTTAAAAAAAGGACCTTTTTCATAGATATGGTAAAAAAAAATGGCCCAGGGCACGCCCAAAAGACGCACTGACACTACCATAGCTTAGTAAAAGGATCCCAAAATATGCTAATCTACATGCATTTTTACAAAATATAGGTATGGACAACACACCTGCTCCAGAGCAGGTATCAATGTCCATGTAGGTACAGTTTCTCCCACTCATGCTGCTATTTTGTAAAATCAAGTAATCACCAACTTTTCTTTTTTTTGTTACATTTGTACCCCGTGCTTTCCCACTCATGGCAGGCTCAATGCGGCTTACATATTATATACAGGTACTTATTTGTACCTGGGGCAATGGAGGGTTAAGTGACTTGCCCAGAGTCACAAGGAGCTGCCTGTGCCTGCAGTGGGAATCAAACTCAGTTTCCCAGTTCCCCAGGACCAAAGTCCACCACCCTAACCACTAGGCCACTCCTCCACTGTTGCTACTATTTGAGATTCTACATGGAATGTTGCTATTCCATGTAGAGTCGGCCCTTGCAGATCACCAATGTGGCCGCATAGGCTTCTGCTTCTGTGAGTCTGACGTCCTGCACATATGTGCAGGACGTCAGACTCACAGAAACAGAAGCCTGCACGGCCGCGTTGCTGATCTGCAAGGGCAGCCTTCTACATGGAATGTTGCTAGTGGAATAGCAACATTCCATGTAGAGTCTCCAATAGTAGCAACATTCCATGTAGAATCTCCAATAGTAGCAACAGAATCTCCAATAGTAGCAACATTCCATGTAGAATCTCCAACAGTAGCAACATTCCATGTAGAATCTCCAATAGTATCTATTTTATTTTTGTTACATTTGTACCCTGCGCTTTCCCACTCATGGCAGGCTCAATGCGGCTTACATGGGGCAATGGAGGCCACTCCTCCTTCTTTATAAAATTGACCTAAAATAGGCATCTGGAAACATTCTTATGCTTGGTCTCCCTTGCAAAATTAACCACTCAATCATGTGTTTTCCCTACAGTCCCCCCATGATGCTCATTTTCTCCTTGGTTTGCCTTAACTTTGTTGCTAAAGGTTCTGGTGTTATTCTGAACAATAGTGGTGTAACTAAACACCTCTACATCTGAAACGCAACAGATTCTTAAACTGTGGCATTAGGATTCTTTCTTTGTGGAAACTGTAATTATATCTATGATTTAAGTGTATTATCAAAGTGTGTGGAACGTGCTATTATAAGAGCAGTATTCCCATTCTACCTCAGCCTTTTCTGCATCTTCTAGGATAATTGCAAGGCTTTCCGTAGACACGGTTTCTGCATGAGAGGCCTGATGTTCCTAAGATTATCTGCTGAGAAACTTCAGTAATAAATTATGTTTCATTAAGGTGAAATGTTTTCTTGCTGGATTTTTAAAATATCCAGCGCCTAAGGCATTTTTAGGTATTGCTATCTTTGTTTCAGAACAACAAGGAACACAGCGAAGATGACACACAAATAAGATCTTAGATGTATGTTTCAATCTTTTTTATTGGTAAACAGTCATGACAGAACCATAGACATCTTTATACTGCATTAAACAATAACAAACATAAGTCTCCCTTAATCACCCACCCACAAATCCTTGGATAGGGGCTACTCATCCAGTAACAGTCATTGAACATTGATCTACAAATTCAACAGCCGACTCTGGGCTGGATCTTAGACGATGTATAAAAAGTCCACTTTAATTGATAAGTCCAAACCAATGTGGTTAACTCGAGGAGACTCGACACGGCCGTGTTTCAGCCATCCAGCCTGCCTCAGGAGTCTTAATGTTCTAAATTAAAACACATATATAAAAATATTGCATATACAGTAATGCCTTGGTTTTCGTTGACTTCGGTTTCGGTGTTCGTCGATTTTTTCTGGGAAAAATTTGTCTCGGATTTCATCGGCGTGCCTCGCTGCTAATTTTGCAAAAATAAAAGGCGACCCGCGCGTTCTCCTGCTCAGTGTGGCGTTGTTTTTCGTTATGTGAGCATCACCCCACGCGTCTAGCCAAACAATTCCATATGGAAATAATTGCCTCGGTTTTCGTCAGTTTCGGATTTTGCCGATTGTTTTCGGATGGATTATCGATGAAAACCGAGGTATCACTGTAAATTTGTATAAAAAAGACACAATCAAATAAATCTTTAACTTATAAAAATGAAGTGCAAGATATTGCAATAAAACACTCTATAATATCTTATAATAACAGCATTTCCTAGACAAGAAAATGAATCAAAACGTCTAAAACAATAGGGGGTTATCTCGTATGTCAGGAGCTCCAACCTTAAACTTCAAGTCTTAAATAAATAGACACATATGAGAACACTTGTCCAAAACAGCAATTACAAGCATGAATATGCCTCATTAATGTTAAAAAGATATGTTATCACTGAATCTATGCCTTAAGAAGCAGTCATATAGTTGTCTACACAGTAAAAATGCGCAGTTCCTGAACCCTTACGCCAAGCCCCCTCCCTGCCCGTCTTCAAGTCTTTGCTTAAAGCCCACCTCTTCAATGCTGCGTTCGGCACCTAACCCTTACCGTTCAGTGAATCCAGACTGCCCCAATTTGACTGCCCCTATCGGACCGACCGTTCACTTGTCTATTAGATTGTAAGCTCTTTGAGCAGGGACTGTCTCTCTTTGTTAAATTGTACAGCGCTGCGTAACCCTAGTAGCGCTCTAGAAATGTTAAGTAGTAGTAGTAGTAGTGTGGAAAATGTAGGTCTGGGAGACTAAAAAACTGTACAGTCACTTATCATATGCCCTAGCCATCAACAGACAAACTGGTAACAACTATTCTGCTTAAGATAAATCAAATGTATGCTGGGTATATTCACATAGGGAGGCTCAAACAGGTGGATGTGAAGCATCTGTTCACGCTTTCCGAAAATACTAGGACTAGGGGGCATGCGATGAAACTACAGTGTAGTAAATTTAAAACAAATCAAAGAAAATTTTTCTTCACCCAACGTATAATTAAACTCTGGAATTCGTTGCCGGAGAAAGTGGTGAAGGCGGTTAGCTTAGCAGAGTTTAAAAAGGGATTGGACGGTTTCCTAAAGGACAAGTCCATAAACCGCTACTGAATGGACTTGGGAAAAGTCCACAATTCCAGGAATAACATGTGTAGAGTGTTTGTGCGTTTGGGGGGCTTGCCAGGTGCCCTTGGCCTGGATTGGCCGTTGTCGTGGACAGGATGCTGGGCTCGATGGACCCTTGGTCTTTTCCCAGTGTGGCATTACTTATGTAAACACATTTGAAATAACAAGTTTTAAGCAGTCATAAGTAGAGAGGTGTGGTAGCCGTGTTAGTCCACTCTTAAAGGTTATCAATAGAAATCAAACAAAATAAAATGTGGAAAAGAAAATAAGATGATACCTTTTTTATTGGACATAACTTAATACATTTCTTGATTAGCTTTCGAAGGGCAACCTTGCAAGGCTTGTTGCACCTCGGGGCGGTGGTCCCTGTGCCTCCCGCCGAGATCGGCTTCAGTCGTTACTCCATTTACTTTGTGGTGCCGCGAAAAGGAGGGTCTTTTTGGCCCATACTCGACTTAAAGGATGTCAACAAGTCACTAAGAGTGCGGCATTTTTGCATGGAAACCCTGCGCTCCGTCATTGCGGTGGTACAGCCAGGAGAGTTTCTCATGTCTCTGGACCTGAAAGAAGCTTACTTGCACATTCCTATTTGGCCCCCGCACCACCGGTTTCTCCGGTTTGCGATATTGGGAAAACATTTCCAGTTTCGGGCCTTGCCTTTTGGCCTCGCCACAGCTCCCCGAACCTTTTCCAAGGTAATGGTGGTAGTAGCTGCCTTTCTCAGGCGAGAGGGTATCCGGGTTCTCCTGTATCTCGACGACTGGCTCATCAGAGCGGACTCTGCAGAAGAGAGTCATCATGTAACAGCCAGAGTGGTCTCAGTACTTCAATCTCTGGGCAGGGTCGTCAATATACCCAAAAGCCACCTGCCCCCCCCCCCTCAATCTCTTGAATATTTGGGGGTCCGGTTCGACACAGCCTCAGGGTTTGTCTTTTTACCTGAGCAAAGGCGGTGCAAGCTTCAGAACCAGGTCCGTTTGCTCCTGAGGATGCCTCGCCCGCGAGCTTGGGACATAATCCAGCTGTTGGGGTTGATGATGGCCACCTTGGAAGTGGTGCCATGGGCGAGAGTGCACCTGAGACCTCTGCAGTGTTCCCTGCTTCAACGATGGTCTCCAATATCTCAGGATTACCAGCGCAGACTCACGTGGCTCCCTGCGACCTGGCTCGTGCTCGCCTTTCACTCCTGCTGCCGTCGGGACCCTGGTAAGATGACTTTTAAGTTATGGGTGGCATGCAGGAAGGCAAGGGGCAGGCGAAGGACTATTGTGGGAGTGGGAGAAGAGGTCAGACAGTGGGCTGGCTCCTGGGGAACTTCCGGTTCCGGCGGGGAAATATTGGGGGTGCTCGAGCATCCACAGCACCCACGGAGTCGGCGCCAATGCCTTGGGCAAGGGCTCACATGCAGCATCTTCGATCTTCTCTTCTATCCAGATGGTCTCCTCAGACAGTTTCCCTTCAGGTGAGGTTGCCTCTGCATTCTCCGGAGCATCTTCTGGTGGCTGCGGGTGGACAATCTCACCAGGGGAATGCCGCTGGAGTCTCCTCAGTGAATAGCGTTAATGACGGATGCCAGTCTCCGAGGCTGGGGAGCCCATTGTTTAGGGAGACTTGCTCAGGGTCAGTGGTCTCCTCTGGAAGCGTCCCAGCCAATCAATTTGTTAGAGACCAGAGCAATTCGGCTGGCTCTGGGGGAGTTTTATTACCTGTTGAAAGACAAGGCGGTGCAAGTCCTATCAGACAACACCACGGCAGTAGCTTATGTTAACCGCCAGGGAGGAATGAGGAGTTGACTCTTGCAAAGGGAGGTAGCGAGCCTCATGGCATGGGCGGAGCTTCACCTGACCGCCATCTTGGCTTTCCATGTGGCAGGAGTCGAAAACGTTCAGGCAGATTTTCTCAGCCATCACACGCTCAATCCGGGAGAATGGTTTCTCAGCACTCGGGCATTTCAATTGATAGTGGAACAGTGGGGAGTTCTGGTTCTCTATCTTTTTGCCTCCGCTTTTTCAGTCGTCGAAAAGACTCAGCAGCGGCAGGGATAGATGCCCTCTTACAACAGTGGCCTCCCTAGCCCCTCTTGGGTTGTCTTCTACAAAGGATCAAGGCTCATGGGGGTCCAGTAGTCCTAGTGGCGCCGGATTGGCCTCGCCGTCCGTGGTACGGAGACCTCCAGTGTCTTTGGTCTGCGCCTCCTCTTCATCTTCCGGTTCACAGGGATCTGCTGTCTCAAGGCCCAATTCCTCATCCAGACCCTGCTTAATTTTGTCTTATGGCCTGGCTCTTGAACGGGCTTGTTTAACTAAAAGGGGTTATTCAGCTCTGGTAATTTCTACCATGCTCTAGTCACATCGTCGATCTACTTCCCTGAATTATATTCGTACCTGGAGGATTTTTTAAGCCTGGTGTTCAGAACCGGGTATTTCTCTATTCCGGGCTTCAGTGGTGAAGATGTTGGATTTTTTGCAGGCAAGTTTTGATAAAGGTTTGTCTCTCTCTCTTCTCATAAGGTGCAGGTTGCGTCTCTTTCTTGTTTCCGGGGCCAGGTGCGAGGTAAGTTGTTGGCTACTCTTCCGGACGTCTCACGTTTTTTGAAGGGAACCAGCCTTCATCCTCCAATCAGAGCTGTCTTTCTGGCTTGGGATCTCAAATTGGTGCTTTCCGCACTTGCGGATTCTCCTTTTGAGCCGTTGTCTTCTTGCTCTCTTAAGGACTTAACTCTCAAGACCGTATTTTTGGTGGCCATTGCTTCAGCTAGGAGAGTCTCGGAACTCCAAGCTTTTTCCTGTAGGCCACTGTTTTTGGAGTTTTCTAAGGAGTGCGTGGTTTTGCGCCCAGTACCTTCTTTCTTGCCTAAGGTAGTTTCAAGGTTTCATCTATCTCAAGCGGTCTTTCTACCTGTCCTTGGGTCTTCCTCGGGCACAGAGAGTCAGAGGAAGTTGCGTAAGTTAAAAGGGTTCTTAAGCACTATCTGAGAGCGACTGCCGACTTTCGGCACTAGGACCATCTTTTTGTACTCCTGGCCAGTTTGTGGAAGGGTTTAGCCACGCCTAAACCCACTATATCTCGGTGCCTGAGGGGGTTAAGGCTCACTCCACAAGGGGACAAGCAGCTTCTTGGGCGGGGACGGTTCTTGGTCCCGCATGCAGATATTTGTAAGGCAGAAACGTGGGCCTCTCTGCATTCCTTTTCTAAGCACTATAGACTGGATCTGTCGTCAGGAGACGATCTTTGCGACTCGAGTGCTCACAGCGGGTTTACCGGGGTCCCTCCCTTAAGACTACTGCTTTGTTACTTCCCATCAGTCCAATCCTGGGCCGGTCCGGAGGGACGTTAAGGAAGGAGAAATTAGACCTTACCTGCTAATTTGCTTTCCTTTAGTCCCTCCAGACCGACCCAGGTCCCTCCCTTATTATTTGAACAGTGATTACTTGTACATAGTTCCGGAGCACAGTTCTTTAAGAGTCCTACAGCTAGTTTACAGTTCTTTACAAAAAAAATACAATAAATAAATCACTCAAAGTGTTATGCCATACCGCATCTCCTTTTGGAGTTGCGCGTGAGCATTGAATTACGGCTTTGCCATCCTTCAAGCACATTTTATGTGCGCTTTGTGGCTGCTTAGATTCCAGGGGGCACAGAAGGTTGGTCTTTCTCTTCTTTCCTGCTCTGTTGGTCAAATACTGAGGCTAGGGTTACATGGCCAGGGCTCTTATTGGCTCAGTAGAGTCAGAAGTTTCTCAGTCTCCACCTGCTGGAAGGCGTGCACAACCCAGTAGTCCAATCCTGGGCTGGTCCAGAGCGACTAAAGGAAAGCAAATTAGCAGGTAAGGTCTAATTTCTCCTTTACAAATAATAAATTCTAATTCTGTTCTAATTCTAAATCCCAGTAGGTCGGAGGGGGGGAGGGGGTTGCCACCAACTTGGCTGCTTCAACACAGTCCGCAAAAGAATCCAATCTCACTCCAAAGATTGTTTTTTTTTTAATGAACAGTGAACTTTACTAATAGCAAAATCAACAAGAACCTTCAGCAACAGCAGGACAATTTAAAAAGTCATTAATTCTCATTCCCTCGGGGGGGGGGGGAGGAAATCCCAGGGCACTAAGCAGATGATAATCCTTCAGATTCAGTCTTGTTCTTTGTTCACTTGGCTCTTAACTCTCAAGCCCATCCCACTGAGCAGAACGACCCAGGGCTGCAGCTTGCCTTCTTCTTCGCCAGACAAGTGTCCCACTGGGCTTTTCCCCAGCTGCTGGACCGATTCCAGGACCGGACCTTCTTGTCCGTCCTTTCCCTCAGAGGTGTGGTTGCACTTGCCCACCTCTGAACCAAAGAGGTCGTTTCCCTGTTCCACTCTCAGGGGAAGTATTCTGGCTCTCCCTTCCCCAGAGCCTCCTCACGGCAACCTCTGCTCCTCAGCAGAAGTCAATTTCCAGTTGCATTCCCTGCTTCTCATGACGGGCAGGATATCCCCTCAACTCCATGGGTCCTGGCACAGGTTTAGGCAACCAAAGACCACACTCTCAGTAATGCACACGCTTTTATCCCATCCAACCCCCACTCCCATGCATAACAACACTGTCGATCATACTTTCATAACATCCACAATTATTTCAGTTTCCCAACTCTGCTCACCTTAAGCAGCTCTACTGCTTCCCATCATCATATTAACTCCCAGGGGGTTACAGAGGCAAAGGGACCAAGTCAACCAAGTCAATCATAAACTGTTGTCATAGGAGCCAACTTTTCAAAATTATTTTAAAATTAATGGAAATAACCCCCAGGGGTTGACAACAGAGGTATGGGAATACCTAAACGAGCTAATGGATCTAGAAGCTCAGCAAAGGACTCCCTTAAAATATTTTCACTGCTACTTGAGAGATTTAATCCCAAAGTATGATTTCACCAAAGTGGCACAACAATGGAACCGGCAACTGGGCCTGAGACTCTTACCTAATCAACTAGAAACATGCCTACAGTCCACTTATCGTCTCACGGAAAATGCCAGCTGGTGGGAGATAAACTATAAATTTTTGCTACGGCTGCATATCTCACCACATAGAGCCCATCGAGCTACTCTAAGACAGAATGGCAAATGTCCTCGATGTACAAATGAAGATGCCCATTTGGGCCATATGTTTTGGAATTGTGATGTGATCTAAATCTGTTGGAGAGACTTGGCCCAACATATTTCGAGACTATGGAAGATCACATGGCAGCTTTCACCAAGACAATTATTCGACTACTTTCTAACTCCAAGTGTGAAGCCACGGGGATTAAAGGGCTTTTTACAACGTACAATTCTGATGGCGAAAAAAGTGATTCTCCAATTATGGCTAGAACAGAAAGGTCCATCGTTAGCCCATTGGAGATCGGCAATGATACATTTCTGCTCGTTGGAACGCTCTGGAGTCTCTGACTTGGCCTCTCAAAAAGGCGATTTATTTTGTGCAACTTGGATACCATTCTGGGAGTCACTCACCCCAATTGCACGAAGTAGAATATTAAACTCTTAAAATTGTACATTTAATTAGACACTCAAGGAAATGGGAAGGAGAGGTGAACAAGCATAAGCTGAGAATGGGGGGGAAGGTTAGGTAGGGGAGGGAAGAGTAGGAGGGTGGAGGGGGGAAAACAATTGAGGGGGGGGGGAACAAAATACATCAAAATATGTTTTGTAATTGATGAACACAATCTGTATGTAAGGATATGAATAATATGGTTGTCAAATTTATATGCTTTGTTATAAATCCTGTATAGCATGATAATAAACAAGATATTTAAAAAAAATTAATGGAAATAACCCCTCCTTGGACAGGTACAAGGAATTTTCTCAATATTGGGGGTGCTCAGTCACTCACAGAGCTGGCTCGTATGACTGTTCGTTTCTGCTGGATAGGATTTGACATACTGCCTTTCTGTGGTTACAAACAAAGTGATTTACGTATTAAATACAGGTACTTATTTTAGACCTGGTACAACGGAAGGTTAAGTAACTTGCCCAGAGTCACAAGTTGCTGCGGTGGGAATGAAACCTGGTTCCTCTGGTTCTCAGGTCATTGCACTAACCATTAGACTATTCTTAATTGATTGATGTAATTGTGGTATACTTGCAATAACTGACTAGTTATACTGAACATCTTTTGCTTAAAATGTGGTTGGGTACACTAATGACTGGATTACACTAATATTACATATTCTATTTTATTAGATTCCGGTGACCTAAGCTGGATATGAGCTGGTAAACAGAAAGGCATCTAATACCCGCTCTCCCTTCTCAGTTAAACATCAGAGCAAAGGATCTTGGAATATGTTATCTTCAAAGATTAACAACCAGAATCTCATAAAACTGTACACATCTCAGACACCTTTGTATTTCATTGAATTCCAGTCTGTCAATAGATTTAAGAGCTCAGAACATGCCATCCATTCTTCGCTAAGGAATTCAGGCTCAGGAACTGTGTATGAACGCTGAGAGCTGATTCTTTCTCATTGTTATCAAGGGTATAGGCGGTGACTCAACTCTTTGGAAGGCTAAATTGGGGGTGGGGTGAAGGTGGAGTGGGATGGGATGGGATGTGGAGGGTCATAGGGTGGGGGGGGGGTAACACTTATGTCAGCAGTAAATGGACGGTGGGGGCACTTTTGAACACAGCAGGGAAGGACCCCTTTACTATGTACTGATACAGACGCACAAGCTGCCTCCCCCTAATTCCTGTTACTGATGGTATTGTGCGAGCTGAATACACTCCAGGTAATTATCCCCCGCATTCTATAAAGGGGTGCTTTTACAAAGGCGTGCTAGTGTTTTTGGCGTGTATGTTAAATATGCATGCACTAGAGATGCCCATATATTACTATGGGCGTCTCTAGCGTACAGTGCACGCTAATTATTCACGCACGCTAAAAAATGCTAGCGTGCCTTTGTAAAAAGGCCTCTAAATGGGGTGCAAATTTGTATGTGAAATATCACGCTATCCAAAGAAGCGAATGCAACTAAATTGGCTAATGAGCCAATTAGCGCCAGTAATTGGGTACTATCAATTATTGGCATTAATTGGCAACATTGTGGATTTGTGCATGCATCTTGCTAGGCACTATTCTATAAAGATCTGCACGCCAATATTATAGTGCGCAACTCAAAGGGGGCGTGGTCATAGGACGGGCATGGGCAGGTCATGGGCATTCACTCAAAAATTACAGATTTAGGCACAGAATTACAGAATACCAGGGATCTGTGCCTAACTTGCATGCAAGGATTTATACGTAAATCCTAGAGCTTAAAGTTTGCCACAGCAATCGGCTCTAAGCGCTGTTCTGTAAATGGTGCGCAACATGGACTGACGTTTATAGAATAGTGCTCCGTGCGGAATTTTTTTTTCAGCATGGTTTTTTAAGCGCCATTTTCTGAATCTAATCCTATGTGGCAAAAAAATCTAAACGATGCACCAAAATAATACAACAGATTATACGGAACAATATGTTCAGTATTCTGGAAATATATAGGTACTTTTAACAGCTGGCTGCCAGTCAGCCCTCCTGGCCCCTCCCCTTTCCGAGTCCATCATCTTCCTGCTGACTATATGATATTCAAAAGCACCGTAACAGAAATCCTGCTGTACCTGGTTCTCAGATCCCACTGCTGCTCCTTGAAATCTTGAGCAAGTCACTTAACTTTCCGTGGCATCAGGTAGAAACTCAGGGGCCCTTTTACCAAGCTGTGGGGAGAAAGGGCCCTGCGCTGGCGGCAGGGGCCATTTTTCCCGCTCACCAGGGCTCTTTTTACTGCAGCAGGTAAAAAGACCCCAGGCAAACATGGCCATGTGGTAAGAGAACTCTTTAAACAAACCAAAAAAGAGCTATCTAGGATATCCAAACATTAAAGTGAAAATCTAGCTATAACCGATATCCATGTAAATCTAATGTATAAAGATAATTTGATTTTAATGGAGGAAAAACCTCAAATTGTAGAGGAACACTCCGCCGTTGATAACATTAACATAAATCATCACAGGAAAAAATCTCCTTATACACAAGTATAGCTGTTCTGCTTGAATACTTATCAAATACTGGCAACCGTGTAAATATTCACTAATCGGTAATGCACTTATCTTTTTATACTGAACAGTCAATTGAACACCCTCCACGGCCCAACTTCGGCCCAAGTTTCGAATTCTGCCTCAGGGTCCGTGGTGTCTGACTGTAAGGATAAAGCACAATTTCTCTGTCCAACTCCATGTGAACTCTTACCACATGGCCATGCAGTAGGCAGTCTTTACCGCCACCCATTGAGGTGGTGATAAGGGCTCACACGCTAACCGGGCAGCATGCGGTGATACCTGATTACCGCTGGGTTATCGCCGCACAAGCCATTTCTGGGGATTTTCTTTTTCCCACCGAAAATGGCGTGCACTCGGGGCAGGACTACCGCCTCCGGCCGCATTGGGCCGATGGTAGTCCCAAAAGAGCGAGCGGTAAGCCCGTGTTGGGCACACCGCTGCTGTGTAAAATGGCCCCTCAGGGCCCTATATTCAAAAAAAGCTCCTAAATGTATGCCCTATGTTCAGCTAAACTTATAAGCCTAAATTGTCATCTGAAAATTCATCTTAAGTTAGGAGCATAAAAGTTAATGTAAACCTCTCATTCATTTGCCTAGATTTATGATCCCAATTTATGAGCCTAGAGCTGAAAAATTAGTGCTAAGCTCCTAAGTTCTTTTTCCCACTCTAAAATTCGTGCTGGCACAACCCACTTTTTATGCTCCTAAATTTAAGTAAACATTTATGCAGCCGACCCTAGTAAATTTTGAAAGAGGCCATTTTAGGAGCGAAACTGTCAAAGGGGTCCATATACTAAGCTAGGTTAGGTGCTAATGTGTGCTTAACGCAGATTAAAATGGAGTACAGTGGGATGCGCTCAGCAGTCCTGTGCTGCCAAATGTGCGCGGATAACCAGACACTAAGAGCCCCTTTTATAAAGCGGCATTAAGCCCAATGTGAACTTACCGCTCACTAAACGGGAAGTACAGCTAGGCTACCGCAGCAGCCCGGCAGTACTTCCCACCCCTAGCTCGCCATCATATCCAGCGCTACAAAAATATATTTATAGTAGCCGTTAAGCCCATAAAACGGGCACGTATTAGTGCAGACCAATTTGATAGGGCCCCATCTTAACCCCGTCCCACCCTAGCTCCACCCACCGAGCTCCTTCTGAGCTCAAGGGCCCGCCCACCCCTCCCTCCGAGCTCCAGGGCCATCCCCTCCGAGCTCCAGGACCATCCCCCCTCCCTCCAAGGCTCCCTCCCCCTCCCAGTTCCAAGGCCCCCCTCCCTCCCTCCCTCTCTCCCAGCTCCAAGGCCCTCCTCCCTCCCCCCTCCAAGGCCCCCCGCCTTCCGAGGCCCCCCTTCCTCCGAGCTCTAGTCCCCATCCTTCCATATTGTAAATGTCATCTTATCTCGTCGGGTTACAGCCAGCAGGCAGCAGCAGTGAAACGCATGCGAGCTGTGTGCTTCAGGAGCCTTCCTTTCTCTCTGTCTCTGCTCTGGTCCCGCCCTCATTTCCTGTTTCCAGGAGGGCGGGACCACAGCTGAGAGAGGGAAGGGAAGGCTCCTGAAACGCTGAGCAGCTCGCACGCTTTTCACTGCCACCGCCTGCCGCCATAACCCCGACAACGTAATTTTGATGACGTTACAATTCTGAGGGAGGGGGAGTGGAACTCGACGGGTGGACGGGGCGGAGTCGCCCCGCCTCTGGACAACGTAACGACGTGTAAACTTTAGAGGGAGGGGGAGTGGAGCTCGACGGGTGTTCGGGGCGGAGTCGCCCCGCCTCTAGACTGTTGCTCTTTCAACGTTCGGACTCTACTGCGCATTTGCAGGTGAGTCGGTCACTCTCATTTATATGTTTGATTGTAGCGCTGGAGTGTACCCGGCAGTAATTGGGCAGTGCTGCAGCTTGGTAAAAGGGACCCTCATTGTTTTTGAGGGCCATGTCAGGAGGCGGAGACTTACCTCTTACAAGACGGGTGGTGGTGATAAGTGCTCACGCCCTCATTTTTTGTAAAAGACCATGCACTGATGGCAAACAAAAGGAAATAGGGAAGAGCCAATTCAATTCCAACACAAGGGTCAACAAAAAAGTTCTTTATTTGCCAAAGCTTAAAAGAGACTCGATGCAGATCCACGTTTCGGCACTAAAGCACCTGTCTCAGGATTCAACAAATATCAACTACCTCAAAAACCGCGAAAAGGACAATCTTGCTTTCTCAAAGCCACGTTGTCCTTTTTACGGTTTTTGAAGTAGTTGGTATTTGTTTTGTTTTTTATGTCCAAGAATTTTATTGGTTTTAGAAAAAGACAAACAATTTATCAAGCAATAACATCAAGTAATAACATCAACTGTAACACAGAATTTAAAAAAAACAAAACACCTGCAAATCAAAACAATAAATCTTAACCTAGTTACCTAAAATGATAAGATTTCAGATAATTATCCACGTGAGATATTTGTTGACTCTTGAGGCAGGTGCTTTAGTGCTGAAACGTAAATCTGCATCGAGTCTCTTTTAAGCTTTGGCAAATAAAGAACTGTTTTGTTGACCCTTGTGTTGGAATCGAATTGGTCCTTCCCTATTTCCTTTTCTTTGATGTGTTCCTTTGCATTAGGGGAAGATCTTCTTCTTTTATTTGTTCTCAACATTGACTCATGGTCATTAATACAAAAAATAGAAAATTGCCCATTTTTCAGCTGTGGTAAAAATGGCCTTAGCACATGGGAAAAGCCCATGTAAGAGTGCACTAAGGTCACTTTTTAAAACAGATTAGCAAGCATAAGTCCTTTCAAAATATTGGGCCTTTAGACTGTAAGACCTCCAGAGCCAGAAAATAACCTACATAAGTACATATGTGTTGCCATACTGGGACAGACCAAAGGTCCATCAATCCCAGCATCCTGTTTCCAACAGTGGCCAATCCCGGTCACAAGTACCTGGCAAGATCCCAAACCCGTACAATACATTTTTTGCTGATTATTCTAAAAATAAGCAGTGGATTTTCCACAAGTATTTTAGTAATGATCTGTGGACTTTTCCTTTAAGAAGCCATCCAAACCTTTTTTTAAACCCGCTAGGTTAACTGCTTTTACTACAGTCTCCGGCAACGAATTCCAGAGTTTAATTACACATTGAGTGAAGAAATATTTTCTCCAATTCATTTTAAATTTACTACTTTGTAGCTTCATTGCGTGCCCCCCCTAGTGCTAATATTTTTGGAAAGAGTGAACAAGCGATTCACGTCTATTTGCTGTACCTGAAGGTATCTTGCCTTGAGTTACTTACTACTGAGAAAGGCATGACCTAAATTGAAATCCAAAAGCCCTCCAATTTCAGGAACTTCTACTGCCAGGCCTCGACGAGTAAGATCGTCCCATACTAACTTTCAAAAGTTCATACTCAGGAAAATTCTTGAATTACTCTTATGCTGGACCTACCCATCCAGAATTCACCCATTGAAACTAATAGAATACACCTGCATCACCTTGAACTGCTCCACTACCTCTTAAAATGGCAGAAAGGTGAAAGTATGACCCAATATTCTGTGACTCTGAAAAAGGAAAGATTCAATCGAGCTGAAATCTTCTATCATTCTTTCTTGCCTCTAAGGAGGCTGACTGCTGCAAGTGCAGAGATAGACCATCTACTCTGGTTTTCAGGATATCCACAAAGAATACTATTGCAGAGATCTACCTGCACTCTGCTTCAATTGCATGCAAATCTCTCTCATGCACGTTCATTAGGAATACCCTGAAACCTCACATGAGACTAGAGGTTGCCTACCTCTGTGGAAAAGAATGCCTAGGAGCGTTTTGTTCTCGGCAATTTCCAGGAGGTTCTGAGTGTGAAGTTCAGGATACAGTTTGCCTTCGTGCTCCAGCAGCATAACCAGACAGCAAATTTTGGGTGGGCCTAGAGAAAAAGTGGATGGGCGCCAAATGTTCTCTTCCTACACCTCCCCGCTCTTTGTCTCTACCCCCTCCCCCCCAACTCAACTTTAAAAATTATAAATGCCAGAGCTGGAAGGGAACGCCAAGCCCCACCAGCTGAAGACCTCCCTTTAAAGGCACTCAAGACTCCGCCGCCCCTGGTGGCAACCGACCAAGGAACGCCACTGACTTTGCATGCTTAATTTAGGCACGTGTTCCAAAATAGAGCATGCACAGGTGCCAGTGTTGGTGATTCAGGGGGCTACAACCTGCTACTGAACTGGGCAGCAGCATTTTGAATGCCGTCAGGAAAGGTATTAAGCTGGCAGGGCTTTGGGATCCCTGACAGCTACTGTTGGGATGCACGAATGCTGGGTGAGACTGAGCCCAAAGTGGTTGGACCTCAGCCTACCCAGACCCACCTATCGGTTTGCCTCTGTCATGCTCATCATTTATTACCTTTCAATCAGTTTCACAAAGGGGGGTAAGAAATAAGGGTAATGAATTTGATATACAGCTGTTACCGGAAATAATTTAAATGTTCTTAATATCCATTAAAAATGTTACAAAATTGTCACAGTCCTAATATGATATTTAAGAACAAAGAGCAGGGGAATATTTTAAGAGCACTCGCTAAAATTTCTCCACCACTTACCCACAAGGTAAGAACGATTCAAGAATAAAAGGAATTAAGTGCACTTATTGGATTGCATTAACCTGCATGCATTCTCTCTCTTTGGCTAGTAACTTCTCATTCAATTCTGCATGTTCCCTTAAGGCTTTCTTATATATGGTCCACATTAACCAGAGACAGGACTGTGACAATTTTGTAACATTTTTAATGGATATTAAGAACATTTAAATGATTTCCGGTAACACAGCCTCTCAGTGGGACAACCAAAAATGGTTTACATACAGGCACTTTCATTGGCCCTAATGGGTTCACAATGTAAATTTTGTATCTGGGGCAATGGAGGGTTAAATGTCTTGTCCAGAATCCAACCCAGAACCCTCGAGTATATGTAGCTATACGTAGTGAATGTTGAGCCTGTAGAGAGCTATAGGCTGCTGAAGATATCAAGACCAACAATTCCTGTGTTATCCCCTTTCTCTCATCATGTGCGCCCCGCTTTTGTCTACCGTTGGTGTTCATTTCTAAACAGATCACAACCTTATCGCTGGTGGGGGTGGGGACATCCAACATGTATTATTTAAGATGTGCCTAGTGTACCACAATAACGGTTGAAATGAACTACTTACCAGCTGGTCAATCCCATTACACTTAAAGAACGACAAATTTAATTACTTCGTTACAAAAATGCTTAATTCATAAAATAGCCCATAAGCTGGTCTTTTGTGCCTGGCTGTCAATGTTACAGTCAATAGTATCCAACAATAACTCTATCTAAATGTTGTCAGTGTGTAATTGCATAAAATAAAATGAGAAGTTTATTGCCAGAGAACTAATAAATAGAATTAAACAAAGAATAGCAAAATTTCAGCAAACTGCTGTCAGTAAATGACTGTAAAATCTCTACTGACAAACCTGATATATTGAGCATCTCACCAAACCATCTCTCTCCCCTTCAATCTGTTCAAAATCCTGCTGCATGACTTATCTTCTGCCAGTGTGGCTACGCTCTCATAACCCCTCTCTTCAAATCACTTCATCTGTTCCCTATCTTTTTCCGTATACAGTTCAAACTGCTCTTCCTGACTTTTACAAGTGCACTCATGCTGCAGCTCCTCAGTCTCTCTCCTTTCTTATCTCAGTTCATTTGGTATGTCACTCTTATCTGTACCCTTCTCCTTTACTGCCCAGACTCCCATCTTGCTGTGCCATATGCCTGGAACAGACTTCTGAGTCGGTATGTCATGCTCCGTCTCTGGCTCTATTCCAATCTGCTGCTTTAAACTCTTAACCCCCCCCCCCCCCATTCACCTGTTACGTATTTTTATTTATTTATTATGATTTATTTACCACCTTTTTGAAGGAATTCACTCAAAGCGGTGTACAGTAAGACTAAATCAAACATAAGTAACCATGTCTGTTTTAATCACTCCTACAATAGATAACTCCTTCATCCCATTTACCCTTAAGAGAGAAACTTCACTGGCTCCCAATTAAGGAACGAATCGCGTTCAAGATCTGCACGATTGTACACAAAATCATTCACACAGACGCCCCAATCTACATGCTAAATCTCGTAGACCTACCACCCAGAAACGCTACAAGGTCATCCCGCAACTTCCTCAACCTGCACTTCCCCAGCTGTAAAGGACTAAAATACAAACTGATGCATGCCACTACCTTCTCCTACATGAGCACGCAGTTATGGAATGCATTACCTACAGACCTGAAGACAATCAACGAAGTAACTATCTTCCGCAAATCTCTGAAGACACACTTCTTTAACAAAGCCTACAATGAGAACCGATAACAGATAACCTCACCAATATCTCTCACCAATCCAATCAGTTATGAAAACCCACCCTCTATAACTACCCTAATCTCTCCCTTCCTTCTCCTTTCTTCCCCTACCTAAACTATGCACAATACTACTGTATCTAAGATCCTGGAATGACAATATTATATAACCACTAGTAAAAGAGGCCCGTTTCAGAGCAGATGAAACGGGCGCTAGCAAGGTTTTCGTCGCCAACACCCCCTCCCTCCCTGGCCAACCCCTTCATTGTTCTGCCATTGCTCCGCCCCCAACGTCATGACGTTTGACGCGAGGGCGGGGCCCGGAGTGATTTCCCTCCCTGCCTCCCTCCCTGCCAACCCCTTCATTGTTCTGCCATTGCTCTGCCCTCGAGGGTGGGGCCTGGAGCGATTTTGGTGGCTTCACCACCACGAACCTTCTAACCTTTTTGAAGGAAGTCAGGGCTTGGCTTCACTGACGTCAGTGTCCTCAGAACGTTGAGGGTGAGTTTTATTATAGTAGATGTTAGCCACATTGAGCCTGCAAATAGGTGGGAAAATGTGGAATACAAATGCAATAAAATAAATATCCTGTTTATCTTGAATAGATTGTAATCTCTGACAAGCAGGGACTGTCTCTTTCGTGTTTTGTGTATAGCGCTGCATACATTTAGTAGTGCTACAGAAATAAGTAGTAGAATTAGCAGTAAATGATGACCTAATGATTTGCTCTAGCATATAATTTGATCAGGACATTGTATATATGTGCTGTGGAAGGCGGCATTTCTCTTATCTGTACCCTTCTCCTCCGCTACTAACTCCAGACTCCGTTCCTTTTAGCTCGCTGCACCATATGCCTGGAATAGACTTCCTGAGCCGGTACGTCAAGCTCCATCTCTGGCCATCTTCAAATATAGGCTAAAAACCCACTTTTTTGATGCTGCTTTTAACTCCTAACCCTTATTCACTTGTAGAGTACCCTTGTATGTTTTATCCTTCCTACCTTATCGATTCCCTTAACCCTTATTTGTCCTGTTTGTCTGTCATGATTAGATTGTAAGCTCTTTCCAGCAGAGACTGTCTCTTCATGTCCAAGTGTACATCGCTGCATATGTCAAGTAGCTATAGAAATGATAAGTAGTAGTACATAAGTACATAAGTAATGCCACAATGGGAAAAGACCAAGGGTCCATCGAGCCCAGCATCCTGTCCACGACAGCGGCCAATCCAGGCCAAGGGCACCTGGCAAGCTTCCCAAACGTACAAACATTCTATACAATCAAGCCATTGTGACATCACTAATGAGGTTGGCTCTTATTGGTGGAATGAGCCACTATGACATCATAATAGGTTAAATCACTGCTCTATGTAATAAAGGTGAGCCAAGTAGAGGACATAAGTACATAAGTAATGCCTCACTGGGAAAAGACCAAAGGTCCATCGAGCCCAGCATCCCGTCCACGACAGCGGCCAATCCAGGCCAAGGGCACCTGGCCAGCTTCCCAAACGTACAAACATTCTATACATGTTATTCCTGGAATTGTGGATTTTTCCCAAGTCCATTTAGTAGTGGTTTATGGATAGTTTGGCAGAGTAACCTGATTAACTGAGAAGAGGTTGAGTAAGTGTAAAAATATCTGGGATCTCTATTTTTTATCCTGCCTTGTTTAACCCAATGGGAATGCCCATAGTGTCTTAGACAGATTTAGCTGTCTTTTTACAACATTTAAAACTTTTATTCTGATATACTTTTTTTTTCTGCTGAACGACATAATAGGATAAACACTCTTGTATGAGAAGAATGAACAGTCAATATGCAGTTTTGATTATGATGATATAATAAATATTAGCAGATCTTTTATTTATATACTAGTAAAAAAAGCCCGTTTCTCATTGAAATGAAACGGGCGCTAGCAAGGTAATCACCTTCTGTTATTAATGTTTTTAAGGGAAGTTCCAGCGTCCCCCCTCCCTCCCTCCCTTCCAATTCCAGGGTCCCCCCTCTCTCCCTCCCTTACTCCCAGTTCCAGGGTCCTCCCTCCCAGTTCCAGGGTCCCCCCTCCCTTCTTCCCAGTTCCAGGGTCATCGTCCCTCCCTCCAAGTTCCAGGGTCGTTGTCCCTCCCTCCCTCCCTTCCAGTTCCAGGCCCCCTCCCTCTGAATTTTAAAAGTCATCCTGACTTACCTCGTTGGGGTTACGGCGGCCGGCAGCAGCGGTAAAAAGCGTGCAGGCTCGGCACTTCAGTTTTCCCTTCTCTGCCTCTCAGCTCTGGTCCCGCCCTCATTTCCTGTTTCCGCAAGGGCGGGACCAGAGCTGAGAGGCAGAGAAGGGAAAACTGAAGTAAGTGCTGAGCGTGCACGCTTTTTACCGCGTGAGGTAAGTCAGGATGACTTTTAAAATTCGGAGGGAGGGGGCCTGGAACTGGAAGGGAGGGAGGGACAACGACCCTGGAACTGGGAGGGAGTGGGGATCCTGGAATTAAAAGGGAGGGAGGGGGGACGGACGACGACCCTGGAACTCGGAGGGAGGGAATGAACTTCCGGTGGGTGAATATTATATGCAGCCTTCCCTCCGAGGGCGGGGCACTGAGAGCGAGTGCGAGGCCTGTGGTTGGTCCCTTCTCCTTCTGACGTAGCGTTTCTTTCCCTGCCAACTATACAGAGTTCTCTCGAGGGCGGGGTGATTACAAATCCTACGAACACTACAAGGCTTCACTGCCACTCTGCCATGGAGTCAACTTCAGAACGTTGGCGGTGCGAATTATTATATTAGATATGTATTTTTTTTCTACATTATTTTTTTTTATTTTCAGTGTGATACTTTTGCTTTATGATTGGAATACACCTTGGCTGTTATAGACATTTGAATCGTTTACACTATGTTGAATTGCTATGTTCATAATTATTGTGACACACTATTGAGTATGTGATATTTGGACATTCCACTATCAAGGAATCTACTTTATATCTGCCAACATTAAGGATTTCCAATATAGGTATTTATGACCATTTCTGCAATATTTCTAGTTCAGAACTGCTGCTGCCTTAAGCATTTTTGGTAGCGTCTTTTAAAATGTCACCATGGAACTCATTTTTTAGTTTGTTTTTTTTAAAGCTCCCACGTTTGGTTTATAAGTTTGTTTTTTTGAGAGTTGGCTTGTGCTCTGTTTACCACCGTTTATATAGTTATTCATAGTAGAGCTACTCATTAGTACAGCCACGTCATTCATGACGTGGCTGTCTATCTCTTTCATATGGAGGGGCATTTTCGAAAGGGATGTCGAAGTTTTGATGAGGATGTCCTTGCAAAACATCCCCATCCACGGGCGGGGAAACCCGTATTTTCGAAACAAGATGGACGTCCATCTTCGTTTCAATAATACGGTCAGGGACGCCCAAATCCTGAAATTTGGTCATCCTTAGAGATGGTCGTTCCTACACTTGGTTGTTTCTGATTTTCGGCGTTAATCAAAACCAAGCACGTCCATCTCAGAAACGTCCAAATGCAAGCCATTTGGTCGTGGGAGAAGCCAGCATTTGTACTGCACTGGGGGAGTAAGGGGAGGTCATCCCCGATTCTCTCCAGTGGTCATCTGGTCAGTTTGGACACCTTTTTGTGCCTTGGTCGTAAGAAAAACAGGACCAGGTAAAGTCGTCCATATGCTCGTCAGGGACGCCCTTTTTTTCCCATTATGGGTCGAGGACATCCGAGTGTTAGGCACGCCCAAGTCCCGCCTCCGACTGACCCCGTGAACTTTGGCCCTGCGACGGAAAGCAGTTGGGGACATCCAAAATCGGCTTTCGATTATACTGATTTGAACGACCCTGTGAGAAGGACGCTCCACTTCCGATTTGTGTCGAAAGATGGGTGTCCTCTTTCGAAAATAAGCCTGATAGTCACGCAATACTCAAGGTGAGGTCGCACCATGCAGCGATACAGAGGTATTATAATATTTTGAATTATTTTTCATCCCTTTCCTAATTATTCCTAGCATCCTGCTTGTTTTTTGGATGCCACCACACACTGGGCAGAACATTTCAGCATATTCAGGCTCATTTTCAAGAGAAAAACGTCTAAAAAGTGACATAAGTCTGCATTTTGACGTTTTTCTCACAAAAATGTCCAAATCAGTATTTTCGAAACCTCTTTTTAGATGTATTTCTCTGAAGTCTGTCAGAAGAATGTCCAAATCTCAAGGGGACGTTTCAGGGGCGTGTTCAGGGCGGGACTTGGGCATTCCTAAGACTTAGACGTTTTTCAGCCATAATGGAACAAAACAAAAACGTCCAAGACTAAAACTTAGACATTTTGAGCTAGACCTGTTTTTATTAACATTAAGGCACAAAAAGCTGCCCTAAATGACCAGAAGGTGAGTTGGTTGATATCGTGTATCTGGATTTTCAAAAGGCGTTTGACAAAGTACCTCATGAAAGACTCCAGAGGAAATTGAAAAGTCATGGGATAGGAAGTAGTATCCTATTGTGGATTAAAAACTGGTTAAAAGATAGAAAACAGAGAGTAGGGTTATATGGTCAGTATTCTCAGTGGAGAAGGGTAGATAGTGGAGTTCCCCAGGGGTCTATGCTGGGATTGCTGCTTTTTTAACATATTTATAAATTATCTAGAGATGAGAGTCAATCATGAGGTAATTAAATTTGCTGATGACAGAAAGTTATTCAAAGTTGTTAAATCGCAAGAGAACTGTGAAAAATTACAAGAGGCCCTTCGAGACTGGGAGACTGGGCATCCAAATGGCAGATGACATTTAATGTGAGCAAGTGCAAAGAGATGCATGTATGAAAGAGGAATCCAAATTATAGTTATGTAATGCAAGGTTCCACATTAGGAGTCACCGACCAGAAAAGAGATCTGGGTGTCATCGTTGAAACCCTCTGCTTAGTGTGCGTCGGCGGCTAAGAAAGCAAATAGAATGTTAAGGTATTATTAGGAAAGGAATGGAAAACAAAAGTGAAGATATTGTAATGTCTTTATATCACTCCGTGGTGCAACCACACCTCAAATATTGTGTGCAATTCTGGTCACCGCATCTCAAAAATGATTTAGTGGAAATAGAAGAGGTACAGAGAAGGGCGACAAAAATAATAAAGAGGATGGGACGACTTCCCTATGAGGAAAGGCTAAAGTGGCTAGGGCTCTTTAGCTTGGAGAAAAGATGGCTGAGGGAAGATATGATAGAGCACTATAAAATAATGAGGGAGTGGAATGGGTAGATGTGAATTGCTTGTTTACTCTTTCCAAAAATACTAGGACTAGGGGGCACACAATGAAGCTATAAAGTAGTAAATTTAAAATGACTCGGAGAAAATATTTCTTTACTCAATGTGTAATTAAACTCTGGAATTCGTTGCCAGAGAATGTAGTAAAATCTGTTAGCCTAGTGGGGTTTATAAAAGGGTTTGGATGGCTTCCTAAAGGAAAAGTCCGTAGACCATTATTAAAATGGACTTGGGGAAAATCCACTTCTTATTTCTAGAATAAGCAGCATAAAATATATTGTACTGTTTTGGGATCTTGCCAGGTATTTTTGACCTGGATTGGTCACTGTTGGAAACAGGATTCTGAGTTTGATGGACCTTCGGTCTGTCCCAGTATGGCAGTACTCATGTACTTAATGTTTTGTATCTTACTTGACAGTGCTTATGTTGCTTTTTAGTTTCTTCATTTGGATCTTTTCCCCATTTTTTTAAAGATGTTCTTTTGGCTCTAATAGTCTCTTCAACTTCACCTTTTAAGTATTCTGGTGTCATTTGCTCTTCTTTCCACCTTTAGTAACATATGGAATACATCTGATGTTGGCTTCCAAGATGTCCATGACCAATTCTCACAGTATGCTGTTTGACCATACTTTGCTTGTTTTGGCTTCTCTTCCTTGGTTCTGGATTCTTCAAAGATCCAATTTAAGTTTTTAACATCAGGGTCTTTTTTTTGTTTGTCTTTTTTTTTTAATTTTAAAAGATGAGGCTCCATGTAAGAACATAGAACACATTAGCATTTTCATACTGGGTCATACTGAAGGGCCATCAAGGCCAGTATCCTGTTTCCAAAAGTGGCTGATCCAGGCAGGGGCGTAGCTACGGGTGGGCCTGCCGCCTAAACTCAGCTCAGGCCCACCCAGTTTCTGCGACCGCCAATCACAGCTGCAGTCACATCACATGCAGACGTGAAAGGCAGCCTCCGAGAGTCAGGCCAGGCGGCCAGCAAACAAGCAGCACAGCAGCAACTCTCCCGCAGCGCCTCCGAGTCCTATCTTTACTGGGAAGTCCATCCGTCGGCGTTGGGAGTCAGTCAGGCATTGGGACGGGCCAACCGGGACCTGCTTCGGCGGATGACGTGGCTGCAGCGCCGCGTACCTGAGGATCCGCCATCCCTAGCTCGTGGTCAATTCTGTAGTGCAGCTCGTGATGATATCGAATTGCCGATGCCTGCCCAGTGACCCTGCGGCCCGCGTCAACCGGTCTCCCTCCGTGCTGTCATAGCTATTGAGCTCCAGGACTGTGCGGGCTGGTGAAAACCTGCTGCAAAGGGCAAAATCGGAGAGTTAAGCAGTGCTGGAGAAATCGGGTGCACTGTAGGAATCAGCTTGGTGATCTTGTTGGGCCTCCTCTCCAGGCTGCACTTTGCACTAGGTGATCTTGGGCCTCATCGGGGGTGGTATTGGTAGACCTCTTCAGGGAAGCTCAAACCCAGGTAAAAGTTTATCATCAGACAACAAAGGTATAAAAAAGTATTTTATTTTATTAATTGGAATATGTCAGCTTTTGGAAATGTGCATCTGTGATATTTTGCATGTAAGTTTCAATTTTTCTGGTATTGCTGCATGCTGAGTCTGACTTCTTGAGTTAACTTTCCAGTTCAGTATTTTGCCTTCATATTTTTTTTATTTCTAGTTCCTTGTGTCATGTCTGTTGTGTCATGTGTTTTTCATGTGTGATCAAGGTGCAGTATTCTGCTAGCGTGTAGTATTTGTAGCTCTTTTTGTTTTGCTTTTTTTTTTCATGAGGTAGTGTATTGGTGTTTTAGCGCCTAGTGTAATTACAGTTCTGCCTTTTCAAGCATAAGGTTGTAGCTCGTCCTGTCCTTGGAATTAGTGCTGTTATGGTTTAGTAAGGATATGAGTGTGTTTTTGCACAAGTTTGTGTATAGCATTTTGCAGTGGAGAGATTATGGGATAATGTAATTATATTTAAAAATATCAATTTTTCCAGTAAGTATGTATGTGGTTATACTGATGAAGGGCAGCTGTTGGGTATCAAGTGAATTCTAAGGCATTATTTTGTAGGATCCCAAGAGACACTACTCATACTTATATAGACAGTGCGTGTCCACCCATATTAGCTCTGGGCCCACCCAAAATCTCAGGTCTGGCTACGCCACTGGATCCAGGTCAGGTGTACTTGACAAGATCCCGAAAGAGTAAAACAGATTTTATGCTGTTTATCACAGGAATAATCAGTAGGTTTCCCCAAGTCCATCTTAAAAATGGCTTATGGACGTTTCTTGTAAGAAGTTGGCCAAACCTTTTTTTAAACTCTGCTGCTCTAAATGCTTTTACTACATTATCTGACAATGAATTTCAGAGTTTAATTATACAATGAGTGAAGAAATATTTTCTCTGTTTTTGTTTTAAATTTATTACTTCGTAGCTTCATTGCGTACCTATTTGTATTTTTGGAAAGAGAAAACAAGCAATTCGCATCTACCTGTTTCACTCCACCCAGTATTTTATAGACCTCTATCATATCTCACCTCAGCCATCTCTTCTCCAAGCTGAAGAGCTCTAGCCTCATAAGGAAATTGTCAATGGCAGTGCTGATAGATCAGGTAGAGGCCTGTTGACTCATCAGCTTTCCATGCCTTCAGGCCCTATGGCCTTCCAGGGAATCTTGGCTTTAAACTTGCCTGCTTTTAATGAGAAAATATTCGTTCATTCTCTATATTTTCCTACTGTATGACCTGCCTATCACAACACGTAACTCAAACAAACAATAACGTTAGTGGATAGGGCTTTCCTACCAGTGGTGTGCTGGAGCGAGCTCTCACGGGCTTGCGAGAGCCGTTGTTAAATTTTTAAGAATTTTGGGAGCTGGTTGTTAAAGTAGGCCTCCCCATGGCTACTTGAACAACTGACTCCCAAAATGTGGGCTTGGGCCCCCTGAATTCTCTTTTACTTTGCTGGCACTGATGCTGGCCCCTCCAGCCAAGTAAATAGACTGCTGCTGCTCCCTGCTCCTTGTTTCTGACTGAGCATCAGGCTGGGACGTTTTATGCAAGCGTAAGAAGGTTCCATCATGCTGCTCAGAGCCAGAAACAAGCAGCCAGAGAATGGTGGCAGTCCATTTATTGGCTGGTGGGGCTCGGCAAAGGTATGCCTAGCGTGCCCGCACAAGTGAGGGGAGAGAGAGGCATGTATTTCCCCCCCCCCCCCCCCCCCAAATTTCAGGGCCGGCTATGCCCGGAGAGAGAGCCCGTTGTTAAACATTTACCAGCACACCCCTGCTTCCTACTCACACTCACATAAATTTCTCTGTCAAACACTCTCACGGCTCTGGCATGCTGACTCTGGCAGTGGCTCCTTCCCAGCAAATTGGCTTGCTTAGGCAGTGTTCAAAGAGTTCAAGGAAGGATAATGGCAGGTAGTGGTGGATACCACCAACCCTCCACTGGTATAGACCGTCACAAGATATGAAGCAATTTATCTCTTCTATGATGCGTCTCACAGCTCTGGGGTGCTGGTGCAGCTCCACAGCCTATTGGTTTGTTTGTTTTATTTATTTATGGGGATTTATTAACCACCTTTGTGAAGAGATTCGATTCACCCAAGGCAATGCACAGCAGATGCAACTTGACATAAAACCTACAGTTTTGTTAACAATATCAAAAATAGTAAAATAAACAAAAATAAACATGAATACAATCAATGATGTAATGATTGGAAATGGGAAATTGAACCCTAGTAATAGAAATAATATGAAACAGTATCTCAAGTCAGTGGCGTAGCCCCCCGTAGATTTGGCCCTGGACCCCCCCCCCCCCCCCCCCCCCCCCCCCGCTGACAACCCTCTCGACCTCCCCTCCCGCTGACAACCCTCCCCCGCCGTCGCCGTGGGCTACCTTTGCTGGCGGGGGACCCCAATCCCCGCCAGCTGAGGAGGTCCTCTTCTTTCCGCAAAGGCTTCGTTCTGTTTCTGACGTCCTGCGCGGGAAGAAGAGGACCTCGGCTGGCGGGGATTGAGGCTGGCGGGGGGGGGGGGGGTTGATAATGGCTGGGGGGGCACTGGGGGGGCTAAAATGTGCCCCCTCACCTCAGGCTCTGGACCCCCCTCCCTCCGAATTCTGGCTACGCCCCTGTCACAAGTACTGGCAAGCAGAGGTAGGTACCCATGATCCTCCCCATTTACAGAGGCTTCTCCTGGTTCTGACTTTAACTGGCTTTCCCAGCCTCCTTACCATGGGTTTCCTCTCTTGATCTACCTCTCATCTTGATAGTCCATGCCATGTTCCTGTAGAGTTTCAGAATTACCTTTCACTAACAATAACAATTTCTATCTGCCTCTAAACACATTATAAATTAGCTATTTACAATTAAGGTCTTCACACTTACATTACAGGTCTGTTCCTCTTAGTAGACAGCTCAGTACACTGTCTAATGTCTTTCTGGAGCTGTCTTTTCTTTGTTTCTCCCACCTCCTCTCATCCGTCTTTTAGGTCTTTCTCTTCTCTGATGTGTCTGTCTCTCTTTAAGTGCACGTACAAGGGCCAATGCAGAAAGCCTAACCAAGAGATTACTGCGAGGTATGCGCAAACATTAATGGCTGATTAATGCAGAGAGGGATTGAGTGTAAGTGCTAACTCATACAGAAGACATGGCCACATACTGCATTAAAATGAGGCCATTAAGTATTCCTGGCAATGCTCAGAAGGAATTGGTGGCTTTTGCTGTGCAGACAATGCGAGAAATTTTCCTCCAGGTCCAGAGTAGCGAGAAGGGCTAACGAAGATTTCATGCCTACGGGGGGCTACGCCACTGACTTGAGATACTGTTTCATATTATTTCTATTACTAGGGTTCAATTTCCCATTTCCAATCATTACATCATTGATTGTATTCATGTTTATTTTTGTTTATTTTACTATTTTCGATATTGTTAACAAAACTGTAGGTTTTATGTCAAGTTGTATCTGCTGTGCATTGCCTTGGGTGAATCGAATCTCTTCACAAAGGTGGTGCCAGAGCTGGTGGTTGGGAGGCAGGGTTGGTGGTTGGGAGGTGGGGATAGTGCTGGGCAGACTTATACGGTCTGTGCCAGAGCCGGTGGTGGATGGCAGGGATAGTGCTGGGCAGACTTATATGGTCTGTGCCAGAGCTGGTGGTGGGAGACGGGACTGGTGGTTGGGAGGCGGGGATAATGCTGGGCAGACTTATATGGTCTGTGCCAGAGCCGGTGGTGGGTGGCAGGGATAGTGCTGGGCAGACTTATACGGTCTGTGCCAGAGCTGGTGGTTGGGAGGCGGGGTTGGTGGTTGGGAGACGGGGATAGAGCTGGCCAGACTTATACGGTCTGTGCACTGAAGAGGACAGTACAAATAAAAAAAGTAGCACATATGAATTTATCTTCTTGGGCAGACTGGATGGACCGTGCAGGTCTTTTTCTGCCATCATCTACTATGTTACTATGCCAGGTTTTAAGATTTAACCGTCAAGTTTGTTTTCTTCTGCAACCAGAAATGTCTGCAAGGTTAAAAGGCCAACAGCAAGTAACAGAGCTTGTGCACATGTCAAAACAAAAATGAAAGTGCCAGAACACATTGGCACCTGTTCTTCTGCACATAAATATCAGCTTCAGAAAGCTTTATGTGTAAGACATTTTTGCGAGGCTGACATTTTTGCGCAAAAGAATGGGCACTGATGTCTGGTGACACTTTGTTTTTTTGTTGAAACATGCACACAAGAAGACGTGTTTACCACGAAACCTTTGGCCGCACGCATCTTGCAAGCTCCCCCTGATTTGCACACAAGTTCTGCATGCATAAAATTTGCATACATATAGCTTGCTGCATGCCACGGTATTACACTCACGGTAGACGCAGACATCTGTACACAGCTCTACCTGCAGCTTTCTGTATCCACCTCACATGCAGCTAGAGCTGACAATTATCATTTATCGTTTATTTATTTTTCTATACCGTTACTTAATTGCATACACAAACCAGAACGGTTTACATTCTTTTTATTTTATTATTTTTTATTTATACTTTCCAAACTTTACAATACAAGACAAACTTGCTAAGTAAATCAGACAGATTATTATGAAGTTATCACATTCATATTACGAATACATTAATGCCTTTTTTATATCACAAAAAAATAAAACGAGACCAAGGCGTTACTAAGAATAAATGGGGAAAAATATAGGTAAATATCATTAAAGAACAGACTTCGCACGTATCATTCTTCAAAAATACACAAAACTTTAAAATAACCTACAGGAACTCAATTTCTTTGACAGGAAAGCACGGCAAACCAAAAGCATCCATTCTAAGAATAAAAACAACAATAAAACAATCCACTCATTACAGATTTATATAAACAAACATATGTTTTTTTCTGCAGTAACAGCAGAGGAGACAGGAGATTGGGGGGGGGGGGGGGGGGGGGGAGACATAGCAGTGGGACCCCTGCCCAAGTTTACAACATTTGTATTTTGAATTAATTCAATTGAAACCTTTTTTTTAATCAATAGACCACATTCTTAGCTCCACTGAAAAATTGCTTTCTTTCTTATGCATATAAATATTAGATTATAATTGTGCTTGTTCATTATAACTGGGTAGGAGTCTCGTCTCTTACACCAGTCAAATTCTACTGTAACAAATTCATTGATTCCTCACCTCCCTGTCATAAACTGAGACCACTGTTTATTCGAGTTTTTACAGAGCTGTATCAATAGAAATCAAACAAAATAAAACATGGAAAAGAAAATAAGATGATACCTTTTTTTATTGGACATAACTTAATACATTTCTTGATTAGCTTTCGAAGGTTGCCCTTCTTCGTCAGATCGGAAATAAGCAAATGTGCTAGCTGACAGTGTATATAAGTGAAAACCTTCAAGCATTACTATGACAGTCTGACAGGGTGGGAGGATGGGGGTGGGTCGGAGGTATGCATGGGGACATCAAAGCATATCATTGATATTCTAACAGGATGGGTGTGGATAGGTGTGGGGTGGGGTGATCAACAGAGACATACAGCTTTATGGTTTATAAAGGGCTAGGAACCCCAGGTCCTTGTTAAGTCCTTTCTGTTGGGTGTTAAAATATTCAATCATTCTGATATTCCTGTTAGAATATCAATGATATGCTTTGATGTCCCCATGCATACTTCCTACCCACCCCCTCCTCCCACCCTGTCAGACTGTCATAGTAATGCTTGAATGTTTTCACTTATATACACTGTCAGCTAGCACATTTGCTTATTTCCGATCTGAGGAAGAAGGGCAACCTTCGAAAGCTAATCAAGAAATGTATTAAGTTATGTCCAATAAAAAAGGTATCATCTTATTTTCTTTTCCATGTTTTATTTTGTTTGATTTCTATAGATTCTACATGGAATGTTGCTATTCCACTAGCAACATTCCATGTAGAAGTCGGCCCTTGTAGATCACCAATTTGGCCGCGCAGGCTTCTGCTTCTGTGAGTCTGACGTCCTGCACATACGTGCAGGACGTCAGACTCACAGAAACAGAAGCCTGCGCATCCTTCTACATGGAATGTTGCTAGTGGAATAGCAACATTCCATGTAGAATCTCCAATAGTAGCAACATTCCATGTAGAATCTCCAATGGTATCTATTTTACTGTCATAGTAATGCTTGAATGTTTTCACTTATATACACTGTCAGCTAGCACATTTGCTTATTTCCGATCTGACGAAGAAGGGCAACCTTCGAAAGCTAATCAAGAAATGTATTAAGTTATGTCCAATAAAAAAGGTATCATCTTATTTTCTTTTCCAGGTTTTATTTTGTTTGATTTCTATTGATAACCTTAAGAGTGGACTAACACGGCTACCACACTCCTCTACTTACAGAGCTGTAGCAAGTGCGGGTTAAGAGGGGCAGCCACTCCAGGCACTTCTCTGAAGAGGGTGTCAGATAGGGTTCTACATGTTCATTTATTAAACCAAAGCTGAAACAGCTTGTAAACTTTCTGAGCTTTTACATGTAAATGGGGGGACTACCTAACTGGCATCATTTCCACAGGCGTGGAGATGACGTTATTGTACTCTGATTTTTAATATAGATGAATACGTTGCTTGCCAGTTCTCTTACTGTATTGCCATGTGTGATAAAATATGCATGCCAAGTATGCGGCATAAAACCTTTTGCAACAAGAAGCATCTCAAAGAGTGCATATTAAATTATTATTAATATTCATTTCCCACTCCTTGTAGAGATCACTGATTAGGTTTTATTTCTTTTCTTTTATTTGTTACATTTGTAGCCCACATTTTCTCACCTTTTTGCAGGCTCAATGTGGCTTACATATTTATCCGTTAACGGCGTTAGCCGATTCCGGACTGAACAAATACAAGGTATAGTGACTACTACTACTACTACTTGACATTTCTAAAGCGCTACTAGGGTTACGCAGCGCTGTACAATTTAACATAGAAGGACAGTCCCTGCTCAAAGGAGCTTACAATCTAAAGGACAAATGTACAGTCAGTCAAATAGGGGCAGTCTAGATTTCCTGAAAGGTATAAAGGTTAGGTGCCGAAAGCAACATTGAAGAGGTGGGCTTTGAGCAAGGATTTGAAGATGGGTAGGGAGGGGGCTTGGCGTAAGAGCTCAGGAAGTTGATTCCAAGCATAGGGTGAGGCGAGGCAGAATGAGCGGAGCCTGGAGTTGGCGGTGGTGGAGAAGAGTACCGAGAGGAGGGATTTGTCCTGTGAGCGGAGGTTACGGGCGGGAACGTAAGGGGAAATGAGGGTAGAGAGGTAATGAGGGGCTGCAGACTGAGTGCATTTGTAGGTAAGAAGGAGAAGCTTGAACTGTATGCGGTATCTGATTGGAAGCCAGTGAAGTGACCTGAGAATGAGACTGAGAATTGGTAGAATGAGGTACATGTATAGTAGGTATAATTGGGAGGAACTTAGAAAGGGAGAGAAAGAGTCAGGTAATGTCCATTACGGTCTATGGTTACGTTGTGTCGCAGGTATCCAGGTCTTTTTATGTTGGGTCAGTGGGGAATGCTCTTCTGAGCAGGTCTGTCTATAGTGCTTTCCAGAAATTTAGGTGGTCGAGCGTAGTTTTTACTGCTTTTGGCAGTGCGTTCCATAGTTGTGCGCTTAAGTAGGAAAAGCTGGATGCATAGGTGGATTTGTATTTGAGTCCTTTGCTGCTTGGGTAGTGGATGTTTGGGTATGATCGTGCAGATTTTGTAGTGTTTCTGGTTGGCAGGTCAATGAGGTCTGTCATGTATCCTGGTGCCTCGCCATAAATAAATTTATGAACAGTCGTGCAGATTTTGAAAGTGATACGTTCTTTGATTGGTAGCCAGTGCAGTTTCTCTCGGAGTGCCATTACAAATCCAAGGCTGTTCTTCATATACAGTATCCTTCTCTCTGCTCTGTCAGACTAACCTCCATGCTCTTTCCTCTTACGAGTGTGACCCCTGCATTATCATGCTCCACAATCAACTCCACTATTTTGCCCGATTCTCACACTTTGTCCAGTAAAATGCATCACTGTGCACTACAGTATTATGTCATTTTCCTTTCTTTACCTCCTTGGACATTGACTTGATCACCTGTTCTCCTGTTAATTTCATGCATCCTAGGAGGAAGTGATGTCATCGAGCAAGATGACCGCTTAAACTATTAGTGCTGCTCAACCCCTGCTATAATCTGCCTGCATCCATGCTCCTACCTGTAGCTTTGTTAGTTCAGTCACAACACTGACCTCTCCTTCAAGTGTTCTCCTGCGTACGACTGGTAGCGCTATAGAAATAATTTGTAGTAGTAGTAGTAGTAGTAGTAGGGTGATGACCAGCAAGTGCAAACTGATTGATCTGACTGACTTTTGCAATACTGTGGTACTCCAAGATCAGAGGAATCAGGACAGCATGGCCACGTAGAGGTAGAGATGGTAGCAACCCATGCTGTAGATGAGGAAACCTAGTCCCGAGAAGAACTGCCACAATCATCCCTGAGAAAAATAAACGCTTGCATGTTGGAAATAAAATCTGATGTGAAGTCTGTACGTGCTGAACTGTCCATTTTAGAAGCTGACCTCCATGGGGAGATTCGTGAGCCGGGCATCAAGGATCAGTGGAAGCAATGGCAGATTTGGAGGGGCAATGCACTGATTTAAAGCCTATCACTAACATGCTAACAGATAAAACGGAGGACTTAAAGAATAGGAGTAGATATATAATCGCATGTTCCAGGGGATTTCTGAAACCCCTGGAGTATGCCAACAATGAAGAATTAGTGCAGAAAGCAGTCAGTACACTCTTTTCATCAGAGGGTGAGCGGGTCCCCCCAAACTCTATAGAAATTGCATGAGCTCTTTGAACACTGGGGAAACCCAGGGCTAATCTGCCAAAAGATCTTGTGGCCTGCTTTAACCATTTTAAACTAAAGGAGACGGTGATGGCAAAAGTCAGGAAACTGGATCAGATAAACTTGGACAACTATAAAATTGAAATTTATCAAGAACTTTCAGCTTTCACCTTAAAACAGAGGGAAGAAATAAAGCCATTTGAAAATAGAGAAGAGGGTAGTAAAAAATTTATTTTAGGTATTTTAAAAGCAAGAAGCCAGCAAAAGAATCGGTTGGACTGCTAGATGACCAAGGGGGTAAAAGGGGCACTCAGGGAAGTCAAAGCTGTTGCAGAGAGATTAAACAAATTCTTTGCTTCGGACTTCACCAAGGAAGATTTGTAAGAGATACCTGTGCCAGAAATGTTATTCAAAGCTGATGAGTCAGAGAAACTGAATGAAATTTCTATAAACATAGAGGATATAATGGCTCAATTTGACAAATTGAAGAGTAGCAAATCTCCTGGACCGGATGGTATTCATCCCAGAGTACTGATAGAATTGAAAAATGAACTTGCGGAACTATAGTTAATAATATGTAATTTATGTTTAAAATCAAGCACGGTACTGGAAGATTGGAGGGTGGCCAATGTAACGCTGAATTTTTAAAAAGATTCCAGAGGAGATCCAGAAAATTATAGACCGGTGAGCCTTACATCGGTGCCAAACAAAATGGTAGACACTATTATAAAGAACAAAATTACAGATCATATTCAAAAGCATGAATTAATGAGACAAAGCCAACATGGATTTAGTGAAGGGAAATCTTTCCCTCACCAATCTATTACATTTCTTTGAAGGCGTGAACAAACATGTGGATAAAGGTGAGCTGGTCGATATTGTATATCTGGATTTTCAAAAGGTGTTTGACAAAGTACCTCATGAAAGACTCAAGAGGAAATTGGAGAGTCATGGGATAGGAAGTAGTGCCCTATTGTGGATTAAAAACTGGTTAAAAGATAGAAAACAGAGAGTAGGGTTAAATGGTCGGTATTCTCAATGGAGAAGGGTAGATAATGAGGTTCCACAGGGGTATGTGCTGGGACCACTGCTTTTTAACATATTTTTAAATGATCTAGTGATGGGAGTAACTAGTGAGGTAATTAAATTTGCTGATGACACAAAGTTATTTAAAGTTGTTAAATCACAAGAGGATTGTGAAAAATTGCAAGAGGACCTTACAAGACTGGGAGACTGGGCATCTAAATGGCAGATGACATTTAATGTGAAAAAGGGCAGAGTGATGTATGTGGGAAAGAGGAACCTGAATTATAGCGATGTGATGCAAGGTTCCATATTAGGAGTCACTGACCAGGAAAAGGATCTAGGCATCATTGTTGATGATTTGTTGAAACCCTCTGCTCAGTGTGGTGCGGCGGCTAAGAAAGCAAATAGAATGTTAAGTATTATTAGGAAAGGAATGGAAAACAAAAATGAGGATATTATAATGCCTTTGTTTCGCTCCATGGTGCGAACGCATCTCAAATATTGTGTTCAATTCTGGTCACTGCAACTCAAAAAAGATATAGTGGAATTAGAAAAGGTGCAGAGAAGGGCAACGAAAATGATAAAGGGGATGGGACGACTTCCCTATGAGGAAAGGGTAAAGCAGCTAGGGCTGTTCAGCTTAGAGAAAAGATGGCTGAGGGAAGATATGATAGAGGTCTATAAAATAATGAGTGCAGTGGAACGGGTAGACGTGAATTGCTTGTTTACTCTTTCCAAAAATACTAGGACTAGAGGGCACGCAATGAAGCTACAAAGTAGTAAATTTAAAATGAATCAGAGAAAATATTTCTTCACTCAACATATAATTGAACTCTCCAATTCATTGCCAGAGAATGTAGTAAGAGCAGTTAGCTTAGTGGGACACTTAATCAGGACACTAAGAACGAAAAGTTGACGGTTTGGCTCCCGAAGAAGCATACTGTGAAACGGAGGTGCTCTGTTGAGGAAACCGGAAAAACAGAAAGAAGTATCTTTCATAAAAAAGATACGTATCCCTTAATTCTCAGTTGATTTAATAACGTAAAATAATGAAAAGAAAAAAAAAAGCAAAGAATGTATACACATTAAAAAACTGAAAAAATGAAGAGGTTTTTTAGACGGCATTTTTGTTGTTAAATTAATGACAACAAGCCGAGCATCTGAGGTCTTTTCCCTCCTTTAAAAAAAATCAGACAATAGGATTATTTGGATATACAACTAAGTAAAATCAAATGAACTTGCTATTCTTTATAAGTTGAGTTTTTTTTTTAATTTGGCAAGAGTTGGAGCTTGATGGAGGTCTTCCAGCTACTGTTAGCAGCAGTACATAAGTACATAAGTACATAAGTAGTGCCATACTGGGAAAGACCAAAGGTCCATCTAGCCCAGCATCCTGTCACCGACAGTGGCCAATCCAGGTCAAGGGCACCTGGCACGCTCCCCAAACGTAAAAACATTCCAGACAAGTTATACCTAAAAATGAGGAATTTTTCCAGTCCATTTAATAGCGGTCTATGGACTTGTCCTTTAGGAATCTATCTAACCCCTTTTTAAACTCCGTCAAGCTAACCGCCCGTACCACGTTCTCCGGCAATGAATTCCAGAGTCTAATTACACGTTGGGTGAAGAAAAATTTTCTCCGATTCGTTTTAAATTTACCACACTGTAGCTTCAACTCATGCCCTCTAGTCCTAGTATTTTTGGATAGCGTGAACAGTCGCTTCACATCCACCCGATCCATTCCACTCATTATTTTATACACTTCTATCATATCTCCCCTCAGCCGTCTCTTCTCCAAGCTGAAAAGCCCTAGCCTTCTCAGCCTCTCTTCATAGGAAAGTCGTCCCATCCCCACTATCATTTTCGTCGCCCTTCGCTGTACCTTTTCCAATTCTACTATATCTTTTTTGAGATACGGAGACCAGTACTGAACACAATACTCCAGGTGCGGTCGCACCATGGAGCGATACAACGGCATTATAACATCCGCACACCTGGACTCCATACCCTTCTTAATAACACCCAACATTCTATTCGCTTTCCTAGCCGCAGCAGCACACTGAGCAGAAGGTTTCAGCGTATCATCGACGACGACACCCAGATCCCTTTCTTGATCCGTAACTCCTAACGCGGAACCTTGCAAGACGTAGCTATAATTCGGGTTCCTCTTACCCACATGCATCACTTTGCACTTGTCAACATTGAACTTCATCTGCCACTTGCACGCCCATTCTCCCAGTCTCGCAAGGTCCTCCTGTAATCGTTCACATTCCTCCTGCGACTTGACGACCCTGAATAATTTTGTGTCATCGGCGAATTTAATTACCTCACTAGTTATTCCCATCTCTAGGTCATTTATAAATACATTAAAAAGCAACGGACCCAGCACAGACCCCTGCGGGACCCCACTAACTACCCTCCTCCACTGAGAATACTGGCCACGCAATCCTACTCTCTGCTTCCTATCTTTCAACCAGTTCTTAATCCATAATAATACCCTACCTCCGATTCCATGACTCTGCAATTTCTTCAGGAGTCTTTCGTGCGGCACTTTGTCAAACGCCTTCTGAAATCCAGATATACAATATCAACCGGCTCCCCATTGTCCACATGTTTGCTTACCCCCTCAAAAAATGCATTAGATTGGTGAGGCAAGACTTCCCTTCACTAAATCCGTGCTGACTTTGTCTCATCAGTCCATGTTTTTGTATATGCTCTGCAATTTTATTCTTAATAATAGCCTCCACCATCTTGCCCGGCACCGACGTCAGACTCACCGGTCTATAATTTCCCGGATCTCCTCTGGAACCTTTCTTAAAAATCGGAGTAACATTGGCTACCCTCCAGTCTTCCGGTATTACACTCGATTTTAGGGACAGATTGCATATTTCTAACAGTAGCTCCGCAAGTTCATTTTTTAGTTCTATTAATACTCTGGGATGAATACCATCAGGTCCTACCAGATACTGACCACAGAAAGAAATCAGCAGTGTTGGCAGCTTAGAGTCCCCACTGGATTCTGAATCTTCTCAAATAAATATCCATAAAAATTCAAGCCGTGTTTAAGTACTGTATTGATAGAGATGTGCATTCATTAAAATGCATTTTGTTCATTAGCACACTACAAAAATGTAGGCTTGTTTGCTAATCCGCACTAAGCAGTTAATGTAGGTGTTAGTATGCACTCACTGTTTAGCGTGGTTATAGGTGGAGATAGGGTATGGCCTGCCATGACAGCAAGTGCACAGGATGCTACCGCATGTTAACTGTCAGGGCTACCATCAGCACAGGTACACTTAATGCCAACTCATGAGGTAACATGATGTGCTGGTGTGCTATTGGTAACAGTTTGTCGTTGTAGTTCCCCCCCCCCCCCCCCACAAAAAAAAAAAATGGAGATCCAATCTCCTGAAGCCAGAACCCACCTTCCAAATGCTAACAACTCTCCTACAATCAGCCTTCCCCAAAGATCAGTACACCCTTCACTGGATCTCCCTCCCCCTAACATCCTTTCTAGAGTGAAGACCCCCCCCCCTGCCAGGGTCCCTTCTGAGTCGAGACTCTCCTCTCAACCAAGCCCCACAATTCAAGTTTCCCTTGAGGACCAAAACCTGACCCTCCCCTTACTCCCTGACACCCCCAAGGCTTACCTAATTCCTCTCTGCTCCTGCCCCAGCTGTATTCAGAAAAGTGTCTATGACCCCTATCGGTAGTCTTCCACTCGGAATAAATCTGCCAAACAAGAGCAATTGTACCTTATTCAACAGATACCCTCTAGCAATAGTACTATGAGATGACCACTGGAGGCACCATTTTGAATCCAGGCAGCAACAGGACAGGAGTGGGGGAGGGGTCACTTCTGACTCATGCACTGGATGAGCAAGGATACCCTGGGTAAGTCCTGGGGTTAAGGGGGGAGGGTCGGGTTATGGTCCTTGAGAGGGGCTTGAATCAGGGAGGTGCTGAGGCTTTACATCAGTGGGGCCTTAGTTGAGTGGGGAATCTTCACTCTGAGGGTCTTGACTTGGGAAGGTCTTAAGGGGGGGGGCCTTCACTCTCTTGGTATCTAGAGGGGGGAATGTTGATCAGAGAGGCTTGGATCTGAGCAGATTGATTTGAGTGCTATATGCCAAAACATTTGACATGTGCCCTCACAATGGCTACCCTGTGTGATATATGTTGGGCAGGTGTTTTCCGTGCTTCTAACATTTACCACACAGGCTTTGCACATACCGCACCTTAACGTGCAATACATGCAAAACCTTACTGCCTTTTAGTAAACATCCTTCTTAGTGCATGCAAAATAAATTTAATACGTTAACCCAGGAATTAGTATGCTAAGTCAGTTTGTACATTTTAAAAGTTCAAATGAAGTTTTTATTAAAAATAATTTTTGAAATTAACCAAAGAGTGGCCAAAAGGCTAATTGAACCAATAATGAACTCACAATTTTTGCATTGTGAACATTCCTATTACTTGACACTTTCATTTCTGCTATTTACAAATATGCCTCAGGCTCGGCCCTCCATTTTGTGTCTCTCTTGAACTCACCTGGACTCAACACTTATCTGCTTCTTTCTACTAGTATCACCATTCTGCTTAGAAATACAGATATTGACTAGAGATAAAAGGATTAATACTGAGACACAGTGGACAGAACCGAGCCTGGATATCCAATGCTGGGCCCTATCTGGCTTCTGGCATTGAATATCCGAGTATCTTCAGTCAAAGTTATCTTGGCACTGGCCGATGTTCAGACTGGTGTTGGTTAACTTGGTGGATAAAGTTAGGACAGCCTTTTTGCTGTCTTAACCTTATCCACTTGCTTAGCTGGTTAACAGACCGAATATCACTTCTAACCGGTTAAGTAGTGGTGCTGCCCACACTCTGCCCCTAGACTGCCCCCAACCTAGCTGGTTTGCACATACCCAGTTACTGAATATCAGTAGCCAACCAGTTCAGTGGGGTTTAACCAGGCAGGAGCCTCTCCTACCCAGTTAATCTCCTTTGAATATTTGATCCCAAAGAACATAAGACCATTAAGTGTGGCTATTTTCCTGATCCTGAGATTTATTCCGCACCATGATCCTATCCATAGTCCTCGCCCATGCGGTCTACTGCCAATGAAATCTACACTGGGTGCAAAGTCCAAATCTTAAAGAAATTATAAATGGCACAAAACATAGCAGCCAGACGCATACTAGGAAATAAATGATATGAAAGCGCCAAACCCCTTCTCTAAAAACTACACTGGCTACCAATCAAAGCATGTGAATCCTTCAAAGTCTGTTCTCTGGCATACAGAATCATTTTCTGCCTCGCACCAGGCTACATGGCTAGCCTAATTAACCTACCAGTTTCTAACGCAACCAAGTCAGTGAGATCTTACCTCACCCTCCACTTCCCTAGGTGCAAAGGCCTCAGATACAAATCAGCATACGCTACTGGCTTCCAATATGCCTACACCAAACTCTGGAATACACTACCAAAAGACCTAAAATTCACGGACCACTACCTAATCTTTTGAAAACATCTGAAAGCCCATCTATTCAGAAAATTCCTTCCTGCGGAACCATCCTAACCAAGCAGGTCTCTGGAAAACACTACACAAATATGACAATGGACAGAACTGACCTAGGCTTCTGACACGCCAAACACACAACATGCTCACTTGTGGCAAATATGAAACGCTATAACTTGTCCAAGACAAGACAACTGTAAACCTCACTGTTCTATACAAATTGTAACCAACTTATCCTGAACTTGTGTAAGCCACATTGAGCCTACCAACAGGTGGGAAAATGCAGGATACAAATGCAGAAATAAAATAAATAAATAAATCCACTGACCTACTAATAATCCTGTTTGGTACCTACTGTTACCCTTGCTGTCCCATTGTTAAGGAATCCCTGTGTTTTTTCTATTGTTGTGACATCCAGTACCATTTTGGTCTCCATTGGAGGGCTGCTCAATATATCTACTGCTTGTCAAGAATACGATGCAATAAAGTACAATATAATACTTACTTACATTCCGCAATTATCCATCAGTTTGGTCCAGTGTGGAACACAAACTAGGACAACTGCTTTGGTTGTATCACAGAAAAGGGGTATATTAAATCCACAACCCATTTCTAGGACTTACAAAAAAAAAGTAATATTTAAGCTTTCCAACATAAGTAATCCATCATTTTTGCAAGTTTCTTAAATGGGAACGTTTTTTTTTTTTGTTTTCTGTGAAACCCTAGTCTTATATCCAGTGATTGATTGATTAATTGCCGTTGTGTCAAAGTCGACTCCTGGTGACCATGTAGACTGACTTTCTCCAGAATGTCCTGTCTTCTGTTTGTTTGCAAGAGGCTTTTTAATGGAGCATTCATTATTGAGATTGTGTCAATCCAGTTATGTCTGGTCTTCCACACCCTCGTTTTCCTTCAGCATTTTCTAGCATAATTGCTTGTTCTAGGGACTCTGGCAATTGCATAATATGGCCAAAATATGATAATTTCAGTCTAGTCATGTGAGCTTCTAGTGAGAAGTCAGGTTTTATTTGGTCAAGGAGCCATCTATCCAGTGGTAATGAGTTCCGATGAATTTATTTATTTTTATATTTATATCCCACATTATCCTGAACACTCTTGAGTTCAATGTGGCTTACAATAAATAAAATGACAGGCAGGGTTTATAATACCATAAACAAAACATCAAGTAAGAGCAGAGTAACACATATAAGATACAATTAAGAGCTAAATAATAAACTATTGATGACCAGTTGAAATCTAACACACTCCATCAATGGGTAGAAACCTCTCAAAGAGGAAAGTTTGCAGTCTTTTGTGAAATACCAAGTAATAAGGCTGACCCTTTATTGCTATTTTAGAACACCCTCCTTCCATCCAGGATAGATGGAATTACTACTACTACTACTTAACATTTCTAAAGCACTACTAGGGTTATGCAGCGCTGTACAATTTAACAAAGAGGGACGGTCCCTGCTCGAAGAGCTTACAATCTAAGAGACAAGTGAACGGTCAGTCCGATAGGGGAGGTCAAATTGGGGCAGTCTGGATTTAATGAAGGTAAGAGTTAGGTGCCGAACGCAGCATTGAAGAGGTGAGTTTTAAGCAAAGACTTGAAGATGGGCAGGGAGGGGGCTTGGCGTAAGGGCTCAGGAAGGTTGTTCCAAGCATAGGGTGAGGCGAGGCAGAATGAGCGGAGCCTGGAGTTGGCAGTGGTGGAGAAGGGTACAGAGAGGAAGGATTTGAACGGAGGTTACGGGCGGGAAAATAAGGGCGGGAATTGCAGTAATTAAACTGAGTTAAAACCAAGGATTAAACTAGCAATCTTAAGATGTCAGGCGAGAAATATGATCTGATTCCCCTCAGCTTCCTAAAAGACCTGAAGGATTTTTTCAGTACTAAGGAAACATGAGGCTCAAGCGTGAGGTGACTAATTAATACACCCAATACCTGAAGTGTAGTATCTAGTGAGTAGGATGCGTTGTCAATGATAAAATTATTATATATGGTACGATCAAAGGAGTTGGTTGCCACAAGAAATTTATTTAACTTAAATTTAAATTTGGAAGCCCAGGATTTCAACAAATCAAGACCAAGCCTAATCTTAGGGACAATTTCTGGAAGACCAGTGTTGAAAGAGATATATATTGTGACATTGTCCGCATTAATGAAAGTGAAAACCCCACTGCCTCCAGTCTTTCACCTAACGGAGCCATCATAGTATTGAACAGGATTGGAGATAGCGGCGAGCCCTGAGGCACCCCACATTCAGGAGACCAGGATGGTGATAGAGAACCTGACAACTTCACCTGATGTGATCTACGAACCACTGGTGAACCTTCCCACAAAGTCCGAATTGGTCCAACAGTCTTAAAAGAAACTCATGATCAACAATGCAAAGGCACTTGACATATTGAATTGCATCACTAAAATCTTAAAGCCTAGAATGACTGCTTTCCAAAAATCAGATACTAAGGTGGTCAAGACTGTTTCGGTACTATAACAAGGCCTAAAGCTTGACCTGGGATTTATGCAAGAGAGAAAAAGAGGAAAGGTGATTCGTGAGCTGAGTACCAACTATTCCTTCCATTACCTTAGTCAACAATGGGATTGAAGCGACAGGCCTATAATTAGTAACGTCTCCCAATGAAGCTGAGGTACTCTTAGGGAATGGGGTGAGCATGATGGAATTTTTCCACTGAGGAAAAGCACCCTGAATCAGCATAAACGAGATACGAGCTTGAAGAAGGTCAATGAATCCTGTCGGTGCAGTTTTTAATAAATAACTCCAACAAGCATTCAGAAGGCAGTGTGAGGAAGAATACTTTTTTGAGAAAGGATTTGACAGTCTCATGAGTGGGTAGCAGGAAGGAGGACCACAGTCGGTCATCTGCAATACCAGCATCCAGACTAGGCTACTTGATGCAAGATTGAACGCTAGTAGCCTTAAGTTGCAATACAGCCCCCCTAATTTTAGTTACTTTTTGTTTGAAGTATGTGACTAATTGATTAGCAGAGGGAGTGGCTACAGTTACTGATGTTAAGTTTTCAGCTGTCAGAAGCCTATTAAGAAGGCTAAAGAGCTTATGGGTATTTAAGTGGTTGCAACCAAGTTGCTCTTTATAGTAGAGAGTTTTAGCTTCTACAATTTTTTTTTTAATAATCCCTGATAGCCTTCCTCCAAAACATTTTGTTCTCATAAGATTTATGTCTGAACCACTTTCTCTCTAATTTTCTACACTGCCTCTTCAGGAGGAGAATATCTTGATTGTAGCAGAGTGACACCCCATGGATGAGTGGGCAACACTTTGATGGGAGCCATACTATCCAGGGTAGAGCTACATAAGTCATCCTACTTACACAAGAAATCCTCACTGTCTGCATCTGGAAGCTATGGACTATCAAAGATTCCAGACCAGAATTGGAGGTAACGTTCTTAATTGGTTTAAAGGCTTCCTTACCACAAGATCATACCAAGTGATATGTAACTCGACTGCATCAGCCCCATGGACACCTGAATGTGGAGTCCCTCAAGGATCTCCCCTCTCACCGACCCTCTTCAACTTAATGATGACACCCTTGACCAGGTTATTATCCAACCAAAATTGCAATCCATACATATACGCAGATGACGTAACGATCTACATCCCGTTCAAACATGATTTAAAGGAAATCACCAATGACATCAACCAAAGCTTCCATATCATGCACTCATGGGCGGACGCATTTCAGCTGAAACTTAACGCAGAAAAAACACAATGTCTTATACTCACCTCACAACATAACACTAGCAAATTCACCACAATAAACACACCAAACCTCTCCCTTCCCGTTTCAGACACCCTGAAAATTCTTGGAGTTACCATTGATCGAAATCTTACTCTTGAAAGCCATGTGAAAAATACAACCAAGAAGATGTTCCACTCAATGTGGAAACTTAAAAGAGTAAGACCTTTCTTCCCAAGGACCATCTTTCGCAACCTAGTACAGTCAATGGTGCTGAGTCATCTAGACTACTGCAATGCACTATACGCCGGTTGCAAAGAGCAAATCATCAAGAAACTTCAAACTGCCCAGAATACAGCAGCCAGACTCATATTTGGAAAAACAAAATATGAAAGTGCAAAACCCCTAAGAGAAAAGCTACACTGGCTTCCACTTAAAGAACGTATTGCGTTCAAGGTATGCACTCTCATTCATAAAATCATTCAAGGAGATGCCCCAACCTACATGTTAGACCTAGTAGACCTGCCCCCCAGGAACGCTAAAAGATCATCCCGCACATTCCTGAATCTTCACTTCCCCAGCTGTAAAGGTCTAAAATACAGACTAACGCATGCGCCAAGTTTTTTTTAACCTGAGCACGCAACAATGGAATGCATTGCCGCTTAACCTAAAAACTATTCACAAACTAACCAACTTTCGTAAATCTCTGAAGACCTACCTCTTCAACAAGGCATACCACAATGATCAATAACTGTAAATGTAACACTTCTCCACTTTACCTATACTTGGAATTGTTTTCCTCTCATATCTGATTGCTTAAGCTTACTATTTCATCCACGTTCTCTATGTAATACCAACTGTTATCTAATCTGGTATGGCGAATGCCATAACGATACATTGTAAGCCACATTGAGCCTGCAAATAGGTGGGAAAATGTGGGATACAAATGCAACAAATAATAATAATTATGTAGGATCAATTCTGCCTTGAGATTTAAAAGGAAGAGAGGTGACAGTGGTCTGAAAACATCGCTTCCCTCCAGTAAAGAGTGAACTCCAGATTCTTATGGTTTGACCAAGGGACATGGTACTAGGATGGGTCACCCAGGTAGAAATTCTCTGTAAGTACAGTTCTATAAACTAGCAGATCCAGCAGATGGCCCCTAATGTGGGAGGATTGGGACTGGAGCAGAAGGAATCGCCAGGAGGTGAGAAAATCAAGTAAGCTCTTTGCCTTAACATCCCTAGGGTTATCAAGATGCAAATTAATATCATCTACTAATAAAACATTGGCAACTTAACAGAAATATTTGAGAGAATAGAAGCTCATTATAAAATAGTTATTGAAATCATCCTCTTAAATTTCATACCCTTTACAGATAGAAAATGAAGGATCAAGTGATCTTGATTATGTAAAGATTTATCAGAAGGGGTAAAAGTCAGAAGATGTTTCATATATGATAGATCTAAACCACAAATTATCTAAATACTAGTGTGCATAATTTGAAAATAGTGTGGGCCCCTATTCAGAGCCAACATGGGATAGAAGTAACAGGCCTGTAATTAGTAACATCTCCCAATGAAGCTGAGGTGCTCTTAGGTCCTCAGCAAAAAGATTCCCATCATGCTCACCCCAAACCCATATTTCTTCACTCAATGTGTAATTAAACTCTGGAATTCGTTACCAGAGAATGTAGTAAAAGCGGTTAGCTTAGCGGAGTTTAAAAAAAGGTTTGGATGGCTTCCTAAAGAAAAAGTTCATAGACCATTATTAAAATGGACTTGGGGAACATCCACTGCTTATTTCTAGAATAAGCAGCATAAAATGTATTGTACTGTTTTGGGATCTTGCCAGGTACTTGTGACCTGGTATGGCCACTGTTAGAAACAGGATGCTGGGCTTGATGGACCTTCATTCTGTCCCACTATGGCAATACTTTTGCACTTATGTACTTATGTAACTTGATCAAAAGTGGAACCACCCAATCAAACTTTCTAGCTTTGCATAATAATCTTGCAGCAGTATTTTGCAAAGTTTCTAGCCGCTCCCTTGATCTCACCAAGCATCCTACATTAAAAACATTGTAATAATCCAGCAGAGTAAGAATAAAAGCCTGAGCCGTCATTTTAAATTGCTCAAATATGAAGTGCTTTTGAATACAGTGGAGTTGCCTCAATGTACAGAAGACATTTTGTCTGAATATGAATCCAATCTAATAACCAAAATCTTCAAAGCAGATTCCAGTGGAAAATTTGTGTCACTAATTACCAGGTGTTTAAAAAGCAACTGATTCACAGAGGGTCCTAGCCAAAGAAGCTTTTGTCATGTCCTTATTCAGCTTTAAATTGTAAGAGCCAGCCCGTTTTTCTACTCTGACTAAACATTGCTGTTATTAAAGATAAAACCTTTTCTACTTGTAAAAGCACAGGGACAAGTAAGGTGATGTCGTCCACATCGCTAAAGAAACTAGCCCCATGTCACGCTTTCTTCTTCTTGAGTTCCTTTGCCCTTTGTACACTGTCAGGTTCCTGAAGTCTCTGTATGTTCTCCGTTGTCTCTGCCCTCCTCCTGGGTGGATATACATTTTTACAAGTAGGTTAGTATTTCTCTTTCCCTAGAACTAATGATGTAGATTCTCTTGGATTACCTCTGCTTTATATCCCTCCAGAGATGTGGCCTCCAGAACCGGACAGACAAGATCAAACTGATTTTGTTACACGCTTTTTCTGTTCTTGATCCCTTTAGTCAGAACTAGGATTGTTTCATTCCAGGGCAATTGTTTTTTTTTCCCCCCCGGGTGCACAATTCTCTCACCTCAGCCACATTCGCCTCTCATGGTGTCATGCATCCTCGTGTTCATGTCATCCATTGAGATTGTTTTTGGCACTATTAACCTTTCCTTTCTGCTGTATGAGCTCTACATCTGTTTACTAAGTAAAAACTCTTTTCATATTTCCTAGCTGAGGCTTATTTGTCGTCTCAGAGGACAAATTTCAAAGTAAGAAGCGTTTTACTAGCGTTAATTGGCTGTCTGAAAGTTGCCCTCCATCAAAGCTGCTAAAAGTCCCTGCACTTTTCCACAGTGAACGTAGTTTTAGCTAAACTGAGTTCAAGCATTCCCGGGTGTGTGTTCAGGTCAGGGGCAGGCAGGAGGAGTAATGTGCAGATTGCATTTTCAACTCTGTAAACGTTATTGTGCTTGAAAAATGTACGTGGATACTTGGTTCATGCAGCAAATTTCAAAACTTGCATACCTCCGACCCACCCCCATCCTCCCACCCTGTCAGACTGTCATAGTAATGCTTGAATGTTTTCACTTATACACTGTCAGCTAGCACATTTGCTTATTTCCGATCTGAGGAAGAAGGGCAACCTTCGAAAGCTAATCAAGCAATGTATTAAGTTATGTCCAATAAAAAAGGTATCATCTTATTTTCTTTTCCATGTTTTATTTTGTTTGATTTCTATTGATAAAACTTGAAGGGCAATCTATAACTAGACATTTCCTTTTCCGGGGGCATGTGCTACCTGCGTTCCTGAAAGCACAACCTTCCTATAGACATTTCAGGAAGGTGCTTAAGCCCTGTCTTTTATGAGAATTAAGACTAAAGGGTCCTTTTACCAAGCCGCGGTAAAAAGGGCCCTGTGCTAGCGGCAGGGACCATTTTTGCTGCGCACTGTGGCCCTTTTTACCGCGGCGGGTAAAAAAGGCTGAAAATAGCCATGGCCATGTGGTAAGATTGCTAAACACATCCAACTACTTGCTCCCATGATGTTACTGAATTCTATTATTGTGTCTCACTGTTTTTTCAAATGTAAGCCACATTGAACCTGAGTTTGCTTAGGATAATGTGGGATATAAATGTGAAAATAAATAAATAAATTACAGCATGGCGATACGGGGAGGAGCACTTACCGCCACCCATTGAGGTAGGGGTAAGGGTTCCTATGCTAACCCAGCAGTAACCGGGTAGCGTATGGCGCTGCCCGATTACCACCAGGTTAGCACCGTTCTAAAAAATATGGGCCGATTTTTCCTAACACTGGAAATGGTGCACACTGTGGCTAGAACTACTGCCAGCGCCCACATTGGGCCAGAAATACCTCCAGATCAGCATTCGGTAAGCCCTCATCAGCAAGCTTCGGGCTAAGGCCAGGAAGCGTCGCCCCCCTCAACACATGGCGCCGGTCCGGGGCATCAAGGGATTCAGCACCCGAGAAGCGTCTGTGCTGGGAGGACTGCTCTCCCTCCATACAGGAGGTACCGATGCGCTCTTCTACCAGCAGCCACCAGCCGGCTCCAATATTGTCCCTGACAGTCTGTAACCTCTCTTGCACCTACCTGCCTCCTGTTACAGCCTCGCCTGGCCCTCAGCCTGCGGTGCGGCCTCCCACACCGTCGCTGCGTGCCGGTGTTGACTGCCACCCAAGCTGGGACCTCCTCAATGTTGGTAGAGGAAGCTTCGCCAGAGTTGAGATGGGAATGACTCCTTGACGCCTTTCTCAAGGATATGGCTCCTCTGCGTTGAGGCAGGCTCAGTCCCGACCCTCCCATAGAGAGGTTTTGTCTGACACCGATGAGGAGCACGATCCCAGGTACTTCTCCTCGGACGGGTTCTATGGGATACCCTCTGAACCTTCCCCTCCACCTGAATGGAAGAAGTCTCCCCAGGAGAGCCTTTCATTTCCATTTTTTGTAAAGGAAATGGCTGACACCAACATTCTTTCCATGACCTCATGCGCATCCTGGCAAAAGCACCTTGCACACCTTGGATTGCAAGAGAGCGTTGTCCTATTATAAGGAGCAGACCAGGCCTCACAGACAGTCCACCCAACTTTTTGTTTCTTTTGATCCGAACAGCATGGGGGTCACCATCGGGAAACACTCCATTTCTAATTGGCTAGCAGATTGCATTTTCTTCACTTAGGCCCAGGCTGGGCTGTCCCTAGAGGGTCATGTAATGGCTCACAATGTCAGAGCCATGGCTGCGTCGATAGCCCACTTGAAGTCAGCCTCCATTGAAGAAATTTGTAAGGGTAGTACGTGGTCTTCAGTTCACACAGTGACATCACACTACTGCCTTGAGCAGGATACCCGGCGCGACAGTCGGTTCGGGCAGACAGTGTTTCAGAATCTGTTTGGGGTCTAGAATCCAACTCTAGCCTCCTAGGCCCATTTTATTCCGTTCCAGGCTGCACTCTCATTCAGATTGTATATAGTTTAATCTGAGTTATGTCCTTGCCGTTGCAAGGCCCAGTTGACCAATGTTTGTTGTTTCTCGTGAGCCTGGATTCTAGGGATTTCCCCACTTGTGAGAATAGATAGGCTTGCTTGTCCTTGGAGAAAGCAAAGATACTTACCTGTAGATGGTATTCTCTGAGGACAGCAGGCCTTAAATTCTCACAATCCCTCCCACCTCCCCTTGGAGTTATCTCCTTTATTATTTTTCCTTTTTTGCTGTTATACTCAACTGAGGTGACCGCGTTCACACGGCGGGCAAGAATACAGTCGTGCATGCGCTGTGGAATGTGTCTCGCGCTCCACAAAGCTCTTGTTATAAGATCCGGACCGGGGAGCGCGGCCTACATTACCCACTTGTGAGAATAAAAGGCCTGCTGTCCTCGGAGAATACCTGCTACAGGTAAGTATCTTCGCTTTAAAGTGTGTCTAAGTCTTAGGAACATCCAAATCCCACCCTTATCACGCCTCCGACACACCCCCTTGAGATTTGGACACACTGCAGACGAATAGCGTAGAAAAAGTCTGAAAAATAGGTTTCGAAAATACTGATTTGGACACTTTTGTGAGAAAAACATCCAAATGCTGCTCTTCGCCACTTTTTTAGACGTTTTTCTCTTTCGAAAATGAGCCCCATAGTAACCTATGGAACTTTGTAGTCCTAAGTGCTTTAAAATGAGCCCTAATAATATCAAAAACAATAAGCAACAATACACAAAAATAATATATATATATATATATATATATATATATATATATATATATATATATATATATATATATTAACATAGTAACATAGTAGATGACGGCAGAAAAAGACCTGCACGGTCCATCCAGTCTGCCCAACAAGATAAACTCACATGTGCTACTTTTTGTGTATACCTTACCTTGATTTGTACCTGTCCTTTTCAGAGCACAGACCGTATAAGTCTGCCCAGCACCATCTCCGCCTCCAAACCACCAGTCCCGCCTCCCACCACCGGCTCTGGCACAGACCGTATAAGTCTGCCCAGCACCATCTCCGCCTCCAAACCACCAGTCCCGCCTCCCACTACCGGCTCTGGCACAGACCGTATGTCTGCCCAGAACCATCTCCGTCTCCCGCCACCGGCTTTGCCACCCAATCTCGGCTAAGCTCCTTAGGATCCATTCCTTCTGAGCAGGATTTCTTTATGTTTATCCCACGCATGTTTGAATTCCGTTACCGTTTTCGTTTCCACCACCTCCCGCGGGAGGGCATTCCAAGCATCCACCACACATATATATATATATATATATATATATATATATATATATATATATATATATATATATATATATATATATATATATATATATGCATGCACACACACACAAAACAAAATGTGTGAAGTGATGTACTCAGAATCAAAATGTGATATAAATCTATGAAAAAATCACATTAGCCAGTCACTGTCTTCTATCATTGCACATCATAAGTCCTTTTTATTCATCAGAATGATATGATTATACTATCCCAAAGTTCAAATATTAAAGAGCAGTATCTTCTTAACAGTCTCACGTGCCCGAATAAAAAGGAATTATCTTTCAAACAGATGTAGCAGAAACTCCATATTGGAACAGGAATAACTGCATAATGATAGCAGGGGGGCAGGAGGGGAATAGATTCCCCCGGGCCTGGCCTCCAAGGGGGGCCCAGCACCAGGGCCTGTCTCTCTCCTGCTGCTGACGGGACCCAGGTGATCATGTTAACGCAATCACCTGACAGGAGCCGCCCCCCCCCCCCCCCCCTAGAGTCTGGGGAGGAGCAGAAACAGGATTCCAAATTGGGTTCAGCTTTGGGGCCTCTGGTTTGACTGATAGGGGTCACCAAGCCCCGCAATCAGAAGCCTTCCTGCAGCGCTATTCTCTACCGTATTGCCTGCACTACTTCCCCTCATGTCATGCATGCTCGGTTTTGATGAAATGATGTGAGTGGAAGCAGCCACAGGGCAGGCAATGTGGCAGAGAACAGTACCCCCAGTCTTCTGGGAAGCTTGATATAGCTATAATCTGAAAGGAGAGACCACAGTTAAAACCAAATATTTGAAAGGTATTAATCTGCAAACGAACCTTTTCCAGTGATGTGAAGGTGGTAGAATTAGAGGACGTGAATTGAGGTTGAAGGGGGGCAGACTCGGGAATAATGTCAGGAAGTATTTTTTCACGGAATGCCCTCCTGCGGGAGGTGGTGGAGATGAATACGGTAATGGAACTCAAACATGCGTGGAATAAACACAAAGGAAGGGGCAGATTTTCACAGACGTTTCACCAGTATAAATCACTTTTTACCCCTGTAAAGGAATTTACCCTCAAAAAGCATTGAACCAATCACATTGCTGTACTGGATGACACGCCTCTAATTCCAAAATGTGTTTCCATACAGTGGTGCTGCAAGCGATGGTGTAGCCAAGGGTGGGCCTGGGTGGGCCCAGGCCCACCCAGTAGCAGCACACCTATGATGTGGCTGGCAGAGATCCCCAAGCCCCACCAGCCGAAAATTCCCAGCAACTGTCTCTCCTGCATACCTTGTAGATAGCAGATCTTTGCCTGCAGTGAGTAGCAATTGATACTTACTGCTCGCACTTGCCCCACAGCCTTCCCTTGCATGTATTCCCGCCTATGCAGAAGCAGGAAGTTGCATCAGAGGGAAGGCTATGGGGCCAACATAAGCAATGTGTATTGGCTGCTGCTCGCTGCTGGTGAAAATCTGCTATTTAAAGGTATGCCGGGGGAGGTGGGGGGGGGGGGGGGGAATGTTTGAGAGACCATGTGGCATGCAAGCGAGAGAGGGAGAGACCAAATCACTTGTCGGACAAGGCGGAGTTCTACCCACCCATCTTGGACCCAGGCCCACCCAAAATTGGGTGTCTGGCTACGCCCCTGGCTGCAAGCACTGGAACAGTACCTGAGCCTTTTCGCTGGCGCGTGTGACATTTGTGCTGCAGTTTTTACAAGGTGCACGGCGGCGCGTGGAAAGGGCTCAGTCTCAGCTGCAGAGATGGAAATCAGTGTCTGAGCCTCAGGCATTTAATTCAGAACATCCAAGTTCAATCTTTAGCTAGAGAACAAGCACACATTCTTGTTTTTGATTTCTTTCTTGCCTTTTGTACTTCTTTCATAACGTAATCAAGCACCGGGATCAAGGAACTACAAAGCTCAAAATCCCAGACAGAATCCAAACAATAAGAGGTATAAAGGTGATAGAGCAAACGTGTATGTTCGGAGAAAGTACAGGAGAACCTTTCAAGCTGTTCCTTTTGAGCCGCCAACACATTACCATATGAAATATTTGCTAGAAATCCTCTACGATGCTAAGCTGAAGATAAGCAAAGTTATTGATTATAGAATGCTTTTGTAGTTTTGCAAAGAGCGAGAGGATTGTGATTTTTGTTAGTTCACTTGGATATGTGGAAATAAGGATCAACTAACGCATTCTTTTTATTGGAAGAACTTGTGGCAAGCTTTCGGGGTTTATCCACTCTTCGTCAGGTCAGTGCAAGACAATGCAATTACACTGAGTTTAATTAGTTCAGATTCATCTAGATCTCGGTCTGTTTGCATATGTTATGCTACTACTACCACTACTTATCATTTCTATAGCGCTACTAGACGTACGCAGCGCTGTACACTTTGAACATGAAGAGACAGTCCCTGCTCGACAGAGCTTACAATCTAATTAGGACAAACAGGACAAATAAGGGATAAGGGCAAAGGAGTAGCAAGATTCCGGAATCCCAAAGAGTAGCAAGATTCCGGAATCCCAGAGTAGCCAGATTTCAGAATCCCCAAGACTACTACTACTTATCATTTCTATAGCACCACTAGACGCACACAGCATTGTACACATGAACATGAAGGGACAGTCCCTGCTCGACAGAGCTTACAATCTAATTAGGACAGACAAACAGGACAAACAAGAGAGAAGGGAATATTAAAGTGAGGATGATAAAATAAGGGTTCTGAACAAGTGAATAAAGGTTAGGAGTTAAAAGCAGCATCAAAAAGGTGGGCTTTTAGCTTAGATCTGAAGACGGTCAGAGATGATGGAGCTTGACGTACCGGCTCAGGAAGTCTATTCCAGGCATATGGTGCAGCAAGATAAAAGGAACGGAGACTGGAGTTAGCAGTGGAGGAGACGGGTACAGATAAGAGATGTCCCGTCCCGGGCTCTTACCTGGCGGCCCGCAGTAGGGGGCGAGGACCAACGGAGGCCGCGGGATCCGGGGCGGCGGGGACGAGCCGCCGACGGGGCCGGCGCTGCCGCGGGCCGCTCCGAGGCCGGCGATCCGCTGGGGCAAGCGCCGGCCTCGGAGAAGGAGATTCGCCGGCCAAGATGGCGGCGCCGGCGTCGTCGTCCTCGCTGGAGCGGACCCGCGAGCCAGCCCCGCCTACTCGCGCCGGATTGGCGCATCGATAAGGAGACCCCGCCCGCCGAGCAGGCTGGCCAATCCAGGCCTCCTGTGCCTGCCCGGGCCAGGGGGATTGGCTCCAGCTGCTGGCAGGGGAAGGACGGGCGGGGGATTTAAACCACGAAACGGAAGGAGTCCAGTGCTTCCGTTTCGTTCGTCAGAAGCCCACACAGTGGATCGGAATTGTTGCCTCCCGAGACTGTGTCCTCTGCACTAGCCGTCCTTGCTAGCCACCTCCAGGGACTGTGTCCTCTTCGCTAGCCGTCCTTGCTAGCCGCCTCCAGGGACTGTGTCCTCTTCGCTAGCCGTCCTTGCTAGCCGCCTCCAGGGACTGTGTCCTCTTCGCTAGCCGTCCTTGCTAGCCGCCTCCAGGGACTGTGTCCTCTTCGCTAGCCGTCCTTGCTAGCCTCCTCCAGAGACTGTGTCCTCTTCGCTAGCCGTCCTTGCTAGCCGCCTCCAGAGACTGTGTCCTCTTCGCTAGCCGTCCTTGCTAGCCGCCTCCAGGGACTGTGTCCTCTTCGCTAGCCGTCCTTGCTAGCCGCCTCCAGAAATTGTGTCCTCTTCAGCTAGCCGCCCTTGCTAGCCACCCCAGAGACTGTGTCCTCTTCAGCTCATCGTCTTTGCTAGCCACCTCCAGAGATTGGGTCCTCTTCAGCTAGCCGTCCTTGCTAGCCATCTCCAGAGACTGTCCTCTTCAGCTAGCCGTCCTTGCTAGCCACCTTCAACGACTGTGTCCTCTTCAGCTAACCATCCTTGCTAGCCACCTTCAGAGACTGTGTCCTCTTCAGCTAGCCGTCCTTGCTAGCCATCTCCAGAGACTGTCCTCTTCAGCTAGCCGTCCTTGCTAGCCACCTTCAACGACTGTGTCCTCTTCAGCTAGCCGTCCTTGCTAGCCACCTTCAGAGACTGTGTCCTCTTCAGCTAGCCGTCCTTGCTAGCCACCTTCAGAAACTGTGTCTTCTTCAGCTAGCCCCCCTTGCTAGCCGCCCTCTAGAGACTGAGTTGCTGACTACCAGCCAGGCCGACCGTCACCCCGCGGTTCCAGCAGTCCTGCTGACCGCCTGCAGCTGAGGGCTCAACCCTCGGTGAACGTCGGTCGCCGCGGGTGAAGATTCGGGGTGCGCGGCGGTCCTCGGAGGTCTTACCAGGCCTCCGGGAACCCAAGGGCTCACCAACAACCACCACAGGACAGGAAACGGAAGCCATGAGCTCGCCTACGCAGCCCGATCTACGGGACCTGGCTAAGGTACTTCAGCAGGAGCAGCTGAACGCCCTGTCGGGGGCGCTCCAAAACGTATGCTCTCAACTTTCTACGCTTCAGGTACAGAACCAGGCCGCTGCGGTCCAGGGGGCCGCAGCGGCTCCCCGTTCGGGAGGGTTCCGCACGGGACCTCGGTTCCCTGAGCCGGCACGATATAATGGGGCCCCCGGAGGTTGCCGGGGGTTCCTCAATCAGTGCAACTTGGCTTTCCGGATGCAACCGGAGACCTTTGCTTCGGATCAAAGTAAAGTGGGATATATCATGGGCCTTTGTGAAGGGAAGGCCCTGGCCTGGGTGGCCCCACTTAACGAGCAACAGGACCCCATCTTGGATGACTATAGTAAATTTCAGCGCCGGTTCCGTATGGTGTTCGACCTTCCTGGGAGACCATCTTCCGTGGCATCGGAACTGCTGCGAATTCATCAGGGTGAGGGAACGGTGGCCGATTATGCCATTCGTTTCCGGACTTTAGCCACGGAGCTCCGTTGGAACCCGGAGTCCTTAATGGCTATCTTTACGGAAGGCTTACAAGAACGAATCAAGGACGAGTTGGTCGGGCGAGAGGTCCCAGGCCAACTGGACGCTCTGATTTCGCTCTGTATCCGCGTAGATACCCGGTTCCAGGAGCGAGCAAGAGCCCGGGCGGAACGGCAGAAGTGGGCACGGGGAACGTCCCGGACTACTAAGGGGCCGTCTCCTCGCCGTGGGAACCGGGACTCCAAGGAGAATGAGGAGGAGCCGATGGTGATGGGCCGTCAACGACTGGCCTCGTCCAACAGGAAAAAACGCTTGTGGGACGGACTGTGCCTCTATTGTGGTGAGGCCGGACATTTTATTCGAGCCTGCCCCTCCCGGGCGGGAAACGTCTCCCCCAAGGCACCTTGAGGGGAGGGGTCTTGGGGCATGCCGCTCCCCTACCAGATTCCTTGATCACACTGCCAGTAATTCTACGGTGGCACGAGACCGCTATCCAGACCCGGGCCCTGGTGGACTTTGGATCTTCATCGGGTATGAACTGCTACAACAGATGGGCTGGCCCACGCTCCCGCGGCGTCCAGCGTTGCAAATCACCTCCATCCAGGGAACTACATTACCGCAGCCGGTCACGGAGATCACCTCCTTTTTAACCTTGCAGGTGGGGGAGGATCACCGGGAGGAAATCCATTTCCTAGTACTATCCCGGACCATTCATCCAGTGGTTCTGGGATTGCCCTGGCTACGGAGTCATAGCCCTGTTATTGACTGGACCAAAGGAGGTATCCAAGCTTGGGGTAGTTCCTGCCGAGAGAACTGTTGTAAGGGCCGGACCGACAGCTGCCCCGCATTTACTAGTATGCCCAGGGGGGCGCGGATGGAGTTGGGCTCCCTGCCCATGGACTATAGGGACTTTGCAGATGTGTTTTGTCCAGTGGAGGCGGAAGTTCTACCGCCTCATCGGTCGTTTGACTGCGCCATTAACTTGATGGCAGATATCATGCCACCGCGGGGCCGACTGTATACTCTGTCCCGAGGGGAGTCCAAGGCTATGCAGGAGTATATCCGGGAGAATCTGCGAAGGGGCTTCATCCGGCCCTCTACGTCCCCGGCCGGGGCCGGGTTCTTTTTTGTTACTAAAAAGGATGGCTCCTTGAGGCCCTGTATCGACTATCGGGGGTTAAATGCCATCACGGTAAAGGATCGCTTTCCTCTACCGCTCATTCCCGAACTCTTTGACAGGCTGCAAGGAGCCCAGATGTTTACCAAGTTGGACTTACGGGGGGCCTACAACTTAGTGCGGATCCGGCGAGGGGACGAATGGAAGACGGCCTTTAACACCCACGAGGGACATTTCGAGTATCGGGTGATGCCATTTGGCCTATGTAATGCCCCTGCGGTGTTTCAGCGACTTATTAATTATGTGCTCGAGGATTTACTGAACTCCACGGTAATTGTGTATCTGGACGACATCTTGGTGTTTTCCCAAAACCCCGCGGAACATGTGGGTCATGTTCGCGCAGTGCTGCAGCGGCTACGACAATACCGCCTGTTTGCTAAACTCAGCAAGTGCGCTTTTCATCAGAAGTCGTTACCATTTTTGGGACACATTCTGTTACCCGGGGGGCTACAGATGGAACCAGACAAACTCCGGGCAATTCGAGAATGGCCACAACCGCTGGGATTGAAAGCACTGCAACGTTTTTTAGGATTCGCGAACTACTATCGTCAGTTTATTCCCCAGTATTCTCAACTGACGGCGCCGTTGACAGCGCTAACTAGAAAGAACGCGAGGGTCCGGGACTGGCCGCCCGAGGCGCAGGTGGCCTTTCGCCAGGTAAAGGAGGCATTCAACTCAGCGTCCATTTTACTAGCCCCGGATCCAGACAAACCCTTTATTGTGGAAGTGGATGCGTCTGCGTTGGGAGCCGGGGCGGTCCTCTCGCAGGTGAATTCTAAGGGCCGGCGCCAGCCGTGCTGTTTCTTCTCTCGTAGATTCTCCCCGGCAGAATGTAATTACACTGTAGGGGACAGGGAGCTCTTAGCTTTAAAATTAGCCCTGCAGGAATGGAGACCTGCTGGAGGGAGCGGAACATCGATTCACGGTAATCACGGACCACAAGAATCTACTGTATCTACAAGAGGCTCAACGGCTCAATCCCCGACAAGCCCGGTGGTCATTGTTTTTTGCCAGATTTCATTTTCAATTAGTTTTCCGGGCGACTGCTCAAAATACCCCTGCGGACTCCCTCTCCAGAGCATTTGAGGTTCCAGAGGAGACTAAGGAGACCCATGCCATGTTGAATCCGGCATGCCTCAGCGCGGCCGTGGGGGAGGTGGCTCCTACTAGAGAACTAGTGCCGGCCGCTGAACGAGCGAAGGTAATGCAATGGGGGCATTCGTCCAGATGGGCGGGACATTTTGGGTATCAGAAGACTCTGAGGCTCATTGCCAGGCAGTATCAATGGCCTCAGATGAGGTGGGACATTCTTCAATTTGTCACCACCTGCCCTGTGTGCGCCCGGATCAAACCGGTGATCGGGACCCCCATGGGGAAGCTACAACCACTGCCCATACCGACGGGGCCCTGGACGGAGCTTTCCATGGATTTTATCACCGACCTCCCCAGTTCTCGGGGACATACGGTGATTTGGGTGGTAATTGACCGTTTTTCCCGAATGGCCCATTTCGTTCCCTTGCCAGGACTTCCTTCGGCGGTCGCATTAGCTCAACTCTTCATTCAACACATTTTTCGACTTCACGGGCTGCCTCTGCGGATTATTAGTGACCGAGGCCCCCAATTCACCTCGCGTTTCTGGAGGGCCTTGTGTACTGCATTGGGGGTGAAGACCCATTTCTCATCAGCATACCATCCCCAAACCAATGGCATGGTCGAGAGGACGAACCAAACGTTAAAAGGGTTCTTACGAGCATTCGTCAACAAACGCCAAGATAACTGGGTCGCCCTACTCCCTTGGGCCGAGTTTGCATATAATCACAGTGTCCACTCGGCCCCGGGAGACTCTCCATTCTTCTTGGTGTATGGACGACATCTTCGACTTCCAGCACCTTTCCCGTCTGGATCTCCGACTCCCAGGGTTAATGAAACCCTGGCAGATCTGCAAAGAGTCTGGGAAATGGCCCGAGAACAACTGCAGAAGGCAGCCACCAAATACAAGACCTTTGCAGATCGGCATCGGAAAACCGCTCCCGTCTTGCAACCAGGGCAGAAGGTATGGTTAGCACGAAATACCTCCGGCTTCGGGTGCCCTCCCGTAGATTGGGACCTCGGTACATTGGACCCTTTGCAATCCAATCCCGAATTGGAGCGGTGACATATCGATTGCGGCTACCGAGTACTCTGCAGGTGCATAACGCTTTCCATATTTCCTTATTGAAGAGTTTTCGAGGGTCTCGATGGCATCCTCAACGGCAGGAAACCGAAGATCTAGACGCAGATCCCGATCCAGAGTTTGAAGTGGATGAGGTCCTGGATGCAAAAAGACAGCGAGGAAAGCTATATTACTTATTGTCCTGGAAAAATTTTGGCCCTGAAGACAACTCCTGAGAACCCGCTGCGAATATGCATGCTCCAGAATTGGTCAAAGCCTTCCACGCTCGGTATCCATCCAAACCCGGGCCCAGGGAGAAGGGGGCATCCGGGGAGGATACTGTCCCGTCCCGGGCTCTTACCTGGCGGCCCGCAGTAGGGGGCGAGGACCAACGGAGGCCGCGGGATCCGGGGCGGCGGGGATGAGCCGCCGACGGGGCCGGCGCTGCCGCGGGCCGCTCCGAGGCCGGCGATCCACTGGGGCAAGCGCCGGCCTCGGAGAAGGAGATTCGCCGGCCAAGATGGCGGCGCCGGCGTCGTCGTCCTCCTCGCTGGAGCGGACCCGCGAGCCAGCCCCGCCTACTCACGCCGGATTGGCGCATCGATAAGGAGACCCCGCCCGCCGAGCAGGCTGGCCAATCCAGGCCTCCTGTGCCTGCCCGGGCCAGGGGGATTGGCTCCAGCTGCTGGCAGGGGAAGGACGGGCGGGGGATTTAAACCACGAAACGGAAGGAGTCCAGTGCTTCCGTTTCGTTCGTCAGAAGCCCACACAGTGGATCGGAATTGTTGCCTCCCGAGACTGTGTCCTCTGCGCTAGCCGTCCTTGCTAGCCACCTCCAGGGACTGTGTCCTCTTCGCTAGCCGTCCTTGCTAGCCGCCTCCAGGGACTGTGTCCTCTTCGCTAGCCGTCCTTGCTAGCCGCCTCCAGGGACTGTGTCCTCTTCGCTAGCCGTCCTTGCTAGCCACCTCCAGAGACTGTGTCCTCTTCGCTAGCCGTCCTTGCTAGCCGCCTCCAGAGACTGTGTCCTCTTCACTAGCCGTCCTTGCTAGCCGCCTCCAGGGACTGTGTCCTCTTCGCTAGCCGTCCTTGCTAGCCGCCTCCAGAGATTGTGTCCTCTTCAGCTAGCCGCCCTTGCTAGCCACCCCAGAGACTGTGTCCTCTTCAGCTCGTCGTCTTTGCTAGCCACCTCCAGAGATTGGGTCTTCTTCAGCTAGCCGTCCTTGCTAGCCATCTCCAGAGACTGTCCTCTTCAGCTAGCCGTCCTTGCTAGCCACCTTCAACGACTGTGTCCTCTTCAGCTAGCCGTCCTTGCTAGCCATCTCCAGAGACTGTCCTCTTCAGCTAGCCGTCCTTGCTAGCCACCTTCAACGACTGTGTCCTCTTCAGCTAGCCGTCCTTGCTAGCCACCTTCAGAGACTGTGTCCTCTTCAGCTAGCCGTCCTTGCTAGCCACCTTCAGAAACTGTGTCTTCTTCAGCTAGCCGCCCTTGCTAGCCGCCCTCTAGAGACTGAGTTGCTGACTACCAGCCAGGCCGACCGTCACCCCGCGGTTCCAGCAGTCCTGCTGACCGCCTGCAGCTGAGGGCTCAACCCTCGGTGAACGGCGGTCGCCGCGGGTGAAGATTCGGGGTGCGCGGCGGTCCTCGGAGGTCTTACCAGGCCTCCGGGAACCCAAGGGCTCACCAACAACCACCACAGGACAGAGAGATTTACCCAGTGAACGGAGTTCCCTGGGATGAATGTAGGGAGAGTTGAGAGTGGAGAGGTACTGAGGAGCTGCAGAGTAAATGCACTTATAGGTCAATAAGAGGAGTTTGAACTGTATGCGGAAACGGATAGGGAGCCAGTGAAGTGACTTGAGGAGAGGGCTAATATGAGCATAATGACACTAGTAATTAGCTCATTTGCATTCCGTTTTCGTTAGCTGCTACCGTGACAGGAAAATGGCTTGGAGAACCCTTTTGTGCATGTCCCGGTTTACTACTTGCGCGCTAAACTGGCTAGAACCAGTTTAAAAACCACGTTGCTGACTCGTTAAGTTTAGTGCATCTGGCTCTGAGTCAATTTGAAAGACGGCTGCGGGCTCTAAGGCAGAGCAGAAGTGCTCCCAGCAAAGTCTGAATTGTTCACCAGAAGTGGCGGAAAGCTCTGTTATACTTTTGTGTACCTCCAGGAGGACAGTATGGGAGCTGAGGGCTCTCTCCAATCCTGTAGATTGGTTTTCTTGGCTACTAAAACCAGGCAATGAAAAAACATTCTGAAGACCTGGAGGTGCAAAAGAGGGCAACTGAAAATCTTCAAACAAAATCTGAGGCCCCTTGTGCAGTGTGCAGGCCCATTGAACCTCAGTCTCATGTAACACTTTTGCCCAGAATGACTGCACCCCGGGACGCAGCCAAAACATGTGTCCCAATGTAGCAGAAGTACCATGGTACTTCGGACAAGCCTCTGAGCCTGCAAATGTCGTTCAGTACGCCCGATGTGGCGAGATATATAATCTAAGGAGCAGTGGCATAGCTACGGGTGGGCTTGGGTGGGCACAGGCCCACCCATTCTTGGCTCAGGCCCACCCAGCGGCAGTGCCACACTTCTCTCTTCCCCCCTCTCCTCCACGGCATCCCGGCATCTGCGCTCCTGTCTCTGAAACCCACCCCTCCCCGGTGTACCATACAGGTGTCCTCGGCTCCTGCAGCGATTTCGTCTCACTGCTTGTGCCAGCCCCGCAGGCTTGCATCTGCCGTGTTCCACCAGACAGGAAATAGGCAATGATGTCAGCAAGGGCGGGACGCAGCAGATGGAAGCGCAAGCAGTGAGAATAAACCGAGGACACCTGTATGGTACATCGGAGAGGGACGAGGTTCAGAGACAGGAGTGCAGATGCTGGGACACTGCGGAGGAGATGTGGAGAAGGTGAAAAAATATCTCCGGAAATATATTTCTCATCTGGGAGGGGGGGGGGGGCACATATGCATGGAAGGGCCCATCCCATTTACCTCTGGGCCCATCCAAAATACCAAGTCTGGCTACACCTTTGCTAAGGAGAAACTTGTATTGTAATTCTCATAATTGAACTCTGCAGGCAGTTTTGTATTCCTGTTGTAGACAGTTTTGAATATGATGTGGAGCCAGCTGTGTTGACACATTCTATTCATGCTGTATATACTGCCAACTCTCCCAAAGGATTCAAAGCAGTTTACAAACAGAATAAACTGACACATATGAGGGAATTCCATTTTATAAACTCTAAATTTTATCAGACAATTACAGTTATACTATAACTCAAACAAAAAAAATGTTTTTAAGGCCTTTCTAAAAGCAAAATATGACGGTATACTAATATCTCGAGAAAGATCATTCCAAATCTTAAATGCCTGAAAAGGAAACAAATTCTCATGAACCGTTTTTAAACATATGTTTTTAGATCGTCGGAAAGACCGAGAGATCTATTACATTCTCAGAGGCCGATGATCAAATTCCCCACGCTGTTCTGAACAGCACTGAAAAATTAGCACCGGAACAGCATGAGGAATTAAAGCCTCGATGATCAAAATTAATAGCGTGCAAATTTATGCACTCTGTTAGTTTTGATCATGGGGGGACTTCTGCAGGAAGATTGTGCCTTGGCATGCACCAAAGGCACAGTCCTCCCGCAGAAGTTGTTTGACAGCAGTGGACAGCCTGAACTTGTCAAACAGAATGTTCCCCCCACCCCCCTCCCATGCAAGGGGCTGGAGGTCCAGTGGGCCCCCCCCCCCCCCCCCCGGACAAGTTTCTCTGGTGCCCCACGCTGCCACTGACTGCCACACTTCTTCAGTGCTCAGCTGACTCACGTCTGGCTTTCTTCTCTTGACTCACATATGGACTTCTTCAGTTGGTGGGGGCCCGAGGATCCCCACCAATATCAATGGTGCACCCAGTTGCTAGAGAGGCCTGAGGCAAAAGAGGAAGCATCCAGGCTCACCCAAGCCCACTTGATGCACACCTCTGTAGCCAAATGTGTGTGTTCTATAGGGGGCAATTCTATAAAGGAGTGGCCTAGTGGTTAGAGCACCGGTCTTGCAATCCAGAGGTGGCCGCTTCAAATCCCACTGCTGCTCCTTGTGATCTTGGGCAAGTCACTTAACCCTCCATTGCCTCAGGTACAAACTTAAGATTGTGAGTCCTCCTGGGACAGAGAAATATCCAGTGTACCTGAATGTAACTCACCTTGAGCTACTACTGAAAAAGGTGTGAGCAAAATCCAAATAAATTATTTGAGATCCTGTTGCTACTATCTGAGATTTTACATGGAATGTTGTTATTCCACTAGCAACATTCCATGTAGAAGCCTGCCCTTGCAGATCAGCAACGCGGCCGCGCAGGCTTCTGTTTCTGTGAGTCTGTCAGACTCACAGAAACAGAAACCTGTGCAGCTGATCTGCAAGGGCAGGGTTCTGCATGGAATGTTGCTAGTGGAGGAGTAGCCTTGTGGTTAGTGCGGTGGAACATCGAACGTTGCTACTATTTGAGATTCTACATGGAATGTTGCTATTATTGGTGATTCTACATGGAATGTTGCTGAGTGGAGGAGTGGCCTAGTGGTTAGAGCAACGGTCTTGCAATCCAGAGGTGGCCAGTTCAAATCCTGCTGCTGCTCCTTGTGATCTTGGGCAAGTCACTTAACCCTCCATCGCCCCAGGTACAAACTTAGATTGTGAGCCCTCCTGGGACAGAGAAATATCCAGTGTACCTGAATGTAACTCACCTTGAGCTACTACTGAAAAAGATGTGAGCAAAATATAAATAAATAAAATAAATAAATATAAAGGGTGCCAAGTTGCAGCACACTAACCCCCAGGTTCAATATAGGGCAATTTAATTTGTGCGTGCAAATCCAGTCGTATTCTGGATTTGAGAGCACAAATTAATAGTTAACAAGTGGAGGAGTGGCCTAGTGGTTAGGGTGGTGGACTTTGGTCCTGAGGAACTGAGTTCGATTCCCACTTCAGGCACAGGCAGCTCCTTGTGACTCTGGGCAAGTCACTTAACCCTCCATTGCCTCATGTAAGCCGCATTGAGCCTGCCATGAGTGGGAAAGCGCAGGGTACCAATGTAACAAAAAAAAAAAAAAATCAGTGCCAATAATTGCTAACCAAGAAGCAATTTTTGATACTAATTGGCACTAATTAGAATTTACGCACACAGTTGTCTAAGTGTATTCAGTATCGTGATGCATGTAGAGTGTAAGTCCCATAGTTGAAAAGGGGGTTAGCAAGGAATGGGAGGGTTGTGGGCATTACTAAAATCTATGCGCGTATTAGAATATACCTGGTCCGCGCATAATTTAGATGGCATACACCCCAGGGTACTGAAAGGGCTCAAACATGAAATTGCCGATATGTTGTTGGTGATCTGTAACCTGTCGTTAAAATCGTCCATAGTACCTGAAGATTGGAGGGTGGCCAATCTACACACAATTTTTAAAAAGGGTTCTGGGGTGATCTGGGAAATTACAGGCCTGACTTCAGTGCCAGAGAAAATAGTGGAAACTATTATAAAGAATAAAATAATGGAACACATAGACAAACATGGTTTAATGGGACAGAGTCAGTATGGGTTCAGCCAAGGGAAGTCTTGCCTCACCAATTTGCTTTATTTCTTTGAAGGTATAAATAAGCATGTCGATAAAGGTGAGCCAGTTGATGTAGTGTATCTAGACATTCAGAAAGCTTTTGACAAAGTTCCTCATGAGAGACTCCTGAGAAATTTAAAAAGTCATAGAATAGGAGGCAATGTCCTTCTGTGGATTAGGAATTGGTTATTGGACAGAAAGCGGAGGGTAGAATTAAATGGCCATTTTTTTCAATGGAGCAGGGTGAATAGTGGAGTGCCGCAGGGATCTGTACTGCTATTTAACATATTTATAAATTCTATTTATTTATTTATTTATTTATTTATTTATTTATTTATAGCATTTATACCCCGCTCTTTCCCACTCGATAGGTCCAGTGCGGCTTACAATGTATGGGTACAAAGTATCATAGAGGTAATACAATATATGGGTAAAAAGAATCACAAAGATAACACGATTGTATAGAGAAGGATGGGATGAAGATAGCTGGGGGGGGGGGGTAGAGGCATGTTTAATGTTAGAGGTGTGGATTTTGATCGTAAATTAAGTTGGGCTGTTTGGATAGGCTTGTTTGAAGAGGTATATTTTCAGCAGCTTTCGGAAGCGTAGGTATTCATTTGTTGTTCGAATGAATCTTGGTATGGCGTTCCAGAGTTGACTGCCTATAACGGAGAAGTTGGACGCATAGTAGGTTTTGTATTTGAATGATATGGAAAATGGAACAAGTGAGGCGATTAAATTTGCAGATGACACAAAAACTATTCAAAGTTGTTTGTACCTGAAGTCACTTGACCAAAGTCACAAGAAATGGCAGCAGAATTTCAACTCTGGCTTCCCTAGTTCTTAGCCAATTGTTCTAACCATTAGGCTACTCCTCCTCCTAAATTTTTCCCCATCGATTCCTATGGAGTTTGGCCATGTAGTTGGTTCTGAGCATTTTAAAATGCCATATTGTGATTGAAGTGTGGGCAGCCATTTTGGTCTTCTTGACCTTCGTTCATGTTGACATCACCACGGTGCACATTAGAAGAAGGAAAATGAAGGTCATTTCAATTGCAATGAAACTGATAATGTGTGAAAAAAATTCTTAATTTAGACAAAAAAACTTGTAAAACAGTGGTTTATTTGGTTTTTCTGAGTTACAGAGATGGGAGTAACTAGCGAGGTAATTAAATTTGCTGCTGATAACTTTTCTTCACCCAACGTATAATTAAATTCTGGAATTTGTTGCCGGAGAAAGTGGTGAAGGCGGTTAGCTTAGCAGAGTTTAAAAAGGGGTTGGACGGTTTCCTAAAGGACAAGTCCATAAACCGCTACTAAATGGACTTGGGAAAAATCCACAATTCCAGGAATAACATGTATAGAATGTTTGTACGTTTGGGAAGCTCGCCAGGTGCCCTTGGCCTGGATTGGCCGCTGTCGTGGACAGGATGCTGGGCTCGATGGACCCTTGGTCTTTTCCCAGTATGGCATTACTTATGTACTTATGTACATAGGGCCTCTGGGAATTATCTTTTTGAATACAAAATGTGATTGTTTCTATTTGCAAAAGCAGTCAAATGCTTTACTAGTGAAAAAAAAGGTCTAATTCTCCGATTTGTCAGAATCAAACATAATAATATGGCTCATAACTCTTAACGATTTTATCATGGAATGTCAGGGGAATGAATGATGACATTAACTGGAATGTGATTTTTCTCCTTTATTAAAAAGCAATATATAGACATAAGCATATTATTGACAAAAGCTCAATCCTTGAGCAGATATACATTGGTGAGGAATAAAAATCCTGGCGAGAAGGAGATTTCCGTGTTCTCTGTCTCAATAATTCCAGAGGTGCAACTGTTTTAAAGGGAAATGTTCATATTATCAGTAGTGTTTGCTTTTACCTGCAGGTGCTTTTCACAATGCAGAATATCAGGCGAGCGTGGGAGTTTTTTTTATCAGTGTACTTGCACCTGAGGGGGGCCATGGCAGCTGGCTAAGAAGCAGCAGTGCAAACTCTATTGCCCGTGGCATGTTTTGCTACTGATCTCTTCTCCTGATATTTAGGTATGGAGAAGAAGGGATAGACTAGGCAATGTCCCGGTCTAAGTCTTGTGATGAAGCAAACTACTCTTGAGTCTTACTGGGCTTTGCCTGCTTCTGAGAAGGCTGTTCCTTTTGCCGTGGCTGAGGATGTCACAGGTGGCAGTGTAAATGGGGCATCCTCGAGTCCTATGAAAAGAATGGCCCAATTGCAACTTGGAAGCATGACCTATAGGGAGTTGTAGTGATCTCTGGGAGAAGTTGGAAGTTGGCTCTGGTCTTTGCTGTTGGAGGGATCTCCAGGGCTGAGTCCTCTCCCTTGGGGAAAGCAGATTTGGTGGAAGGAGTTCTGCAGTTAGGTCACTTGGAGCGAAACGGGTCCGTCGGGACCTTCACTGTATTGAGCAACCATCCGTTGGAACAAGATATTTTTCATACAAGATAAGTGGGTCAGCTTATATGACACAATCACTGGGAAGAAATGTGAATATTTTGTTAAACTGCACTTTTTTGTTTGACTTTTGGTCTAAGCTTTGTTTACATGTTTTGAAAAATTTAAAGAGGAGGGTTTTTTGACTGATGATTAATATTCTTCAACTGTGTGCATATGGTATTTCTAATTAATGCTGATTTTTGCCACAAGTTTTTATGAGGTCTTTCCCTCCTTTTTTTCACTCCGATCAATACATAAAGAAAAGTTGGGAATGTTTGTGTTGTGATTCACTGTTTGGTTGGGGTTATCCTAAATAGTTAAAGTGAATCTGATCTGGTTGAGAGTTTTTTCTTTTCCTTTAGGAATCCATCCAAAACTTCTTTAAATACTGCTAAGCTAACTGCTTTTACTACATTCTCTGGCAACAAATTCCAGATTTAATTACACGTTGAGTGAAGAAATATTTTCTCCGATTCGTTTTAAATTTACTACTTTGTAGCTTCATTGTGTGCCCCCTAGTCCTAGTATTTTTTGAAAGAGTAAACAAGCGATTCATGTCTACCCGTTCCACTCCACTCATTATTTTATAGACCTCTATCATATCTCCCCTCAGCTGTTTTTTTCTCCAAGCTGAAGAGCCCTAGCTGTTGTAGCCTTTCTTCACAGGGAAGTCGTCCCATCCCCTTTATCATTTTCGTCGCCCTTCGCTGTATCTTTTCTATTTCCACTATATCTTTTTTGAGATGCGATGACCAGAATTGAACACAATATTCGAGATGCGGTCGCACCATGGAGTGAAACAAAGGCATTATAACATCCTCATTTTTGTTTTCCATTCCTTCCCTAATAATACCCAACATTCTATTTGATTTCTTAGCTGCCACCACACACTGAGTAAAGGGTTTCAACATATCATCAACGAAGATGCCTAATCCCTTTCCTGATCGGTGACTCCTAATGTGGAACCTTTCATTGCGTAACTGTAATTCGGATTCCTCTTTCCCACATGCATCACTTTACATTTGCTGACATTAAACGCCATCTGCCATTTAGATGCCCAGTCCCCAGTCTTGTAAGGTCCTCTTGATGGTGCTCATTATGTGAGTACGATACAATGAAACATATCGAAGGCTGAACTCTAGTGGTAGTACTGTGATAGTGCTAGAACTCACAGCAGCCATTTTAGTATAAGGAGAGGTGTATTAAATTTGAATAAACATAAACATAGGGCAGCCAGTCCTTGGGGCACACCTAGTCCCATCGGGTTTTCAGAATATCTACAATGAATATTTATGAGATAGATTTGCATGCAGTTGCGGCAGTGCAAATCTATCTCATGCATATTTATTGCGGATATCCTGAAAATCTGATGGGACTAGCAGTGCCGTAACGAGGGCGGCTGACACCCGGGGCGGGTTGCCGCTGCGCACCCCCCCCCCCCCCCGGTGCAGCACAGCGCACCCCCCCCCCCCTTGGCGTGGATCCCCCCCCCCCCCCCCCCGGAGCACATTCTTACTGCCATACGAAAGCGGAGGGGGGGGGGGGCTGGCGGGAACGCCGATCAGCTCCGAGTGCACGTCGCTGGGAGCTGTGTCGGCTCCTCTGGTTCTCTGCTCCGGAACAGGAAGTAACCTGGGGCAGAGGGAGCAGGGAACCAGCGGAGCCGATACCCCCCAGTGGCGTGCACCCAGGGTGGACCACCCCACCGCCCCCCTTCCTACGCCACTGGGGACTAGGTATACCCCAAGGACTAGGGTGAGAATGGCTATACTCGGGGGCAGAAGTCTGTCCTGCCTGCTTAAATCGCTTTGCGTATCTACTGGTGTAAATTTAGCAGGAGTTCATACTCCCCAAATGATATTTTAAAGTCAGGTACCAGTCCGCTTGTGTTACAAAGCCAAAGAGCCTCTGTTTTGCTTGGATTCAGGCAGAATTTGTTGTTTTTTGCCCATTCTTGAATTGATGTTAGACAGTCAATTTACTCAAAAGCTGTGGGGAGATCTGGTTCGATGAGTATGAGCAGCTGCACATATTCAGCAAAGATACAAAATTTTGTGTCCATCAACTGAAGCAGCTTGACTGAAGGCTTGAGGTAGATATTGCATAAAACAGGTGTACATAACTATTGCCACACTGGGACAGAACAAAGGTCCATCAAGCCCAGTATCCTGCTTCCAACAGTGGCCAATCCAGGTCACAAATACCTGGCAAGGTCCCAAAAAAGCTCAATACATTTTATGATGCTTATCCCAGAAATAAGCAGTGGATTTTCCCAAGTCAATTTAATAATGGTCTATGGACTTTTCCTTTAGGAAACTGTTCAGACCCTTTTTAAACCCCGCTAAGATAACCGCCTTTACCACATTCTCTGGCAACGAATTCCAGAGTTTAATTACACATTGAGTGAAGAAACATTTTCTCCGATTTGTATTAAATTTACTATTTTGTAGTTTCATCGCATGCCCCCTAGTCCTAGTATTTTTAGAAAGAGTAAACAAACGATTCACGTCTCCCCGTTCCACTCCACTCATTATTTTATAGATCTCTATCATATCTCCTCTCAGTAGTTTTCAAGCTTGTTCTAGTCAAGGGAGCTCTTTCATCTGTAGGAGGCATACCACAGCCTTTTAATGTCACTGGCAGCTGCCCTTCCAGAAGAGAAGGGTTAACAACGTTAGTGGCCCAATCAATGAGGACTTTGCTTGCTGGCCGCACTATTTTTGCCTGCCAAGATGTAAGCCATAGGCCTTTCAAGATTTTTCAAGAGTCCCAGATGGTTGTTCATGGGAGGAAGGGGAATGGAGGAATAGCCTAGTGTTCAGTGCAGCAGACCTTGATCCTGGGGGACTGGTCTTGATTCCCACCGCAGCTTCCTATGACCCCAGGCATGTCACTCAGCCATCCATTGCCTCAGGTACAAAATAAGTACCTGCATATAATATGTAAACCCCTTTGACTGTAACCACAGAAAGGCGTATCAAGTCCCATCCCCTTCCCCTCTCCAGTGGAGTGGTACAATGCAGGGACGTAGCTAGGTGGGGCCACGGGGGCATGGGCCCCCACAGATTTAGTCCAGGCCCCTCCACATTTGACCCCCCCCCCCCCCCACACACACACACACACAAGGTACCTTTGCTGGCAGAGGTCCCCAACCCCCGCCAGCCTTAGTCTTCTTCAGCGCCGGTCTCCGGCACGTTTGCTCACTTCGCTGATCTGTGCTGTGAGTCCTGATGTCCAGGCGCGTCCTGCACATTCCTTTAAGTGGGAATGTGCAGGATGTCGGGACTCACAGCACAGATCAGCCAAGTGAGCAAACGCGCTGGAGACCGGCGCTGAAGAAGACTAAGGCTGGTGGGGGTTGGGGACCCCCGCCAGCAAAGTTACCTTGTGGTGGTGGCGAGGGGGGGGGGTCGAAAGTGATGGGGGAGGGGTGGCAGCAGTGGCAGGGGGAGCTAAAGTGGCGGGGGAGGGTTGGCAGCAGGGGAGGCAGGCTAAAATGTGTCCCCCCACCTTGGGCTCTGGACCCCTCTCCCGCCGAGGTCTGGCTGCGCCCCTGGTACAATGACCTAAAACCCATGCATAGGCACTATCCCCCTGATTCTTTAAAAGTTGCCAAAAATCACACGTGCAAATGTAGTCGTGCTCCCGATTTGCACACACAATTTAATAGAATAACAAGCCAATTAGTGCCAATAATTGGCTTTTTAACAAGCAATTTGGGCTCTAATTAGATGTAATTGGGACTTATGCGTGTAAATGTAGGTTCAGGGTCTGTGCCTTAAATTTACGCGTGACCCAAAATAGGTGGCGCAAAAATGGGAGGGTCATGGGCGTTTTGGGGGTGAATTGAGGGCATGGTTTTGAGTTATGTACGAAATAAGAAAATAATGGTGCTCCATGCATAAATGGACGTGGACATTTGCACCACTTTTCCATTAGTGAAAATGGCAAGCGTCTAAACTTACGCGCAACCTCTCCGCTTAAGCTGAACTTTAGGCGTGGCTTATAGAATGCCGCTTAAGTAGGGGGTTTTTAGGCATCATTTATAGAATTTAGCCCCATATACACGGCCTCCTTTGCTTTCCGAGGCCTCTCCTCCCGTTGCAACTTTGATCTTTCTCCCTCTTTCTTATCCAACGTTGCTTATTTTTTTCTTTTGCCTCTTCTGTGCAGCCAGTGCACAATGAAAGTCTTGTAGGTCTTTCTGTCATATGTAGGATTTTTCTTCTTGGTATGATTTCCATTTAATATCATCTCCAAAGGGGAAAATATTTTTTTCTGAACTGAGGGCAAGATGCATCAACAAAACGTAAAACAACCAAAAACGTAAAACAAAGGACGCACTAAAAAAAAAAAGACGCACATGTTCGGCGCGGTATACAAACGTCGGATGCATTAAAGTATCGTTAATCTGGTGTAATCTCCGCCAGCGGTATAGGAAACGCATGCGCACAATCACCAAACCTATGACTTGCCCGAAGACGCAGCGCCGCTCACCCCCGTTTCTCATCAATCAGCTGATATCGGAGAGTGCAGTTGAAAGCGTGCATCACAAAAATAGCCTTCCATTTTGGCCATTATTCACACCCAAATAATAAAAACGTCTTTTTTTGGCCGTGCTTCACAGTCAGCTAAGAGATCTGGAAGTCTCTGAGCCAATCACAGCGCGTTTAGCTCAGAGACTTCCAGGTCTCTTAGCTGAGTGAAGCACGGCCAAAAAGGAAGTTTTTATTATTTGGCCAAAATGGAAGGCTATTTTTGGCCAAAATGGAAGGCTATTTTTGGCCAAAATGGAAGGCTATTTTTATGCTGCATGCTTTCAACTGCACTCTCCGATATCAGCTGATTGAAAACCCGGCCAAAATGGAAGGCTATTTTTGTGATGCACGCTTTCAACTGCACTCTCCGATATCAGCTGATTGAAAAACGGGGAGGTGAGCTGCACAGCGACTTCGGGCGGCGTATATGACATACGTTTTTGACAATTTTTTGATCTAGCGCAGCCCCTACGAGAGGTACAACCTCTCGTTAAATTTTCCAGCGATTTCCACCGTTAAGGCAATCGGAAAAGGTTAGTGCATCTCATTACAATCGGGTTTCTGCACAATTTGCTCATCTGCATTCCGTTTTCGTTAGCTGCTACCGCCGTCGGAAAATGGCCTTTAGTGCATGCCACGGTTTAAAACTTGTTCGTTAAAGGGTCATTAAAGGCTCGTTTAGTTTGGTGCATCTGGCCCTCAATATTGCACAACTTGTACCTTAGCACATGCTGTCAGGCTGCCTAATTAGCTCTCTCTTCTTCATTTGCATGGCCATTAACATATTTACACAGAGAAATGATATCTCAGCTTTGATGTGGTAAATGACTTGTACCTAGCTGTGAAAGGCAAAACACACAGTGGATCCAAAAAAAAGGTCCTCTCACAATGAGTGTCTTCCTGAACAAGGTCTTTATTAACAGTAGCAGAATTGACCCGACACGTGACGTGTTTCGGCCGTGAGGCCTGCGTCAGGGGTCTATAAAATAATATACATAGAAATGCATAAAAATGCAAATATAATTAAAAACATAAATAAAAACATGAACATACAAATAAGCTTTTTTATACATGTTTAAACCATTAAAACATCAGAATGAAAAATGAAAAAGTATAATAAAAATGAAAGGAATATGATTATATATTGATTGTATGGACAGTATGTATTTATTTATTTCATTGCTTTACATATTTATTATAGTTATCGCTTTTAGCAGCTTTAGTACTATTTTTTCATCTGATCCACAAGGCACTTTTTTCTACAGATAACACTATCCTGCTTATAATCAAACGAGAAAAACGCCCAAGTTCCGACCTAAATCGGGAGATGGACGTTTATCTCACAAAACCGAATAAAGCGGTATAATCGAAAGCCGATTTTTGGACGTTTTCAACTGCACTCCATCGTGGATGCGGACAAAGTTGATGGGGGCGTGTCAGAGGTGTGGCGAAGGCGGAACTGGGGCGAGGTTATCTGCCGAACAGAGATGGGCGCATTTCACCGATAATGGGAAAAAAGTATGCGTTTTTAGCTAGAATTTAGGACACTTTTCCTGGACCCTGTTTTTTCACGAATAAGGCCCCAAAAAGTGCCCTAAATGACCAGATGACCACTGGAGGGAATCGGGGATGACCTCCCCTGACTCCCCCAGTGGTCACTAACCCCCTCCCACCACAAAAAAATGATGTTTCACAAATTTTTATTTTCACCCTCAAATGTCATACCCACCTCCCTGGCAGCAGTATGCAGGTCACTGGAGGAGTTGTTAGGGGGTGCAGTGGACTTCAGGCAGGTGGACCCAGGCCCATCCCCCCTACCTTACAATTGTGCTGCTTAATGCTTATTAGTCGTCCAACTCCCCCAAACCCACTGTACCCACATGTAGGTGCCCCCCTTCACCCCTTAGGGCTATAGTAATGGTGTAGACTTGTGGGCAGTGGGTTTTGAGAGGGATTTGGGGGGCTCAACACACAAGGGAAGGGTGCTATGCACCTGGGAGCTCTTTTACCTGTTTTTTTGTTTTTGTAAAAGTGCCCCCTAAGGTGCCCGGTTGATGTCCTGGCATGTGAGGGGGACCAGTACACTACGAATCCTGGCCCCTCCCACGAATAAATGTCTTGGATTTATTCGTTTTTGAGCTGGGCGCTTTCATTTTCCATTATCGCTGAAAAACAAAAACGCCCAGCTCACACATTGTTGAATAAAACATGGGCGTCTATTTTTTTCGAAAATATGGTTCGGTCCGCCCCTTCACGGACCCGTTCTCGGAGATAAACGCCCATGGAGATAGGCGTTTTCGTTCAATTATGCCCCTCTAGGTATGTTCTCTATTTTGATATCATATATTGTTGTGTATTGTATTTTATTCCCTGTCCTCATTATCTCCGTGTGGATAAGTTTATTTCCTCATTGTTTTAAATTTATATATTCATATTCATTTCATTTTTATTATACTTTTTCATTTTTCATTCTGATGTTTTAATGGTTTAAACATGTATAAAAAAGTTTATTTGTATGTTCATGTTTTTATTTATGTTTTTAATTATATTTGCATTTTTATGCATTTCTATGTATATTATTTTATAGACCCCTGACGCAGGCCTCACGGCCGAAACACGTCACGTGTCGGGTCAATTCTACTACTGTTAATAAAGACCTTGTTCAGGAAGACACTCATTGTGAGAGGACCTTTTTTTGGGATCCACTGTGTGTTTTGCCTTTCATAAGTACATAAGTACATAAGTAGTGCCATACTGGGAAAGACCAAAGGTCCATCTAGCCCAGCATCCTGTCACCGACAGTGGCCAATCCAGGTCAAGGGCACCTGGCACGCTCCCCAAACGTAAAAACATTCCAGACAAGTTATACCTAAAAATGCGGAATTTTTCCAAGTCCATTTAATAGCGGTCTATGGACTTGTCCTTTAGGAATCTATCTAACCCCTTTTTAAACTCCGTCAAGCTAACCGCCCGTACCACGTTCTCCGGCAACGAATTCCAGAGTCTAATTACACGTTGGGTGAAGAAAAATTTTCTCCGATTCGTTTTAAATTTACCACACTGTAGCTTCAACTCATGCCCTCTAGTCCTAGTATTTTTGGATAGCGTGAACAGTCGCTTCACATCCACCCGATCCATTCCACTCATTATTTTATACACTTCTATCATATCTCCCCTCAGCCGTCTCTTCTCCAAGCTGAAAAGCCCTAGCCTTCTCAGCCTCTCTTCGTAGGAAAGTCGTCCCATCCCCACTATCATTTTCGTCGCCCTTCGCTGTACCTTTTCCAATTCTACTATATCTTTTTGAGATACGGAGACCAGTACTGAACACAATACTCCAGGTGCGGTCGCACCATGGAGCGATACAACGGCATTATAACATCCGCACACCTGGACTCCATACCCTTCCTAATAACACCCAACATTCTATTCGCTTTCCTAGCCGCAGCAGCACACTGAGCAGAAGGTTTCAGCGTATCATCGACGACGACACCCAGATCCCTTTCTTGATCCGTAACTCCTAACGCGGAACCTTGCAAGACGTAGCTATAATTCGGGTTCCTCTTACCCACATGCATCACTTTGCACTTGTCAACATTGAACTTCATCTGCCACTTGCACGCCCATTCTCCCAGTCTCACAAGGTCCTCCTGTAATCGTTCACATTCCTCCTGCGACTTGACGACCCTGAATAATTTTGTGTCATCGGCGAATTTAATTACCTCACTAGTTATTCCCATCTCTAGGTCATTTATAAATACATTAAAAAGCAACGGACCCAGCACAGACCCCTGCGGGACCCCACTAACTACCCTCCTCCACTGAGAATACTGGCCACGCAATCCTACTCTCTGCTTCCTATCTTTCAACCAGTTCTTAATCCATAATAATACCCTACCTCCGATTCCATGACTCTGCAATTTCTTCAGGAGTCTTTCGTTGGTTTTCCTGTGGAGAGCTCACCTTCTGTGGGTGTTTGCTTCGTTGTACCTAGCTGTAACATCTTTAATGCCTTATCACACTTTAAAGCACCCTCTTCTTGTAGCATTTTGCATGATAAAGTAAATAGGATAAAAGTCCTGGAAAATAGATAAATCTCAAATTGTGTGTGCTTTAGATAATGCATAGTGCCTTTGATCTGGTGAAACATTTATTTTCTCTAATGAAGAAATAATGCTTCTTGTGTGACAACGTGGGTAGTATAATAAAGCTTTTCCTGCACGTAAAGTTTATTTTACACATGGAAGAGAGCTTTTATAAACTTGTGTGACCACATAAACATACAAAATGTACATGCACAGAAAATGTGTCTTCTTTTATGCAATCTGCACAGATGGGATAGAATGGAGGCTTCTCCTTTGTTGAGGAGGTTGCATTGGCTTCCAGTAAATTCATGGATAAAATTTAAAATAGCGTTCTTACATAGTAACATAGTAGATGACGGCAGAAAAAGACCTGCACGGTCCATCCAGTCTGCCCAACAAGATAAACTCATATGTGCTACTTTTTGTGTATACCGTACCTTGATTTGTATCTGTCATTTTCAGGGCACAGACCATATAGGTCTGCCCAGCACTATCCCTGCCTCCCAACCACCGGCTCTGGGACAGACCGTATAAGTCTGCCCAGCACTATCCCCGCCTCCCAACCAGCCCCGCCTCCCACCACCGGCTCTGCCACCCAATCTTGGCTAAGCTTCTGAGGATCCATTCCCTCGGAACAGGATTCCTTTATGTTTATCCCATGCATGTTTGAATTCCGTTACCGTTTTCCTCTCCACCACCTCCCGTGGGACAGCATTCCAAGCATCTCTATATCGATTAAACTCTGAAAGGCTTGTATATTGTATAACTATATCTAAGTCAGGGGTGGGCAACCTTGGCCTGCGAGGGCTGCAACCCAGTCGGGTTTTCAGGATTTCCCCAATGAATATGCATGAGATCAATTTGCATACAATGGAGGCAGTGCATGCAAATAGATCTTATCCATATTTATTGGGGAAATCCTGAAAACGGCAGCGATTGAAACTAGGTTATCCATCTGCAAAAAATAAAATATTTTTATTTCTTATTTCCTGTGTTTTATAGAACTTTGTTATAGACTATAATTCTCCTCTAATTGAAGGACCTCATATGATGTAATCCGCAATGAATCTACATGGAATAATACGGAACATAAGATACCATGGAGCTCATTTTCGAAAGAGAAAAACATCTAAAAAATGTCATAAAGCACCGTTTTTCTTCTCAAAATGTCCAAATCGGTATTTTCAAAAATCGGTATTTTGCAGACATCTATCTTTGCAATTTGTCTGCAGTGCATCCAAATCATAAGGGGGCATGTTGGGGGTGTTTCAAAGGTGGGATTAGGACGTGCCTACCACTTGGACGTTTTACAGCCATAATGGAACAAAAACATCCAGGACTAAAACTAAAATGTTTTGGTCTAGACCTGTTTTCAGAACGAATAAGGCACAAAAAGGTGGCCAGATGACCAAACGGAAAGTTCCTTGTTGCTTTGTAGCTTTTACTATATGAGACGTGGGGTAAGGAATAATATATTGTAGGGGAATATATTCGAGTTATTCCCCAAGTTTTCCACGTCATCACTGTGACCCCTGACGCAGGTGCTAGTCACCGAAACACGGCCCGTGTCGGGTCTTTTTGTCAAAGCTCATTCATTAAAGAACTGTGTTCCATTTTTAAAGGCCCGTGGTGCTGTTTTTTTTTTGTTTGGACTTTAGTTTGTACTTCGTTCCCTCTCTCTTGTTAACTCCAAGTTGGGTGCCATTAATAAAACAGCGCTCAGAGTCGATTTCCTTGTTAAATTTTGGGCATGAGGATTTATACCAAGTGAAATCTGGTATAAATCCTGGTGCGTAATTTAGGTGCAGATCCCCAGTATTCAGTAATAGTGCATGCATCTTTAGTGAACACCAGGGCCGCCAAGAGACTAGGCCGGGCCCGGGGCAAGGCCGCCCCGCCTCCGCCCCTCCCGCCGCTGCCGCCCCCCGCCGCTGCAGTCCGCGGTCTCACCTGCCTGCCTCCATGGCTCCAGGCCCCCTTCATTCAAAGCGGCAGTTGCAGATCGCATCTCTTCTGGCCTTCCCTCCGTGTCCCGCCCTCGTCTGATGTAACTTCCGGTTTCCTCGAGGGCGGGACACAGGGAGGGAAGGCCAGAAGAGATGTGATTTGCAACTGCCGCTTTGAATGAAGGGGGCCCGGAGCCAGTGGTGTGCTGGAGCAGGCTCTCACAGGCTCTCGAGAGCCGTTTGTTAAGTTTTTAAGTATTTTGGGAGCCGGTTCTCCATGGCTACTTTAACAAATGGATCCCAAAATGTGGGCTTGGGCCCCTCCTGAATTCTCTTTTACTTTGCTGGCGAGAGAGAGCCCCCTGTTAACAATTTACCAGCACACCCCTGCCCGGAGCCGAGGAGGCAGGCAGGTGAGACCGGGGACTGCAGCGCCGGAGGCCTGACCCCGGTGCAGGGTCCCTCTTGGAGGCCTGAGCCCGGGGAATTTTACCCCTCCTGCCCCCCCCCTCTCGGCGGCCCTGGTGAACACCCCTGACCCGCCCATAACCCCTCCCATGGCCACAAACCCTTTTGAGTTGCACAATATGAGATTTTCACATGGATCTTTATAGAATAGCGCTTACCGAGATGTGCACGGAATCCAGATTGTTGCCAGTTAACGCCAATAATTGATTGTCAGTATCTTGAGTGCAGAAATTTGATTGTTTAATATTCTATCCTGTATGCTTAGATTACATTTGAGATATATCTTTAGTAATTGCCATGTGTGAGTCAGTCTAGCCTGTCTGATTATCTTCTAATTATTAGCTGCAGCTCTTGATGAATTGAGCTAGCGTGGATAAAAACTGATGGCTGAGTTTTCTCGAGATGCTTCTTTCTGTCTGAGGTATCAACTAATTTCATCTCAATGAACTTGTATGGGTTGATGTTGAAAGAATAGAGCATTGGTTCCCAAACTTAGTGTCCGAGAAATTTGTGGTACCCACCCCCCACCCCCTGCCACACAGGTCTCTGCCTCCCCCCCCCCCTACACATCATGTCCAGTATTTCCCCCTCTCTCCCCCATGCACCATCTCTCCCGTCCCTCCACCCCTATGTCCAACATTTCTCCCTCTCTGGGCCCTCTCCCCTCTCCATGCAGCATCTCACCCTCCCCTTGACTCCCATATACAAGATTTCACCCCTTCCTCCCTCTCCAACTTATGTCCAACACATGCCCCTCATTCCTCCTGCAGCATCTCTGCTTCCCTCCACCACCCCACCCACACTTCTCCCTCTGTTTGAACGGGTCCCTGGCAGCGACAGCGATTCCCACATGGTGCCTGTCGCTAACCCAGAAGCCTCCCCTTAGTTTTGTGATTTTTTTAACTTGACGTTCTTACAGGGTCAGGATTAAGTGTGCTTACCTTTATCTCTCTCTCTCTGCCAGCTGCGTACAAAATCTTTCTCACCGACGGAGGACTGCTGTTTTCCTGGGGCAAGCTACTAATCACAGCTCAGCTGTGATTGGTCACCGGAGCCTGTCTGGCGCCTAAAAGAGCGATTCTGATTTGGAAACAAAGAGCCTCACTCTTTGCTTCCCAATCAGAATTACCCTATTAGGAGCCAGACCAGGGGCGTATCTGAGGTTCGGCGGTAGGGGTGGCAGGGGCTAGAGTGAGGGGGCACATTATAGCCCCCCCTACCGCCGTTAACCCTCCCCCGCCTACCGCTGTCACCTACCCCCGAGGTCCGCTTCCTCCTGCCATTTTTTAAAAATATTATTTCAGCTGGCGGGGCACCCCGACCCCCGTCAGCCCAGCCGAGGTCTTCTTTAACTTCTTCATCCTCGTGCTGTGAAAGCTGCATCCTTCCGGCAGGAGGAAGCGGACCTCGGGGGTAGGCGACGGCGGTAGGCGGGGAAAGGATTGACGGCGGTAGGCGGGGGAGGGTTGATGGCGGTAGGGGGGTCCAGGGCGAAATCTGCGGGGGCCCAGGCCCCTGTGGCCCCACACAGATACGCCCCTGAGCCAGACAGGCTCCATGACCAATCACAGCTGAGCTGTGATAGGTAGCTTGCTCCAGCCATGTAGATTTCCTGCAACTCCATACAACTTTGTTTAAATATGTTGACATTGTGATGTCCTGGCGTTCGCCTGTGAACCTCCCATCTGTCCCGCAGCACCCCTGTGAGTTCACCGTGGCGCACACTTTTGGGAAACGCTGGAATAGAGTGTTCAGAATAGCAGAATGCAGTCACAAAAAAGTGGGAAAACAGCATCCAAAAACAAACAAACAAACAAACAAAGTAAACACTGGGCCTTCAGGAATGAGAAAAATGCAGTCCTTTATTTATGATGAAAACCCGACACGGGCCGTGTTTCGGCGTACAAACGCCTGCATCAGGGGTCAAAGAGCTCTTCTAGGTCAGCTAATTAGCGCGGAGACCGTTTGTGCCTGCTGCTGCTCTGCGCCAGGAGCAGGAAGGGAACAGACTTTTGAGTCTCAGCTGCTGCTGCTAAGCCGAGTTTCCCTTGCGTTCTCATCAGCGCTCTTGACGGCATTCCTGTGTGTCCTCTTTTTTCCTCCGACGCGACTCCACTGCAGCGCAGCACTGTGGGGCAGGCAGAGCCAGAGCCAGGCCCGCCGCCCGCCCCAGGGGTCCTCCTCTCCTCGTCAGGCACAGTGCAGCTGCTGCAGCCCATGCTTCCCACCCACGCCCAGCTGTTCGGCGTTCAGACGATCGGAGCCTCTTGGCCTTGGCTTCAGCTTCAGCTGAGCTTTTCTCTAGGGGAATATAACCTGATTGTTTATCATCTTTTATCAACTAGCTAATTAGCTGACCTAGAAGAGCTCTTTGACCCCTGATGCAGGCGTTTGTACGCCGAAACACGGCCCGTGTCGGGTTTTCATCATAAATGAAGGACTGCATTTTTCTCATTCCTGAAGGCCCAGTGTTTACTTTGTTTGTTTGTCAGAATAGCAGAATGCACAGGTACTTGTGGCAAAGACCATGTGGTTTGACTTTGGATTAAATTAATGTATCTGGAATGCAGCTCTATCCTAGGCAGGATGTCAGCCACAACTACCATCTCATGGGGATAATTAGAGTAAGTGTTGCTTAATTAGATTGCAACTTCAGTGGCAAATGATGAAGCAGCAACAGTGGATTAGAATAGAAAACTCGTACTTCTGGAATGCGCTGGAGATAATCTAAAGCTAGAAGTTAAAGCAGCTGTGACATTATTTCATTGGACTAAAATAATACTTTAGTCTCTATTAAGCCCTCGTATGTGAGTTCTGTAGTGTTTGATCATTTTTAATTTTGGAAGTCTTATGTCCCTGGATTGTTACGAATGTATCTTTTTAGGATGTGGGTCATAAAGTCATCACTACAATGGCCGGGTCCCGTTATCTCTTAAAGCCTAATTCTGTTTAATTGTTTTTTTTTTTATTACTGCATCCTCAGTTCTGAGCAATACAGGACCTGTGCTAATTTTATTTTATTTTTTTCAATTAACAAATGTTATTCACTTGTTTTTCCTTTTCTGTGATCAGTTCAGGGTCGATATTCAAAGCGATTTAACTGGCCAGAAATGGTTCCTGGTTGGTTAAATCACCTGTTCGTGACTAAATGCTAAATTTTCTGCGGCACTTAACTGGTTAGGTTCATTGAAAATAACCAGTTTGCACCAAACTGAAAACCAGCAATTTGGGGGGGGGGGGGGGGGGGGGAGCATTCTGAGAGGGTGGAATTAGCACTTGGCTGGTTAATTTATTTATTATTTGGATTTTGCTCACACCTTTTTCAGTAGTAGCTCAAGGTGAGTTACATTGAGTATTTCTCTCTGCTTGGAGGGTTTGTAATCTAAATTTGTAACTGAGGCAATGGAGGGTTAAGTGATTTGCAGAAGATCACAAGGAGCACCAGTGGGATTTGAACTGGCCCTCTCTGGATGTCAAGCATAAGTACATAAGTAATGCCACACTGGGAAAAGACCAAGGGTCCATCGAGCCCAGCATCCTGTCCACGACAGCGGCCAATCCAGGCCAAGGGCACCTGGCAAGCTTCCCAAACGTACAAATATTCTATACATGTTATTCCTGGAATTGTGGATTTTTCCCAAGTCCATTTAGTAGCGGTTTATGGACTTGTCCTTTAGGAAACCATCTAACCCCTTTTTAAACTCTGCCAAGCTAACCGCCTTCACCACGTTCTCCGGCAACGAATTCCAGAGTTTAATTACACGTTGGGTGAAGAAAACTTTTCTCTGATTTGTTTTAAATTTACTACACTGCAGTTTCATCGCATGCCCCCTAGTCCTGGTATTTTTGGAAAGCGTGAACAGATGCTTCACATCCACCTGTTCCATTCCACTCATTGTTTTATATACCTCTATCATGTCTCCCCTCAGCCGTCTCTTCTCGAAGCTGAAAAGCCCTGGCCTCCTTAGTCTTTCTTCATAGGGAAGTCGTCCCATCCCCGTTATCATTTTAGTCGCCCTTCGCTGCACCTACTCCAATTCCACTATATCGTTCTTGAGATGCGGCGACCAGAATTGAACACAATACTCAAGGTGCGGTCGCACCATGGAGCGATACAACGGCATTATAACATCCTCATACCTGTTTTCCATACCTTTCCTAATAATACCCAACATTCTATTGGTTTTCCGAGCCGCAGCAGCACACTGAGCAGAAGGTTTCAGTTTATTATTGACGACAACACCCAGATCCCTTTCTTGGTCCGTAACTCCTAACGTGGAACCTTGCATGACGTAGCTATAATTCGGGTTCTTTTTTCCCACATGCATCACCTTGCACTTGCTCACATTAAACGTCATCTGCCATTTAGCCGCCCAGTCTCCCAGTCTCGTAAGGTCCTTCTGTAATTTTTCACAATCCTGTCGCGAGTTAACGACTCTGAATAACTTTGTGTCATCAGCAGATTTAATTACCTCGCTAGTTACTCCCATTTCTAAAGCAGTCCTAGCACAGACCCCTGAGGAATCCCACTAACTACCCTTCTCCATTGTGAATACTGCCCATTTAACCCCACTCTGTTTCCTATCCTTCAACCAGTTTTTAATCCACAATAGGACGTTTCCTCATATCCCATGACCCTCCAATTTCCTCTGTAGCCTTTCATGAGGTACCTTGTCAAACGCCTTTTGAAAATCCAGATACACAATATCAACCGGCTCCCCTTTGTCCACAAGTTTGTTTATTTCTTCAAAGAATTGAAGTAAATTGGTCAGGCAAGATTTCCCCACATAAAAGCCGTGCTGACTCGGTCTCAGTAATCCATGTCCTCGGATGTGCTCTGTAATTTTGTTTTTAATAATAGCTTCTACCATTTTCCCCAGCACTGACGTCAGACTCACCGGTCTATAATTTCCCAGATCTCCCCTGGAGCCTTTTTAAAAAATCGGTGTTACATTGGCCACCCTCCAATCTTCCGGTACTACGCTCAATTTTAAGGATAAGTTGCATATCACTAGCAGTAGCTCCACAAGCTCATTTTTCAGTTCTATCAGTACTCTAGGATGAATACCATCCGGTCCAGGAGATTTGCTACTCCTCAGTTTGCTAAACTGCCCCATTACATCCTCCAGGTTTACCGTGAAGTCAGTAAGTTTCTCCGACTCGTCCGCTTGAAATATCATTTCCGACACCGGTATCCCACCCAAATCTTCCTCGGTGAAGACCGAAGCAAAAAATTCATTCAATCTCTCCGCTACATCTTTATCTTCCTTGATTGCCCCTTTTACCCCTCGGTCATCCAGCGGCCCAACCGATTCTTTTGCCGGCTTCCTGCTTTTAATATACCGAAAAAAATTTTTACTATGTTTTTTTGCCTCTAATGCTATCTTTTTTTCGTAATCTCTCTTGGCCTTCTTTATCTGCGCCTTGCATTTGCTTTGACACTCCTTATGCTGCTTCTTGTTATTTTCAGACGGTTCCTTCTTCCATTTTCTGAAGGCATTTCTTTTAGCCCTAATAGCTTCCTTCACCTCACTTTTCAACCAGGCCAGCTGTCTTTTGGAGTTCCGTCTTTCTTTTCTAATTAGTGGAATATGTTTGGCCTGGGCCTCCAGGATGGTATTTTTGAACAGCGTCCATGCCTGTTGTACAGTTTTTACCCTCTCAGTTGTCCCCCTAAGTTTTTTTTCCACCATTCTTCTCATTTTATCATAGTCTCCTTTTTTAAAGTTAAACGCTAATATATGGTGCTCTAACCACTAGGCCACTTCTCCACTCCTGACATTCAGGCCAAGATGCACTAAAGTTGTCGTTAGAGCCGTTCCGTAGCGAATTCCATAGCGAATCGGTAGGGAACGGCTATGCATCAAGGAAAGGGAATGCAAATGAGCTACTCGTTGTAGCTCACTTGCATTCTCTATTCCTTCTTAAAATAGTCGGAGAATTGGCCGGTCAAGCATGCGCAGAGCAGCAAAGCGTTATGCTGTCTGCTCTGCGCATGCCAAATACGCCTGTATGCCACTTGAAGACGCCGCCGCTCACCTGATCAGCTGATATCGGAGCGTGCAGTTGAAAGCGTCCATCATAAAAATAACCTTCCATTTTGGCCATTATTCACACCCAAATAATAAAAACGTCCTTTTTGGCTGTGCTTCACTCAGCCGAGAGACCTGGAAGTCTCTGAGCCAATCACAGCGCGTTTTTATTTTTTATTTATTTTTTGTTTTTGTTAGTCATCTTCGCTGTTTTGCCTTTTGTTGTTTTTTGTGCGAAGACTGGTTTCTTCTGTTTTTTGCATCATGTATGAGGGTGTGCCTACATGGGCAGGCCATGAAAATGGTGCCAACCTACATGTGTAGTTTATAGAATACTATTTATTATTTATTTTTTTGTTACATTTGTACCCCGCGCTTTCCCACTCATGGCAGGCTCAATGTGGCAGGCAATGGAGGGTTAAGTGACTTGCCCAGAGTCACAAGGAGCTGCCTGTGCCGGGAATTGAACTCAGTTCCTCAGGACCAATAAGTTATGAGCATTGGATGGCACACTTAGGCATGCCAACTTGCGCCAACCATAGACCTGGTATTCTTATGTAACTCTAGTAGGTGATATATAAGGATAGAGTCGGGCAGACTTCTACAGCCTATGTCCCAGAAACACCAAAGAAAGAAAGACTCGTGATAAAGTATATACTATCACATTCATTGTTGATTTAATCATGAATTGATAATGAGTGTGACTGTTGGGCAGACTGGATGGACCGTTCAGGTCTTTATCTGCTGTCACTTACTCTGTTACAATGGCGTAGCTACGTGGGACCAGGGGGGCCTGGGCCCCATAGATTTGGCCCTGGACCCCCATGTCGACAACCCTCTTGACCCCCCTCCCGCCGCCAACCCTCCCCCGCCGTCACCGTGGGCTACATTTGCTGGCGGGGGACCCCAATCCCCGCCAGCCGAGGAGGTCCTCATTTTCCTCCGAAGGCTTTGTTTTGTTCCTGACGTCCTGCAGGACGTCAGACTCACAGAAACAGAACGAAGCTTTGCAGATCAGCCAGCAACGGACGTCAGACTCACAGAAACAGAACGAAGCCTTGCAGATCAGCCAGCAACGGACGTCAGACTCACAGAAACAGAACGAAGCCTTCGGAGGAAGAAGAGGACCTCCTCGGCTGGCGGAGATTGGGGTCCCCCGCCAGCAAAGGTAGCCCACGGCGGGGGAGGGTTGGCGGCAGGAGGGGGGGTCGAGAGGGTCGTCGGCAGGGGTCGTCAAAGGTGGCGGGGGGGGGGGGTCGGTAATGGCGGGGGGGTTCGGCGGTGCCAGGGGGGGCTAAAATGTGCCCCCTCACCTCGGGCTCTGGTCCCTCCTCCCGCCAAAGTCTGGCTATGCCCCTGCTCTGTTACTACCGGTATGTAAGTGGTGGTGCCTAAATGTAGGTGCGTTGATGCTGACTTGTGCTAGTTTTCTGTAACAGAATCTTGGTTCTTAGATGCTGTTACAGAATCGATGCCCAGCGGCAGCACTGAGAAGCCTAACTTGAGGTCCCCATTATGCTTTAGTATACAACGTTAAGGGCAAGCTAAGAACTAGGGCAGATGACAAAAACAGAAGCAGAACACTCTGCAAACACACCACAAGCAGCAAAACAAAGCAGAGGTAGTCCAGAGAAGGAAAAGATTAAAAGTTTAGATTTACTGAGGATTGACCTGACTCAGCCAAGTTTCGGCACTCACACCTTCATCAGGGGTCTGTAAACATTCATAAAACAAGAAATAATTAAAAATTGACACACAGAAATTAAATATAAATAAAAATATATATAAATAGCCAACATCAAATTATTGCCAATACATTACCAAAAACAAACATCTTCCTTGGCACCTCTGTTATGTTCATTTGTAGGATGTATACATATTTGTGCCATTTACTTGGCCAAATCAGGTCAATCCTCAATAAATCTACTTATTTTTTTTTGTTACATTTGTACCCCACGCTTTCCCACTCATGGCAGGCTCAATGCAGCTTACATATTGTATACAGGTACTTATTTGTACCTGGGGCAATGGAGGGTTAAGTGACTTGCCCAGAGTCACAAGGAGCTGCCTGTGCCTGAAGTGGGAATCGAACTCAGTTCCTCAGTTCCCCAGGACCAAAGTCCACCACCCTAACCACTAGGCCACTCCTCCACTGTTGCTACTATTTGAGATGCTACATGGAATGTTGCTATTCCACTAGCAACATTCCATGTAGAAGTCGGCCCTTGCAGACCAATGTGGCCGCGCAGGCTTCTGCTTCTGTGAGTCTGACGTCCTGGTGCAGGACATCAGACTCACAGAAACAGAAGCCTGCACAGCCTTCTACATGGAATGTTGCTAGTGGAATAGCAACATTCCATGTAGAATCTCCAATAGTATCTATTTTATTTTTGTTACATTTGTACCCTGCGCTTTCCCACTCATGGCAGGCTCAATGCGGCTTACTTGGGGCAATGGAGGGTTAAGTGACTTGCCCAGAGTCACAAGGAGCTGCCTGTGCCTGAAGTGGGAATCGAACTCAGTTCCTCAGTTCCCCAGGACCAAAGTCCACCACCCTGAACACTTGGTCACTCCTCCACTCCTCTGCTCCACTTGAACCTTCTCCTTCTCTGGACTACGTCTGCTTTGTTTTGCTGCATAAGATACTAGGGCAGGGCAACTAGGGATTTGCCCTAGGCATTATATTTTAGAGGACAACCCAGGACTGGACTGGGTGTTTTGGCCAACCCTTCCACTCCAGTTTAAAAACAGAAATGTGTGGGTGTTGGGGTGGGCATGGTGGGGGGGGGGGGGGGGGGACAGCTAAGAGTGTGTTTTTTGCCAGTGGCCCAGGTGCTGAAGTGACTCGATGTGGTCTTGATTAAAGTCCTGAATCTTTATTTTTATTGTAATGCTGGAAGCTACTTTGACTTTTATTTGAAAAGTGACATACAAATGTGAATGAATAAATAGATAAACTATGGCTTTTCCCCCCATTCTCTATGCTTAATAAAAAAAAAATAGCAAATTAAGCCATAAGTGGAGCCATTTCACATCCAAGGTTGCTATATTATTAATTTTGATCTTCACAGAAGCATTTAGGACCGGATGTTCTAGGGTTTTCTTGTATTTTGGGACCTATTTGCTAAACTGGATTAGCTGTTGACACAAAAATTACTGCATGCTCCTAATACCCGTACCTATTCCCATATTAAGCAGCTAATGCAGAAAACACCATTATGGAGTAACATAGTAACATAGTAGATGACGGCAGAAAAAGACCTGCACGGTCCATCCAGTCTGCCCAACAAGATAAACTCATATGTGCTAGTTTTTGTGTATACCTTACCTTGATTTGTACCTGTCCTTTTCAGGGCACAGACCGTGTAAGTCTGCCCAGCACTATCCCCGCCTCCCACCCACCAGCCCCGGCACAGACCGTATAAGACTGCCCAGAACTAGCCCCGCCTCCCAACCAGGTTTAGCTTACTATTAATGCATGGAAAAAAGATTAGTATATTTGGTCCTTACTACAATATATGATTCTTCCAGGAAAAAAAAAGGGATTATTTTTTTTTAAGCAGGAGAATATTAAGAGGGGTGATAAATCTAATTAGTTAGATTGTCAGTGAAGAGAAACTGATTTACTGACTGAGGACATCACAGAGGCCTATTAAATCAATGTGAGTGATTATCAGACAGTGAATAAGCAATGGAGTTATCACTTTACATTGCACATCATTCCAGACTTTGGTGATATGACAAACTGTCACATGTTCATGTCCAATTTATTTCTCAGGCTTCCCAGGTCAATCTGGGCTGTGGAAGCAGAATTTGAGGGTCCTGGAGGGTGAGTGCAGGGAGTCGTATCCAATGACAAACATTTACACCTATGTTTACTAAGCGGCGCTATGGGTTAGTTAGCGTTTTTAATGCACGTTAAACGCTAATGCACCCATAGAAATGTATAGGCGCATTAGCGTTTAACGCGCCTTAAATTTACAGTCACGTTAAAAACGCTAACGCCCCTTAGTAAACATACCTCTTAGGGTGTATGAACACCAGGTTCATGGAGGGGCTGCAGTAGGGTTACCATTCGTCCGGATTTCCCCGGATATGTCCTCTTTTTGAGGGCATGTCTGGGGCGTCCGGCAGGTTTTGCCTGCACGCACGTTTTGTCCGGATTTCTGGACAAACGTGAGTGTGGGAGGGCGTCCGTGCAGTTGCACGATCCATCGGCGCCGTGGGTCTCCCCTCCCCTTCCTTACCATCTTCCCTGGTGGTCTAGTGACGTCTTCGGGGCAGGAAAGAGCCCCCTCTTTCCTGCCCGGAGCGCTGCCTTGCCCATCCTCCTTCTCGGTCTCAGCTGGGGATTCAAAGTGTCCACCGAGAGTTGAAGTCTGGCGAGGCCGCTTCAAGTCTCGGCGGCCATTTTGAATCCTCAGCCGAGACCGAGAAGGATGTAGGCAAGGGCAGGCAGCGCTCCGTACAGGAAAGAGGGTGCTCTTTCCTGCCCCGAAGACATCACTAGACCACCAGGGAAGATGGTAAGGAAGGGGAGGGGAGCATGTGATGGGGGTGTGTGGGTGAGGGGACTATGTGACGGGGGAAGGGAAAGGGGGCGGAATGAGGATCAGAAAGGGGTGTGACTGGGCGTGGTGGGGCGGGCGGGGAGCGTGGCGTGTGTCCTCTTTTTCAGAGGACACAAAATGGTAACCCTAGGCTGCAGTCCATAGACCCTGTCCAAAGACTGTCACTCAAATGGCTGAGATGGGGAGTAATTTAAAAGGGGGAACAATCCCTGGATAAGTTGTAAATGAATGCTCATAGTGTCAGAGCTCATTACAGACTTGTTTCCATTCAACTGAAAGCCTGACCTACCCTCATTTCCTCCCCACCGCCCTCCAGCAATGAGAGTGAAATCAACAATCCAGCAGTAAGGGAACACGGCAAGTGTGTGTTCCTCATCCATGTGCTGCTGTTTATCCCCCTTTATCCTTTCGGTTTAAAAAGGAAGTGAATTTTTTCAATACAAATGAATCAGGAGCAGCAAAGTGCTGTATACTTTAGTATATAGTAGTTTTTGCAAGACAATAAACAATCAGGTCAATCATTAAACAGACTTTAACAAAAAAAAACAATTTCAAATCAGTTTCACAGATATAAGGACCACTAAAATTCTGCCTTTGAACAGTTCTGGAGCCTTCGCTTGCTCTACCAGAGCAAAGAAGTTCTGATCTTTTTCTAATCCCATAGTTTTCAGAGCAGGGCTGTGCCTTCCTTCCTAATTGGTGGGATAGGAAGATCCATCAGGACTAGTGTAAATGCCCACCCCAGGGAAGGCCTCTTGTCTTTCGTTTTGACTCTCAGCCAGTGCACCTCAACGCAAGGGGAGCAGGGTTTGGCAGAGCCCCTGGCCGTCCCCCTACCATCTATGTGTAACCCGGGTCTCACCGACCAGCTCAGTTCTCCAACTGACCCGGGTCACAGCAAACAGAAAAACTCCATCTATACCTTGGTTTCCTCTTCTACACACCAGGGGCGTAGCCAGACTTCGGCGGGAGGGGGGTCCAGAGCCCGAGGTGAGGGGGCACATTTTAGCCCCCCCCCCCCCCAGTGCCGCCAACCCCCCCCCCACACACACACCATTGCCGACCCTGCCGTCGCCGCCAACTTTGACGACCCCTGCCGACAACCCTCTCGACCCCCCCTCCCGCCACCAACCCTCCCCCGCTGTCGCCTACCTTTGCTAGCGGGGGACCCCAATCCCCGCCAGCCGAGGAGGTCCTCTTCATCCCGCGAAGGCTTCATTCTGTTTCTGACGTCAGGACATCGGACTCACAGAAACAGAACGAAGCCTGGCTGATCTGCAAGGCTTCGTTCTGTTTCTGTGAGTCTGACGTCCTGCACAGGACGTCAGAAACAGAACGAAGCCTTCGCAGGATGAAGAAGACCTCCTCGGCTGGCGGGGATTGGGGTACCCCACCAGCAAAGGTAGGGGGAGGGTTGGCGGCGGGAGGGGTTGAGAGAGTCGTCCGCAGGGGGGTCCAGGGCCTTATATACGGTCAGCACTTGGATTAAGAGGTTTTCTGTCCATCCAAGACTATTGGTTACTTACAGTCTTATCTACTAGTTAAACAGTTTCTTGCAGCAGTCCTAAAGTATGTACATATCTACAACTTCCTCAGTCCATCCCTTTGGTCTGTATAATCCAAGGCTGTGATGGTAGCATTGGTTGTCACTAGTGCTTTTTTGTAGGAAAAAAGGTACCGGTACTCATTATGGGTGGGGTCATCATCTATGGCTCAGCCCCTATGATAGCCACACCCACAGTAGCCACACCCCTTATATCAGCCGTGGCGCATATAAGCAGTATCATTGAAAATACTATACCGGTATAGGAGAAAAAAATAACTTGTGATTTTTTTTTCATTATAAATAATTTCTATAAGCTGTTACAGCTCTAGTATACCCAGTGCAAAATAAGACAGCACATAAAAATTCTCAAATTGGACATCTTCCAAACACTAAAATGAAAATAAAATGATTTTTTCCTACCTTTGTTGTCTGGTGACTTTGTTTTTCTAATCATGTTGGTCCCAGTCTCTGATTCTGTTGCTCTCTATCTGTTCCCTTAACTCCGTTTCCAGGGCTTCCTTTCCATTTATTTCTTTAGTTTCCTCCTTTCTTCTTCATTTCTTGCTCTACATCGATAGGTAAAAGCTGGGTCCTCTGCGGACTTGACTGGAGGTGGTATAGAGTGGATCCAGCTTTTGCCTATTTTATTCATCCATGTGCAGTTTTTCTCCTCTTTTCCCTTTCCCTCATCTTGTCAGTATGCATCTCCTTCCTCTTTTCATCCACGTCCAGCATTTTTCCTTTCTCCCTCCATCTATGTTCAGCATTTCTCCTTTCTTCCCTAAATCCATGTGCATCTCCTCCTCTGTCTTCTCCCTCCTCCATCCATGTCCAGCATTTCTCCTCTCCCCCTCCACTCCATCCATGTTCATCTACTTCCTCTGTCTTCCCTCCCCTCTATCCATGTCCAGTATTTCTCCTCTCTCCCCTCTCCTCCAACCATGTGCATCTCCTTCCTCTGTCTTCCTTCCTTTCAACATTTCTCCTCTCTTCCCTGTCCTCCACTTCATCCATGTCCAGCATTTTTCCTCTCTTCCCTCCATCCATGTGCATCTCCTTCCTGTCTTCCCTCGACTCCATCCATAGACAGCATTTCTCCTCTCTCCCCTCCATCCATGTGCATATCCTTCCTGTCTTCCCTCTGCTCCATCCATGTCCAGCATTTCTCTTGCCCTTCCCTCCATCCATTCGTGTTCACCAACTTTGCTCTTGTAGCATGAGTTTAATTGTCAGAATTATTGATTTTGCTGGATCAGATACAAATGTGTGTCTTTGCAAATATGTGTGTGCGTGTGTATATATATATATGTATGTATATATATAATATATATATATATGTATGTATATATATATATAATATATATATATATATGTACACATCTGCAAAGACTTTACTTTCACCTTTACCCTTCCCCCTACCACACCTCTCTACACCCTTCCCCCTGGAAACTAGTGAAACAAAAGTTAGCTGGGTGGATACCTAAGTCCATCAACACATCTCCAAAGAACAAAACTCTGAAGATGGACAGCAATCACAGAGACTGGAGCTAACCAAAGACAGTGAAACTCCACCTATTCTCAGACAATGACTCAGGCTGAAAAGCCCATCTAGATATCTAATCTGACAAAAGAAGCCCACCTACTCTTAGACAAAGACTTTTGTAATCATGTCAGATGCCTTCTGGATGTATATCACAGCAGATGTCCAGACAGAAAGTCTTATGATGTCATTAAAACATGTGACCAGTTACCGTGCTGCATCTGAAAACTAGATGAAACTAATTTTCAGCTATCCCTGAATTTTCATTGGATTGAGTACACCCCACCTGACTTCTGCCTATGGTCCAACAAGAGATTATAAAAAGCCTGGAACATGCTCAGTTCGCTCTCTTGTTCTCTGGCTCTTCGCTATGCCTCCTGCCTCTCTGCTGGACTTCACACACATCTAAAATAAGACTTTGTCCAGGCTCCAGCAACAACTCTGCAACAAAAAGACTTCTTTTCCAGTGAGGATCTCCTTCATCACTCCAACCAGCAGCCTCCATCAAAGTGAGTTACCATTATCCAGCTTAGTTTATAATTCAGATTTGCTATCTTGAAAGCATATTTCCCCTTGTGAAAGATTCCTAAAAACTGCCTCTCTCTTGTAACATTATTACATTACCTGTATTGTAAATAATGTTCTGAGCACAGTTGAAGGGAGCTCAGGTACAGGGGATTACATATGCAAGACGAGTAGAGTGACTTTTAACCTCCAAGCTGCAGCATCTTCTGAGCTACCAAAAGACAGGCCTTTGACCCAGAGGAGCCAGGAATGGGCATCAGCTTCAGAGCCTACAAAGCTGTTGGACAGTTCAAGGGAGCTCAGGTACAGGGACCCTGATGTCTGCCACTGCTAGTGAGAAGCAGTAAGAGGATGAGGAGAAGAATTGCTACTAAACGCAGCGGGCTTTGATCCTGGCGGCCACTGCAACTCCTTGTGACCTTGGGCAAGTCACTTAACCCTCCATTGCCCCAGGTGCAAAAACAGATTGTGAGCCCTGTAAGGACAGAGAAAGTACCTGCATATAATGTATACGGTGCTGTGTACATCTAGTAGCACTATAGAAATGATTAGTAGTAGTAATAGTAACTAAGGTAAAAGCCTCCAGACATCTCTCTAGGGAGGAACCAGATTTACACTAGGAGCTGTAATTAAGAAAGGAGAATTATGAAGAAACAACTAAGGACTGTAACTAAGCCTAGAGAATTAGAAAGGAGAACTCGGAGTTGTGTAACCATTGTTATTTCTATTCCCTTAACTTTATTGGCTTATACAAGTGATGTAAATAGTTGCTTGAAGCTTGTCTCACATACCCAATCTCCAAGTTTAAAGTAAACCCTCCACAGTCTGAAGCATGCCTTACAATGTGGACTGACTGATTTATTGACAGGGAAATGTGCTGTAAGTGTGGATTACAGTGCCAACCGGCTTCCTGGTTCTGGTCCGGACTCCAAACCAGTCCAAAAATATATTTTACGTAGCCCACCTGATACTCACCAGGAACTAAGGGTTGTACACACATAAAGGAACCTGGACTTCGTGGTGCTGGTATAGGACTACAGGTCATCCCAGATGAAATCACTCACACCCTGGATCTCCTCCTCCAGCGCCATAACATTTTCCTCCAGACATGCACGATGTTCACCAAATGATTGCAGCTTCTTATTGAGATTTGCCACATCATTTTTCAGTCAAAATATCCACCAAAAAGTAAGGGAAAAAGCAAACACTGTGGATTTGATACATTTTACATAATTGTTTTTTTAATAGTTCTAGATGATTTTCTCACCGTTGATGCCTACTCAAAATACCCCTTCCGATTGTTTTAATACATCGTTTTTCAGGTCAGTTATATTTTGTACGATACTTTGGATGATCAGTTTAATTTTGCTCAGCTTTGACATGACAGGATCCAGTAGTTCAGTCATTTCATAGGGTGGTGGGGCGGGGGGAGGAGGATCGCCATCTTAATGGGAATCAGCAAATCTTGTTTAGGTCGTTTATTACCCCTGACAGGAGGGAAGACAGCATCTATCATCTCATTGATTCCTGACATAAAATTGCTTTGAAGAATTGCTATTCCAGGTGTACAGCACGACTGGGGAGAGTAAATTAGGCAGGCAAATAACAGGAGCTCCGTTTCAGGCAGCCATGTTCCTCGAATGCCAGACCGGAAGTCCTCGTGAAGACACTTTTCTGTTGATGTCATTCTAAGATAGTGACAAGGGAGGCAGCCTTCGCTGTTATTGGACTATCTTTATGGAAACAGTTGCCTGATTGATTGCATCAGCTATCACATTTTTCTTGATTTAAGACGCATCGTGAGGCATACCAAATTTATCAGGCTTTTAATGCAGCATAATGAAGAGTTTATGTTATGATATCAGACATTTTATATTGGGTGGAGTAATTTTACTGATTGAGTTGGTACATGGAGTATGCTATCCTGCTTATAATCGAAAGAGAAAAACGCCTATATTGTGACCCAAATCGGGAGATGGGCGTCTTTCTCCCGTGGGCGCCCAAATCGGTATAATCGAAAGCCAATTTTGGGCATTTCCAACTGCAATCTGTCGCGGAAACAAGTAAAGTTGACAGGGGCGTGTTGGAAGCGTGGTGAAGGCGGAACTGGGGCGTGGTTACCGGCCGAGGAGAGATGGGCGTCTTTAGCTGATAATCGAAAAAAAGGCGTTTGTACCGCGATTTTGGGTCACTTTTTTTGGACCCTTTTTTTTCCACAAACAAGTCCCAAAAAAGTGCCCCAACTGCCCAGATGACCACTGGAGGGAATCAGGGATGACCTCCCCGGACTCCCTCAGTGGTCACTAACCCCCTCCCACCAAAAAAACCCCACTTTAAAAACTTTTTTTCTAGCCTCTATGCCAGCCTCAAATGCCGTACCCACCTCCATGACAGCAGAATGTGTTCTATCCTGTGACAGCCTTTCCCTGGTTCTGATGTGGCTCTTGGGTGAGTGTGACACCTTTTCTCTTATGCGCACTGCAGAGTCACATCAGCAATGCATTGTGGTGGGTGTAGGGTATGGGACTCCGTGATTCCACTAGCTTGTGGCAAATGCTCACAATGTTGGTAGTTGGTAGGCTGTACTCCCATGGTGCTTTTCCCCCTGCTTACTGGGTCAGAGTGTGCCCTGTTTTGTTTCCGGTAGTCCATGAGGTAGTGGCCATTTTTGTAAGCCAGTTTTAGATCCCTTTCATGTGTTAGCCACGTTACAGAACTTAGTTCTTACCTTGAATGTGGCTGAAAGAAGGCATTGTACACCATTCTGCCAGCTCTGACCTACTGCTCATCTCAGTACCAAGGAGACTCGTTGCCAGTGTGGCACAACCTCTGATCTGCAGTTAACTGTGAGTAAGTGTGCTTATTCCAATAAAGGACATTTTCAGAGAGATTAGTCTTCAGGTGTCAACTGGTGTGCCAATGTTATATAGCAGCAACAAGTCCTAGAGGCCTGCGTGTATGCAGGTCCCTGGAGCACTTTTAGTGGGTACCGCAGTGCACTTCAGCCAGGTGGACCCAGGCCCATCCCCCCCCCACCTGTAACACTTGTGCTGGTAAATGGGAGGCCTCCAAAACCCACTGTACCCACATGTAGGTGCCCCCTTCACCCCTAAGAGCTATGGTAGTGTTGTACATTTGTGGGTAGTGGGTTTCGGGGGAGGGGGTTGGGTGCTCAGCACCCGTGGTAAGGGAGCTATGCATGTGGGAGCTGTTTCTGAAGTCCACCGCACTGACCTCTAGGGTGCCCAGTTGGTGTCCTGGCATATCGGGGGGGCCAGTGTACTACGAATCCTGGCCCCTTCCATGACCAAATGGCTCGGATTAGGACATTTTTGAGCTGGGCGTTTTTAGTTTCCATTATTGCTAAAAGAAACAAATGCCCAGCTCAAAAACGTCCATTTTTTCGAAAATGCGGTCTGTCCCGCCTCTTCACGTACCCGTTTTCAGACATAGATGCCCATGGAGATAGGCGTTCGCGTTCGATTATGCCCCTGCACGTGTGTTTGTGTGTTTTAATGTTGCTTGTACGTTTATGTGTGTTTTTACTGTACCTTGCCTAGGTAATAAGTGGGTTAAAAATGAATAAATAAATAAATAAATTATGACAGGTTTTCTATATAGGACTGAAATGTTTGTTTGTTTGTTTGTTTTTGTAGGGTTTGGTTGCTGGAGCTCTGTTTCGGTTATGTAAAGTTAATCACAGATGGCATTTTTTTCTTCTGAGGTGGTAACCCTGTGTGAACAGTTGGTTGTAGAGGGACAGGGCGGAGGAAAGGTGCAAAAGTGGGTTTGGCAATGGACTTTGGGTGGGGTATGAGAACGGGGCAAGGTGTTCGGTTTTTCTTTGTCAAAATGTTGGCAACCTTGGACTATGGTGAGATTAAATCTTGTTCTAATTAGTGACTAGTCACCTATGCGAAAACGATAGCTGAGCTAATACTCGCTGGAAACTGACCTGGCATCTTTATAAACTCAAGGGGACTAAAACCTCCTATTATTGAGTTCCTGACACCTATATTGGGCCTTCTAGTCCCCCAGTGGGCTGTGAATGCTGCCGCCTCAGTCTGGTGTTCCAGCTGCACCTCTGGGCATTCCAAGCCTCATTCTGGTGCACAGTCACTTCAGAATCCAGGACAACCCCTTTTCTCAATACTTGATTCACATTCGATTTTCATTCCTCATGGTTTCATAATCATCACCTCAGCCGCCTATAAACGTTTGGAATTCCTTTCCTTTCTTAATTTAGATTGTAAACCGCTTTGAGCATCCCCTCGTACAGGCAGTATATCAAGTAGTCTGCAAACAATAACCAATCCAGCCAATATCCAAAGCGATTTAAGTGGGCAGGACATCAGATAGGCCTAGGGTCCTACCTAGATGGTGGGGGGGGGGGGGGGGGAGTTCTTGGGGGGTAGGGGGCTTTGATCATGGCAGTTGGCTGGAGGGAAGGATGGGGCTTTGTCAGAGGGGCCGGAAGGGGGGATCAGAAGATTTTTAATGCTAAAAAAAGTTATGCTGTGGTATGCAGGCCCTGGCTGAATATTGGCCATGACCCACATAAGCCCCAGCGGCCAACATCTCTTCCCCTTCTGTTCTCCCTCCCCCCCCCCCCAGGTAAGGGTTTGGCATCCATCCCTCTCTCCTCATTCTGTGAAGATCTGGCATCTCTTTCCCCACCCCTCAGCTATAGCATCTCTCTCTCTTATAGCACTCCCTTGTGCAGGTTTTCCTAAGGCTTTTGCGCTCTCTTTCTGTCTCTCTGTTTCGCTCTGGTACTTGGTGAGTCTTCATTCAGCAGAGCAGCTGTGCCCGTGTGGATTCTGAGCTGCCTTCCTGTTGCACCTTTGCTTTATTTTGTGTGGGTACCAGAGCTGTCAAGTTACCCATTCCAGGAGAGAGACTTTTTGACCAGTCCTGGATTCCTGCCTACCTCATCCTGGTGTATTATGGGACCTGCAGCACTGATTTCAACGGATAAAATCATGGACTACAAATGCTACACTGCTTTGGGATATAAGTTTAAAACCAGAACCGGCCAAAAGGTCTTCATCCTAGGTTGGGTATCTTGGCAGCTCTGGGTTACTGGCCTGCTCTGGCTCTGACCTGGTCTCCAAAGTGACATGTTAACTAGCAAACATACTGTGAGGGGAGGGGGTTATGATGTTTATCCAATGACAAACTTATTTCTAGGCCCCAGGTCCTTTTCTATAGAAATGTCATTGCCTGATTAATGCTTTCAGCCTATCACAGGCTGCTGCTATGGCCTTACACCCAAGCCCTGCAAGTATGTCACTGCCCACCAAACTAAATTTCTCTCTGTCTTTGTCTTTGTGCAGATGTGAGTTTGAGACAGTTTAGAAATCAAAATTGCATTTGCAGGGAAAGATTTTCCACCCAGTGACATTTCATGGGTCTCTCCTGTGCAGGTGCCAGTCAGAGACAGTGTAAACCACAGCAACCATTGCAAAAGACTTCTGACCCAATAATATTTCTCCGTGCAGCTCTGAAGCTCAGCAAAGTCCTTTGAAGCTCAGCTGCAAGGATATCCTATCCCTGATGGCTGTCAATGAACACAGAACTGGATTTGTGTTCATGGTCTGTCTTGGCTTTCTCTAGGTTCCACAACCTAAAAGAACTATCTTTCCCCTTAAATTGCACTAATCCGATGGGCCCAAAGGCTGGGTCCTCATTCCCTTAGCTATAAAACTACTAGGACAATGGACTAGCTTGTACTGCCCCACTTCATGTGTTTTCAGAAACTATGAAGTCCCAACCCCAGTGGTGACTTGCCAACCAAAAACTCTACACCCTGATTAATAGAAATATAGCCCTCTTCTGCTAGTCAGATGGCATGATGTTCTCTTGTGATCTTAAGTGTATTGATCTTCTACCTTGCCTTTACGAAAAGGCTGACAGGATATTATTTACTTGACACTTCTCAACATGGCTGCCTTATCCTGTCATGTCCTTCTGGAAATGCACCATGCCCCTGATCATCTGACTCTACAAGCCAGTGGGAGCACAGATGGAGGATTGAAATATGAAAAAGCAGAAGAGGATAGAGATTCCAAATCTACCCAGGTTTTTAGAGCTCATTTAGAGGTGAAGCAGAAGCGGCACTACCCACTTACACCTTCTACTCCCTGCAGAGATCTCATGGTGAATATTCCTGCTAGGCTGGGTAACAGGAGATAGCAACCCCACTGTTTGAAATGCCTCACTGGCTGCCAATCAAGGCAACACTATTCTTCAAAATTAGCACCCTCACTTATAAAATATTGTTCAGAATGTTTCCTGAACACATACTAGATCCGATCAAATTATCCCCAAGAAATGCACACCCAGAAACCTGTCTTGCTCCGCCAAAGGTTGAGCAGCTTCCGGGTGTGAGCTCTTGGATCCAGCCGGAGACGGCAGAGTAAACCCCTCCTTCTCCAGAGGACAGCCGACCCACCCCCACTCTTCGCCTGGGAAGGCCGCCATTCCCTGGAAGTTGAGCCTCCAGGTGCGGGCAGCCTACAGGGCTTCGGGAACAGGGGGCGGACAGGGTTTCTGGAAGAAGCAGACAGAACAAGGGGAATCCGTAGCAGGCAGTGGTCGAGACAGGCAGCGGTCAAGGAGAATCAGTAGCAGGCAGTGGTCGAGACAGGCCGCGGTCAAGGAGAGTCAGTAGCAGGCCGTGGTCGAGACAGGCAGCGGTCAAGGAGTCAGTAGCAGGCAGTGGTCGAGACAGGCAGCGGTCAAGGAGAGTCAGTAGCAGGCCATGGTCGAGACAGGCAGCGGTCAAGGAGAGTCAGTAGCAGGCCGTGGTCGAGACAGGCAGTGGTCAAGGAGTCAGTAGCAGGCAGTGGTCGAGACAGGTAGCGGTCAAGGAGAGTCAGTAGCAGGCAGGGGTCTCGGCAGGCAAAGTCCGATAGCAAGGTACAGAGTTCCATGCAACGATGCGGAGCTCTCAGGAACGAGAAGCCGAAGCACTGGCCAAGAGGAGTGGTGCTCCTTAAGTAGGCCTTCCCATTAGCGTGGGGCCCCAGCTGGTGTTTCCTGCGGTGGAGCCTTTACGTAACCAATCCAAGGTGACGCCAGTCACCGCTTCCCCTGCTTGGCCCCGCAACCGGAAGAGACGCCGGCTATCCACCGCCGGCGCCATGTTGCAGGGGTTCCATAGCGGAACTGGAAAGCCGGCCATCGGCGGGAACAACCAGCGATCCTCTGCCGTCGGACTAAGGTAATGGCCGCCTCTCCCTTCTGGCTGGCGATGGCCGGCCACCGGAGGACCCGCAGCGAAGGCCGGCCATCCCTGGCGGCCCCGGGTCCACCGGCGCCAGCGGCGAGCAGGCTCGCGTTGGTCCCGGTGGAAGACGGGACAAAACCAGATGCTACCTACTTCTTCACCTACCCAACTGCAGAAACATAATCTACAAAACCACCTACACGGCAGTATTTAGCAATCGGGGCTCTAAATGGTGGAACTCCATACCCAAGGCAACAAGAGGCATCACAAATTATCTTCAGTTCTGAAAAGAGCTGAAGACCTACCTTTTCAAAACATTCTATAACTAAAACACCACTTTCTAACTGTAAAACATTACTGTAACTTCACCCAAATGCAATTTGTAAGTCACCAAAAAACTGTAAGCCACGTTCTAATTACTGTAACTTCGCCTAATTGTAAATTGTAAGCCACTTTGAACCAAAACTTTTTTGGAAAATAGTGGGATACCAGAATGCGTAAATAAATAAACAGCTTGAAGCGAGACTTCCTGTAACCCAGTAGGGGTTGCAAAATTGCTTTGCTGTTGAGCGCTTGCCATTGCTGTTTGCTACTTAGTGATGCTGTCAGGTCCCTGTGATCTGTGACTGGAACACTGTTTGCTGTAGCTTACATGTAGATAAAGGCCTTATGCGGTGAAGGGAAAAGCACTAGACTGTAGAGGACATTTGGACCGTAAATAATCTTTTATCTAAACATGAAAGGAAAGTGGTTTGTTTTGGGCTCCCATGATATCTATCACCACCTTAAAATATAGTTATTTATCTGTGCCTCACCTCATACCTGTGGATTACAGCTATATTCAAAATTTCCATGATTAATCCTTGAATTGCTGCTGCCATCACCATAGCCCATGGGCAGAAGGGGAATCCCTTTGCATATTCCACTTAAATGCTATGGGGCCGATATTCAGACCATGGGAGCTGTGGTCAGCTCTGAGCCTGGATTTTCAATGCCAGTGACCGGCATTGAATAATTTGGTTTGTTTTTGGTCAGTTTAACGGTAACCAGCAAAGCCAGACTTAGCCGGTTATCTTTAAACTGGCTTTAAAATCAGCAGATAGCCAGTAATATCTGCTAGCCGCTAACAGGGGATCTTCAGTGGGGGATTGCCAGTTTTCCTCCGCTGAATATCAGCGGATAGCCAGTTAAATGCTATTTAACCAGTCAGCAGCCGTTCTGGCCAGTTAAATAGCGCTGAATATTGGGGGGGGGGGGCATGTATGTTTCATTATTGTATTATTTTTTGTATTATATTCCTGTAGTTGGAATGGGGAGGACTTCTATGGTCTATGTCTTGAAAATAGCAAAGAAAGATCTGGATCTAACATACATATTTTATACCAGTTGAAACTATTATAAACAATAAAATTACGGAACACAGGATTAACCAAGGTTTCATGGGACAGAGTCAGCTTGGGTTCAGCTGTGGAAAGTCTTGCCTCAACCAATTTGCTGCATTTCTTTGAAGGTGTGAATAAACATGTGGATAAAGGTGAGCCAGTTGATGTAGTGTGTAGATTTTCAGAAAGCTTTTGACAAAGTTTCTCATGAGAGACTCTTGAGAAATTTAAACAGTCATGGGATAGGAAGCAATGTTCTAGTGTGGATTAAGAACTGGTTATTGGACAGAAAACAGAGGGTAGGGTTAAATGGCCATTTCTCTCAGTAGAGGAGGGTGAATAGTGGAGTGCCACAAGGATCAGCACTGGGGACTGGTGTTCTTTAACATTTTTATAAATGATCTGGAAATTGGTATGACGAGTGAGGTGATTAAATTTGCAGATGACACAAAACTACTCAAGGGTCTTAAAACACACGTGGACTGTGAAAAATTGCAGGGAGATCTTAGGAAATTGAAAGACTGGGCATCCAAATTGCAGATTAATTTTAATGTAGATAAATGCAAAGTGGTGTAGTTACTTGATTCTAGGGTCTACCTTGGAGATCAGCACCCAAGAAAAAGATCTAGGTGTTGTTGTAGATAACACACTGAAATCTTCTGCCCAGTGTCTGGCAGTGGCCAAAAAAGCAAACAGGATGCTAAGAATTAATAGGTAAGACCGAAAGTACTATAATGCCTCTTTATCACTCCATGGTGCAACCTCACCTTGAGAGCTTTTAAATCAGAGAATAGTAAAGTTTCTGGAATCCAATGGATTGTAGGACCAGGCAACATGGTTTCAATAGAGGTAGGCCTTGTCAGACAAATCTGATTAATTACTTTGACAGGTGACCAGAGAGTTGGATCTAGAGAGAGTGCTAGATGTGGTGTATTTAGATTTTAGCAAAGCCGTTGACACAGTTCCACATTGACGACTAACAAACCGCGCTCCCTTGGTGACTGACTGGGTTAGGAACTGGTTAAGTGGAAGGCAACAAAGGATAGTGGTAAATGGAACTCACTCTGAGGAAAGGGATGTTAGCAGTGGTGTGCCACAAGGTTCTGTTCTTGGACTGGATTTTTTCAACATTTTTGTAACATAGTAACATAGTAGATGACGGCAGAAAAAGACCTGCACGGTCCATCCAGTCTGCCCAACAAGACAACTCATGTGTGCTACTTTTTGTGTATACCCTACTTTGATTTGTACCTATGCTCTTCAGGGCACAGACCATATAAGTCTGCCCAGCACTATCCCCACCTCCCAACCACCAGCCCCGCCTCCCAACCACCGGCTCTGGCACAGACCGTATAAGTCTGCCCAGCACTATCCCCGCCTCCCACCACCGGCTCTGGCACAGACCGTATAAGTCTGCCCAGCACTATCCCTGCCTCCCAAACTCCAGTCCCGCCTCCCACCACTGGCTCTGGCACAGACCGTATAAGTCTGCCCCGCACTATCCCCGCCTCCCAACCTCCAGCCCCGCCTCCACTACCGGCTCTGCTATTCAATTTCGGTTAAGCTCCTGAGATCCATTTCTTCTGAACAGGATTCCTTATGTTTATCCCACGCATGTTTGAATTCCGTTACCGTTTTCATCTCTACCACCTCCCGCGGGAGGGCATTCCAAGCATTCACCACTCTCTCCTTGAAGAAATATTTCCTGACATTTTTCTTGAGTCTGCCCTCCTTCAATCTCATTTCATGTCCTCTCGTTCTACTGCCTTCGTATCTCCGGAAAAGGTTCGTTTGCGGATTAATACCTTTCAAATATTTGAACGTCTGTATCATATCACCCCTGTTTCTCCTTTCCTCCAGGGTATACATGTTCAGGTCAGCAAGTCTCTCCTCATACGTCTTGTAACGCAAATCCCATACCATTCTCGTAGCTTTTCTTTGCACCGCTTCGATTCTTTTTACATCCTTAGCAAGATACGGCCTCCAAAACTGAACACAATACTCCAGATGGGGCCTCACCAACGAGTTATACAGGGGCATCAACACTCCCTTTCTTCTGCTGGTCACACCTCTCTCTATACAGCCCAACAACCTTCTAGATACAGCCACCGCCTTGTCACACTGTTTCGTCGCCTTCAAATCCTCAGATACTATCACCCCAAGATCCCTCTCCCCGTCCGTACCTATCAGACTCTCGCCACCTAACACATACGTCTCCCGTGGATTTCTATTCCCTAAGTGCATCACTTTGCATTTCTTGGCATTGAATTTTAATTGCCAGACCTTAGACCATTCTTCTAGCTTCTTCAGATCCTTTTTCATGTTTTCCACTCCCTCTGGGGTATCCACTCTGTTACAGATCTTAGTATCATCCGCAAATAGGCAAACTTTACCTTCTAACCCTTCGGCAAGGTCACTCACAAATATATTGAACAGAATCGGCCCCAGCACCGATCCTTGAGGCACTCCACTACTCACCTTTCCCTCCTCCGAGCTAACTCCATTCACCACCACCCTCTGGCGTCTGTCTGTCAACCAGTTCCTAATCCAGTTCACCACTTCGGGTCCTATCTTCAGCCCATCCAGTTTATTCAAAAGCTTCTGTGAGGAACCGTGTCAAAAGCTTTGCTGAAATCTAAGTAGATTACGTCCATAGCTCGTCCCTGATTCAATTCTCCTGTCACCCAATCAAAAAACTCAATGAGATTCGTTTGGCACGATTTCCCCTTGGTAAAACCATGTTGTCTGGGATCTTGCAATTTATTGGCTTCCAGGAAATTCACTATCCTTTCCTTCAGCATCGCTTCCATTACTTTTCCAATAACCGAAGTGAGGCTTACCGGCCTGTAGTTTCCAGCTACTTCCCTATCACCACTTTTGTGAAGAGGTTCCACCTCTGCCATTCTCCAATCCCTCGGAACCTCTCCCGTCTCCAAGGATTTATTAAACAAATCTTTAAGAGGACCCGCCAGAACCTCTCTGAGCTCCCTTAATATCCTGGGATGGATCCCGTCCGGTCCCATGGCTTTGTCCACTTTTAGCTTTCCAAGTTGTTCATACACACTCTCTTCTGTAAATGATGCTGTATCCACTCCATTTTCATTTGTACTTTTTCCAGTCCATCGCGGTCCTGCTCCAGGATTTTCTTCTATGAAAACAGAACAAAAGTATCTATTTAGCAAATTTGCTTTTTCTTCATCACTATCTACATAGCGGTTCGCAGTATCTTTTAGTCTCACAATTCCTTTTTTAGTCATTCTCCTTTCACTAATATACCTGAAGAAATTTTTGTCACCCCTCCTTACATTTCTAGCCATTTGTTCTTCCGCTTGCGCTTTTGCCAGACGTATCTCTCTCTTGGCTTCTTTCAGTTTCCTCCGGTATTCCTTCCCGTGTTCCTGTTCTTGAGTTTTTGTGTATTTCTGGAACGCCAACTCTTTAGCCTTTATTTTCTCAGCCACTTGCTTGGAGAACCATATCGGTTTCCTTTTTCTCTTGTTTTTATTTACTTTCCTTACATAAAGGTTTGTAGCCCTATTTATAGCTTCTTTCAGCCTGGACCACTGTCCTTCCACTTCTTGTACTTCCTCCCAGCCCATCAGCTCCTTCCTCAGGTATTCCCCCATTTTAGTAAAGTCAGCATGCTTGAAATCCAGGACTTTGAGGTTTGAGTGGCTGCCCTCCACTACAGCAGTCATATCAAACCAAACCGTTTGATGGTCACTGCCGCCCAGGTGGGGCACCCACTCGGACATTTGACACGCTATCCCCATTTTTGAGCACCAGATCCAGCATCGATCCTTCCCTCGTGGGTTCCGTCACCATTTGTCTGAGCAAAACACTTTGGAAAGCATCCACGATCTGTCTACTTCTCTCCGATTCCGCCGACGGAACCTTCCATTCTACATCCGGCAGATTGAAATCTCCCAGCAACAGCACCTCCCTCTTCTTTCCTAACTTTTGAATATCCGCGATCAGATCCATATCTAGTTCCTCCAGTTGTGTTGGGGGTCTGTAGACAACACCCACGTGGACTGAGGTTCTATCATCTCTTTTTAAGGTGATCCATATCGCTTCTTCTTTTCCCCAGGTCCCTGTCATTTCAGTCGCCGTGATATCATTTCTCACATACAGAGCTACTCCTCCACCTTTATGACCACCTCTATCCTTCCTAAATAGATTATAGCCTGGTATGTTTGCATCCCATTCATGGGAACCATTTAGCCACGTCTCTGTGATTGCAACAATGTCTAAGTCTGCCTCCACCATCAGGGCTTGAAGGTCATGAACTTTATTGCTTAGACTGTGAGCATTTGTGGTCATCTCATTCCATCTACATTTCCTGGTTTGTGTTTTAACATTAGTGATTTGGGGGTGTCTTAACCCTTTGGGTACCTTCCTATCTTTTTGTTCCACCTTCATTCCTTTTTCTTCTGCATCCGTTCTATTTTCAGGAATATCACAGTGCTGTAATGGCGCAAAAGAATTCTGTAGGGGCAACACTTGTGAGGGCGGATGCTTGTGTGTCACATAACGAACTCTGCCTGAGCCTACTGTGAACCATCTATTTTTAGGTGGTTTTATCCTTTGAGGCAGTGGTGTGAAATTGGTTTGATTCTGAGCAGTATGATTTTGTGGAGTCTTTGAAGCTGCTTTAAGTGCATCTAATTCCTCCTTTAGTTTACTAAGCTCCTTTTTTAAACTAGCGAGCTGATGACATATAGGACAGGCTTTTAGTGTCCAGATGATTGGCCTTGAAACTAAAGCACCACAATTATTACAGAGAATAAGAGTCATGCTGATTTATTTGGTATGAATAGGTATGCTATGATGGGGTTAAGAGTATGCAAGATTTACTTTACTCTTAAGCCACACAGGCAGAGAGATTTGTATTTGGATGGAGTTAATTTGTGATAAGTAGTGTATTTAGGAAATCTATTTAGGAAGTGGAAGTCTTGGGGTGGGTGGGATGTAAGCGATATTGCTGAAGGGCTGTCTAGTAAGGGTTGTCTCTTTGCAGATGATACCAAAATCTACAATAAGATAGACAACCCTGATGGTGTGGATAACATGAGGATCTAGTGAAGCTTGAAGAATGATCTAGAATTTGACAGTTTAGATTTAATGCTAAAGTATGCAGGGTCATGCATTTGGGCTGCAAAACCTCAAGGGAATGGTACAGTTTAGGAGGTGGAGAACTTGTGTGTATGAAAGAGGAGCGGGACTTGACTGTGATCATATGTGATGATCTTAAGGTGGCCAAACAGGTAGAAAAGTCGATGGTGAAAGCTTGAATGCTTGGGTGCATAGGGAGAGGAATGGCCAGTAGGAAAAAGGAGGTGATGATGCCCCTGTATAAGACTCTGGTGAGACCTCATTTAGAAAACTGTGAACAATTCTGGAGACCACACTTTTCTATTTTTATTTATTTATTTAACACATTTATACCCCACATTTTCCCACTTAGTTGCGGGCTCAATGTGGCTTACACAATACCGTAGAGGCAGGCTACTGTTCAGTAAATACAATTAAACAATGTAATAGTAATCATATAGGTAACATGAATATAAAGCAACAAAGATAAATAAAAGATCAATACGGTCCATGAGTTTTACTGTATCAAAGAAGTAGGAAATTAAGTTGAATGTGGGTGGTAGGCCTTTTTAAACAAGGTGGTTTTCAGTGATTTCCTGAAGCTTAGATTTTCTACCACGTGGCACTTTCCCGGTAGTAATCGGCAGTTTACGCTGGTACTAACTCTGGATTTTCAATGCTGGGCCATTTCCAGTGACCAGCACTGAATATCTGTGGGGGTTTTTGGCCAGCTCTAACTTAACCGGCAATGTGAACATTCAGCGCTGGTCGGTTAAGTTAATAGCAGGCAGACAAAGATGGGAGTGCTGTTTATGTGGTCCGATTTTCCCACTAAACTTAGCCTGCCAGCACTTGAATATTCATGGATAACCAACTGTATCGTGCGATATAGTCGGCTGGCCACTATGGGCCAAATCTATATATGGCGCCTAGAAAATCCACGTGAAAAACATTTCTGCCTAAGCATATTCTATAAGCGGCGCCTAGATTTAGGCGTGGTATATAGAACATGCTTAGAGGGGAATAATCGAATGGTGCTGGCGAAATAGACCGCCGGCGATCTATTTTGGCGGTGGCACAACAGCTGGCCGGAACCGTATTATCAAAAAGATGGCCGGCCATCTTTTTCTTTCGATAATACGGTTTAGACTGGCCAAATGCCTTGGATGTCGCTGGGTTTGAGATGGCCAAAGTTTTGTTTTTCAGCGATAATGGAAAAAAATGTCGGCCATCTCCAACCCGGCGACATCCAAGGCATTTGGTCGTGGGAGGAGCCAGCATTTGTAGTGCACTCACATGCCAGGACACCAACTGGGCACCCTAGGGGTCAGTGTGGTGGACTTCAGAAATAGCTCCCACATGCATAGCTCTCTTACTGTGGGTGCTGAGCCCCCCCCCCCAAACCCCCTACCCACAAATGTGCACCCACTAAAAGTGCTCCAGGCACCTGCACACACTCAGGCCTCTAGGACTTGTTGCTGCTGTATAACCTTGGCACAGCAGTTGATACCTGAAGACTAATGTCTTTGAAAAAGTGCTTTATTTGAATAAGCACGTTTACTCACACTTAACTGCAGATCAGAGGTTGTGCCCAGTGGTGTGCTGGAGCCGGCTCGCACCGGCTCGCAAGAGCCGGTTGTTAAATTTTCTTCCGGCTTGCGAGCCGGTTGTTGAAAATAGCGAGCCGGCTCTGGCTCTCCGCCCTCCCTCCGGATCCGCCTCACCACCCGCTTGTTTTTTTAATTCTTCGCTTCCAGCGCCGAGTTGCCGACTGTCCTGAGTCCTCCCTTGCCGATTTGCACTTTAAAAATGGCCACCGAGACTTCGGCTGAAGTCTCGACGGCCATTTTGAAGCGCGAATCGGCAAGGGAGGACTCAGGACAGTCAGCGACTCGGCGCTGGAAGCGAAGAATTTAAAAAACAAGCGGGCTGTGAGGGACCGGATCGGGAAGGAGGGAGGAGAAGAAGAATTCACAAAACAACTCGGGAGGGGGTGGCAGGGGGGAACAGAGAGCCGCTGCTGGGCATGGGTGGATGGAGGGGGTCGCTGGACATGGGTGCATGCAGGGCAGAGGAGGGTTGCTGGGTATGGGTGCATGCAGGGCAGGGGAGAGGAGGGTCACTGCTGGACATGGGTGCATGCAGGGCAGGGGAGAGGAGGGTACACTGCTGGACATGGGTGCATGCAGGGCAGGCAAAAGGAGGGTCACTGCTGGACATGGGTGCATGCAGGGCAGGGGAGAGGAGGGTCACTGCTGGACATGGGTGCATGCAGGGGAGAGAAGGGTCACTGCTGGACATCTGGGTGCATGCAGGGCAGGGCAGAGGAGGGTCGCTGGGTATGGGTGCATGTAGGGCAGGGGAGAGGAGGGTCACTGCTGGACATGGATGCATGCAGGGCAGGGGAGAGGAGGGTACACTGCTGGACATGGGTGCATGCCGGGGAGAGAAGGGTCACTGCTGGACATGGGTGCATGCAGGGCAGGGGAGAGGAGGGTACACTGCTGGACATGGGTGCATGCAGGGCAGGGGAGAGGAGGGGAGAGAGAAGAAATGCTGGACAGGGATGGAGGGGCGAGAAGAGTGAGGAAGGAGATGAGATGAGGGAAAAGGAAGAGAGGAGAAAAACTGCACATGGATGAAGAAAATAGGCAGAAGCTGAGGACCAGAAATGAAGAAGAAAGGAGGAAAGAAATAAATGGAAAGGAAGCCCTGGAAACGGAGTTAAGAGGACAGATAGCAGCAGAATCGGATACTGGGCCAGCATGATCAGAAAAACAGTCACCAGACAACAAAGGTAGAAAAAAAATCATTTTATTTTCATTATAGTGTTTGGAATATGTCCACTTTGAGAATCAGGTGCTGAACGTTAAAAGTTTATATTTATTTACTTATTTATGGCATTTTATCCCACATTAAACATGAATTAGATTGGAACCTGGGATCATTTAATTTTTTTTTTCCTGGAGAGAGTAATGCATTGCCCCCCTCCCCCGCTATAGCCAGCTCTGTAATTTTGGGGGGTGCAGAGGTGGACGGGGGGGGGGGGGGGCGGGGGGGGGCCCGGGGGGGGGCCCGCTGAGGTGGACCGGGGAGAGAGCCTGTTGTTAAAAATTTACCAGCACACCACTGGTTGTGCCCCACTGGCAAAGAGTCTCCCTGATACTGAGATTAGCAGTTGGTCCGAGCTGGCAGAATGCTGTACAATGTCCTTTTTCAGCAACATTCAAGGTAAGAACGTTTTCTAACGTGGGTAACACATGAAAGGGATCTAAAACTGGCTTACAAAATTGGCCACTACCTCATGGACTACCGGAAACAAAACAGGGCACACTCTGACCCAGTTAGCAGGGGGGAAAAGCACCATGGGAGTATAGCCCAGTACCCTACACCCACCACAATGCATTGCTGATGTGACTCTGCAGGACACCTAACAGAAAAGGTGTCACACTCACCCGAGAGCCACATCGCAACCACGAAAAGGCTGTCAGACGATACAACACATTCTGCTGTCATGGAGGTGGGTACGGGATTTGAGGCTGGCAAACAGGCTGTCAAAAAAGGTTTTCATTTTAACTTTTGTAGTATGGGAGGGGGTTGGTGACCACTGGGGGAGTAAGGGGAGGTCATCCCCCATTCCGTCCGGTGGTCATCTGGTCAGTTGGGGCACCTTTTTGAGACTTAGTCGTGAAAATAAAAGGACCAAGTAAACCCGGCCAAATACCGCTTAACGCCATTTTTTTTTCCATTATCGCCAAAAGCCGGCCATCTGGTAGCCACGCCCATGCCCGCCCATGTCTCGCCTTCGCTTCGCCGGCAACACGCCCCCTTGAACTTTCGCCAGCGAGGTGACGGGAAAGCGGCGATGCTGTTAAAAAGCCAGCTTTCGATTATACGCTTTTAGCCGCTTTTGTGAAATCGCCGGCGATCTCCCGATTTGTGTCAGAAGATCGCCGGCGAAAAGTTTCGATTATAAGCTGGATTGTAGTGCCTAAATTTACACTAGTGAAAACATGGCGTAAATCTCGGTGCATAGATTTAATCACAGAGGAGGAGATTCTGCATATGGTGCCTAAAAAAAAATCAGTGCCAACTAAGCATATTCTATAATCGGTGCCTAGATTTAGGTGCCGATTATAGGATATGCTTAGTTCATATTTCAGCGCATAAATCTATGCGAATCCATTTACACCAGTGAAAACTTGGTGTAAATCCCTGTGCATGGATTTAGCCACACTAGGCCATATTTTATAACTAGGCGTGTTAATTTTGGAATGCCCATGAAACACCCATTCCCCGCCCATAATCACGCCCCTTTTGCCTGCATGCGTTAGAAGTTCGGCGCACATTGTTACAGAATGCGCTTAGCAAGTTGTGCACCTAAATTCTAATCAGTGCCAATCAGTGCTCATTATTGCTTGTTAAGTGCTGTTATCAGTGCTCATTAAGACATAAGACAAGCATTGCCACACTGGGACAGACCAAAGGTCCATCTAGCCCAGCACCCTGTCTCCAACAGTAGCCAATCCAGGTCACAATCACCCGACAAGATCTACAGAGCAAAGCATTTTGTACTGCTTGTCCCAGGAATAGTGGATTTTTTCCTACATCCATTTAATAACGTTCTATGGCCTTTTCCTTCAGGAAGCCGTCCAAACCTTTCTTAAACTCTGCTAAGCTAACCACCTTAACCACATTCTCTGGCAACGAATTCCAGATGTTAAATTACATGCATTGTTATATAATCCGTGCTGATTTCGGTGCCAGTCTTTAGGTGAGATATATAGAATCCAGGGGAGAGGGCCATATTCTATAACAACTAGTAAAAAAGGCCCATTTCCGAAACAGATGAAACGGGTGCTAGCAAGGTAATCCCCCCCTTGAGTTCCAGATCCCCCCTCGGCGCATCACCCAAGCCCCTACCCCCCCCCCCCTCGGGCACATAAACCCCCTCGCCACCCACAGCCACCAATACTAACGCTGTCCGGCCGCCGCTGCTTCTCCTGTTGAGCAGCAGCGGCCTGGACAAAAAGAAAAAAGCAAAAAAACATTTCAAACCTCAAACAGTGCTCCGTAGACAGCCAGCTGGCATTGGCTGTCGTCTCTGCAGCCGCTCCTCCTCTCCCCTCCACGTCACTGCTCCTGGAGGAGCGCAGCGACGTCTCAGGGGAGAGGAGGAGTGGCTGCAGAGATGACAGCCAATGCCAGCTGGCTGTCTATGGAGCACTGTTTGAGGTTTGAAATGTTTTTTTGCTTTTTTCTTTTTGTCCAGGCCGCTGCTGCTCAACAGGAGAAGCAGCAGCGGCTGGACAGTGTTAGTATTGGCAGCTGCGGGTGGCGAGGGGGTTGGTGTGGCTGAGGGGGGGGGCTTGGGTGATGCGCCAAGGGGGGGTGAGCTTGGGTGATGCAGAGGGGCTTGGGTGTTGCGCCGAGGGGGGGCACTGAGAGCTGTTTCGTAGGCAGGGAGAGGAGTAGGGAAACACTCTTCCCTTAAGAGCCCACCTCTTTAACATTGCTTTTGACTCGTAACCACTTGTAACCACTCGCTTCCACCTACCCTCCTCTCTTCCTTCCTGTACACATTAATTGATTTGATCTGCTTACTTTATTTTTTGTCTATTAGATTGTAAGCTCTTTGAGCAGGGACTGTCTTTCTTCTATGTTTGTGCAGCGCTGCGTACGCCTTGTAGCGCTATAAAAATGCTAAATAGTAGTAGTAGGAATCAGCTGTCACTGACGTCAGTGCGTTCTAGCCTGTCTAGCAGACCACCTCGGAGGGAGCCATGGTCCCAGGCAGGTTAGAACATTGGAGGTGTGTTTTATTATATAGGATGCATGTAAATTTTGGAACACCCAGGAAATGTGCATTTCCCTGCACCCGTTAAAAGTTAAGTGCAGTGTGTTACAGAATACACTTAGGGAGTTGTGCACCTAAATTCAAATTATTGCCAATTAGTGCTCATTGTTGTTTGTTAAGTGCTGTTAACAATGCTGATTGGCTTGTTAAGCTAATTAGGTTATACACATTGTTACAGAATACACTTGGATTTCAGCGCGGAACACTAGGCGCGATATATAGAATCCAGGGGTATGCGCTAATAATCAGCAGAGATAACCGGCTATCTGAGGCTGAATATTATTGCTTTAGCCCGCTAAGTACTATTTAACTGGCCAGGAGCCATTCCTGGCCAGTTAAATATTGCTGGATATCATGCTTTATGTACACAAGTATAGATTTACTTCGAGTAAAATGTTTTATGTTAGACACCTTGAGCTGACAATTAATTGACTGAAATTTCAGTGTATAAGGGAGATGTTTTATTTTATACAAAAGAAACCAAGCAAACGTACATTTAAGTTCTTTGTCCCGTTTGTCCTGTTATTTAAGTTAAACTCCGTACCCTATTGTAAAGTTATTGACTGTGAATTACAAACCTGCTTTTCTGGTTATTTGTATGGGACAGAAACACAAGAAAAGCAAACACTGGGCCTTCAGGATTGAGAAAAATGTTATCCTTTTATTCAGAAAATGACCCGACACGGGCCGTGTTTCGGCGTACAAACGCCTGCCTCAGGGGTCAAAAAGATCCTATGGGTATACTCATAGACATATGAGATAAATCAAACAGTCAGGATGTATTTCCTAGAATATGGTGATTGTTCGTACAAGCTTTGAAATGCCATCGATAAAAAAAAAACCCGCCAATAATTCTATGAGTATACCCATAAGGTCTTTTTGACCCCTGAGGCAGGCTTTGTACACCGAAACACGGCCCGTGTCGGGTCATTTTCTGAATAAAAGGATAACATTTTTTGCAATCCTGAAGGCCCAGTGTTTGCTTTTCTTGTGTATTTTTGTATGCTGTTACCCTCTCTTTTGTGACCCTATTTTGTACGAGACAGACAGAAAAATTCTCTGAATAGCCTGTTATACCTGTCTATCTTGCTGCAGTGGATCAGTGTCCCAGAACCCTGATTTTCCAAGTAATGGAAGAATTAGTATTTTTTCCTTTTCACACTCATTTTATCTGAAGGTATCTTCCAACCTACTTCCTATGAGCATAAGCTGGCACAGGGTACCATAGGAGGTCAGGGGTTACACAGTGCCGGTCAATATCACACTTGCCTGCAAACGTCAACTATTCTTATGCTCGGTACCATTCATGTCAACCATGGGTTGAATATTGATCCCTACATTTTCTTCACTGGGTAAGGGATTCTCTTTGAAATGTAGCCTCTAGCATACTTTTAAAAATATTCTCATTTGTAGGAAGTCATCACATGTATTAAAACAAATATTCTCTTCTATGGGCAGAACAATCAGGATGATTCAGAACTTCGGCTGTGGATGAAAGGGAAAACACCACATATAAAGAAGCCTGTTATACTGGATAACAAATGACATCTCACATGTTAGCATCCTGGACTGTGGAATGGGGAGATTTATTCCTTTGTCAGCTGGTGATACGAGTTGCTCCATCTTCAGCATCTGTTTTGAAGAATCATTTCTTTGAGATTCTGTATTTGTTAATTCCAGGATGTCCAAGGACTTCTGGTAGTCAGACACACAAATCCCAGTCTGGCTCCCCAATCAGATCCCTAACATTTTGACATTCATTTCCTCCGGAGACATGTATTCCTCAGGCAAGGCGTAAAAGTGGAATAAATTACCATATGAAATCTGAGCTGTGATAGATTTGCTGTGCTCCTGTAAGCGTGTTAAGACGTAGCTATTCTCAGTTGCTTTTTAACAATTTTATTTATGATGTACTTCTCTGTCTTATTTTTGTGATCAAGATTTGTGATCATTTGCTTAATTTAAACATAAACGTAGTAAACATAAACATAGTAGATGACGGCAGAAAAAGATCTGCACGGTCCATCCAGTCTGCCCAAGAAAATAAATTCATATGTGCTACTTTTTTATTTGTACTGTCCTCTTCAGTGCACAGACCGTATAAGTCTGGCCAGCCCTATCCCCGCCTCCCAACCACCAGCTCTGACACAGACCCTATAAGTCTGCCCAGCACTATGACCGCCTCCCAACTACCAGTCCCGCCTCCCACCACCAGCTCTGGCACAGACCGTATAAGTCTGCCCAGCACTATCCCTGCCTCCCACCACCGGCTGTGGCACAGACCGTATAAGTCTGCCCAGCACTACAGTTTTTGCATTTTTGCACTTTTACATGCTTTATAGTTGTCTATTCATTGAATGTTCAAAATTTTTCCCATATGTGGCATATTAGTCATTTTTTTGTATTTTGTAACATTTCTCAGTTGTTCTTTCAGGCAGGAGACCTTGCATCTTATAAGCAAGTAAAATTCCCATGGTCTGCATAGCCTCTAAGAGCTGATCTACAATGCATGTGTTCATATATCTGAGATTTTGTGTGTCTGTGTGTATATGTGTGTATGCACATATTAACGCTTCCTGCATGATAAAACAGCATTGATACATGTTACACATATCTGCCACAAAACCTATTTTATGCAAGAAGGTTTAGTTATCAGCGGCTGTAATGTTTATATACGTGCAAGCTTATGCACATAAAGAAGTGAAGGAGTTGCTTATAGTTTATTAAAACTTGCTGTACCGCCCAAGCTGACTTGCGGAAGTGGGCGGTTTACAAAGCATGGGACCCTTTTACTAAGCCGTGTAAGCGTCTGCGTGCACCCAACGTGCACCAAAATGGAGTTACCACCCGGTTACTTTGTGGCTGTCGTGGTAATTTCATTTTTGGCGCATGTCTGATGCATGAAGCTGAAAAATAATTTTTATTTTCGGATGCGCGTATCGGATGTACAGCAAGTGGCATTTGGCACACATAGGTCATTACCGCGTGAGAATTTACCACTAGGTCGATGGCTGACGATAAGGTCGCAGACTCAAAATGGACGCGTGGCAATTTTGAATTTGCCGCATATCCATTTTCAGCAAAAATGTTAAAAAGGCCTTTTTTACAGGTGCGCTGAAAATGGATTGGCGCGCACTCAAAACCCACTCCTACACTACCACAAGACATTTTTTATCGCACCTTACTAAAAGGACCCCAATAAAAACAAACGGGTAACAGTGTAGAAAGGAACTACAAAATTCAATAGGAAAGAGAGTAAAACCAGTCATACCAAGGTACTCACAACAAAGGAAAGACAGCAAAAGAGGAAGAAAGAGGGGGCAGAAAGGAATGGGATGGAAGAGGTCCAGAAGTAGGTAAGTATGGAAAGAGAGGGAAGACTGATAGGGAATAGAGACAATCTACGCAAACTTCTGAATGACAAATGATTCTAATTAAAAAGCCAAGTTTTTAGAGCTATCCTGAAATTTTTAAAAGATGGATCAACCCGGAGAGAAAGAGGAAGGGAGTTCCAGAAGAAAGGAGTAGAAAAAAGAAAGCATGGTGACATGAACCAGGGAAGCCAGGATTTAAATCCTGCTTTTCCCACTGGCACACTTTGTGATCTTGGGTCTGTGACTCAGGTATAACTTAACATGTGAGCTCATTTGGGCAAGGAAATAACTCGTGTACTAACTTACCTTGAGCTTGGATTTGGAAAAGGCAAGTAATAAAGCCAAACATTACAATATTTATTTTTATAGGGATAATTTTCTCCTATTATAGAGAATACATAATATTAGTGTAGGGTGAGGAGTGGAGAATATTTTACATACTATCGTTCCCAGGTTCTGCTAGTAGGCTGGAGGGTAGAGATTTTGGGGCCCTTTTACAAAGGCATGCTGAAAACTGGTCTGCGGTAGAGTAGATGCGTGTTTTGGGCACACGCAGAATCATTTTTCAGTGCACCTGTAAAGCATGCCTTTTTAAAAATGTGGCCGAAAATGGACGTGCGGCAAAATGAAAATTGCCACATGTCCATTTTGGGTCTGAGACCTTACCGCCAGCCATTGACCTAGTGGTAAGGTCTCACGTGGTAACCAGGTGGTAATGGTCTACGTGCAAATTACGATTACTGCCCGATTAACGCCCGCACGCCAGAAAATAAAAATATTTTCCAACGCACCTAGTGGATGCACATCAAAAATAAAATTACCGCAAGGGTCACACGGTAGCCAGTCGGTAACTCAAAATTGATGCACGTTGGGCTTGTGTAGGCGCCTACGCGGTTTAGTAAAAGGGCCCTTTTGTGAGGAAAGTTTCAGTGCCCGTTTTTCCAACAGAAGCAGGTCTCTCCAGCTGTGAAGGCAAAACTTCTGAGGACACGAGTCAGAGAAGGCTGTTCGTGCTTTACCTCAGTATTTCAGAGTGGCAGAATTGTAGCCCAAATCCACTAATGGGCTCATTTTCAAAAGAGAAGGGCGCACATCTTTCGACACAAATCGGGAGATGGGCGTCCTTCTCCCAGGGTCACCCCAAATCGGCATAATCGAAAGCCGATTTTGGGCGCCCTCAACTGCTTTCCGTCGTGGGGACGACCAAAGTTCCTGGGGGCGTGTCGGAAGCATAGCGAAGGCGGGACTGGGGTGTGCTTAACACACGGGCGTCCTTGGCCGATAATGGAAAAAAGAAGGGCGTCCCTGACGAACACTTGGCCAACTTTACTTGCTTCTGAAACCCCCACCCCATAGGCCCCCTGGCTCTACCTGAAGTGCCCTGGTGGTCTGTGGGGTTCTCAGGGCAGGAGCAAACCCCAGAATACCTGCCCATGCTGACACTGGGCTTGAAATGGTAGCCATGACCTCTAGCAGTAGTCTCACAGATGCGGTGCTACTATTAGGATTGTAGTGGTAGTACCTCGAGACTTTTTACTCCATTTCACAAAATTATCCAGTTCACACCAAATTTTGTCTGAACCAAACTCTTTACTGTTTTCTTTAACTGATAAGATAACAAGAGTATTCACCTTAATCAGATTGCCAGCTATGTACATACTCCTTCTTCCCTTTTCCCGCGGGAGGTGGTGGAGATGAAAACGGTAACGGAATTCAAACATGCGTGGGATATGCATAAAGGAATACTGTGCAGAAGGAATGGATCCTCAGAAGCTTAGCTAAAATTGGGTGGCGGAGCAGGTGGGGGGAAGAGGGGTTGGTGGTTCGGAGGCGAGAATAGGGGAGGGCAGACTTATATGGTCTGTGCCAGAGCCGGTGATGGGAGGCGGGACAGGTGGTTGGGAGGCGGGAAAAACTGCTGGGCAGACTTATACGGTCTGTGCCCTGAGAAAGACAGGTACAAATCAAGGTAAGGTATGCACATGAGTTTATCTTGGGCAGACTGGATGGACCATGCAGGTCTTTTTCTGCCGTCATCTACTATGTTACTATGTCCTCCAGCAGCATACCATTTGTTACTTAATTTATCTCTACTCTCCAGACATACTCACCAGATTGATGAGGGTCTTGCAAAATACAGTTCCTTTCACATGCTGTTCTCATAAAGCAGATGTTCGGACTTATCAGTGCTTAGTACCACTGAAGAACACACAAGGTCTAACACCAGCTGCTTATCCACTCCTTTCCTAGCTGACATTATATTCATGCCCATTCTGACTTCACATGCAACTTCCTTGAAATTAGTCCCCTTATATTCTACCCCCCCCCCCCCAATCCGATATTCAAAGGCATATAACTGGCCAGGATTGGCACCTGGACGGTTAAATGCCGCATAGCTGGCTATCCGCCGATATTCAGTGGGACAAGGTCAGCCATGTCCTGCTAAATATTGCCGGGTAGTGGCTAGCAGATAGCCGGTTACGTCAGGCGATTTAACCGGCTATCTGCCAATTTTCGGCGCACTGCCACTTAACTGTTTCCGGTGACCGGCGCTGAATATTGACTTGGCCAGTCAAAGTCAAACTGGAAACAGCCCGACGCTTAATATCCGGTTTTAGCACCGACCGCGGGAGTTCGCTCGGCTAGCTCCCGCGGTCTGAATGTCGGCCTCCGACTCCTCTTACTGTACCTTATCTGTGTGTTCCATCTGTGTTTACACCCCATGCTGCTAATTAAGATATTTTATTGTGTGTTGTGTTGACAATTTAAGTAGTAAACTATGGAGCTCGTTTTCAAAGCGGCACCCTGACACAATAGCCTGGACCAAATAGCCCTTGACAAAATGGCTCTTACCCCTTGACAAAATATTCCCTTGACAAAATAGCCCCTGTAACAAAATAGCCCAAAGCCCTTCACAAAAGTATAGTAAAAACTCTGTCTCCCTCCCCCTGAGGGTCCAGCATCTCTTCTCCCCCTCTATCACTACCTCCCAACGTAGTCCAGCATGTCTCCTTCTTCCTCCTGTCTGCCCCCCATGGTCCAGTATCTCTCCCACCTTCCTGCCCTGGTAATCCTTCAACATTCCTGTGGTCCACTGGCAGCGTCAACGAGCTGGTTTGGCTGGCCCTGGAAGCATTCTCTGTTGTGTGCTGCCTACATGGACATAGGAAGTTGCATCAGATGAGGCAGAACAGAACAGAGGGAACACTTCTGGGGCAAAGGGGAGACGTATCTCAGCTCAAAACAGCAGTGGGACTTAGTACGACACTCAGTCGCAGCAGTAGAAGCAGGTAAAATACATGAGCATGGGCTCTTTTGTCAGGGGGCTCATTTGTCAGGGGCCAAATTGTGGACAGGTCTCTTTATCGGGCTGAATTGCCTGGGGGGCCACTTAGGAGCTTTTTTTGTCATGGCTATTTTGTATTTTGGCCTTTTTGTGAAGGCTTTTTTGTCAGAGCATATTTGTCTGGGCTATTTGACCAGGTTCCAAGGGAGCGGCAATGGATACTTTGAACTTCACCCAACCTTTGGCGCACTGAGGAGAAGATGTGGGGCCAGGATGCTTCTTATCTCCCATGCCCTTAAACCTGATCAAAACTAGATCTTCAAAAACAAATTTCATCATAAGAATGAGTTCTGTTGGGGGGAAACAATTTTTAATTTAACCATATATTTCCAGAAGTACCCAAAACAGGAGGAAGTCTATTATTTATGTGTCAGGAATGGTCGACTTTCAGTGCAAAATTTTCCATGTAAATGCTAGTTTAAAGTTATGAATTAGATATATTTTTTGTACATCTCAAGCAGTTTACGAGTTTCTTGAATGCCAGGGCCTAGCCTGGCAGGGTGGTGCTGAATATCTGATGTGTGGAGCCGCATTTTAGAAAGGACCTCCGACTCTGAATACAGCCTGTTCTAAAATACAAGAGAAATGGGCCATCCATGTGCTGGTAACGTCCAGCACGAACATCAGTTTTACAAACTGAAACATCCAGATTATGAATGTGGCAAAACAAAGGACATGGACATCTTTGTGACAGGATAGGAATATCTATGTTGCAAAATGGCCAGATAGACATCCATCCAGAACAAAAGAATAGCCTATTGGTTAGATCGGTGAGCTAAGAGCTTCTTTAAATTGTGAGCCCTCCAAGGGCAGGTGCTGGGCCATTTTTTACCGTATTGAAAAAGGGCTCTTTTTAAAAGATTGGAAAATGGACATGCACTAAAATTGAAACCAGGTCGCATCCATTTTCGGCCTAAGACCCTACTGTCACCCATTGACCTAGCGGTAAGGTCTCAAGGGTTTCCCGTGCGGTAAGCATGCAGCGTTCACTAACTGCTATTTACCGCTGGGTAAGCAGCTTGTGGTAGAAAATAGAAGATTGTGAGAATAGATAAACATCCAAATGCAGACTAATGCCACTTTTTGGACGTTTTTCTCTTTTGAAAATGAACCACATAGGAACATAGTAAATGACGGCAGATAAAGACCTGTCCATCCAGTCTGCCCAACAAGATAAACTCATTTTACGTGGTATGTGATACTTTGCATGTATACCCGAGTTTGATTTGTCCCTGCCTCTCTCAGGGCACAGACCGTAAAAGTCTGCCCAGCACTATTCCTGTACTAAATGTTCTGAAGCTAACGTCGAAACCCCTTAAAATTTACACTCCAGCCCATCCATATCTATTCAGTCATGATCAAGCATTCTGCATTAATTTTGTCATTTGTGCACGCTAACCCCTAGATTCTATAAAGGGCGCTCAAATTCGGGCGTGATCCAGAGGCATAGCCTAATTAATGAGTTAATTAACAACAATAATTGGATGCTAACAACTAATTACTGATGTTCATTAACACCACTTAGGGATTGCGCACACTTCTGGCTGCATGCTATTCCATAAGACTGGGCACCCAAATCCCATAGTGTGTAACCCAAAAGGGGGCATGGCCACGAGAGGGTCAGGGGCGTTCTCAAAAGATGCACATAGTGTTGTAGAATTCTAGGGATCAGTGCCCAACTTGCGCACCAGAATTTATACAGGTTACAGCTGGCATAAGTCCTTGCACCCAAAAGTGAGTGTGGGAATCCCCACTTTGCACTATTCTCATCCAGGAGCATCCTTTATAGAATAGCATGGAGCACTGATTTTTGCCAGGGCCTATTTCCCAGCACTATTTACTGAATTCAGCCCTAAACTTTTCTTTTTTTGGGGGGAGGGGGGTTGTGTCAGGGGCAAAGAATGGGAGTGGAAGCATTATTGAGTTAGTGTGCTGACATTACCAGTATACTAACTGGTTAGCACGTCCATAACACAGGAGCCCCTTAGCACCTCCTAAATAGAAGGCAGTAAGTGCTGTGAGGAAGGAGTGAGAGGTTTTATAAGGGCACTGCCACCTCCAGTTGAATGGAGTTTAGGCCTCTCCATTACAAGTGATTTTGCGTGGGATCTGCTTGCTGTTTGAGCCCTAGGCTTGTTAGAGGGGCCAAACATAAAAGAGGTATTTTGGGGTGTTGGGTAGTTGTATTAGCACCAGTGTTTTTCTGTTGAAATAAGACTGTTTGGAGGATACGGAATTTTTGAGGACTCTCTGTCATGTATAAAGACTGAACCCTAGTCTGTTGCTTGGATAAAAGTTTGTTCAAGCAAAAGGAAGAGGCATTAAGTTTAAGCCAAAGAAGGACAATTATTTGCCAAGTAGTAATAGGATCTGCTACAAAGTAGCTCATTTCCATAACTTTCCCCCAGGTCCTTGGGTGGATTTATTTTTTCTTTTCTTTTGAGGACAATATATGGCAAATGAAACTGATACCCAAATATAGCAAAAAGGATGCAGGTAGCCACCAAGCGGTGTGTTTATTCTTTTTGAGTTGTAATGCTTGAACTATATGCTTTTAT